>NW_027192654.1:1952948-2603931 GCF_949987515.2 Delphinus delphis | reverse complement strand
CCCTAACCCTTCCCCGAAGCCTGACCCTCACCCGTCCCCTAATCCTAACCCGTACGCTAACACTAACCCGCGCCCTCACACGCACGCTCACCCTAAAGCGTTGCCGTACCCTCACTTGGACCCTAAACCGTCCCCGTCCCCTAACCCTAACCCTAGCCCGAACCCTTACCCTAACCCTTCCCCGAAGCCTGACCCTCACCCGTCCCCTAATCCTAACCCGTACGCTAACACTAACCCGCGCCCTCACACGCACGCTCCCCCTAAAGCGTTGCCGTACCCTCACCTGGACCCTAAACCGTCCCCGTCCCCTAACCCTAACCCTAGCCCGAACCCTAACCCTAACCCTTCCCCGAAGCCTGACCCTCACCCGTCCCCTAATCCTAACCCGTACGCTAACACTAACCCGTGCCCTCACACGCACGCTCCCCCTAAAGCGTTGCCGTACCCTCACCTGGACCCTAAACCGTCCCCGTCCCCTAACCCTAACCCTAGCCCGAACCCTAACCCTAACCCTTCCCCGAAGCCTGACCCTCACCCATCCCCTAATCCTAACCCGTACGATAACACTACCCCGAGCCCTCACACGCACGCTCCCCCTAAAGCGTTGCCGTACCCTCACCTGGACCCGAAACCGTCCCCGTCCCCTAACCCTAACCCTAGCCCGAACCCTAACCCTAACCCTTCCCCGAAGCCTGACCCTCAACCGTCCCCTAATCCTAACCCGTACGCTAACACTAACCCGCGCCCTCACACGCACGCTCCCCCTAAAGCGTTGCCGTACCCTCACCTGGACCCTAAACCGTCCCCGTCCCCTAACCCTAACCCTAGCCCAAACCCTAACCCTAACCCTTCCCCGAAGCCTGACCCTCACCCGTCCCCTAATCCTAACCCGTACGCTAACACTAACCCGCGCCCTCACACGCACGCTCCCCCTAAAGCGTTGCCGTACCCTCACCTGGACCATAAACCGTCCCCGTCCCCTAACCCTAACCCTAGCCCGAACCCTAACCCTAACCCTTCCCCGAAGCCTGACCCTCACCCGTCCCCTAATCCTAACCCGTACGGTAACACTAACCCGCGCCCTCACACGCACGCTCCCCCTAAAGCGTTGCCGTACCCTCACCTGGACCCTAAACCGTCCCCGTCCCCTAACCCTAACCCTAGCCCGAACCCTAACCCTAACCCTTCCCCGAAGCCTGACCCTCACACGTCCCCTAATCCTAACCCGTACGCTAACACTAACCCGCGCCCTCACATGCACGCTCACCCTAAAGCGTTGCCGTACCCTCACCTGGACCCTAAACCGTCCCCGTCCGCTAACCCTAACCCTAGCCCGAACCCTTACCCTAACACTTCCCCGAAGCCTGACCCTCACCCGTCCCCTAATCCTAAGCCGTACGCTAACACTAACGCGCGCCCTCACACGCACGCTCCCCCTAAAGCGTTGCCGTACCCTCACCTGGACTATAAACCGTCCCCGTCCCCTAACCCTAACCCTAGCCCGAACCCTAACCCTAACTCTTCCCCGAAGCCTGACCCTCACCCGTCCCCTAATCCTAACCCATACGCTAACACTAACTCGTGCTCTCACACGCACGCTCCCCCTAAAGCGTTGCCGTACCCTCACCTGGACCCTAAACCGTCCTCGTCCCCTAACCCTAACCCTAGCCCGAACCCTAACCCTAACCCTTCCCCGAAGCCTGACCCTCACCCGTCCCCTAATCCTAACCCATACGGTAACACTAACCCGCGCCCTCACACGCACGCTCCCCCTAAAGCGTTGCCGTACCCTCACCTGGACCCTAAACCGTCCCCGTCCCCTAACCCTAACCCTAGCCCGAACCCTAACCCTAACCCTTCCCCGAAGCCTGACCCTCACCCGTCCCATAATCCTAACCCGTACGCTAACACTACCCCGCGCCCTCACACGCACGCTCCCCCTAAAGCGTTGCCGTACCCTCACCTGGACCCTAAACCGTCCCCGTCCCCTAACCCTAACCCTAGCCCGAACCCTAACCCTAACCCTTCCCCGAAGCCTGACCCTCACCCGTCCCCTAATCCTAACCCGTACGCTAACACTAACCCGCGCCCTCACACGCACGCTGCCACTAAAGCGTTGCCGTACCCTCACCTGGACCCTAAACCGTCCCCGTCCCCTAACCCTAGCCCGAACCCTAACCCTAAACCTTCCCCGAAGCCTGACCCTCACCCGTCCCCTAATCCTAACCCGTACGCTAACACTAGCCCGCGCCCTCACACGCACGCTCCCCCTAAAACGTTGCCGTACCCTCACCTGGACCTTAAACCGTCCCCGTCCCCTAACCCTAACCCTAGCCCGAACCCTAACCCTAACCCTTCCCCGAAGCCTGACATTCACCCGTACCCTAATCCTAACACGTACGCTAACACTAACCCGCGCCCTCACACGCACGCTCCCCCTAAAGCGTTGCCGTACCCTCACCTGGACCCTAAACCGTCCCCGTCCCCTAACCCTAACCCTAGCCCGAACCCTAACCCTAACCCTTCCCCGAAGCCTGACCCTCACCCGTCCCCTAATCCTAACCCGTACGCTAACACTAACCCGCGCCCTCACACGCACGCTCCCCCTAAAGCTTTGCCGTACCCTCACCTGGACCCTAAACCGTCCCCGTCCCCTAACCCTAACCCTAGCCCGAACCCTAACCCTAAACCTTCCCAGAAGCCTGACCCTCACCCGTCCCCTAATCCTGACCCGTACGCTAACACTAACCCGCGCCCTCACACGCACGCTCCCCCTAAAGCATTGCCGTACCCTCACCTGGACCCTAAACCGTCCCCGTCCCCTAAACCTAACCCTAGCCCGAACCCTAACACTAACCCTTCCCCGAAGCCTCACCCTCACCCGTCCCCTAATCCTAACCCGTACGCTAACACTAACCCGCGCCCTCACACGCACGCTCCCCCTAAAGTGTTGCCGTACCGTCACCTGGACCCTAAACCGTCCCCGTCCCCTAACCCTAACCCTAGCCCGAACCCTTACCCTAACACTTCCGAGAAGCCTGACACTCACCCGTCCCCTAATCCTAACCCGTACGCTAACACTAACCCGCGCCCTCACACGCACGCTCCCCCTAAAGCGTTGCCGTACCCTCACCTGGACCGTAAACCGTCCCCGTCCCCTAACCCTAACCCTAGCCCGAACCCTAACCCTAACCCTTCCCCGAAGCCTGACCCTCACCCGTCCCCTAATCCTAACCCGTACGCTAACACTAACCCGCGCCCTCACACGCACGCTCACCCTAAAGCGTTGCCGTACCCTCACTTGGACCCTAAACCGTCCCCGTCCCCTAACCCTAACCCTAGCCCGAACCCTTACCCTAACCCTTCCCCGAAGCCTGACCCTTACCCGTCCCCTAATCCTAACCCGTACGCTAACACTAACCCGCGCCCTCACACGCACGCTCCCCCTAAAGCGTTGCCGTACCCTCACCTGGACCCTAAACCGTCCCCGTCCCCTAACCCTAACCCTAGCCCGAACCCTAACCCTAACCCTTCCGCGAAGCCTGACCCTCACCCGTCCCCTAATCCTAACCCGTACGCTAACACTAACCCGTGCCCTCACACGCACACTCCCCCTAAAGCGTTGCCGTACCCTCACCTGGACCCTAAACCGTCCCCGTCCCCTAACCCTAACCCTAGCCCGAACCCTAACCCTAACCCTTCCCCGAAGCCTGACCCTCACCCGTCCCATAATCCTAACCCGTACGCTAACACTACCCCGCGCCCTCACACGCACGCTCCCCCTAAAGCGTTGCCGTACACTCACCTGGACCCTAAACCGTCCCCGTCCCCTAACCCTAACCCTCGCCCGAACCCTAACCCTAACCCTTCCCCGAAGCCTGAACCTCACCCGTCCCCTAATCCTAACCCGTACGCTAACACTAACCCGCGCCCTCACACGCACGCTCCCCCTAAAGCGTTGCCGTACCCTCACCTGGACCCTAAACCGTCCCCGGTCCTAACCCTAACCCTAGCCCGAAACCTAACCCTAACCCTTCCCCGAAGCCTGACCCTCACCCGTCCCCTAATCCTAACCCGTGCGCTAACACTAACCCGCGCCCTCACTCGCACGCTCCCCCTAAAGCGTTGCCGTACCCTCACCTGGACCCTAAACCGTCCCCATCCCCTAACCCTAACCCAAGCCCGAACCCTAACCCTAACCCTTCCCCGAAGCCTGACCCTCACACGTCCCCTAATCCTAACCCGTACGCTAACACTAACCCGCGCCCTCACACGCACGCTCCCCCTAAAGCGTTGCCGTACCCTCACCTGGACCCTAAACCGTCCCCGTCCCCTAACCCTAACCCTAGCCCGAACCCTAACCCTAACCCTTCCCCGAAGCCTGACCCTCACCCGTCCCATAATCCTAACCCGTACGCTAACACTACCCCGCGCCCTCACACGCACGCTCCCCCTAAAGCGTTGCCGTACACTCACCTGGACCCTAAACCGTCCCCGTCCCCTAACCCTAACCCTAGCCCGAACCCTAACCCTAACCCTTCCCCGAAGCCTGACCCTCACCCGTCCCCTAATCCTAACCCGTACGCTAACACTAACCCGCGCCCTCACACGCACGCTCCCCCTAAAGCGTTGCCGTACCCTCACCTGGACCCTAAACCGTCCCCGGTCCTAACCCTAACCCTAGACCGAAACCTAACCCTAACCCTTCCCCGAAGCCTGACCCTCACCCGTCCCCTAATCCTAACCCGTGCGCTAACACTAACCCGTGCCCTCACTCGCACGCTCCCCCTAAAGCGTTGCCGTACCCTCACCTGGACCCTAAACCGTCCCCATCCCCTAACCCTAACCCTAGCCCGAACCCTAACCCTAACCCTTCCCCGAAGCCTGACCCTCACCCGTCCCCTAATCCTAACCCGTGCGCTAACACTAACCCGCGCCCTCACTCGCACGCTCCCCCTAAAGCGTTGCCGTACCCTCACCTGGACCCTAAACCGTCCCCGTCCCCTAACCCTAACCCTAGCCCGAACCCTAACCCTAACCCTTCCCCGAAGCCTGACCGTCACCCGTCCCCTAATCCTAACCCGTACGCTAACACTAACCCGCGCCCTCACACGCACGCTCCCCCTAAAGCGTTGCCGTACCCTCACCTGGACCCTAAACCGTCCCCGTCCCCTAACCCTAACCCTAGCCCGAACCCTAACCCTAACCCTTCCCCGAAGCCTGACCCTCAGCCGTCCCCTAATCCTAACCCGTACGCTAACACTAACCCGCGCCCTCACGCGCACGCTCCCCCTAAAGCGTTGCCGTACCCTCACCTGGACCCTAAACCGTCCCCGTCCCCTAACCCTAACCCTAGCCCGAACCCTAACCCTAACACTTCCCCGAAGCCTGACCCTCACCCGTCCCATAATCCTCACCCGTACGCTAACACTACCCCGCGCCCTCACACGCACGCTCCCCCTAAAGCGTTGCCGTACCCTCACCTGGACCCTAAACCGTCCCCGTCCCCTAACCCTAACCCTAGCCCGAACCCTAACCGTAACGCTTCCCCGAAGCCTGTCCCTCACCCGTCCCCTAATCCTAACCCGTACGCTAACACTAACCCGCGCCCTCACACGCACGCTCCCCCTAAAGCGTTGCCGTACCCTCACCTGGACCCTAAACCGTCCCCGGTCCTAACCCTAACCCTAGCCCGAACCCTAACCCTAACCCTTCCCCGAAGCCTGACCCTCACCCGTCCCCTAATCCTAACCCGTACGCTAACACTAACCCGCGCCCTCACACGCACGCTCCCCCTAAAGCGTTGCCGTACCCTCACCTGGACCCTAAACCGTCCCCATCCCCTAACCCTAACCCTAGCCCGAACCCTAACCCTAACCCTTTCCCGAAGCCTGACCCTCACACGTCCCCTAATCCTAACCCGTACGCTAACACTAACCCGTGCCCTCACACGCACGCTCCCCCTAAAGCGTTGCCGTACCCTCACCTGGACCCTAAACCGTCCCCGTCCCCTAACCCTAACCCTAGCCCGAACCCTAAACCTAACCCTTCCCCGAAGCCTGACCCTCACACGGCCCCTAATCCTCACCCGTACGCTAACACTAACCCGCGCCCTCACACGCTCTCTCCGCCTAAAGCGTTGCCGTACCCTCACCTGGACCCTAAACCATCCCCGTCCCCTAACCCTAACTGTAGCCCGAAACCTAACCCTAACCCTTCCCCGAAGCCTGACCCTCACCCGTCCCCTAATCCTAACCCATACGCTAACACTACCCCTCGCCCTCACACGCACGCTTCCCCTAAAGCGTTGCCGTACCCTCACCTGGACCCTAAACCGTCCCCGTCCCCTAACCCTAACCCTAACACTTCCCCGAAGCCTGACCCTCACCCGTCCCCTAATCCTAACCCGTACGCTAACACTAACCCGCGCCCTCACATGCACGCTCCCCCTAAAGCGTTGCCGTACCCTCACCTGGACCCTAAACTGTCCCAGTCCCGTAACCCTAACCCTAGCCCGAACCCTAACCCTAACCCTTCCCCGAAGCCTGACCCTCACCCGTCACCTAATCCTAACCCGTACGCTAACACTACCCCGCGCCCTCACACGCACGCTCACCCTAAAGCGTTGCCATACCCTCACCTGGACCCTAAACCGTCCCCGTCCCCTAACCCTAACCCTAGCCCGAACCCTAACCCTAACCCTTCCCCGAAGCCTGACCCTCACCCGTCCCCTAATCCTAACCCGTACGCTAACACTACCCCGCGCCCTCACACGCACGCTCCCCCTAAAGCGTTGCCGTACCCTCACCTGGACCCTAAACCGTCCCCGTCACCTAACCCTAACCCTAGCCCGAACCCTTACCCTAACCCTTCCCCGAAGCCTGACCCTCACCCGTCCCCTAATCCTAACCCGTACGCTAACACTAACCCGCGCCCTCACACGCACGCTCCCCCTAAAGCGTTGCCGTACCCTCACCTGGACCCTAAACCGTCCCCGTCCCCTAACCCTAACCCTAGCCCGAACCCTAACCCTAACCCTTCCACGAAACCTGACCCTCACCCGTCCCCTAATCCTAACCCGTACGCTAACACTAACCCGCGCCCTCACACGCACGCTCCCCCTAAAGCGTTGCCGTACCCTCCCCTGGACCGTAAACCGTCCCCGTCCCCTAACCCTAACCCTAGCCCGAACCCTAACCCTAACCCTTCCCCGAAGCCTGACCCTCACCCGTCCCCTAATCCTAACCCGTACGCTAACACTAACCCGCGCCCTCACACGCACGCTCCCCCTAAAGCGTTGCCGTACCCTCACCTGGACCCTAAACCGTCCCCATCCCCTAACCCTAACCCTAGCCCGAACCCTAACCCTAACCCTTCCCCGAAGCCTGACCCTCACACGTCCCCTAATCCTAACCCGTACGCTAACACTAACCCGTGCCCTCACACGCACGCTCCCCCTAAAGCGTTGCTGTACCCTCACCTGGACCCTAAACCGTCCCCGTCCCCCAACCCTAACCCTAGCCCGAACCCTAAACCTAACCCTTCCCCGAAGCCTGACCCTCACACGTCCCCTAATCCTCACCCGTACGCTAACACTAACCCGCGCCCTCACACGCTCGCTCCGCCTAAAGCGTTGCCGTACCCTCACCTGGACCCTAAACCATCCCCGTCCCCTAACCCTATCTCTAGCCCGAAACCTAACCCTAACCCTTCCCCGAAGCCTGACCCTCACCCGTCCCCTAATCCTAACCCGTACGCTAACACTACCCCGTGCCCTCACACGCACGCTTCCCCTAAAGCGTTGCCGTACCCTCACCTGGACCCTAAACCGTCCCCGTCCCCTAACCCTAACCCTAACCCTTCCCCGAAGCCTGACCCTCACCCGTCCCCTAATCCTAACCCGTACGCTAACACTAACCCGCGCCCTCACACGCACGCTCCTCCTAAAGCGTTGCCGTACCCTCACCTGGACCCTAAACCGTCCCAGTCCCGTAACCCTAACCCTAGCCCGAACCCTAACCCTAACCCTTCCCCGAAGCCTGACCCTCACCCGTCCCCTAATCCTAACCCGTACGCTAACACTACCCCGCGCCCTCACACGCACGCTCCCCCTAAAGCGTTGCCGTACCCTCACCTGGACCCTAAACCGTCCCCGTCCCCTAACCCTAACCCTAGCCCGAACCCTAACCCTAACCCTTCCCCGAAGCCTGACCCTCACCCGTCCCCTAATCCTAACCCGTACGCTAACACTAACCCGCGCCCTCACACACACGCTCCCCCTAAAGCATTGCCGTACCCTCTCCTGGACCCTAAACCGTCCCCGTCCCCTAACCCTAACCCTAGCCCGAACCCTAACCCTAACGCTTCCCCGAAGCCTGACCGTCACCTGTCCCCTATTCCTAACCCGTACGCTAACACTAACCCACGCCCTCACACGCACGCTCCCCGTAAAGCGTTGCCGTACCCTCACTTGGACCCTAAACCGTCCCCGTCCCCTAACCCTAACCCTAGCCCGAACCCTAACCCTAACCCTTCCCTGAAGCCTGACACTCACCCGTTCCCTAATCCTAACCCGTACGCTAACACTAACCCGTGCCCTCACACGCACGCTCCCCCTAAAGCGTTGCCGTACCCTCGCCTGGACCCTAAACCGTCCCCGTCCCCTAACCATAACCCTAGCCCGAACCCTAACCCTAACCCTTCCCCGAAGCCTGACCCTCACCCGTCCCCTAATCCTAACCCGTACGCTAACACTACCCCGTGCCCTCACACGCACGCTCCCCCTAAAGCGCTGCCGTACCCTCACCTGGACCCTAAACCGTCCCCATCCCCTAACCCTAACCCTAGACCGAACCCTAACCCTAACCCTTCCCCGAAGCCTGACCCTCACACGTCCCCTAATCCTAACCCGTACGCTAACACTAACCCGCACCCTCACACGCACGCTCCCCCTAAAGCGTTGCCGTACCCTCACCTGGACCCTAAACCGTCCCCGTCCCCTAACCCTAACCCTAGCCCGAACCCTAACCCTAACCCTTCCCCGAAGCCTCACCCTCCACCGTCCCCTAATCCTAAGCCGTATGCTAACACTAACCCGCGCCCTCACACGCACGCTCCCCCTAAAGCGTTGCCGTACCATCACCTGGACCCTAAACAGTCCCCGGTCGTAACCCTAACCCTAGCCCGAACCCTAACCCTAACCCTTCCCCGAAGCCTGACCCTCACCCGTCCCCTAATCCTAACCCGTACGCTAACACTAACCCGCGCCCTCACACGCACGCTCCCCCTAAAGCTTTGCCGTACCCTCACCTGGACCCTAAACCGTCCCCATCCCCTAACCCTAACCCTAGCCCGAACCCTAACCCTAACCCTTCCCCGAAGGCTGACCCTCACACGTCCCCTAATCCTAACCCGTACGCTAACACTAACCCGCGCCCTCACACGCACGCTCCCCCTAAAGCGTTGCCGTACCCTCACCTGGACCCTAAACCGTCCCCGTCCCCTAACCCTATCCCTAGCCCGAACCCTAACCCTAACCCTTCCCCGAAGCCTGACCCTCACACGTACCCTAATCCTCACCCGTACGCTAACACTAACCCTCGCCCTCACACGCTCGCTCTGCCTAAAGCGTTGCCGTACCCTCACCTGGACCCTAAACCGTCCCCGTCCCCTAACCCTAACCCTAGCCCGAACCCTAACCGTAACGCTTCCCCGAAGCCTGACCCTCCCCCGTCCCCTAATCCTAACCCGTACGCTAACACTAACCCGCGCCCTCACACGCACGGTCCCCCTAAAGCGTTGCCGTACCCTCACCTGGACCCTAAACCGTCCCCATCCCCTAACCCTAACCCTAGCCCGAACCCTAACCCTAACCCTTCCCCGAAGCCTGACCCTCACACGTCCCCTAATCCTAACCCGTACGCTAACACTAACCCGTGCCCTCACACGCACGCTCCCCCTAAAGCGTTGCCGTACCCTCACCTGGACCCTAAACCGTCCCCGTCCCCTAACCCTAACCCTAACCGTTCCCCGAAGCCTGACCCTCACCCGTCCCCTAATCCTAACCCGTACGCTAACACTAACCCGCGCCCTCACACGCACGCTCCCCCTAAAGCGTTGCCGTACCCTCACCTGGACCCTAAACCGTCCCAGTCCCGTAACCCTAACCCTAGCCCGAACCCTAACCCTAACCCTTCCCCGAAGCCTGACCCTCACCCGTCCCCTAATCCTAACCCGTACGCTAACACTACCCCGCGCCCTCACACGCACGCTCCCCCTAAAGCGTTGCCGTACCCTCACCTGGACCCTAAACCGTCCCCGTCCCCTAACCCTAACCCTAGCCCGAACCCTAACCCTAACCCTTCCCCGAAGCCTGACCCTCACACGTCCCCTAATCCTAACCCGTAGGCTAACACTAATCCGCACCCTCACACGCACGCTCCCCCTAAAGCGTTGCCGTACCCTCACCTGGACCCTAAACCGTCCCCGTCCCCTAACCCTAACCCTAGCCCGAACCCTAACCCTAACCCTTCCCCGAAACCTGACCCTCCACCGTCCCCTAATCCTAAGCCGTATGCTAACACTAACCCACGCCCTCACACGCACGCTCCCCCTAAAGCGTTGCCGTACCATCACCTGGACCCTAAACAGTCCCCGGTCGTAACCCTAACCCTAGCCCGAACCCTAACCCTAACCCTTCCCCGAAGCCTGACCCTCACCCGTCCCCTAATCCTAACCCGTACGCTAACACTAACCCGCGCCCTCACACGCACGCTCCCCCTAAAGCGTTGCCGTACCCTCACCTGGACCCTAAACCGTCCCCGTCCCCTAACCCTAACCCTAGCCCGAACCCTAACCCTAACCCTTCCCCGAAGCCTGACCCGCACCCGTCCCCTAATCCTAACCCGTACGCTAACACTAACCCGCGCCCTCACACGCACGCTCCCCCTAAAGCGTTGCCGTACCCTCACCTGGACCCTAAACCGTCCCCGTCCCCTAACCCTATCCCTAGCCCGAACCCTAACCCTAACCCTTCCCCGAAGCCTGACCCTCACACGTACCCTAATCCTCACCCGTACGCTAACACTAACCCTCGCCCTCACACGCTCGCTCTGCCTAAAGCGTTGCCGTACCCTCACCTGGACCCTAAACCGTCCCCGTCCCCTAACCCTAACCCTAGCCCGAACCCTAACCGTAACGCTTCCCCGAAGCCTGACCCTCCCCCGTCCCCTAATCCTAACCCGTACGCTAACACTAACCCGCGCCCTCACACGCACGGTCCCCCTAAAGCGTTGCCGTACCCTCACCTGGACCCTAAACCGTCCCCATCCCCTAACCCTAACCCTAGCCCGAACCCTAACCCTAACCCTTCCCCGAAGCCTGACCCTCACACGTCCCCTAATCCTAACCCGTACGCTAACACTAACCCGTGCCCTCACACGCACGCTCCCCCTAAAGCGTTGCCGTACCCTCACCTGGACCCTAAACCGTCCCCGTCCCCTAACCCTAACCCTAGCCCGAACCCTAAACCTAACCCTTCCCCGAAGCCTGACCCTCACACGTCCCCTAATCCTCACCCGTACGCTAACACTAACCCGCGCCCTCACACGCTCGCTCCGCCTAAAGCGTTGCCGTACCCTCACCTGGACCCTAAACCATCCCCGTCCCCTAAACCTAACTCTAGCCCGAAACCTAACCCTAACCCTTCCCCGAAGCCTGACCCTCACCCGTCCCCTAATCCTAACCCGTACGCTAACACTACCCCGCGCCCTCACACGCACGCTTCCCCTAAAGCGTTGCCGTACCCTCACCTGGACCCTAAACCGTCCCCGTCCCCTAACCCTAACCCTAACCGTTCCCCGAAGCCTGACCCTCACCCGTCCCCTAATCCTAACCCGTACGCTAACACTAACCCGCGCCCTCACACGCACGCTCCCCCTAAAGCGTTGCCGTACCCTCACCTGGACCCTAAACCGTCCCAGTCCCGTAACCCTAACCCTAGCCCGAACCCTAACCCTAACCCTTCCCCGAAGCCTGACCCTCACCCGTCCCCTAATCCTAACCCGTACGCTAACACTACCCCGCGCCCTCACACGCACGCTCCCCCTAAAGCGTTGCCGTACCCTCACCTGGACCCTAAACCGTCCCCGTCCCCTAACCCTAACCCTAGCCCGAACCCTAACCCTAACCCTTCCCCGAAGCCTGACCCTCACACGTCCCCTAATCCTAACCCGTACCCTAACACTAACCCGCACCCTCACACGCACGCTCCCCCTAAAGCGTTGCCGTACCCTCACCTGGACCCTAAACCGTCCCCGTCCCCTAACCCTAACCCTAGCCCGAACCCTAACCCTAACCCTTCCCCGAAACCTGACCCTCCACCGTCCCCTAATCCTAAGCCGTATGCTAACACTAACCCGCGCCCTCACACGCACGCTCCCCCTAAAGCGTTGCCGTACCATCACCTGGACCCTAAACAGTCCCCGGTCGTAACCCTAACCCTAGCCCGAACCCTAACCCTAACCCTTCCCCGAAGCCTGACCCTCACCCGTCCCCTAATCCTAACCCGTACGCTAACACTAACCCGCGCCCTCACACGCACGCTCCCCCTAAAGCTTTGCCGTACCCTCAACTGGACCCTAAACCGTCCCCATCCCCTAACCCTAACCCTAGCCCGAACCCTAACCCTAACCCTTCCCCGAAGCCTGACCCTCACACGTCCCCTAATCCTAACCCGTACGCTAACACTAACCCGCGCCCTCACACGCACGCTCCCCCTAAAGCGTTGCCGTACCCTCACCTGGACCCTAAACCGTCCCCGTCCCCTAACCCTATCCCTAGCCCGAACCCTAACCCTAACCCTTCCCCGAAGCCTGACCCTCACACGTACCCTAATCCTCACCCGTACGCTAACACTAACCCTCGCCCTCACACGCTCGCTCTGCCTAAAGCGTTGCCGTACCCTCACCTGGACCCTAAACCGTCCCTGTCCCCTAACCCTAACCCTAGCCCGAACCCTAACCGTAACGCTTCCCCGAAGCCTGACCCTCCCCCGTCCCCTAATCCTAACCCGTACGCTAACACTAACCCGCGCCCTCACACGCACGGTCCCCCTAAAGCGTTGCCGTACCCTCACCTGGACCCTAAACCGTCCCCATCCCCTAACCCTAACCCTAGCCCGAACCCTAACCCTAACCCTTCCCCGAAGCCTGACCCTCACACGTCCCCTAATCCTAACCCGTACGCTAACACTAACCCGTGCCCTCACACGCACGCTCCCCCTAAAGCGTTGCCGTACCCTCACCTGGACCCTAAACCGTCCCCGTCCCCTAACCCTAACCCTAGCCCGAACCCTAAACCTAACCCTTCCCCGAAGCCTGACCCTCACACGTCCCCTAATCCTCACCCGTACGCTAACACTAACCCGCGCCCTCACACGCTCGCTCCGCCTAAAGCGTTGCCGTACCCTCACCTGGACCCTAAACCATCCCCGTCCCCTAACCCTAACTCTAGCCCGAAACCTAACCCTAACCCTTCCCCGAAGCCTGACCCTCACCCGTCCCCTAATCCTAACCCGTACGCTAACACTACCCCGCGCCCTCACACGCACGCTTCCCCTAAAGCGTTGCCGTACCCTCACCTGGACCCTAAACCGTCCCCGTCCCCTAACCCTAACCCTAACCGTTCCCCGAAGCCTGACCCTCACCCGTCCCCTAATCCTAACCCGTACGCTAACACTAACCCGCGCCCTCACACGCACGCTCCCCCTAAAGCGTTGCCGTACCCTCACCTGGACCCTAAACCGTCCCCGTCCCCTAACCCTAACCCTAGCCCGAACCCTAACCCTAACCCTTCCCTGAAGCCTGACCCTCACCCGTTCCCTAATCCTAACGCGTACGCTAACACTAACCCGCGCCCTCACACGCACGCTCCCCCTAAAGCGTTGCCGTACCCTCACCTGGACCCTAAACCGTCCCCATCCCCTAACCCTAACCCTATCCCGAACCCTAACCCTAACCCTTCCCCGAAGCCTGACCCGCACCCGTCCCCTAATCCTAACCCGTACGCTAACACTAACCCGTGCCCTCACACGCACGCTCCCCCTAAAGCGTTGCCGTACCCTCACCTGGACCCTAAACCGGCCCCGTCCCCTAACCCTAACCCTAGCCCGAACCCTAACCCTAACCCTTCCCCGAAGCCTGACCCTCACACGTCCCCTAATCCTAACCCGTACGCTAACACTAACCCGCACCCTCACACGCACGCTCCCCCTAAAGCGTTGCCGTACCCTCACCTGGACCCTAAACCGTCCCCGTCCCCTAACCCTAACCCTAGCCCGAACCCTAACCCTAACCCTTCCCCGAAGCCTGACCCTCCACCGTCCCCTAATCCTAAGCCGTATGCTAACATTAACCCGCGCCCTCACACACACGCTCCCCCTAAAGCGTTGCCGTACCATCACCTGGACCCTAAACCGTCCCCGGTCCTAACCCTAACCCTAGCCCGAACCCTAACCCTAACCCTTCCCCGAAGCCTGACCCTCACCCGTCCCCTAATCCTAACCCGTACGCTAACACTAACCCGCGCCCTCACACGCACGCTCCCCCTAAAGCTTTGCCGTACCCTCACCTGGACCCTAAACCGTCCCCATCCCCTAACCCTAACCCTAGCCCGAACCCTAACCCTAACCCTTCCCCGAAGCCTGACCCTCACACGTCCCCTAATCCTAACCCGTACGGTAACACTAACCCGCGCCCTCACACGCACGCTCCCCCTAAAGCGTTGCCGTACCCTCACCTGGACCCTAAACCGTCCCCGTCCCCTAACCCTAACCCTAGCCCGAACCCTAACCCTAACCCTTCCCCGAAGCCTGACCCTCACACGTACCCTAATCCTCACCCGTACGCTAACACTAACCCGCGCCCTCACACGCTCGCTCTGCCTAAAGCGTTGCCGTACCCTCACCTGGACCCTAAACCGTCCCCGTCCCCTAACCCTAACCCTAGCCCGAACCCTAACCGTAACGCTTCCCCGAAGCCTGACCCTCCCCCGTCCCCTAATCCTAACCCGTACGCTAACACTAACCCGCGCCCTCACACGCACGCTCCCCCTAAAGCGTTGCCGTACCCTCACCTGGACCCTAAAGCGTCCCCGGTCCTAACCCTAACCCTAGCCCGAACCCTAACCCTAACACTTCCCCGAAGCCTGACCCTCACCCGTCCCCTAATCCTAACCCGTACGCTAACACTAACCCGCGCCCTCACACGCACGCTCCCCCTAAAGCGTTGCCGTAC
The DNA here is from genome assembly GCF_949987515.2 of Delphinus delphis. Lineage (NCBI taxonomy): Eukaryota > Metazoa > Chordata > Mammalia > Artiodactyla > Delphinidae > Delphinus > Delphinus delphis. The sequence goes on along the minus strand of NW_027192654.1, from coordinate 2,588,638 downwards.
CCTCACGTGGACCCTAAACCGTCCCCGTCCCCTAACCCTAACCCTAGCCCGAACCCTAACCCTAACCCTTCCCCGAAGCCTGACCCTCACCCGTCCCCTAATCCTAACCCGTACGCTAACACTAACCCGCGCCCTCACACGCACGCTTCCCCTAAAGCGTTGCCGTACCCTCACCTGGACCATAAACCGTCCCCGTCCCCTAACCCTAACCCTAACCCTTCCCCGAAGCCTGACCCTCACCCGTCCCCTAATCCTAACCCGTACGCTAACACTAACCCGCGCCCTCACACGCACGCTCCCCCTAAAGCGTTGCCATACCCTCACCTGGACCCTAAACCGTCCCAGTCCCGTAACCCTAACCCTAGCCCGAACCCTAACCCTAACCCTTCCCCGAAGCCTGACCCTCACCCGTCCCCTAATCCTAACCCGTACGCTAACACTACCCCGCGCCCTCACACGCACGCTTCCCCTAAAGCGTTGCCGTACCCTCACCTGGACCCTAAACCGTCCCCGTCCCCTAACACTAACCCTAGCCCGAACCCTAACCCTAACCCTTCCGTGAAGCCTGACCCTCACCCGTTCCCTAATCCTAACGCGTACGCTAACACTAACCCGCGCCCTCACACGCACGCTCCCCCTAAAGCGTTGCCGTACCCTCACCTGGACCCTAAACCGTCCCCGTCCCCTAACCCTAACCCTAGCCCGAACCCTAACCCTAACCCTTCCCCGAAGCCTGACCCGCACCCGTCCCCTAATCCTAACCCGTACGCTAACACTAACCCGCGCCCCCACACGCACGGTCCCCCTAAAGCGTTGCCGTACCCTCACCTGGACCCTAAACCGTCCCCGTCCCCTAACCCTAACTCTAGCCCGAACCCTAACCCTAACCCTTCCCCGAAGCCTGTCCCTCACCCGTCCCCTAATCCTAACCCGTACGCTAACACTAACCCGTGCCCTCAAACGCACGCTCCCCCTAAAGCATTGCCGTACCCTCACCTGGACGCTAAACCGTCCCCGTCCCCTAACCCTAACCGTAGCCCGAACCCTAACCCTAACCCTTCCCCGAAGCCTGACCCGCACCCGTCCCCTAATCCTAAGCCGTATGCTAACATTAACCTGCGCCCTCACACGCACGCTCCCCCTAAAGCGTTGCCGTACCATCACCTGGACCCTAAACCGTCCCCGGTCCTAACCCTAACCCTAGCCCGAACCCTAACCCTAACCCTTCCCCGAAGCCTGACCCTCACCCGTCCCCTAATCCTAACCCGTACGCTAACACTAACCCGCGCCCTCACACGCACGCTCCCCCTAAAGCTTTGCCGTACCCTCACCTGGACCCTAAACCGTCCCCATCCCCTAACCCTAACCCTAGCCCGAACCCTAACCCTAACCCTTCCCCGAAGCCTGACCCTCACACGTCCCCTAATCCTAACCCGTACGCTAACACTAACCCGCGCCCTCACACGCTCGCTCTGCCTAAAGCGTTGCCGTACCCTCACCTGGACCCTAAACCGTCCCCGTCCCCTAACCCTAACCGTAGCCCGAACCCTAACCGTAACGCTTCCCCGAAGCCTGACTCTCCCCCGTCCCCTAATCCTAACCCGTACGCTAACACTAACCCGCGCCCTCACACGCACGCTCCCCCTAAAGCGTTGCTGTACCCTCACCTGGACCCTAAACCGTCCCCGGTCCTATCCCTAACCCTAGCCCGAACCCTAACCCTAACCCTTCCCCGAAGCCTGACCCTCACCCGTCCCCTAATCCTAACCCGTACGCTAACACTAACCCGCGCCCTCACACGCACGCTCCCCCTAAAGCGTTGCCGTACCCTCACGTGGACCCTAAACCGTCCCCGTCCCCTAACCCTAGCCCAAACCATAACCCTAACCCTTCCCCGAAGCCAGACCCTCACCCGTCCCCTAATCCTAACCCGTACGCTAACACTACCCCGCGCCCTCACACGCACGCTTCCCCTAAAGCATTGCCATACCCTCACCTGGACCCTAAACCGTCCCCGTCCCCTAACCCTAACCCTAACCCTTCCCAGAAGCCTGACCCTCACCCGTCCCCTAATCCTAACCCGTACGCTAACACTAACCCGCGCCCTCACACGCACGCTCCCCCTAAAGCGTTGCCTTACACTCACCTGGACCCTAAACCGTCCCCGTCCCCTAACCCTAACCCTAGCCCGAACCCTAACCCTAACCCTTCCCCGAAGCCTGACCCTCACCCGTCCCCTAATCCTAACCCGTACGCTAACACTAACCCGCGCCCTCACACGCACGCTCCCCCTAAAGCGTTGCCGTACCCTCACCTGGACCATAAACCGTCCCCGTCCCCTAACCCTAACCCTAGCCCGAACCCTAACCCTAACCCTTCCCCGAAGCCTGACCCTCACCCGTCCCCTAATCCTAACCCATACGCTAACACTAACCCCCGCCCTCACACGCACGCTCCCCCTAAAGCGTTGCCGTACCCTCACCTGGACTCTAAACCGTCACCGTCCCCTAACCCTAACCCTAGCCCGAACCCTAACCCTAACCCTTCCCCGAAGCCTGACCCTCACCCGTCCCCTAAACCTAACACGTACGCTAACACTAACCCTCGCCCTCACACGCACGCTCCCCTTAAAGCGTTGCCGTACTCTTACCTGGACCCTAAACCGTCCCCATCCCCTAACCCTAACCCTAGCCCGAACCCTAACCCTAACCCTTCCCCAAAGCCTGACCCTCACCCGTCCCCTAATCCTAACCCGTACGCTAACATTACCCCGCGCCCTCACACGCACGCTCCCCATAAAGCGTTGCCGTACCCTCACCTTGACCCTAAACCGTCCCCATCCCCTAACCCTAACCCTAGCCCGAACCCTAACCCTAACCCTTCCCCGAAGCCTGACCCTCACCCGTCCCCTAATCTTAACCCGTACGCTAACACTAACCCGGGCCGTCACACGCACGCTCCCCCTAAAGCATTGCCGTACCCTCAACTGGACCCTAAACAGTCCCCGTCCCCTAACCCTAACCCTAGCCCGAACCCTAACCCTAACCCTTCCCCGAAGCCTGACCCTCACCCGTCCCCTAATCCTAACCCGTACGCTAACACTAACCCGCGCCCTCACACGCACGCTCCCCCTAAAGCGTTGCCGTACCCTCACCTGGACCCTAAACCGTCCCCATCCCCTAACCCTAACCCTAGCCCGAACCCTAACCCTAACCCTTCCCCGAAGCCTGACCCTCACCCGTCCCCTAATCCTAACCCGTACGCTAACACTAACCCGCGCACTCACAGGCACGCTCCCCCTAAAGCGTTGCTGTACCCTCACCTGGACCCTAAACCGTCCCTATCCCGTAACCCTAACCGTAGCCCGAACCCTAACCCTAACCCTTCCCCGAAGCCTGACCCTCACCCGTCCCCTAATCCTAACCCGTACGCTAACACTACCCCGCGCCCTCACATGCACGCTCCCCATAAAGCGTTGCCGTACCCTCACCTGGACCCTAAACCGGCCCCGTCACCTAACCCTAACCCTAGCCCGAACCCTAACCCTAACCCTTCACCGAAGCATGACCCTCACCCGTCCCCTAATCCTAAGTTGTATGCTAACACTAACCCGCGCCCTCACACGCACGCTCCCCCTAAAGCGTTGCCGTACCCTCACCTGGAACCTAAACCTTCCCCGTCCCCTAACCCTAACCCTAGCCCGAACCCTAACCCTAACCCTTCCCCGAAGCCTGACCCTCACCCGTCCCCTAATCCTAACCCGTACGCTAACACTAACCCGCGCCCTCACACGCACGCTCCCCCTAAAGCTTTGCCGTACCCTCAACTGGACCCTAAACCGTCCCCATCCCCTAACCCTAACCCTAGCCCGAACCCTAACCCTAACCCTTCCCCGAAGCCTGACCCTCACACGTCCCCTAATCCTAACCCGTACGCTAACACTAACCCGCGCCCTCACACGCACGCTCCCCCTAAAGCGTTGCCGTACCCTCACCTGGACCCTAAACCGTCCCCGTCCCCTAACCCTATCCCTAGCCCGAACCCTAACCCTAACCCTTCCCCGAAGCCTGACCCTCACACGTACCCTAATCCTCACCCGTACGCTAACACTAACCCTCGCCCTCACACGCTCGCTCTGCCTAAAGCGTTGCCGTACCCTCACCTGGACCCTAAACCGTCCCCGTCCCCTAACCCTAACCCTAGCCCGAACCCTAACCGTAACGCTTCCCCGAAGCCTGACCCTCCCCCGTCCCCTAATCCTAACCCGTATGCTAACACTAACCCGCGCCCTCACACGCACGGTCCCCCTAAAGCGTTGCCGTACCCTCACCTGGACCCTAAACCGTCCCCATCCCCTAACCCTAACCCTAGCCCGAACCCTAACCCTAACCCTTCCCCGAAGCCTGACCCTCACACGTCCCCTAATCCTAACCCGTACGCTAACACTAACCCGTGCCCTCACACGCACGCTCCCCCTAAAGCGTTGCCGTACCCTCACCTGGACCCTAAACCGTCCCCGTCCCCTAACCCTAACCCTAGCCCGAACCCTAAACCTAACCCTTCCCCGAAGCCTGACCCTCACACGTCCCCTAATCCTCACCCGTACGCTTACACTAACCCGCGCCCTCACACGCTCGCTCCGCCTAAAGCGTTGCCGTACCCTCACCTGGACCCTAAACCATCCCCGTCCCCTAACCCTAACTCTAGCCCGAAACCTAACCCTAACCCTTCCCCGAAGCCTGACCCTCACCCGTCCCCTAATCCTAACCCGTACGCTAACACTACCCCGCGCCCTCACACGCACGCTTCCCCTAATGCGTTGCCGTACCCTCACCTGGACCCTAAACCGTCCCCGTCCCCTAACCCTAACCCTAACCGTTCCCCGAATCCTGACCCTCACCCGTCCCCTAATCCTAACCCGTACGCTAACACTAACCCGCGCCCTCACACGCACGCTCCCCCTAAAGCGTTGCCGTACCCTCACCTGGACCCTAAACCGTCCCCGTCCCCTAACCCTAACCCTAGCCCGAACCCTAACCCTAACCCTTCCCTGAAGCCTGACCCTCACCCGTTCCCTAATCCTAACGCGTACGCTAACACTAACCCGCGCCCTCACACGCACGCTCCCCCTAAAGCGTTGCCGTACCCTCACCTGGACCCTAAACCGTCCCCATCCCCTAACCCTAACCCTATCCCGAACCCTAACCCTAACCCTTCCCCGAAGCCTGACCCGCACCCGTCCCCTAATCCTAACCCGTACGCTAACACTAACCCGTGCCCTCACACGCACGCTCCCCCTAAAGCGTTGCCGTACCCTCACCTGGACCCTAAACCGGCCCCGTCCCCTAACCCTAACCCTAGCCCGAACCCTAACCCTAACCCTTCCCCGAAGCCTGACCCTCACACGTCCCCTAATCCTAACCCGTACGCTAACACTAACCCGCACCCTCACACGCACGCTCCCCCTAAAGCGTTGCCGTACCCTCACCTGGACCCTAAACCGTCCCCGTCCCCTAACCCTAACCCTAGCCCGAACCCTAACCCTAACCCTTCCCCGAAGCCTCACCCTCCACCGTCCCCTAATCCTAAGCCGTATGCTAACATTAACCCGCGCCCTCACACACACGCTCCCCCTAAAGCGTTGCCGTACCATCACCTGGACCCTAAACCGTCCCCGGTCCTAACCCTAACCCTAGCCCGAACCCTAACCCTAACCCTTCCCCGAAGCCTGACCCTCACCCGTCCCCTAATCCTAACCCGTACGCTAACACTAACCCGCGCCCTCACACGCACGCTCCCCCTAAAGCTTTGCCGTACCCTCACCTGGACCCTAAACCGTCCCCATCCCCTAACCCTAACCCTAGCCCGAACCCTAACCCTAACCCTTCCCCGAAGCCTGACCCTCACACGTCCCCTAATCCTAACCCGTACGGTAACACTAACCCGCGCCCTCACATGCACGCTCCCCCTAAAGCGTTGCCGTACCCTCACCTGGACCCTAAACCGTCCCCGTCCCCTAACCCTAACCCTAGCCCGAACCCTAACCCTAACCCTTCCCCGAAGCCTGACCCTCACACGTACCCTAATCCTCACCCGTACGCTAACACTAACCCGCGCCCTCACACGCTCGCTCTGCCTAAAGCGTTGCCGTACCCTCACCTGGACCCTAAACCGTCCCCGTCCCCTAACCCTAACCCTAGCCCGAACCCTAACCGTAACGCTTCCCCGAAGCCTGACCCTCCCCCGTCCCCTAATCCTAACCCGTACGCTAACACTAACCCGCGCCCTCACACGCACGCTCCCCCTAAAGCGTTGCCGTACCCTCACCTGGACCCTAAAGCGTCCCCGGTCCTAACCCTAACCCTAGCCCGAACCCTAACCCTAACACTTCCCCGAAGCCTGACCCTCACCCGTCCCCTAATCCTAACCAGTACGCTAACACTAACCCGCGCCCTCACACGCACGCTCCCCCTAAAGCGTTGCCGTACCCTCACGTGGACCCTAAACCGTCCCCGTCCCCTAACCCTAACCCTAGCCCGAACCCTAACCCTAACCCTTCCCCGAAGCCTGACCCTCACCCGTCCCCTAATCCTAACCCGTACGCTAACACTAACCCGCGCCCTCACACGCACGCTTCCCCTAAAGCGTTGCCGTACCCTCACCTGGACCATAAACCGTCGCCGTCCCCTAACCCTAACCCTAACCCTTCCCCGAAGCCTGACCCTCACCCGTCCCCTAATCCTAACCCGTACGCTAACACTAACCCGCGCCCTCACACGCACGCTCCCCCTAAAGCGTTGCCGTACCCTCACCTGGACCCTAAACCGTCCCAGTCCCGTAACCCTAACCCTAGCCCGAACCCTAACCCTAACCCTTCCCCGAAGCCTGACCCTCACCCGTCCCCTAATCCTAACCCGTACGAAAACACTACCCCGCGCCCTCACACGCACGCTCCCCCTAAAGCGTTGCCGTACCCTCACCTGGACCCTAAACCGTCCCCGTCCCCTAACACTAACCCTAGCCCGAACCCTAACCCTAACCCTTCCGTGAAGCCTGACCCTCACCCGTTCCCTAATCCTAACGCGTACGCTAACACTAACCCGCGCCCTCACACGCACGCTCCCCCTAAAGCGTTGCCGTACCCTCACCTGGACCCTAAACCGTCCCCGTCCCCTAACCCTAACCCTAGCCCGAACCCTAACCCTAACCCTTCCCCGAAGCCTGACCCGCACCCGTCCCCTAATCCTAACCCGTACGCTAACACTAACCCGCGCCCCCACACGCACGGTCCCCCTAAAGCGTTGCCGTACCCTCACCTGGACCCTAAACCGTCCCCGTCCCCTAACCCTAACTCTAGCCCGAACCCTAACCCTAACCCTTCCCCGAAGCCTGTCCCTCACCCGTCCCCTAATCCTAACCCGTACGCTAACACTAACCCGTGCCCTCAAACGCACGCTCCCCCTAAAGCATTGCCGTACCCTCACCTGGACGCTAAACCGTCCCCGTCCCCTAACCCTAACCGTAGCCCGAACCCTAACCCTAACCCTTCCCCGAAGCCTGACCCTCCCCCGTCCCCTAATCCTAAGCCGTATGCTAACATTAACCTGCGCCCTCACACGCACGCTCCCCCTAAAGCGTTGCCGTACCATCACCTGGACCCTAAACCGTCCCCGGTCCTAACCCTAACCCTAGCCCGAACCCTAACCCTAACCCATCCCCGAAGCCTGACCCTCACCCGTCCCCTAATCCTAACCCGTACGCTAACACTAACCCGCGCCCTCACACGCACGCTCCCCCTAAAGCTTTGCCGTACCCTCACCTGGACCCTAAACCGTCCCCATCCCCTAACCCTAACCCTAGCCCGAACCCTAACCCTAACCCTTCCCCGAAGCCTGACCCTCACACGTCCCCTAATCCTAACCCGTACGCTAACACTAACCCGCGCCCTCACACGCTCGCTCTGCCTAAAGCGTTGCCGTACCCTCACCTGGACCCTAAACCGTCCCCGTCCCCTAACCCTAACCGTAGCCCGAACCCTAACCGTAACGCTTCCCCGAAGCCTGACTCTCCCCCGTCCCCTAATCCTAACCCGTACGCTAACACTAACCCGCGCCCTCACACGCACGCTCCCCCTAAAGCGTTGCTGTACCCTCACCTGGACCCTAAACCGTCCCCGGTCCTAACCCTAACCCTAGCCCGAACCCTAACCCTAACCCTTCCCCGAAGCCTGACCCTCACCCGTCCCCTAATCCTAACCCGTACGCTAACACTAACCCGCGCCCTCACACGCACGCTCCCCCTAAAGCGTTGCCGTACCCTCACGTGGACCCTAAACCGTCCCCGTCCCCTAACCCTAGCCCAAACCATAACCCTAACCCTTCCCCGAAGCCAGACCCTCACCCGTCCCCTAATCCTAACCCGTACGCTAACACTACCCCGCGCCCTCACACGCACGCTTCCCCTAAAGCGTTGCCATACCCTCACCTGGACCCTAAACCGTCCCCGTCCCCTAACCCTAACCCTAACCCTTCCCAGAAGCCTGACCCTCACCCGTCCCCTAATCCTAACCCGTACGCTAACACTAACCCGCGCCCCACACGCACGGTCCCCTAAAGCGTTGCCGTACCCTCACCTGGACCCTAAACCGTCCTCGTCCCCTAACCCTAACTCTAGCCCGAACCCTAAACCTAACCCTTCCCCGAAGCCTGTCCCTCACCCATCCCCTAATCCTAACCCGTACGCTAACACTAAACCGCGCCCTCACACGCACGCTCCCCCTAAAGCATTGCCGTACCCTCACCTGGACGCTAAACCGTCCCCGTCCCCTAACCCTAACCGTAGCCCGAACCCTAACCCTAACCCTTCCCCGAAGCCTGACCCTCACCCGTCCCCTAATCCTAACCCGTACGCTAACACTAACCCGCGCCCTCACACACACGCTCCACCTAAAGCGTTGCCGTACCCTCACCTGGAACCTAAACCGTCCCCGTCCACTAACCCTAACCCTAGCCCGAACCCTAACCCTAACCCTTCCCCGAAGCCTGACCCTCACCCGTCCCCTAATCCTAACCCGTAGGCTAACACTAACCCGCGCCCTCACACGCACGCTCCCCCTAAAGCGTTGCCGTACCCTCACCTGGACCCTAAACCGTCCCCGTCCCCTAACCCTAACCCTAGCCCGAACCCTAACCCTAACCCTTCCCCGAAGCCTGACCCTCACCCGTCCCCTAATCCTAACCCGTACGCTAACACTAACCCGCGCCCTCACACGCACGCTCCCCCTAAAGCGTTGCCTTACCCTCACCTGGACCCTAAACCGTCCCCGTCCCCTAACCCTGACCCTAGCCCGAACCCTAACCCTAACCCTTCCCCGAAGCCTGACCCTCACCCGTCCCCTAATCCTAACCCGTACGCTAACACTAACCCGCGCCCTCACACGCACGCTCCCCCTAAAGCGTTGCCGTACCCTCACCTGGACCATAAACCGTCCCCGTCCCCTAACCCTAACCCTAGCCCGAACCCTAACCCTAACCCTTCCCCGAAGCCTGACCCTCACCCGTCCCCTAATCCTAACCCATACGCTAACACTAACCCCCGCCCTCACACGCACGCTCCCCCTAAAGCGTTGCCGTACCCTCACCTGGACTCTAAACCGTCACCGTCCCCTAACCCTAACCCTAGCCCGAACCCTAACCCTAACCCTTCCCCGAAGCCTGACCCTCACCCGTCCCCTAAACCTAACACGTACGCTAACACTAACCCTCGCCCTCACACGCACGCTCCCCTTAAAGCGTTGCCGTACTCTTACCTGGACCCTAAACCGTCCCCTTCCCCTAACCCTAACCCTAGCCCGAACCCTAACCCTAACCCTTCCCCAAAGCCTGACCCTCACCCGTCCCCTAATCCTAACCCGTACGCTAACACTACCCCACGCCCTCACACGCACGCTCCCCATAAAGCGTTGCCGTACCCTCACCTTGACCCTAAACCGTCCCCATCCCCTAACCCTAACCCTAGCCCGAACCCTAACCCTAACCCTTCCCCGAAGCCTGACCCTCACCCGTCCCCTAATCTTAACCCGTATGCTAACACTAACCCGGGCCGTCACACGCACGCTCCCCCTAAAGCATTGCCGTACCCTCAACTGGACCCTAAACAGTCCCCGTCCCCTAACCCTAACCCTAGCCCGAACCCTAACCCTAACCCTTCCCCGAAGCCTGACCCTCACCCGTCCCCTAATCCTAACCCGTACGCTAACACTAACCCGCGCCCTCACACGCACGCTCCCCCTAAAGCGTTGCCGTACCCTCACCTGGACCCTAAACCGTCCCCATCCCCTAACCCTAACCCTAGCCCGAACCCTAACCCTAACCCTTCCCCGAAGCCTGACCCTCACCCGTCCCCTAATCCTAACCCGTACGCTAACACTAACCCGCGCACTCACAGGCACGCTCCCCCTAAAGCGTTGCTGTACCCTCACCTGGACCCTAAACCGTCCCTATCCCGTAACCCTAACCGTAGCCCGAACCCTAACCCTAACCCTTCCCCGAAGCCTGACCCTCACCCGTCCCCTAATCCTAACCCGTACGCTAACACTACCCCGCGCCCTCACATGCACGCTCCCCATAAAGCGTTGCCGTACCCTCACCTGGACCCTAAACCGGCCCCGTCACCTAACCCTAACCCTAGCCCGAACCCTAACCCTAACCCTTCACCGAAGCATGACCCTCACCCGTCCCCTAATCCTAACTTGTATGCTAACACTAACCCGCGCCCTCACACGCACGCTCCCCCTAAAGCGTTGCCGTACCCTCACCTGGAACCTAAACCTTCCCCGTCCCCTAACCCTAACCCTAGCCCGAACCCTAACCCTAACCCTTCCCCGAAGCCTGACCCTCAACCGTCCCCTAATCCTAACACGTACGCTAACACTACCCCACGCCCTCACACGCACGCTCCCCGTAAAGCGTTGCCGTACCCTCACCTGGACCCTAAACCGTCCCCGTCCCCTAACCCTAACCCTAGCCCGAAACCTAACCCTTCCCCGAAGCCTGACCCTCACCAGTCCGCTAATCCTAAGTCTTACGCTAACACTAACCCGCGCCCTCACACGGACGCTCCCCCTAAAGCGTTGCCGTACCCTCACCTGGACCCTAAACCGTCCCCGTCCCCTAACCCTAACCCTAGCCCGAACCCTAACCCTAACCCTTCCCCGAAGCCTGACCCTCATCCGTCCCCTAATCCTAAACCGTACGCTAACACTAACCCGCGCCCTCACACGCACGCTCCCCCTAAAGCGTTGCCGTACCCTCACCTAGACCCTAAACCGTCCCCGTCCCCTAACCCTAACCCTAGCCCGAACCCTAACCCTAACACTTCCCCGAAGCCTGACCCTCACCTGTCCCCTAATCCTAACCAGTACGCTAACACTAAATGGCACCCTCACACGCACTCTCCCCCTAAAGCGTTGCTGTACCCTCACCTGGACCCTAAACCGTCCCCGTCCCCTAACCCTAACCCTAGCCCGAACCCTAACCCTAACCCTTCCCCGAAGCCTGACACTCACCCGTCCCCTAATCCTAACCCGTACGCTAACACTAACCCGCGCCCTCACACGCACGCTCCCCCTAAAGCGTTGCCGTACCCTCCCCTGGACCCTAAACCGTCCCCGTCCCCTAACCCTAACTCTAGCCCGAACCCTAACCCTAACCCTTCCCCGAAGCCTGACCCTCACCCGTCCCCTAATCCTACCTTGTATGCTAACACTAACCCACGCCCTCACACGCACGCTCCCCCTAAAGCGTTGCCGTACCCTCACCTGGAACCTAAACCATCCCCGTCCCCTAACACTAACCCTAGCCCGAACCCTAACCCTAACCCTTCCCCGAAGCATGACCCTCAACCGTCCCCTAATCCTAACACGTACGCTAACACTACCCCGCGCCCTCACACGCACGCTCCCCGTAAAGCGTTGCCGTACCCTCACCTGGACCCTAAACCGTCCCCGTCCCCTAACCCTAACCCTAGCCCGAACCCTAAACCTTCCCCGAAGCCTGACCCTCACCCGTCCCCTAATCCTAAGTCTTACGCTAACACTAACCCGCGCCCTCACACGGACGCTCCCCCTAAAGCGTTGCCGTACCCTCACCTGGACCCTAAACCGTCCCCGTCCCCTAACCCTAACCCTAGCCCGAACCCTAACCCTAACCCTTCCCCGAAGCATGACCCTCACACGTCCCCTAATCCTAACCCGTACGCTAACACTACCCCGCGCCCTCACACGCACGCTCCCCATAAAGCGTTGCCGTACCCTCACCTGGACCCTAAACCGTCCCCGTCCCCTAACCCTAACCCTAGCCCGAACCCTAACCCTAACCCTTCCCCGAAGCATGACCCTCACACGTCCCCTAATCCTAACCCGTACGCTAACACTAACCCGCGCCCTCACACGCACGCTCCCCCTAAAGCGTTGCCGTACCCTCACCTGGACCCTAAACCGTCCCCGTCCCCTAACCCTGACCCTAGCCCGAACCCTAACCCTAACCCTTCCCCGAAGCCTGACCCTCACCCATCCACTAATCCTAACCCGTACGATAACACTAACCTGCGCCCTCACACGCACGCTCCCCCTAAAGCGTTGCCGTACCCTCACCTGGACCCTAAACCGTCCCTGTCCCTTAACCCTAACCCTAGCCCGAACCCTAACCCTAACCCTTCCCCGAAGCCTGACCTTCACCCGTCCCCTAATCCTAACCCGTACGCTATCACTAACCCGCGCCCTCACACGCACGCTCCCCCTAAAGCGTTGCCGTACCCTCATCTGGACCCTAAACCGTCCCTGTCCCCTAACCCTAACCCTAGCCCGAACCCTAACCCTAACCCTTCCCCGAAGCCTGACCCTCACCCGTCCCATAATCCTAAACCGTACGCTAACACTAACCCGCGCCCTCACACGCACGCTCCCCCTAAAGCGTTGCCGTACCCTCACCTGGACCCTAAACCGTCCCCGTCCCCTAACCCTAACCCTAGCCCGAACCCTAACCCTTCCCCGAAGCCTGACCCTCACCCGTCCCCTAATCCTAAGTCTTACGCTAACACTAACCCGCGCCCTCACACGCACGCTCCCCCTAAAGCGTTGCCGTACCCTCACCTGGACCTTAAACCGTCCCCGTCCCCTAACCCTAACCCTAGCCCGAACCCTAACCCTAACCCTTCCCCGAAGCCTGACCCTCATCCGTCCCCTAATCCTAACCCGTACGCTAACACTAACCCGCGCCCTCACACGCACGCTCCCCCTAAAGCGTTGCCGTACCCTCACCTGGACCCTAAACCGTCCCCGTCCCCTAACCCTAACCCTAGCCCGAACCCTAACCCTAACCCTTCCCCGAAGCCTGACCCTCACCCGTCCCCTAATCCTAACCAGTACGCTAACACTAACCCGCGCCCTCACACGCACTCTCCCCCTAAAGCGTTGCTGTACCCTCACCTGGACCCTAAACCGTCCCCGTCACCTAACCCTAACCCTAGCCCGAACCCTAACCCTAACCCTTCCCCGAAGCCTGACCCTCACCCGTCCCCTAATCCTAACCCGTACGCTAACACTAACACGCGCCCTCACACGCACGCTCCCCCTAAAGCGTTGCCGTACCCTCCCCTGGACCCTAAACCGTCCCCGTCCCCTAAACCTAACCCTAGCCCGAACCCTAACCCTAACCCTTCCCCGAAGCCTGACCCTCACCCGTCCCCTAATCCTAACCCGTACGCTAACACTAACCCGCGCCCTCACACGCACGCTCCCCCTAAAGCGTTGCCGTACCCTCACCTGGACCCTAAACCGTCCCCGTCCTCTAACCCTAACCCTAGCCCGAACCCTAACCATAACTCTTCCCCGAAGCCTGACCCTCACCCGTCACCTAATCCTAACCCGTACGCTAACACTAACCCGCGCCCTCACACGTACCCTCCCCCTAAAGCGTTGCCGTACCCTCACCTGGACCCTAAACCGTCCCCGTCCCCTAACCCTAACCCTAGCCCGAACCCTAACCCTAACACTTCCCCGAAGCCTGACCCTCACCCGTCCCCTAATCCTAACCCGTACGCTAACACTAACCCACGCCCTCACATGCACGCTCCCCCTAAAGCGTTGCTGTACCTCACCTGGACCCTAAACCGTCCCCGTCCCCTAACCCTAACCCTAGCCCGAACCCTAACCCTAACCCTTCCCCGAAGCCTGACCCTCACCCGTCCCCTAATCCTAACCCGTACGCTAACACTAACCCGCGCCCTCACACCCACTCTCCCCCTAAAGAGTTGCTGTACCCTCACCTGGACCCTAAACCGTCCCCGTCCCCTAACCCTAACCCTAGCCCGAACCCTAACCCTAACCCTTCCCCGAAGCCTGACCCTCACCCGTCCCCTAATCCTAACCCGTACGCTAACACTAACCCGCGCCCTCACACGCTCGCTCCCCCTAAAGCGTTGCCATACCCTCACCTGGACCCTAAACCGTCCCCGTCCCCTAACCCTAACCCTAGCCCGAACCCTAACCCTAACCCTTCCCCGAAGCCTGACCCTCACCCGTCCCCTAATCCTAACCCATACGCTAACACTAACCCGCGCCCTCACACGCACGCTCCCCCTAAAGCGTTGCCGTACCCTCACCTGGACCCTAAACCGTCCCCGTCCCCTAACCCTAACCCTAGCCCGAACCCTAACCCTAACCCTTCCCCGAAGCCTGACCCTCATCCGTCCCCTATTCCTAACCCGTCCGCTAACACTAACCCGCGCCCTCACACGCACGCTACCCCTAAAGCGTTGCCGTACCCTCACTTGGACCCTAAACCGTCCCCGTCCCCTAACCCTAACCCTAGTCCGAACCCTAACCCTAACCCTTCCCCGAAGCCTGACCCTCACCCGTCCCCTAATCCTAACCCGTAGGCTAACACTACCCCGCACCCTCACACGCACGCTCCCCATAAAGCGTTGCCGTACCCTCACCTGGACCCTAAACCGTCCCCGTCCCCTAACCCTAACCCTAGTCCGAACCCTAACCCTAACCCTTCCTCGAAGCATGACCCTCACACGTCCCCTAATCCTAACCCGTACGCTAACACTAACCCGCGCCCTCACACGCACGCTCCCCCTAAAGCGTTGCCGTACCCTCACCTGGACCCTAAGCCGTCCCTGTCCCTTAACCCTAACCCTAGCCCGAAACCTAACCCTAACCCTTCCCCGAAGCCTGACCTTCACCCGTCCCCTAATCCTAACCCGTACGCTAACACTAACCCGGCCCTCACACGCACGCTCCCCCTAAAGCGTTGCCGTACCCTCACCTGGACCCTAAACCGTCCCTGTCCCCTAACCATAACCCTAGCCCGAACCCTAACCCTAACCCTTCCCCGAAGCCTGACCCTCACCCGTCCCATAATCCTAACCCGTACGCTAACACTAACCCGCGCCCTCACACGCACGCTCCCCCTAAAGCGTTGCCGTACACTCACCTGGACCCTAAAACGTCCCCGTCCCCTAACCCTAACCCTAGCCCGAACCCTAAACCTAACCCTTCCCCGAAGCATGACCCTCACCCGTCCCCAAATCCTAACCCATATGCTAACACAAACCCGCGCCCTCACACGCACGCTCCCCCTAAAGCGTTGCCGTACGCTCACCTGGACCCTAAACCGTCCCCGTCCCCTAACCCTAAACCTAGCCCGAACCCTAACCCTAACCCTTCCCCGAAGCCTGACCCTCACCCGTCACCTAATCCTAACCCGTACGCTAACACTTACCCGTGCCCTCACACGCACGCTCCCCCTAAAGCGTTGCCGTACCCTCACCTGGACCCTAAACCGTCCCCATCCCCTAACCCTAACCCTAGCCCGAACACTAACCCTAACACTTCCCCGAAGCCTGACCCTCACCCGTCCCCTAATCCTAAACCGTACGCTAACACTAACCCACGCCCTCACACGCACGCTCCCCCTAAAGCGTTGCTGTACCCTCACCTGGACCCTAAACCGTCCCCGTCCCCTAACCCTAACCCTAGCCCGAACCCTAACCCTAACCGTTCCCCGAAGCCTGACCCTCACCCGTCCCCTAATCCTAACCCGTACGCTAACACTAACCCACGCCCTCACACCCACGCTCCCCCTAAAGCGTTGCTGTACCCTCACCTGGACCCTAAACCGTCCCCGTCCCCTAACCCTAACCCTAGCCCGAACCCTAACCGTAACCCTTCCCCGAAGCCTGACCCTCACCCGTCCCCTAATCCTAACCCGTACGCTAACACTAACCCTCGCCCTCACACGCACGCTCCCCCTAAAGCGTTGCCGTACCCTCACCTGGACCCTAAACCGTCCCCGTCCCCTAACCCTAACCCTAGCCCGAACCCTAACCCTAAAACTTCCCCGAAGCCTGACCCTCACCCGTCCCCTAATCCTAACCCGTACGCTAACACTAACCCGCGCCCTCACACGCACGCTCCCCCTAAAGCGTTGCCGTACCCTCACCTGGACCCTAAACCGTCCCCGTCCCCTAACCCTAACCCTAGCCCGAACCCTAACCCTAACACTTCCCCGAAGGCTGACCCTCACCCGTCCCCTAATCCTAACCCGTACGCTAACACTAACCCGCGCACTCACAGGCACGCTCCCCCTAAAGCGTTGCTGTACCCTCACCTGGACCCTAAACCGTCCCTATCCCGTAACCCTAACCGTAGCCCGAACCCTAACCCTAACGCTTCCCCGAAGCCTGACCCTCACCCGTCCCCTAATCCTAACCCGTACGCTAACACTACCCCGCGCCCTCACACGCACGCTCCCCATAAAGCGTTGCCGTACCCTCACCTGGACCCTAAACCGGCCCCGGCACCTAACCCTAACCCTAGCCCGAACCCTAAACCTAACCCTTTTCCGAAGCATGACACTCACCCGTCCCCTAATCCTAACTTGTATGCTAACACTAACCCGCGCCCTCACACGCACGCTCCCCCTAAAGCGTTGCCGTACCCTCACCTGGAACCTAAACCATCCCCGTCCCCTAACCCTAACCCTAGCCCGAACCCTAACCGTAACCCTTCCCCGAAGCATGACCCTCAACCGTCCCCTAATCCTAACCCGTACGCTAACACTACCCCGCGCCCTCACACGCACGCTCCCCCTAAAGCGTTGCCGTAGCCTCACCTGGACCCTAAACCGTCCCCGTCCCCTAACCCTAACTCTAGCCCGAACCCTAACCCTAACCCTTCCCCGAAACCTGACCCTCACCCGTCCCCTAATCCTACCCCATACGCTAACACTAACCCGCGCCATCACACGCAGGCTCCCCCTAAAGCGTTGCCGTACCCTCACATGGACCCTCAACCGTCCCCGTCCCCTAACCCTAACCCTAGCCCGAACCCTAACCCTAAACCTTCCCCGAAGCCTGACCCTCACCCGTCCCCTAATCCTAACCCGTACGCTAACACTAACCCGCGCCCTCACACGCAGGCTCCCCCTAAAGCGTTGCCGTACCCTCACCTGGACCCTAAACCGTCCCCGTCCCCTAACCCTAACCCTAGCCCGAACCCTAACCCTAACCCTTCCCCGAAGCCTGACCGTCACCCGTCCCCTAATCCTAACCCGTACGCAAACACTAACCCGCGCCCTCACACGCACGCTCCCCCTAAAGCGTTGCCGTACCCTCACCTGGACCCTAAACCGTCCCCGTCTCCTAACCCTAACCCTAGCCCGAACCCTAACCCTAAGCCTTCCCCGAAGCCTGACCCTCACCCGTCCCCTAATCCTAACCCGTACGCTAACACTACCCCGCGCCCTCACACGCACGCTCCCCCTAAAGCGTTGCCGTACCCTCACCTGGACCCTAAACCGTCCCCGTCCCCTAACCCTAACCCTAGCCGGAACCCTAACCCTTCCCCGAAGCCTGACCCTCACCCGTCCCCTAATCCTAAGTCTTACGCTAACACTAACCCGCGCCCTCACACGCACGCTCCCCCTAAAGCGTTGCCGTACCCTCACCTGGACCCTAAACCGTCCCCGTCCCCTAACCCTAACCCTAGCCCGAACCCTAACCCTAAGCCTTCCCCGAAGCCTGACCCTCACCCGTCGCCTAATCCTAACCCGTACGCTAACACTACCCCGCGCCCTCACACGCACGCTCCCCCTAAAGCGTTGCCGTACCCTCACCTGGACCCTAAACCGTCCCCGTCCCCTAACCCTAACCCTAGCCCGAACCCTAACCCTTCCCCGAAGCCTGACCCTCACCCGTCCCCTAATCCTAAGTCTTACGCTAACACTAACCCGCGCCCTCACACGCACGCTCCCCCTAAAGCGTTGCCGTACCCTCACCTGGACCCTAAACCGTCCCCGTCCCCTAACCCTAACCCTAGCCCGAACCCTAACCCTAACCCTTCCCCGAAGCCTGACCCTCATCTGTCCCCTAATCCTAACCCGTACGCTAACACTAACCCACGCCCTCACACGCACGCTCCCCCTAAAGCGTTGCCGTACCCTCACCTGGACCCTAAACCGTCCCCGTTCCCTAACCCTAACCCTAGCCCGAACCCTAACTCTAACCCTTCCCCGAAGCCTGACCCTCACCCGTCCCCTAATCCTAACCCGTACGCTAACACTAACCCACGCCCTCACACCCACGCTCCCCCTGAAGCGTTGCCGTACCCTCACCTGGACCCTAAACCGTCCCCATCTCCTAACCCTAACCCTAGCCCGAACCCTAATCCTAACCCTTCCCCGAAGCCTGACCCTCACCCGTCCCCTAATCCTAACCCGTACGCTAACACTAACCCGCGCCCTCACACGCACGCTCCCCCTAAAGCGTTGCCGTACCCTCACCTGGACCCTAAACCGTCCCCGTCCCCTAACCCTAACCCTAGCCCGAACCCTAACCCTAACGCTTCCCCGAAGCCTGACCCTCACCCGTCCCCTAATCCTAACCCATACGCTAACACTAACCCACGCCCTCACATGCACGCTCCCCCTAAAGCGTTGCCGTACCCTCACCCCGACCCTAAACCGTCCCCGTCCCCTAACCCTAACCCTAGCCCGAACCGTAACTCTAACCCTTCCCCGAAGCCTGACCCTCACCCGTCCCCTAATCCTAACCCGTACGCTAACACTAACCCAAGCCCTCACACCCACGCTCCCCCTAAAGCGTTGCCGTACCCTCACCTGGACCCTAAACCGTCCCCGTCCCCTAACCCTAACCCTAGCCCGAACCCTTACCCTAAACCTTCCCCAAAGCCTGACCCTCACCCGTCCCCTAATCCTAACCCGTACGCTAACACTAACCCGCGCCCTCACACGCACGCTCCCCCTAAAGCGTTGCCGTACCCTCACCTAGACCCTAAACCGTCCCCGTCCCCTAACCCTAACCCTAGCCCGAACCCTAACCCTAACACCTCCCCGAAGCCTGACCCTCACCCGTACCCTAATCCTAACCAGTACGCTAACACTAAACGGCGCCCTCACACGCACTCTCCCCCTAAAGCGTTGCTGTACCCTCACCTGGACCCTAAACCGTCCCCGTCCCCTAACCCTAACCCTAGCCCGAACCCTAACCCTAACCCTTCCCCGAAGCCTGACCCTCACCCGTCCCCTAATCTTAACCCGTACGTTACACTAACCCGCGCCCTCACACGCACGCTCCCCCTAAAGCGTTGCCGTACCCTCCCCTGGACCCTAAACCGTCCCCGTCCCCTAACCCTAACCCTAGCCCGAACCCTAACCCTAATCCTTCCCCGAAGTCTGACCCTCACCCGTCCCCTAATCCTAACCCGTACACTAACACTAACACACGCCCTCACACGCACGCTCCCCCTAAAGCGTTGCCGTACCCTCACCTGGACCCTAAACCGTCCCCGTCCTCTAACCCTAACCGTAGCCCGAACCCTAACCCTAACCCTTCCCCGAAGCCAGACCCTCACCCGTCCCCTAATCCTAACCCGTACGCTAACACTAACCCGCGCCCTCACACCCACGCTCCCCCTAAAGAGTTGCTGTACCCTCACCTGGACCCTAAACCGTCCCCGTCCCCTAACCCTAACCCTAGCCCGAGCCCTAACCCTAACCCTTCCCCGAAGCCTGACCCTCACCCGTCCCCTAATCCTAACCCGTACGCTAACACTAACCTGCGCCCTCACACGCTCGCTCCCCCTAAAGCGTTGCCATACCCTCACCTGGACCCTAAACCGTCCCCGTCCCCTAACCCTAACCCTAGCCCGAACCCTAACCCTAACCCTTCCCCGAAGCCTGACCCTCACCCGTCCCCTAATCCTAACCCATACGCTAACACTAACCCGCACCCTCACACGCACGCTCCCCCTAAAGCGTTGCCGTACCCTCACCTGGACCCTAAACCGTCCCCGTCCCCTAACCCTAACCCTAGCCCGAACCCTAACCCTAACCCTTCCCCGAAGCCTGACCCTCACCCGTCCCCTAGTCCTAACCCGTCCGCTAACACTAACCCGCGCCCTCACACGCATGCTACCCCTAAAGCGTTGCCGTACACTCACTTGGACCCTAAACCGTCCCCGTCCCCTAACCCTAACCCTAGTCCGAACCCTAACCCTTACCCTTCCCCGAAGCCTGACCCTCACCCGTCCCCTAATCCTAACCCGTACGCTAACACTACCCCGCGCCCTCACACGCACGCTCCCCCTAAAGCGTTGCCGTACCATCACCTGGACCCTAAACCGTCCCCGTCCCCTAACCCTAACCCTAGCCCGAACCCTAACCCTAACCCTTCCCCGAAGCATGACCCTCACACGTCCCCTAATCCTAACCCGTACGCTAACACTAACCCGCGCCCTCACACGCACGCTCCCCCTAAAGCGTTGCCGTACCCTCACCTGGACCCTAAACCGTCCCTGTCCCTTAACCCTAACCCTAGCCCGAACCCTAACCCTAACCCTTCCCCGAAGCCTGCCCTTCACCCGTCCCCTAATCCTAACCCGTACGCTAACACTAACCCGCGCCCTCACACGCACGCTCCCCCTAAAGCGTTGCCGTACCCTCACCTGGACCCTAAACCGTCCCTGTCCCCTAACCCTAACCCTAGCCCGAACCCTAACCCTAACCCTTCCCCGAAGCCTGACCCTCACCCGTCCCATAATCCTAACCCGTACGCTAACACTAACCCGCGCCCTCACACGCACGCTCCCCCTAAAGCGTTGCCGTACCCTCACCTGGACCCTAAAACGTCCCCGTCCCCTAACCCTAACCCTAGCCCGAACCCTAAACCTAACCCTTCCCCGAATCATGACCCTCACCCGTCCCCAAATCCTAACCCATATGCTAACACAAACCCGCGCCCTCACACGCACGCTCCCCCTAAAGTGTTGCCGTACGCTCACCTGAACCCTAAACCGTCCCCGTCCCCTAACCCTAAACCTAGCCCGAACCCTAACCCTAACCCTTCCCCGAAGCTTGACCCTCACCCGTCCCCTAATCCTAACCCGTACGCTAACACTACCCGCGCCCTCACACGCACGCTCCCCCTAAAGCGTTGCCGTACCCTCACCTGGACCCTAAACCGTCCCCGTCCTCTAACCCTAACCCTAGCCCGAACCCTAACCCTAACCCTTCCCCGAAGCCTGACCATCACCCGTCCCCTAATCCTAACCCGTACGCTAACACTAACCCGCGCCCTCACACGCACGCTCCCCCTAAAGCGTTGCCGTACCCTCACCTGGACCCTAAACCGTCCCCGGCCTCTAACCCTAACCCTAGCCCGAACCCTAACTCTAACCCTTCCCCGAAGCCTGACCCTCACCCGGCACCTAATCCTAACCCGTACGCTAACACTAACCCGCGCCCTCACACGCACGCTCCCCCTAAAGCGTTGCCGTACCCTCACCTGGACCCTAAACCGTCCCCGTCCCCTAACCCTAACCCTAGCCCGAACACTAACCCTAACACTTCCCCGAAGCCTGACCCTCACCCGTCCCCTAATCCTAACCCGTATGCTAACACTAACCCACGCCCTCACACGCACGCTCCCCCTAAAGCGTTGCTGTACCCTCACCTGGACCCTAAACCGTCCCCGTCCCCTAACCCTAACCCTAGCCCGAACCCTAACCCTAACCGTTCCCCGAAGCCTGACCCTCACCCGTCCCCTAATCCTAACCCGTACGCTAACACTAACCCACGCCCTCACACCCACGCTCCCCCTAAAGCGTTGCTGTACCCTCACCTGGACCCTAAACCGTCCCCGTCCCCTAACCCTAACCCTAGCCCGAACCCTAACCGTAACCCTTCCCCGAAGCCTGACCCTCACCCGTCCCCTAATCCTAACCCGTACGCTAACACTAACCCTCGCCCTCACACGCACGCTCCCCCTAAAGCATTGCCGTACCCTCACCTGGACCCTAAACCGTCCCCGTCCCCTAACCCTAACCCTAGCCCGAACCCTAACCCTAAAGCTTCCCCGAAGCCTGACCCTCACCCGTCCCCTAATCCTAACCCGTACGCTAACACTAACCCGCGCCCTCACACGCACGCTCCCCCTAAAGCGTTGCCGTACCCTCACCTGGACCCTAAACCGTCCCCGTCCCCTAACCCTAACCCTAGCCTGAACCCTAACCCTAACGCTTCCCCGAAGCCTGACCCTCACCCGTCCCCTAATCCTAACCCGTACGCTAACACTAACCCACGCCCTCACATGCACGCTCCCCCTAAAGCGTTGCCGTACCCTCACCTGGACGCTAAACCGTCCCCGTCCCCTAACCCTAACCCTAGCCCGAACCGTAACCCTAACCCTTCCCCGAAGCCTGACCCTCACCCGTCCCCTAATCCTAACCCATACGCTAACAGTAACCCACGCCCTCACACGCACGCTCCCCCTAAAGCGTTGCCGTACCCTCACCTGGACCCTAAACCGTCCCCGTCCCCTAACCCTAAACCTAGCCCGAACCCTAACCCTAACCCTTCCCTGAAGCCTGACCCTCACCCGTCCCCTAATCCTAACCCGTACGCTAACACTAACCCGCGCCCTCACACCCACGCTCCCCCTAAAGTGTTGCCGTACCCTCACCTGGACCCTAAACCGTCCCCGTCACCTAACCCTAACCCTAGCCTGAACCCTAACCCTTCCCCGAAGCATGACCCTGAACCGTCCCCTAATCCTAACCCGTACGCTAACACTAACCCGCACCCTCACAGGCACGCTCCCCGTAAAGCGTTGCCGTACCCTCACCTGGACCCTAAACTGTCCCCGTCCCCTAACCCTAACCCTAGCCCGAACCCTAACCCTAACCCTTCCCCGAAGCCTGACCCTCACCCGTCCCCTAATCCTAACCCGTACGCTAACACAAACCCGCGCCCTCACACGCACGCTCCCCCTAAAGCGTTGCCGTACCCTCACCTGGACCCTAAACCGTCCCCGTCCCCTAAACCTAACCCTAGCCCGAACCCTAACTCTAACCCTTCCCCGAAGCCTGACCCTCACCCGTCCCCTAATCCTAACCAGTACGCTAACACTACCCCGCGCCCTCACACGCACGCTCCCCCTAAAGCGTTGCCGTACCCTCACCTGGACCCTAAACCGTCCCCGTCACCTAACCCTAACCCTAGCCCGAACCCTAACCCTAACACTTCCCCGAAGCCTGACACTCACCCGTCCCCTAATCCTAACCCGTACGCTAACACTAACCCGCGCCCTCACACGCACGCTCCCCCTAAAGCGTTGCCGTACCCTCACCTGGACCCTAAACCGTCCCCGTCCCCTAACCCTAACCCTAGCCCGAACCCTAACCCTAACCCTTCCCCGAAGCCTGACCCTCACCCGTCCCCTAATCCTAACCCGTACGCTAACACTGACCCGCGCCCTCACACGCACGCTCCCCCTAAAGCGTTGCCGTACCCTCACCTGGACCCTAAACAGTCCCCGTCCCCTAACCCTAACCCTAGCCCGAACCCTAACCCTAACACTTCCCCGAAGCCTGACCCTCACCCGTCCCCTAATCCTAACCCGTACGCTAACACTTACCCGCGCCCTCACACGCACGCTCCCCCTAAAGCGTTGCCGTACCCTCAACTGGACCCTAAACCGTCCCCGTCCCCTAACCCTAACCCTAGCCCGAACCCTAACCCTAACCCTTCCCCGAAGCCTGACCCTCACCCGTCCCCTAATCCTAACCCGTACGCTAACACTAACCCGCGCCCTCACACGCACGCTCCCCCTAAAGCATACCCTCACCTGGACCCTAAACCGTCCCCGTCCCCTAACCCTAAGCGTAGCCCGAACCCTAACCCTAACCCTTCCCCGAAGCCAGACCCTCACCCGTCCCCTAATCCTAACCCGTACGCTAACACTAACCCGCGCCCTCACACGCACGCTCCCCCTAAAGCGTTGCCGTACCCTCACCTGGACCCTAAACCGTCCCCGTCCACTAACCCTAACCCTAGCCCGAACCCTAACCCTAACCCTTCCCCGAAGCCTGACCCTCACCCGTCCCCTAATCCTAACCCGTACGCTAACACTACCCCACGCCCTCACACGCACGCTCCCCCTAAAGCGTTGCCGTATCCTCACCTGGACCCTAAACCGTCCCCGTCACCTAACCCTAACCCTAGCCCGAACCCTAACCCTAACCCTTCCCCGAAGCATGAACCTCACCCGTCCCCTAATCCTAACACGTACGCTAACACTAACACGCGCCCTCACACGCTCGCTCCCCCTAAAGCGTTGCCGTACCCTCACCTGGACCCTAAACCGTCCCCGTCCCCTAACCCTAACCCTAGCCCGAACCCTTACCCTAACACTTCCCCGAAGCCTGACCCTCACCCGTCCCCTAATCCTAACCCGTACGCTAACACTAACCCACGCCCTCACACGCACGCTCCCCCTAAAGCATTGCCATACCCTCACCTGGACCCTAAAGCGTCCCCGTCCCCTAACCCTAACCTTAGCCCGAACCCTAACCCTAACCGTTCCCCGAAGCCTGACCCTCACCCGTCCCCTAATCCTAACCCGTACGCTAACACTAACCCGCGCCCTCACACGCACGCTCCCCCTAAAACGTTGCCGTCCCCTCACCTGGACCCTAAACCGTCCCCGTCCCCTAACCCTAACCCTAGCCCGAACCCTAACCCTAACCCTTCCCCGAAGCCTGACCCTCACCCGTCCCCTAATCCTAACCCGTACGCTAACACTAACGCGCGCCCTCACACGCACGCTCCCCCTAAAGCGTTGCCGTACCCTCACCTGGACCCTAAACCGTCCCCGTCCCCTAACCCTAAGCGTAGCCCGAACCCTAACCCTAACCCTTCCCCGAAGCCTGACCCTTACCCGTCCCCTAATCCTAACCCGTACGCTAACACTAACCCGCGTCCTCACACGCACGCTCCCCCTAAAGCGTTGCCGTACCCTCACCTGGACCCTAAACAGTCCCCGTCCACTAACCCTAACCCTAGCCCGAACCCTAACCCTAACCCTTCCCCGAAGCCTGACCCTCACCCGTCCCCTAATCCTAACCCGTACGCTAACACTACCCCACGCCCTCACACGCACGGTCCCCCTAAAGCGTTGCCGTATCCTCACGTGGACCCTAAACCGTCCCCGTCACCTAACCCTAACCCTAGCCCGAACCCTAACCCTAACCCTTCCCCGAAGCATGACACTCACCCGTCCCCTAATCCTAACACGTACGCTAACACTAACGCGCGCCCTCACACGCACGCTCCCCCTAAAGCGTTGCCGTACCCTCACCTGGACCCTAAACCGTCCCCGTCCCCTAACCCTAAGCGTAGCCCGAACCCTAACCCTAACCCTTCCCCGAAGCCTGACCCTCACCCGTCCCCTAATCCTAACCCGTACGCTAACACTAACCCGCGTCCTCACACGCACGCTCCCCCTAAAGCGTTGCCGTACCCTCACCTGGACCCTAAACCGTCCCCGTCCACTAACCCTAACCCTAGCCCGAACCCTAACCCTAACCCTTCCCCGAAGCCTGACCCTCACCCGTCCCCTAATCCTAACCCGTACGCTAACACTACCCCACGCCCTCACACGCACGGTCCCCCTAAAGCGTTGCCGTATCCTCACCTGGACCCTAAACCGTCCCCGTCACCTAACCCTAACCCTAGCCCGAACCCTAACCCTAACCCTTCCCCGAAGCATGACACTCACCCGTCCCCTAATCCTAACACGTACGCTAACACTAACACGCGCCCTCACACGCACGGTCCCCCTAAAGCGTTGCCGTACCCTCACCTGGACCCTAAACCGTCCCCGTCCCCTAACCCTAACCCTAGCCCGAACCCTTACCCTAACACTTCCCCGAAGCCTGACCCTCACCCGTCCCCTAATCCTAACCCGTACGCTAACACTAACCCACGCCCTCACACGCACGCTCCCCCTAAAGCATTGCCATACCCTCACCTGGACCCTAAAGCGTCCCCGTCCCCTAACCCTAACATTAGCCCGAACCCTAACCCTAACCCTTCCCCGAAGCCTGACCCTCACCCGTCCCCTAATCCTAACCCGTACGCTAACACTAACCCGCGCCCTCACACGCACGCTCCCCCTAAAACGTTGCCGTACCCTCACCTGGACCCTAAACCGTCCCCGTCCCCTAACTCTAACCCTAGCCCGAACCCTAACCCTAACCCTTCCCCGAAGCCTGACCCTCACCCGTCCCCTAATCCTAACCCGTACGCTAACACTACCCCACGCCCTCACACGCACGCTCCCCCTAAAGTGTTGCCGTACCCTCACCTGGACCCTAAACCGTCCCCGTCAACTAACCCTAACCCTAGCCCGAACCCTAACCCTAACCCTTCCCCGA
The DNA here is from genome assembly GCF_949987515.2 of Delphinus delphis. Taxonomy (NCBI): domain Eukaryota; kingdom Metazoa; phylum Chordata; class Mammalia; order Artiodactyla; family Delphinidae; genus Delphinus; species Delphinus delphis. The sequence continues at coordinate 2,561,838 of NW_027192654.1, read as the reverse complement.
AGCATGACCCTGAACCGTCCCCTAATCCTAACCCGTACGCGAACACTACCCCGCGCCCTCACACGCACGCTCCCCCTAAAGCGTTGCCGTACCCTCACCTGGACCCTAAACCGTACCCGTCACCTAACCCAAACCCTAGCCCGAACCCTAACCCTAACACTTCCCCGAAGCCTGACCCTCACCCGTCCCCTAATCCTAACCCGTACGCTAACACTAACCCGCGCCCTCACACGCACACTCCCCCTAAAGCGTTGCCGTACCCTCACCTGGACCCTAAAGCGTCCCCATCCCCTAACCCTAACCCTAGCCCGAACCCTAACCCTAACCCTTCCCCGAAGCCTGACCCTCACCCGTCCCCTAATCCTAACCCGTATGCTAACACTAACCCGCGCCCTCACACGCATGCTCCCCCTAAAGCGTTGCCGTACCCTCACCTGGACCCTAAACCGTCCCCGTCCCCTAACCCTAAGCCTAGCCCGAACCCTAACCCTAACCCTTCCCCGAAGCCTGACCCTCACCCGTCCCCTAATCCTAACCCGTACGCTAACACTACCCCACGCCCTCACACGCACGCTCCCCCTAAAGCGTTGCCGTATCCTCACCTGGACCCTAAACCGTCCCCGTCACCTAACCCTAACCCTAGCCCGAACCCTAACCCTAACCCTTCCCCGAAGCATGAACCTCACCCGTCCCCTAATCCTAACCCGTACGCTAACACTAACCCGCGCCCTCACACGCACGCTCCCCCTAAAGCGTTGCCGTACCCTCACCTGGACCCTAAACCGTCCCCGTCCCCTAACCCTAACCCTAGCCCGAACCCTTACCCTAACACTTCCCCGAAGCCTGACCCTCACCCGTCCCCTAATCCTAACCCGTACGCTAACACTAACCCACGCCCTCACACGCACGCTCCCCCTAAAGCATTGCCATACCCTCACCTGGACCCTAAAGCGTCCCCGTCCCCTAACCCTAACATTAGCCCGAACCCTAACCCTAACCCTTCCCCGAAGCCTGACCCTCACCCGTCCCCTAATCCTAACCCGTACGCTAACACTAACCCGCGCCCTCACACGCACGCTCCCCCTAAAACGTTGCCGTACCCTCACCTGGACCCTAAACCGTCCCCGTCCCCTAACTCTAACCCTAGCCCGAACCCTAACCCTAACCCTTCCCCGAAGCCTGACCCTCACCCGTCCCCTAATCCTAACCCGTACGCTAACACTACCCCACGCCCTCACACGCACGCTCCCCCTAAAGTGTTGCCGTACCCTCACCTGGACCCTAAACCGTCCCCGTCAACTAACCCTAACCCTAGCCCGAACCCTAACCCTAATCCTTCCCCGAAGCATGACCCTGAACCGTCCCCTAATCCTAACCCGTACGCGAACACTAACCCGCGCCCTCACACGCACGCTCCCCCTAAAGCGTTGCAGTACCCTCACCTGGACCGTAAACCGTCCCCGTCCCCTAAACCTAACCCTAGCCCGAACCCTAACCCTAACCCTTCCCCGAAGCCTGACCCTCACCCGTCCCCTAATCCTAACCCGTACGCTAACACTACCCCGCGCCCTCACACGCACGCTCCCCCTAAAGCGTTGCCGTACCCTCACCTGGACCCTAAACCGTACCCGTCACCTAACCCAAACCCTAGCCCGAACCCTAACCCTAACACTTCCCCGAAGCCTGACCCTCACCCGTCCCCTAATCCTAACCCGTACGCTAACACTAACCCGCGCCCTCACACGCACACTCCCCCTAAAGCGTTGCCGTACCCTCACCTGGACCCTAAAGCGTCCCCATCCCCTAACCCTAACCCTAGCCCGAACCCTAACCCTAACCCTTCCCCGAAGCCTGACCCTCACCCGTCCCCTAATCCTAACCCGTATGCTAACACTAACCCGCGCCCTCACACGCATGCTCCCCCTAAAGCGTTGCCGTACCCTCACCTGGACCCTAAACCGTCCCCGTCCCCTAACCCTAAGCCTAGCCCGAACCCTAACCCTAACCCTTCCCCGAAGCCTGACCCTCACCCGTCCCCTAATCCTAACCCGTACGCTAACACTACCCCACGCCCTCACACGCACGCTCCCCCTAAAGCGTTGCCGTATCCTCACCTGGACCCTAAACCGTCCCCGTCACCTAACCCTAACCCTAGCCCGAACCCTAACCCTAACCCTTCCCCGAAGCATGAACCTCACCCGTCCCCTAATCCTAACCCGTACGCTAACACTAACCCGCGCCCTCACACGCACGCTCCCCCTAAAGCGTTGCCGTACCCTCACCTGGACCCTAAACCGTCCCCGTCCCCTAACCCTAACCCTAGCCCGAACCCTTACCCTAACACTTCCTCGAAGCCTGACCCTCACCCGTCCCCTAATCCTAACCCGTACGCTAACACTAACCCGCGCCCTCACACGCACGCTCCCCCTAAAGCATTGCCATACCCTCACCTGGACCCTAAAGCGTCCCCGTCCCCTAACCCTAACATTAGCCCGAACCCTAACCCTAACCCTTCCCCGAAGCCTGACCCTCACCCGTCCCCTAATCCTAACCCGTACGCTAACACTAACCCGCGTCCTCACACGCACGCTCCCACTAAAGCGTTGCCGTACCCTCACCTGGACCCTAAACCGTCCCCGTCCACTAACCCTAACCCTAGCCCGAACCCTAACCCTAACCCTTCCCCGAAGCCTGACCCTCACCCGTCCCCTAATCCTAACCCGTACGCTAACACTACCCCACGCCCTCACACGCACGGTCCCCCTAAAGCGTTGCCGTATCCTCACCTGGACCCTAAACCGTCCCCGTCACCTAACCCTAACCCTAGCCCGAACCCTAACCCTAACCCTTCCCCGAAGCATGAACCTCACCCGTCCCCTAATCCTAACACGTACGCTAACACTAACACGCGCCCTCACACGCACGCTCCCCCTAAAGCGTTGCCGTACCCTCACCTGGACCCTAAACCGTCCCCGTCCCCTAACCCTAACCCTAGCCCGAACCCTTACCCTAACACTTCCCCGAAGCCTGACCCTCACCCGTCCCCTAATCCTAACCCGTACGCTAACACTAACCCATGCCCTCACACGCACGCTCCCCCTAAAGCATTGCCATACCCTCACCTGGACCCTAAAGCGTCCCCGTCCCCTAAACCTAACATTAGCCCGAACCCTAACCCTAACCCTTCCCCGAAGCCTGACCCTCACCCGTCCCCTAATCCTAACCCGTACGCTAACACTAACCCGCGCCCTCACACGCACGCTCCCCCTAAAACGTTGCCGTCCCCTCACCTGGACCCTAAACCGTCCCCGTCCCCTAACTCTAACCCTAGCCCGAACCCTAACCCTAACCCTTCCCCGAAGCCTGACCCTCACCCGTCCCCTAATCCTAACCCGTACGCTAACACTACCCCACGCCCTCACACGCACGCTCCCCCTAAAGTGTTGCCGTACCCTCACCTGGACCCTAAACCGTCCCCGTCACCTAACCCTAACCCTAGCCTGAACCCTAACCCTAACCCTTTCCCGAAGCATGACCCTGAACCGTCCCCTAATCCTAACCCGTACGCTAACACTAACCCGCACCCTCACACGCACGCTCCCCGTAAAGCGTTGCCGTACCCTCACCTGGACCTTAAACTGTCCCCGTCCCCTAACCCTAACCCTAGCCCGAACCCTAACCCTAACCCTTCCCTGAAGCCTGACCCTCACCCGTCCCCTAATCCTAACCCGTACGCTAACACTAACCCGCGCCCTCAAACGCACGCTCCCCCTAAAGCGTTGCCGTACCCTCACCTGGACCCTAAACCGTCCCCGTCCCCTAAACCTAACCCTAGCCCGAACCCTAACCCTAACACTTCCCCGAAGCCTGACCCTCACCCGTCCCCTAATCCTAACCCGTACGCTAACACTACCCCGCGCCCTCACACGCACGCTCCCCCTAAAGCGTTGCCGTACCCTCACCTGGACCCTAAACCGTACCCGTCACCTAACCCAAACCCTAGCCCGAACCCTAACCCTAACACTTCCCCGAAGCCTGACCCTCACCCGTCCCCTAATCCTAACCCGTACGCTAACACTAACCCACGCCCTCACACGCACACTCCCCCTAAAGCGTTGCCGTACCCTCACCTGGACCCTAAAGCGTCCCCGTCCCCTAACCCTAACCCTAGCCCGAACCCTAACCCTAACACTTCCCCGAAGCCTGACCCTCACCCGTCCTCTAATCCTAACCCGTACGCTAACACTAACCCGCGCCCTCACACGCACGGTCCCCCTAAAGCGTTGCCGTACCCTCACCTGGACCCTAAACCGTCCCCGTCCCCTAACCCTAACCCTAGCCCGAACCCTAACCCTAACCCTTCCCCGAAGCCTGACACTCACCCGTCCCCTAATCCTAACCCGTACGCTAACACGAACCCGCGCCCTCACACGCACGCTCCCCCTAAAGCGTTGCCGTACCCTCACCTGGACCCGAAACCGTCCCCGTCCTCTAACCCTAACCCTAGCCCGAACCCTAACCCTAACCCTTCCCCGAAGGCTGACCCTCACCCGTCCCCTAATCCTAACCCGTACGCTAACACTAACCCGCGCCCTCACACGCACGCTCCCCCTAAAGCGTTGCCGTACCCTCACCTGGACCCTAAACCGTCCCCATCACCTAACCCTAACCCTAGCCCGAACCCTAACCCTAACCCTTCCCCGAAGCATGACCCTCACCCGTCCCCTAATCCTAACCCGTACGCTACACTAACCTGCGCCCTCACACGCACGCTCCCCCTAAAGCGTTGCCGTACCCTCACCTGGACCCTAAACCGTCCCCGTCCCCTAACCCTAACCCTAGCCCGAACCCTAACCCTAACCCTTCCCCGAAGCCTGACCCTCACCCGTCCCCTAATCCTAACCCGTACGCTAACACTAACGCGCGCCCTCACACGCACGCTCCCCCTAAAGCGTTGCCGTACCCTCACCTGGACCCTAAACCGTCCCCGTCCCCTAACCCTAACCCTAGCCCGAACCCTAACCCTAACCCTTCCCCGAAGCCTGACCCTCACCCGTCCCCTAATCCTAACCCGTACGCTAACACTAACCCGCGCCCTCACACGCACGCTCCCCCTAAAGCGTTGCCGTACCCTCACCTGGACCCTAAACCGTCCCCATCCCCTAACCCTAACCCTAGCCCGAACCCTAACCCTAACGCTTCCCCGAAGCCTGACCCTCACCCGTCCCCTAATCCTAACCCGTACGCTAACACTAACCCACGCCCTCACATGCACGCTCCCCCTAAAGCGTTGCCGTACCCTCACCTGGACCCTAAACCGTCCCCGTCCCCTAACCCTAACCCTAGCCCGAACCCTAACCCTAACCCTTCCCCGAAGCCTGACCCTCACCCGTCCCCTAATCCTAACGCATACGCTAACACTAACCCGCGCCCTCACACGCACGCTCCCCCTAAAGCGTTGCCGTACCCTCACCTGGACCCTAAACCGTCCCCGTCCCCTAACCCTAACCCTAGCCCAAACCGTAACCCTAACCCTTCCCCAAAGCCTGACCCTCAGTCGTCCCCTAATCCTAACCCGTACGCTAACACTAACCCGCGCCCTGACACGCACGCTCCCCCTAAAGCGTTGCCGTACCCTCACCTGGACCCTAAACCGTCCCCGTCCCCTAACCCTAACCCTAGCCCGAACCCTAACCCTAACACTTCCCCGAAGCCTGACCCTCACCCGTCCCCTAATCCTAACCCGTACGCAACACTAACCCGCGCCCTCACACGCACGCTCCCCCTAAAGCGTTGCCGTACCCTCACCTGGACCCTAAACCGTCCCCGTCCCCTAACCCTAACCCTAGCCCGAACCCTTACCCTAACACTTCCCCGAAGCCTGACCCTCACCTGTCCCCTAATCCTAACCCGTACGCTAACACTAACCCACGCCCTCACACGCACGCTCCCCCTAAAGCATTGCCATACCCTCACCTGGACCCTAAACCGTCCCCGTCCCCTAACCCTAACCCTAGCCCGAACCCTAACACTAACCCTTCCCCGAAGCCTGACACTCACCCGTCCCCTAATCCTAACCCGTACGCTAACACGAACCCGCGCCCTCACACGCACGCTCCCCCTAAAGCGTTGCCGTACCCTCACCTGGACCCGAAACCGTCCCCGTCCTCTAACCCTAACCCTAGCCCGAACCCTAACCCTAACCCTTCCCCGAAGGCTGACCCTCACCCGTCCCCTAATCCTAACCCGTACGCTAACACTAACCCGCGCCCTCACACGCACGCTCCCCCTAAAGCGTTGCCGTACCCTCACCTGGACCCTAAACCGTCCCCATCACCTAACCCTAACCCTAGCCCGAACCCTAACCCTAACCCTTCCCCGAAGCATGACCCTCACCCGTCCCCTAATCCTAACCCGTACGCTACACTAACCCGCGCCCTCACACGCACGCTCCCCCTAAAGCGTTGCCGTACCCTCACCTGGACCCTAAACCGTCCCCGTCCCCTAACCCTAACCCTAGCCCGAACCCTAACCCTAACCCTTCCCCGAAGCCTAACCCTCACCCGTCCCCTAATCCTAACCCGTACGCGAACACTAACGCGCGCCCTCACACGCACGCTCCCCCTAAAGCGTTGCCGTACCCTCACCTGGACCCTAAACCGTCCCCGTCCCCTAACCCTAACCCTAGCCCGAACCCTAACCCTAACCCTTCCCCGAAGCCTGACCCTCACCCGTCCCCTAATCCTAACCCGTACGCTAACACTAACCCACGCCCTCACACGCACGCTCCCCCTAAAGCGTTGCCGTACCCTCACCTGGACCCTAAACCGTCCCCATCCCCTAACCCTAACCCTAGCCCGAACCCTAAACCTAACGCTTCCCCGAAGCCTGACCCTCACCCGTCCCCTAATCCTAACCCGTACGCTAACACTAACCCACGCCCTCACATGCACGCTCCCCCTAAAGCGTTGCCGTACCCTCACCTGGACCCTAAACCGTCCCCGTCCCCTAACCCTAACCCTAGCCCGAACCGTAACCCTAACCCTTCCCCAAAGCCTGACCCTCAGCCGTCCCCTAATCCTAACCCGTACGCTAACACTAACCCGTGCCCTGACACGCACGCTCCCCCTAAAGCGTTGCCGTACCCTCACCTGGACCCTAAACCGTCCCCGTCCCCTAACCCTAACCCTAGCCCGAACCCTAACCCTAACACTTCCCCGAAGCCTGACCCTCACCCGTCCCCTAATCCTAACCCGTACGCTAAAAGTAACCCACGCCCTCACACGCACGCTCCCCCTAAAGCGTTGCCGTACCCTCACCTGGACCCTAAACCGACCCCGTCCCCTAACCCTAAACCTAGCCCGAACCCTAACCCTAACCCTTCCCTGAAGCCTGACCCTCACCCGTCCCCTAATCCTACCCCGTACGCTAACACTAACCCGCACCCTCACACCCACGCTCCCCCTAAAGCGTTGCTGTGCCCTCACCTGGACCCTAAACCGTCCCCGTCCCCTATCCCTAACATTAGCCCGAACCCTAACCCTAACCCTTCCCCGAAGCCTGACCCTCACCCGTCCCCTAATCCTAACCCGTATGCTAACACTAACCCGCGCCCTCACACGCATGCTCCCCCTAAAGCGTTGCCGTACCCTCACCTGGACCCTAAACCGTCCCCGTCCCCTAACCCTAAGCGTAGCCCGAACCCTAACCCTAACAATTCCCCGAATCCTGACCCTCACCCGTCCCCTAATCCTAACCCGTACGCTAACACTAACCCGCGTCCTCACACGCACGCTCCCCCTAAAGCGTTGCTGTACCCTCACCTGGACCCTAAACCGTCCCCGTCCACTAACCCTAACCCTAACCCGAACCCTAACCCTAACCCTTCCCCGAAGCCTGACCCTCACCCGTCCCCTAATCCTAACCCGTACGCTAACACTACCCCACGCCCTCACACGCACGGTCCCCCTAAAGCGTTGCCGTATCCTCACCTGGACCCTAAACCGTCCCCGTCACCTAACCCTAACCCTAGCCCGAACCCTAACCCTAACCCTTCCCCGAAGCATGAACCTCACCCGTCCCCTAATCCTAACTCGTACGCTAACACTAACACGCGCCCTCACACGCACGCTCCCCCTAAAGCGTTGCCGTACCCTCACCTGGACCCTAAACCGTCCCCGTCCCCTAACCCTAACCCTAGCCCGAACCCTTACCCTAACACTTCCCCGAAGCCTGACCCTCACCCGTCCCCTAATCCTAACCCGTACGCTAACACTAACCCACGCCCTCACACGCACGCTCCCCCTAAAGCATTGCCATACCCTCACCTGGACCCTAAAGCGTCCCCGTCCCCTAACCCTAACATTAGCCCGAACCCTAACCCTAACCCTTCCCCGAAGCCTGACCCTCACCCGTCCCCTAATCCTAACCCGTACGCTAACACTAACCCGCGCCCTCACACGCACGCTCCCCCTAAAACGTTGCCGTCCCCTCACCTGGACCCTAAACCGTCCCCGTCCCCTAACTCTAACCCTAGCCCGAACCCTAACCCTAACCCTTCCCCGAAGCCTGACCCTCACCCGTCCCCTAATCCTAACCCGTACGCTAACACTACCCCACGCCCTCACACGCACGCTCCCCCTAAAGTGTTGCCGTACCCTCACCTGGACCTTAAACCGTCCCCGTCACCTAACCCTAACCCTAGCCCGAACCCTAACCCTAACCCTTCCCCGAAGCATGACCCTGAACCGTCCCCTAATCCTAACCCGTACGCTAACACTAACCCGCACCCTCACACGCACGCTCCCCGTAAAGCGTTGCCGTACCCTCACCTGGACCCTAAACTGTCCCCGTCCCCTAACCCTAACCCTAGCCCGAACCCTAACCCTAACCCTTCCCTGAAGCCTGACCCTCACCCGTCCCCTAATCCTAACCCGTACGCTAACACTAACCCGCGCCCTCACACGCACGCTCCCCCTAAAGCGTTGCCGTACCCTCACCTGGACCCTAAACCGTACCCGTCACCTAACCCAAACCCTAGCCCGAACCCTAACCCTAACACTTCCCCGAAGCCTGACCCTCACCCGTCCCCTAATCCTAACCCGTACGCTAACACTAACCCGCGCCCTCACACGCACACTCCCCCTAAAGCGTTGCCGTACCCTCACCTGGACCCTAAAGCGTCCCCGTCCCCTAACCCTAATCCTAGCCCGAACCCTAACCCTAACACTTCCCCGAAGCCTGACCCTCACCCGTCCCCTAATCCTAACCCGTACGCTAACACTACCCCACGCCCTCACACGCACGGTCCCCCTAAAGCGTTGCCGTACCCTCACCTGCACCCTAAACCGTCCCCGTCCCCTAACCCTAACCCTAGCCCGAACCCTAACCCTAACCCTTCCCCGAAGCCTGACCCTCACCCGTCCCCTAATCCTAACCCGTACGCTAACACTAACCCGCGCCCTCACACGCACGCTCCCCCTAAAGCATTGCCGTACCCTCACCTGGACCCTAAACCGTCCCCGTCCCCTAACCCTAACCCTAGCCCGAACCCTAACCCTAACCCTTCCCCGAAGCGTGACCCTCACCCGTCCCCTAATCCTAACCCGTACGCTAACACTAACCCGCGCTCTCACACGCACGCTCCCCCTAAAGCGTTGCCGTACCCTCACCTGGACCCTAAACCGTCCCCGTCCCCTAACCCTAACCCTAGCCCGAACCCTAACCCTAACCCTTCCCCGAAGCCTGACCCTCACCCGTCCCCTAATCCTAACCCGTATGCTAACACTAACCCGCGCCCTCACACGCCTGCTCCCCCTAAAGCGTTGCCGTACCCTCACCTGGACCCTAAACCGTCCCCGTCCCCTAACCCTAAGCCTAGCCCGAACCCTAACCCTAACCCTTCCCCGAAGCCTGACCCTCACCCGTCCCCTAATCCTAACCCGTACGCTAACACTAACCCGCTCCCTCACACGCACGCTCCCCCTAAAGCGTTGCCGTACCCTCACCTGGACCCTAAACCGTCCCCGTCCACTAACCCTAACCCTAGCCCGAACCCTAACCCTAACCCTTCCCCGAATCCTGACCCTCACCCATCCCCTAATCCTAACCCGTACGCTAACACTACCCCACGCCCTCACACGCACGCTCCCCCTAAAGCGTTGCCGTATCCTCACCTGGACCCTAAACCGTCCCCTTCACCTAACCCTAACCCTAGCCCGAACCCTAACCCTAACCCTTCCCCGAAGCATGAACCTCACCCGTCCCCTAATCCTAACCCGTACGCTAACACTAACCCACGCCCTCACACGCACGCTCCCCCTAAAGCGTTGCCGTACCCTCACCTGGACCCTAAACCGTCCCCGTCCCCTAACCCTAACCCTAGCCCGAACCCTTACCCTAACACTTCCTCGAAGCCTGACCCTCACCCGTCCCCTAATTCTAACCCGTACGCTAACACTAACCCGCGCCCTCACACGCACGCTCCCCATAAAGCATTGCCATACCCTCACCTGGACCCTAAAGCGTCCCCGTCCCCTAACCCTAACCCTAGCCTGAACACTAACCCTAACCCTTCCCCGAAGCCTGACCCTCACCTGTCCCCTAATCCTAACCCGTACGCTAACACTAACCCGCGCCCTCACACGCACGCTCCCCCTAAAGCGTTGCCGTACCCTCACCTGGACCCTAAAACGTCCCCGTCCCCTAAACCTAACCCTAGCCCAAACCCTAACCCTAACACTTCCCCGAAGCCTGACCCTCACCCGTCCCCTAATCCTAACCCGTACGCTAACACTAACCCGCGCCCTCACACGCACGCTCCCCCTAAAGCGTTGCCGTACCCTCACCTGGACCCTAAACCGTCCCCGTCACCTAACCCAAACCCTAGCCCGAACCCTAACCCTAACACTTCCCCGAAGCCTGACCCTCACCCATCCCCTAATCCTAACCCGTACGCTAACACTAACCCGCGCCCTCACACGCACACTCCCCCTAAAGCGTTGCCATACCCTCACCTGGACCCTAAACCGTCCCCGTCCCCTAACCCTATCCCTAGCCCGAACCCTAACCCTAACACTTCCCCGAAGCCTGACCCTCACCCGTCCCCTAATCCTAACCCGTACGCTAACACTAACCCGCGCCCTCACACGCACGCTCCCCCTAAAGCGTTGCCGTACCCTCACCTGGACCCTAAACCATCCCCGTCCCCTAACCCTAACCCTAGCCCGAACCCTAACCCTAACCCTTCCCCGAAGCCTGACCCTCACCCGTCCCCTAATCCTAACCCGTACGCTAACACTAACCCGCGCCCTCACACCCACGCTCCCCCTAAAGCGTTGCCGTACCCTCACCTGGACCCTAAACCGTCCCCGTCCCCTAACCCTAACCCTACCCCGAACCCTAACCCTAACCCTTCCCCGAAGCCTGACCCTCACCCGTCCCCTAATCCTAACCCGTACGCTAACACTAACCCGCGCCCTCACACGCACGCTCCCCCTAAAGCATTGCCGTACCCTCACCTGGACCTTAAACCGTCCCCGTCCCCTAACCCTAACACAAGCCCGAACCCTAACCCTAACCCTTCCCCGAAGCCTGACCCTCACCCGTCCTCTAATCCTAACCCGTACGCTAACACTAACCCGCGCCCTCACACGCACGCTCCCCCTAAAGCGTTGCTGTGCCCTCACCTGGACCCTAAACCGTCAACGTCCCCTAACCCTAACCCTAGCCCGAACCCTAACCCTAACCCTTCCCCGAAGCCTGACCCTCACCCGTCCCCTAATCCTAACCCGTACGCTAACACTAACGCGCGCCCTCACACGCACGCTCCCCCTAAAGCGTTGCCGTACCCTCACCTGGACCCTAAACCGTCCCCGTCCCCTAACCCTAACCCTAGCCCGAACCCTAACCCTAACACTTCCCCGAAGCCTGACCCTCACCCGTCCCATAATCCTAACCCGTACGCTAACACTAACCCGCGCCCTCACACGCACGCTCCCCCTAAAGCGTTGCCGTACCCTCACCTGGACCCTAAACCGTCCCCGTCCCCTAACCCTAACCCTAGCCTGAACCCTAACCTTAACGCTTCCCCGAAGCCTGACCCTCACCCGTCCCCTAATCCTAACCCGTACGCTAACACTAACCCACGCCCTCACATGCACGCTCCCCCTAAAGCGTTGCCGTACCCTCACTTGGACCCTAAACCGTCCCCGTCCCCTAACCCTAACCCTAGCCCGAACCCTAACCCTAACCCTTCCCCGAAGCCTGACCCTCACCCGTCCCCTAATCCTAACCCGTACGCTAACACTAACCCGTGCCCTCACACGCACGCTCCCCCTAAAGCGTTGCCGTACCCTCACCTGGACCCTAAACCGTCCCTGTCCCCTAACCCTAACCCTAGCCCGAACCCTAACCCTAACCCTTCCCCGAAGCCAGACCCTCACCCGTCCCCTAATCCTAACCCGTACGCTAACAGTAACCCACGCCCTCACACGCACGCTCCCCCTAAAGCGTTGCCGTACCCTCACCTGGACCCTAAACCATCCCCGTCCCCTAACCCTAAACCTAGCCCGAACCCTAACCCTAACCCTTCCCCGAAGCCTGACCCTCACCCGTCCCCTAATCCTAACCCGAACGCTAACACTAACCCGCGCCCTCACACCCACGCTCCCCCTAAAGCGTTGCTGTGCCCTCACCTGGACCCTAAACCGTCCCCGTCCCCTAACCCTAACCATAGCCCGAACCCTAACCCTAACACTTCCCCAAAGCCTGACCCTCACCCGTACCCTAATCCTAACCCGTACGCTAACACTAACCCACGCCCTCACACGCACACTCCCCCTAAAGCGTTGCCGTACCCTCACCTGGAACCTAAACCGTCCCCGTCCCCTAACCCTAACCCTAGCCCGAACCCTTACCCAAACACTTCCCCGAAGCCTGACCCTCACCCGTCACCTAATCCTAACCCGTACGCTAACACTAACCCACGCCCTCACACGCACACTCCCCCTAAAGCGTTGCCGTACCCTCACCTGGAACCTAAACCGTCCCCGTCCCCTAACCCTAATCCTAGCCCGAACCCTTACCCTAACCCTTCCCCGAAGCCTGACCCTCACCCGTCCCCTAATGCTAACCCGTACTTTAACACTAACCCGCGCCCTCACACGCACGCTCCCCCTGAAGCGTTGCCGTACCCTCACCTGGACCCTAAACCGTCCCCGTCCCCTAACCCTAACCCTAGCCCGAACCCTAAGCCTAACACTTCCCCGAAGCCTGACCCTCACCCGTCCATTAATCCTAACCCGTACGCTAACACTAACCCGCGCACTCACACGCACGCTCCCCCTAAAGCCTTGCCTTACCCTCACCTGGACCCTAAACCGTCCCCGTCCCCTAACCCTAACCCTAGCCCGAACCCTAACCCTAACCCTTCCCCGAAGCCTGACCCTCACCCGTCCCCTAATCCTAACCCGTACGCTAACACTAACCCGCGCCCTCACACCCACGCTCCCCCTAAAGCGTTGCCGTACCCTCACCTGGACCCTAAACCGTCCCCGTCCCCTAACCCTAACCCTAGCCCGAACCCTAACCCTAACCCTTCCCCGAACCCTGACCCTCACCCGTCCCCTAATCCTAACCCGTACGCTAACACTAACCCGCGCCCTCACACGCACGCTCCCCCTAAAGCGTTGCCGTACCCTCACCTGGACCCTAAACCGTCCCCGTCCCCTAACCCTAACCCTACCCCGAACCCTAACCCTAACCCTTCCCCGAAGCCTGACCCTCACCCGTCCCCTAATCCTAACCCGTACGCTAACACTAACCCGCGCCCTCACACGCACGCTCCCCCTAAAGCATTGCCGTACCCTCACCTGGACCTTAAACCGTCCCCGTCCCCTAACCCTAACACAAGCCCGAACCCTAACCCTAACCCTTCCCCGAAGCCTGACACTCACCCGTCCTCTAATCCTAACCCGTACGCTAACACTAACCCGCGCCCTCACACGCACGCTCCCCCTAAAGCGTTGCTGTGCCCTCACCTGGACCCTAAACCGTCAACGTCCCCTAACCCTAACCCTAGCCCGAACCCTAACCCTAACCCTTCCCCGAAGCCTGACCCTCACCCGTCCCCTAATCCTAACCCGTACGCTAACACTAACGCGCGCCCTCACACGCACGCTCCCCCTAAAGCGTTGCCGTACCCTCACCTGGACCCTAAACCGTCCCCGTCCCCTAACCCTAACCCTAGCCCGAACCCTAACCCTAACACTTCCCCGAAGCCTGACCCTCACCCGTCCCATAATCCTAACCCGTACGCTAACACTAACCCGCGCCCTCACACGCACGCTCCCCCTAAAGCGTTGCCGTACCCTCACCTGGACCCTAAACCGTCCCCGTCCCCTAACCCTAACCCTAGCCTGAACCCTAACCTTAACGCTTCCCCGAAGCCTGACCCTCACCCGTCCCCTAATCCTAACCCGTACGCTAACACTAACCCACGCCCTCACATGCACGCTCCCCCTAAAGCGTTGCCGTACCCTCACTTGGACCCTAAACCGTCCCCGTCCCCTAACCCTAACCCTAGCCCGAACCCTAACCCTAACCCTTCCCCGAAGCCTGACCCTCACCCGTCCCCTAATCCTAACCCGTACGCTAACACTAACCCGTGCCCTCACACGCACGCTCCCCCTAAAGCGTTGCCGTACCCTCACCTGGACCCTAAACCGTCCCTGTCCCCTAACCCTAACCCTAGCCCGAACCCTAACCCTAACCCTTCCCCGAAGCCAGACCCTCACCCGTCCCCTAATCCTAACCCGTACGCTAACAGTAACCCACGCCCTCACACGCACGCTCCCCCTAAAGCGTTGCCGTACCCTCACCTGGACCCTAAACCGTCCCCGTCCCCTAACCCTAAACCTAGCCCGAACCCTAACCCTAACCCTTCCCCGAAGCCTGACCCTCACCCGTCCCCTAATCCTAACCCGAACGCTAACACTAACCCGCGCCCTCACACCCACGCTCCCCCTAAAGCGTTGCTGTGCCCTCACCTGGACCCTAAACCGTCCCCGTCCCCTAACCCTAACCATAGCCCGAACCCTAACCCTAACACTTCCCCAAAGCCTGACCCTCACCCGTACCCTAATCCTAACCCGTACGCTAACACTAACCCACGCCCTCACACGCACACTCCCCCTAAAGCGTTGCCGTACCCTCACCTGGAACCTAAACCGTCCCCGTCCCCTAACCCTAACCCTAGCCCGAACCCTTACCCAAACACTTCCCCGAAGCCTGACCCTCACCCGTCACCTAATCCTAACCCGTACGCTAACACTAACCCACGCCCTCACACGCACACTCCCCCTAAAGCGTTGCCGTACCCTCACCTGGAACCTAAACCGTCCCCGTCCCCTAACCCTAATCCTAGCCCGAATCCTTACCCTAACCCTTCCCCGAAGCCTGACCCTCACCCGTCCCCTAATGCTAACCCGTACTTTAACACTAACCCGCGCCCTCACACGCACGCTCCCCCTGAAGCGTTGCCGTACCCTCACCTGGACCCTAAACCGTCCCCGTCCCCTAACCCTAACCCTAGCCCGAACCCTAAGCCTAACACTTCCCCGAAGCCTGACCCTCACCCGTCCATTAATCCTAACCCGTACGCTAACACTAACCCGCGCACTCACACGCACGCTCCCCCTATAGCCTTGCCTTACCCTCACCTGGACCCTAAACCGTCCCCGTCCCCTAACCCTAACCCTAGCCCGAACCCTAACCCTAACCCTTCCCCGAAGCCTGACCCTCACCCGTCCCCTAATCCTAACCCGTACGCTAACACTAACCCGCGCCCTCACACCCACGCTCCCCCTAAAGCGTTGCCGTACCCTCACCTGGACCCTAAACCGTCCCCGTCCCCTAACCCTAACCCTAGCCCGAACCCTAACCCTAACCCTTCCCCGAACCCTGACCCTCACCCGTCCCCTAATCCTAACCCGTACGCTAACACTAACCCGCGCCCTCACACGCACGCTCCCCCTAAAGCGTTGCCGTACCCTCACCTGGACCCTAAACCGTCCCTGTCCCCTAACGCTAACCCTAGCCCGAACCCTAACCCTAACCCTTCCCCGAAGCCAGACCCTCACCCGTCCCCTAATCCTAACCCGTACGCTAACACTAACCCGCGCCCTCACACGCACGCTCCCCCTAAAGCGTTGCCGTACCCTCACCTGGACCCTAAACCGTCCCCGTCCCCTAACCCTATCCCTAGCCCGAACCCTAACCCTAACCCTTCCCCGAAGCCTGACCCTCACCCGTCCCCTAATCCTAACCCGTACGCTAACACTAACCCGCGCCCTCACACGCACGCTCCCCCTAAAGCGTTGCCGTACCCTCACCTGGACCCTAAACCGTCCCCGTCCCCTAACCCTAACCCTAGCCCGAACCCTAACCCTAACCCTTCCCCGAAGCCTGACCCTCACCCGTCCCCTAATCCTAACCCGTACGCTAACACTAACCCGCGCCCTCACACGCACGCTCCCCCTAAAGCGTTGCCGTACCCTCACCTGGACCTTAAACCGTCCCCGTCCCCTAACCCTAACACTAGCCCGAACCCTAACCCTAACCCTTCCCCAAAGCCTGACCCTCACCCGTCCCCTAATCCTAACCCGTACGCTAACACTAACACGCGCCGTCACACGCACGCTCCCCCTAAAGCGTTGCTGTGCCCTCACCTGGACCCTAAACCGTCCCCGTCCCCTAACCCTAACCCTAGCCCGAACCCTAACCCTAACCCTTCCCCGAAGCCTGACCCTCACCCGTCCCCTAATCCTAACCCGTACGCTAACACTAACCCGTGCCCTCACACGCACGCTCCCCCTAAAGCATTGCCGTACCCTCACCTGGACCCTACACTGTCCCCGTCCCCTAACCATAACCCTAGCCCGAACCCTAACCCTAACCCTTCCCCGAAGCCTGACCCTCAGCCGTCCCCTCATCCTAACCCGTACGCTAACACTAACCCGCGCCCTCACACGCACGCTCCCCCTAAAACGTTGCCGTCCCCTCACCTGGACCCTAAACCGTCCCCGTCCCCTAACTCTAACCCTAGCCCGAACCCTAACCCTAACCCTTCCCCGAAGCCTGACCCTCACCCGTCCCCTAATCCTAACCCGTACGCTAACACTAACCCGCACCCTCACACGCACGCTCCCCGTAAAGCGTTGCCGTACCCTCACCTGGACGCTAAACCGTCCCCGTCCCCTAACACTAACCCTAGCCCGAACCCTAACCCTAACCCTTCCCCGAAGCCTGACCCTCACACGTCCCATAATCCTAACCCGTACGCTAACACTAACCCGTGCCCTCACACGCACGATCCCCCTAAAGCGTTGCCGTACCCTCACCTGGACCCTAAACCGTCCCCGTCCCCTAACCCTAACCCTAGCCCGAACCCTAACCCTAACCCTTCCCCGAAGCCTGACCCTCACCCGTCCCCTAATCCTAACCTGTACGCTAACACTAACCCGCACCCTCACACGCACGCTCCCCCTAAAGTGTTGCCGTACCCTCACCTGGACCCTAAACCGTCCCCGTCCCCTAACCCTAACCCTAGCCCGAACCCTAACCCTAACCCTTCCCCGAAGCCTGACCCTCACCCTTCCCCTAATCCTAACCCGTACGCTAACACTACCCCGCGCCCTCACACGCACGCTCCCCCTAAAGCGTTGCCGTACCCTCACCTGGACCCTAAACCGTCGCCGTCACCTAACCCTAACCATAGCCCGAACCCTAACCCTAAACCTTCCCCGAAGCATGACCCACAACCGTCCCCTAATCGTAACCCGTACGCTAACACTAACCCGCGCCCTCACACGCACGCTCCCACTAAAGCGTTGCCGTACCCTCACCTGGACCCTAAACCGTCCCCGTACCCTAACCCTAACCCTAGCCCGAACCCTAACCCTAACACTTCCCCGAAGCCTGACCCTCACCCGTCCCCTAATCCTAACCCGTACGCTAACACTAACCCGCGCCCTCACACGCACGCTCCCCCTAAAGCGTTGCCGTACCCTCACCTGGACCCTAAACCGTCCCCGTCCCCTAACCCTAACCCTAGCCCGAACCCTAACCCTAACACTTCCCCGAAGCCTGACCCTCACCCGTCCCCTAATCCTAACCCGTACGCTAACACTAACCCGCGCCCTCACACACACGCTCCCCCTAAAGCGTTGCCGTACCCTCACCTGGACCCTAAACCGTCCCCGTCCCCTAACCCTAACCCTAGGCTGAACCCTATCCTTAACGCTTCCCCGAAGCCTGACCCTCACCCGTCCCCTAATCCTAACCCGTACGCTAACACTAACCCACGCCCTCACATGCACGCTCCCCCTAAAGCGTTGCCGTACCCTCACCTGGACCCTAAACCGTCCCCGTCCCCTAACCCTAACCCTAGCCCGAACCCTAACACTAACCCTTCCCCGAAGCCTGACCCTCACCCGTCCCCTAATCCTAACCCGTACGCTAACACTAACCCGCGCCCTCACAGGCACGCTCCCCGTAAAGCGTTGCCGTACCCTCACCTGGACCCTAAACTGTCCCCGTCCCCTAACCCTAACCCTAGCCCGAACCCTAACCCTAACCCTTCCCCGAAGCCTGACCCTCACCCGTCCCATAATCCTAACCCATACGCTAACACTAACCCGCGCCCTCACACGCACGCTCCCCCTAAAGCGTTGCCGTACCCTCACCTGGACCCTAAACCGTCCCCGTCCCCTAAACCTAACCCTAGCCCAAACCCTAACCCTAACCCTTCCCCGAAGCCTGACCCTCACCCGTCCCCTAATCCTAACCCGTACGCTAACACTACCCCGCGCCCTCACACGCACGCTCCCCCTAAAGCGTTGCCGTACCCTCAACTGGACCCTAAACCGTCCCCGTCCCCTAACCCTAACCCTAGCCCGAACCCTAACCCTAACCCTTCCCCGAAGCCTGACCCTCACCCGTCCCCTAATCCTAACCCGTACGCGAACACTCACCCGCACCCTCACACGCACGCTACCCCTAAAGCGTTGCCGTACACTCAACTGGACCCTAAACCGTCCCCGTCCCCTAACCCTAACCCTAGCCCAAACCCTAACCCTAACCCTTCCCCGAAGCCTGACCCTCACCCGTCCCCTAATCCTAACCCGTACGCTAACACTAACCCGCGCCCTCACACGCACGCTCCCCCTAAAGCATTGCCGTACCCTCACCTGGACCCTAAACCGTCCCCGTCCCCTAACACTAACCCTAGCCCGAACCCCAACCCTAACCCTTCCCCGAAGCCTGACCCTCACCCGTCCCCTAATCCTAACCCGTACGCTAACACTAACCCGCGCCCTCACACGCACGCTCCCCCTAAAGCGTTGCCGTACCCTCACCTGGACCCTAAACCGTCCCCGTCCCCTAACCCTAACCCGAACACTAACCCTATCCCTTCCCCGAAGCCTGACCCTCACCCATCCCCTAATCCTAACCCGTACGCTAACACTAACCCGCGCCCTCACACCAACGCTCCCCCTAAAGCGTTGCCGTACCCTCACCTGGACCCTAAACCGTCCCCGTCCCCTAACCCTAACCCTAGCCCGAACCCTAACCCTAACCCTTCCCCGAAGCCTGACCCTCACCCGTCCCCTAATCCTAACCCGTACGCTAACACTAACCCGCGCCCTCACACGCACGCTCCCCCTAAAGCGTTGCCATACCCTCACCTGGACCCTAAACCGTCCCTGTCCCCTAACCCTAACCCTAGCCCGAACCCTAACCCTAACCCTTCCCCGAAGCCAGACCCTCACCCGTCCCCTAATCCTAACCCGTACGCTAACACTAACCCGCGCCCTCACACGCACGCTCCCCCTAAAGCGTTGCCGTACCCTCACCTGGACCCTAAACCGTCCCCGTCCCCTAACCCTATCCCTAGCCCGAACCCTAACCCTAACCCTTCCCCGAAGCCTGACCCTCACCCGTCCCCTAATCCTAACTCGTACGCTAACACTAACCCGCGCCCTCACACGCACGCTCCCCCTAAAGCGTTGCCGTACCCTCACCTGGACCCTAAACCGTCCCCGTCCCCTAACCCTAACCCTAGCCCGAACCCTAACCCTAACCCTTCCCCGAAGCCTGACCCTCACCCGTCCCCTAATCCTAACCCGTACGCTAACACTAACCCGCGCCCTCACACCCACGCTCCCCCTAAAGCATTGCCGTACCCTCACCTGGACCCTAAACCGTCCCCGTCCCCTAACCCTAAGCCTAGCCCGAACCCTAACCCTAACCCTTCCCCGAAGCCTGACCCTCACCCGTCCCCTAATCCGAACCCGTACGCTAACACTAACCCGCGCCCTCACACGCACGGTCCTCCTAAAGTGTTGCCGTACCCTCACCTGGACCCTAAACCGTCCCCGTCCCCTAACCCTAACCCTAGCCCGAACCCTAACCCTAACCCTTCCCCGAAGCCTGACCCTCACCCGTCCCCTAATCCTAACCTGTACGCTAACACTAACCCGCACCCTCACACGCACGCTCCCCCTAAAGTGTTGCCGTACCCTCACCTGGACCCTAAACCGTCCCCGTCCCCTAACCCTAACCCTAGCCCGAACCCTAACCCTAACCCTTCCCCGAAGCCTGACCCTCACCCTTCCCCTAATCCTAACCCGTACGCTAACACTACCCCGCGCCCTCACACGCACGCTCCCCCTAAAGCGTTGCCGTACCCTCACCTGGACCCTAAACCGTCGCCGTCACCTAACCCTAACCCTAGCCCGAACCCTAACCCTAAACCTTCCCCGAAGCATGACCCACAACCGTCCCCTAATCGTAACCCGTACGCTAACACTAACCCGCGCCCTCACACGCACGCTCCCACTAAAGCGTTGCCGTACCCTCACCTGGACCCTAAACCGTCCCCGTCCCCTAACCCTAACCCTAGCCCGAACCCTAACCCTAACACTTCCCCGAAGCCTGACCCTCACCCGTCCCCTAATCCTAACCCGTACGCTAACACTAACCCGCGCCCTCACACGCACGCTCCCCCTAAAGCGTTGCCGTACCCTCACCTGGACCCTAAACCGTCCCCGTCCCCTAACCCTAACCCTAGCCCGAACCCTAACCCTAACACTTCCCCGAAGCCTGACCCTCACCCGTCCCCTAATCCTAACCCGTACGCTAATACTAACCCGCGCCCTCACACACACGCTCCCCCTAAAGCGTTGCCGTACCCTCACCTGGACCCTAAACCGTCCCCGTCCCCTAACCCTAACCCTAGGCTGAACCCTATCCTTAACGCTTCCCCGAAGCCTGACCCTCACCCGTCCCCTAATCCTAACCCGTACGCTAACACTAACCCACGCCCTCACATGCACGCTCCCCCTAAAGCGTTGCCGTACCCTCACCTGGACCCTAAACCGTCCCCGTCCCCTAACCCTAACCCTAGCCCGAACCCTAACCCTAACCCTTCCCCGAAGCCTGACCCTCACCCGTCCCCTAATCCTAACCCGTACGCTAACACTAACCCGCGCCCTCACAGGCACGCTCCCCGTAAAGCGTTGCCGTACCCTCACCTGGACCCTAAACTGTCCCCGTCCCCTAACCCTAACCCTAGCCCGAACCCTAACCCTAACCCTTCCCCGAAGCCTGACCCTCACCCGTCCCATAATCCTAACCCATACGCTAACACTAACCCGCGCCCTCACACGCACGCTCCCCCTAAAGCGTTGCCGTACCCTCACCTGGACCCTAAACCGTCCCCGTCCCCTAAACCTAACCCTAGCCCAAACCCTAACCCTAACCCTTCCCCGAAGCCTGACCCTCACCCGTCCCCTAATCCTAACCCGTACGCTAACACTACCCCGCGCCCTCACACGCACGCTCCCCCTAAAGCGTTGCCGTACCCTCAACTGGACCCTAAACCGTCCCCGTCCCCTAACCCTAACCCTAGCCCGAACCCTAACCCTAACCCTTCCCCGAAGCCTGACCCTCACCCGTCCCCTAATCCTAACCCGTACGCGAACACTCACCCGCGCCCTCACACGCACGCTACCCCTAAAGCGTTGCCGTACACTCAACTGGACCCTAAACCGTCCCCGTCCCCTAACCCTAACCCTAGCCCAAACCCTAACCCTAACCCTTCCCCGAAGCCTGACACTCACCCGTCCCCTAATCCTAACCCGTACGCTAACACTAACCCGCGCCCTCACACGCACGCTCCCCCTAAAGCATTGCCGTACCCTCACCTGGAACCTAAACCGTCCCCGTCCCCTAACACTAACCCTAGCCCGAACCCCAACCCTAACCCTTCCCCGAAGCCTGACCCTCACCCGTCCCCTAATCCTAACCCGTACGCTAACACTAACCCGCGCCCTCACACGCACGCTCCCCCTAAAGCGTTGCCGTACCCTCACCTGGACCCTAAACCGTCTCCGTCCCCTAACCCTAACCCGAACACTAACCCTAACCCTTCCCCGAAGCCTGACCCTCACCCGTCCCCTAATCCTAACCCGTATGCTAACACTAATCCGCGGCCTCACACGCATGCTCCCCCTAAAGCGTTGCCGTACCCTCACCTGGACCCTAAACCGTCCCCGTCCCCTAACCCTAAGCCTAGCCCGAACCCTAACCCTAACCCTTCCCCGAAGCCTGACCCTCACCCGTCCCCTAATCCTAACCCGTACGCTAACACTAACCCGTGCCCTCACACGCACGCTCCCCCTAAAGCGTTGCCATACCCTCACCTGGACCCTAAACCGCCCACGTCCCCTAACCCTTACCCTAGCCCGAACCCTAACCCTAACCCTTCCCCGAAGCCTGACCCTCACCCGTCCCCTAATCTTAACCCGTACGCTAACACTACCCCGCGCCCTCACACGCACGCTCCCCCTAAAGCGTTGCCTTACCCTCACCTGGACCCTAAACCGTCCCCGTCACCTAACCCTAACCCTAGCCCGAACGCTAACCCTAAACCTTCCCCGAAGCATCACCCTCAACCGTCCCCTAATCGTAACCCGTACGCTAACACTAACCCGCGCCCTCACACGCACGCTCCCACTAAAGCGTTGCCGTACCCTCACCTGGACCCTAAACCGTCCCCGTCCCCTAACCCTAACCCTAGCCCGAACCCTAACCCTAACACTTCCCCGAAGCCTGACCCTCACCCGTCCCCTAATCCTAACCCGTACGCTAACACTAACCCGCGCCCTCACACGCACGCTCCCCCTAAAGCGTTGCCGTCCCCTCACCTGGACCCTAAACCGTCCCCGTCCCCTAACCCTAACCCTAGCCCGAACCCTAACCCTAACCCTTCCCCGAAGCCTGACCCTCACCCGTCCCCTAATCCTAACCCGTAGGCTAACACTAACCCGCGCCCTCACACGCACGCTCCCACTAAAGCGTTGCCGTACCCTCACCTGGACCCTAAACCGTCCCCGTCCCCTAACCCTAACCCTAGCCCGAACCCTAACCCTAACCCTTCCCCGAAGCCTGACCCTCACCCGTCCCCTAATCCTAACCCGTACGCTAACACTACCCCGCGCCCTCACACGCACGCTCCCCCTAAAGCGTTGCCGTACCCTCACCTGGACCCTAAACCGTCCCCGTCCCCTAACCCTAACCCTAGCCCGAACCCTAACCCTAACCCTTCCCCGAAGCCTGACCCTCACCCGTCCCCTAATCCTAACCCGTACGCTAACACGAACCCGCGCCCTCACACGCACGCTCCCCCTAAAGCGTTGCCGTACCCTCACCTGGACCCTAAACCGTTCCCGTCCCCTAAATCTAACCCTAGCCCGAACCCTAACCCTAACCCTTCCCCGAAGCCTGACCCTCACCCGTCCCCTAATCCTAACCCGTACGCTAACACTAACCCACGCCCTCACACGCACGCTCCCCCTAAAGTGTTGCCGTCCCCTCACCTGGACCCTAAACCGTCCCCGTCCCCTAACCCTAACCCTAGCCCGAACCCTAACCCTAACCCTTCCCCGAAGCCTGACCCTCACCCGTCCCCTAATCCTAACCCGTAGGCTAACACTAACCCGCGCCCTCACACGCACGCTCCCACTAAAGCGTTGCCGTACCCTCACCTGGACCCTAAACCGTCCCCGTCCCCTAACCCTAACCCTAGCCCGAACCCTAACCCTAACCCTTCCCCGAAGCCTGACCCTCACCCGTCCCCTAATCCTAACCCGTACGCTAACACTAACCCGCGCCCTCACACGCACGCTCCCCCTAAAGCGTTGCCGTACCCTCACCTGGACCCTAAACCGTCCCCGTCCCCTAACCCTAACCCTAACCCTAACCCTTCCCCGAAGCCTGACCCTCACCCGTCCCCTAATCCTAACCCGTACGCGAACACTAACCCGCGCCCTCACACCCACACTCCCCCTAAAGCGTTGCCGTACCCTCACCTGGACCCTAAACCGTCCCCGTCCCCTAACCCTAAGCCTAGCCCGAACCCTAAACCTAACCCTTCCCCGAAGCCTGACCCTCACCCGTCCCCTAATCCGAACCCGTACGCTAACACTAACCCGCGCCCTCACACGCACGGTCCCCCTAAAGCGTTGCCGTACCCTCACCTGGACCCTAAAACGTCCCCGTCCCCTAACCCTAGCCCGAACCCTAACCCTAACCCTTCCCCGAAGCCTGACCCTCACCCGTCCCCTAATCCTAACCCATACTCTAACACTAACCCACGCCCTCACACGCACGCTCCCCCTAAAGTGTTGCCGTACTCTCACCTGGACCCTAAACCGTCCCCGTCCCCTAACCCTAACCCTAGCCCGAACACTAACCCTAACACTTCCCCGAAGCCTGACCCTCACCCGTCCCCTAATCCTAACCCGTACGCTAACACTAACCCGCGCCCTCACACGCACGCTCCCCCTAAAGCGTTGCCGTACCCTCACCTGGACCCTAAACCGTCCCCGTCCCCTAAACCTAACCCTAGCCCGAACCCTAACCCTAACCCTTCCCCGAAGCCTGACCCTCACCCATCGCCTAATCCTAACCCGTACGCTAACACTAACTCGCGCCCTCACACGCACGCTCCCCCTAAAGCGTTGCCGTACCCTCACCTGGACCCTAAACCGTCCCCGTCCCCTAACCCTAAGCCTAGCCCGAACCCTAACCCTAACCCTTCCCCGAAGCCTGACCCTCACCCGTCCCCTAATCCGAACCCGTACGCTAACACTAACCCGCGCCCTCACACGCACGGTCCCCATAAAACGTTGCCGTACCCTCACCTGGACCCTAAACCGTCCCCGTCCCCTAACCCTAACCCTAGCCCGAACCCTAACCCTAACCCTTCCCCGAAGCCTGACCCTCACCCGTCCTCTAATCCTAACCCGTACTCTAACACTAACCCGCGCCCTCACACGCACGCTCCCCCTAAAGCGTTGCCGTACACTCACCAGGACCCTAAACCGTCCCCGTCCCTTAACCCTAACCCTAGCCCGAACCCTAACCCTAACCCTTCCCCGAAGCATGACACTCACCCGTCCCCTAATCCTAACCCGTACGCTAACACTAACCCGTGCCCTCACACGCACGCTCCCCCTAAAGCGTTGCCGTACCCTCACCTGGACCCTAAACCGTCCCTGTCCCCTAACCCTAACCGTAGCCCGAACCCTAACCCTAACCCTTCTCCGAAGCCTGACCCACACCCGTCCCCTAATCCTAACCCGTACGCTAACACAAACCCGCGCCCTCACACGCACGCTCCCCCTAAAGCGTTGCCGTACACTCACCTGGACCCTAAACCGTCCCCGACCCCTAACCCTAACCCTAGCCCGAACCCTAACCCTAACCCTTCCCCGAAGCCTAACCCTCACCCGTCCCCTAATCCTAACCCGTACGCTAACACTAACCCGCGCCCTCACACGCACGCTCCCCTTAAAGCGTTGCCGTACCCTCACCTGGACCCTAAACCGTCCCCGTCCCCTAACCCTAACCCTAGCCCGAACCCTAACCCTAACCATTCCCCGAAGCCTGTCCCTCACCTGTCCCCTAATCCTAACCCATACGCTAACACTAACCCGCGCCCTCACATGCACGCTCCCCCTAAAGCATTGCCATACCCTCACCTGGACCCTAAACCGTCCCCGTCCCCTAACCCTAGCCCGAACCCTAACCCTAACCCTTCCCCGAAGCCTGACCCTCACCCGTCCCCTAATCCTAACCCGTACGCTAACACTAACCCGCGCCCTCACACGCACGCTCCCCCTAAAGCGTTGCCGTACCCTCACCTGGACCCTAAACCGTCCCCGTCCCCTAAACCTAACCCTAGCCCGAACCCTAACCCTAACCCTTCCCCGAAGCCTGACCCTCAGCCGTCCCCTAATCCTAACCCGTACGCTAACACTAACACGCGCCCTCACACGCACGCTCCCCATAAAGCGTTGCCGAACCCTCACCTGGACCCTAAACCGTCCCCGTCACCTAACCCTAACCCTAGGCCGAACCCTAACCCTAACCCTTCCCCGAAGCCTGACCCTCACCCTTCCCCTAATCCTAACCCGTACGCTAACACTAACCCGCACCCTCACACGCACGCTCCCCCTAAAGCATTGCCGTACCCTCACCTGGACCCTAAACCGTCCCTGTCCCCTAACCCTAACCCTAGCCCGAACCCTAACCCTAACCTTTCCCTGAAGCCTGACTCTCACCCGTCCCCTAATCCTAACCCGTACGCTAACACTAACGCGCGACCTCACACGCACGCTCCCCCTAAAGCGTTGCCGTACCCTCACCTGGACCCTAAACCGTCCCCGTCCCCTAACCCTAACCCTAGCCCGAACCCTAACCCTAACCCTTCCCCGAAGCCTGACCCTCACCCGTCCCCTAATCCTAACCTGTACGCTAACACTAACCCGCACCCTCACACGCACGGTCCCCCTAAAGCGTTGCCGTACCCTCACCTGGACCCTAAACCGTCCCCGTCTCCTAACCCTAACCCTAGCCCGAACCCTAACCCTAACCCTTCCCCGAAGCCTGACCCTCACCCGTCCCCTAATCCTAACCCGTACGCTAACACTACCCCGCGCCCTCACACGCACGCTCCCCCTAAAGCGTTGCCGTACCCTCACCTGGACCCTAAACCGTCCCCGTCACCTAACCCTAACCCTAGCCCGAACCCTAACCCTAAATCTTCCCCGAAGCATGACCCTCAACCGTCCCCTAATCGTAACCCGTACGCTAACACTAACCCGCGCCCTCACACGCACGCTCCCACTAAAGCGTTGCCGTACCCTCACCTGGACCCTAAACCGTCCCCGTCCCCTAACCCTAACCCTAGCCCGAACCCTAACCCTAACACTTCCCCGAAGCCTGACCCTCACCCGTCCCCTAATCCTAACCCGTACGCTAACACTAACCCGCGCCCTCACACGCACGCTCCCCCTAAAGCGTTGCCGTACCCTCACCTGGACCCTAAACCGTCCCCGTCCCCTAACCCTAACCCTAGCCCGAACCCTAACCCTAACACTTCCCCGAAGCCTGACCCTCACCCGTCCCCTAATCCTAACCCGTACGCTAACACTAACCCGCGCCCTCACACGCACGCTCCCCCTAAAGCGTTGCCGTACCCTCACCTGGACCCTAAACCGTCCCCGTCCCCTAACCCTAGCCCGAACCCTAACCCTAACCCTTCCCCGAAGCCTGACCCTCACCCGTCCCCTAATCCTAACCCGTACGCTAACACTAACCCGCGCCCTCACACGCACGCTCCCCCTAAAGCGTTGCCGTACCCTCACCTGGACCCTAAACCGTCCCCGTCCCCTAAACCTAACCCTAGCCCGAACCCTAACCCTAACCCTTCCCCGAAGCCTGACCCTCAGACGTCCCCTAATCCTAACCCGTACGCTAACACTAACCCGCGCCCTCACACGCACGCTCCCCCTAAAGCGTTGCCGAACCCTCACCTGGACCCTAAACCGTCCCCGTCACCTAACCCTAACCCTAGGCCGAACCCTAACCCTAACCCTTCCCCGAAGCCTGACCCTCACCCGTCCCCTAATCCTAACCCGTACGCTAACACTAACCCGCACCCTCACACGCACGCTCCCCCTAAAGCGTTGCCATACCCTCACCTGGACCCTAAACCGTCCCTGTCCCCTAACCCTAACCCTAGCCCGAACCCTAACCCTAACCTTTCCCTGAAGCCTGACTCTCACCCGTCCCCTAATCCTAAACCGTACGCTAACACTAACGCGCGCCCTCACACGCACGCTCCCCCTAAAGCGTTGCCGTACCCTCACCTGGACCCTAAACCGTCCCCGTCCCCTAACCCTAACCCTAGCCCGAACCCTAACCCTAACCCTTCCCCGAAGCCTGACCCTCACCCGTCCCCTAATCCTAACCTGTACGCTAACACTAACCCGCACCCTCACACGCACGGTCCCCCTAAAGCGTTGCCGTACCCTCACCTGGACCCTAAACCGTCCCCGTCCCCTAACCCTAACCCTAGCCCGAACCCTAACCCTAACCCTTCCCCGAAGCCTGACCCTCACCCGTCCCCTAATCCTAACCCGTACGCTAACACTACCCCGCGCCCTCACACGCACGCTCCCCCTAAAGCGTTGCCGTATCCTCACCTGGACCCTAAACCGTCCCCGTCACCTAACCCTAACCCTAGCCCGAACCCTAACCCTAAATCTTCCCCGAAGCATGACCCTCAACCGTCCCCTAATCGTAACCCGTACGCTAACACTAACCCGCGCCCTCACACGCACGCTCCCACTAAAGCGTTGCCGTACCCTCACCTGGACCCTAAACCGTCCCCGTCCCCTAACCCTAACCCTAGCCCGAACCCTAACCCTAACACTTCCCCGAAGCCTGACCCTCACCCGTCCCCTAATCCTAACCCGTACGCTAACACTAACCCGCGCCCTCACACGCACGCTCCCCCTAAAGCGTTGCCGTACCCTCACCTGGACCCTAAACCGTCCCCGTCCCCTAACCCTAACCCTAGCCCGAACCCTAACCCTAACACTTCCCCGAAGCCTGACCCTCACCCGTCCCCTAATCCTAACCCGTACGCTAACACTAACCCGCGCCCTCACACGCACGCTCCCCCTAAAGCGTTGCCGTACCCTCACCTGGACCCTAAACCGTCCCCGTCCCCTAACCCTAACCCTAGGCTGAACCCTAACCTTAACGCTTCCCCGAAACCTGACCCTCACCCGTCCCCTAATCCTAACCCGTACGCTAACACTAACCCACGCCCTCACATGCACGCTCCCCCTAAAGCGTTGCCGTACCCTCACCTGGACCCTAAACCGTCCCCGTCCCCTAACCCTAACCCTAGCCCGAACCCTAACCCTAACCCTTCCCCGAAGCCTGACCCTCACCCGTCCCCTAATCCTAACCCGTACGCTAACACTAACCCGCGCCCTCACACGCACGCTCCCCCTAAAGCGTTGCCGTACCCTCACCTGGACCCTAAACCGTCCCCGTACCCTAACCCTAACCCTAGCCCGAACCCTAACCCTAACCCTTCCCCAAAGCCTGACCCTCACCCGTCCCCTAATCCTAACCCGTACGCTAACACTAAACCGCGCCCTGACACGCACGCTCCCCCTAAAGCGTTGCTGTACCCTCACCTGGACCCTAAACCGTCCCCGTCCCCTAACCCTAACCCTAGCCCGAACCCTAACCCTAACCCTTCCCCGAAGCCTGACCCTCACCCGTCCCCTAATCCTAACCCGTACGCTAACACTAACCCGCGCCCTGACACGCATGCTGCCCCTAAAGCGTTGCCGTACCCTCACCTGGACCCTAAATCGTCCCCGTCCCCTAACCCTAACCCTAGCCCGAACCCTAACCCTAACACTTCCCCGAAGCCTGACCCTCACCCGTCCCCTAATCCGAACCCGTACGCTAACACTAACCCGCGCCCTCACACGCACGGTCCCCCTAAAGCGTTGCCGTACCCTCACCTGGACCCTAAACCGTCCCCGTCCCCTAACCCTAAACCTAGCCCGAACCCTAACCCTAACACTTCCCTGAAGCCTGACCCTCACCCGTCCCCTAATCCTAACCCGAACGCTAACACTAACCCGCGCCCTCACACCCACGCTCCCCCTAAAGCGTTGCTGTGCCCTCACCTGGACCCTAAACCGTCCCCGTCCCCTAACCCTAACCCTAGCCCGAACCCTAACCCTAACCCTTCCCCGAAGCCTGACCCTCACCCGTCCCCTAATCCTAACCCGTACGCTAACACTAACCCGCGCCCTCACACGCACGCTCCCCCTAAAGCGTTGCCGTACCCTCACCTGGAACCTAAACCGTCCCCGTCCCCTATCCCTAACCCTAGCCCGAACCCTAACCCTAAACCTTCCCCGAAGCCTGACCCTCACCCGTCCCCTAATCCTAACCCGTACGCTAACACTAACCCGCGCCCTCACACCCACGCTCCCCCTAAAGCATTGCCGTACCCTCACCTGGACCCTAAACCGTCCCCGTCCCCTAACCCTAACCCTAGCCCGAACCCTAACCCTAACCCTTCCCCGAAGCCTGACCCTCACCCGTCCCCTAATCCTAACCCGTACTTTAACACTAACCCGCGCCCTCACACGCACGCTCCCCCTGAAGCGTTGCCGTACCCTCACCTGGACCCTAAACCGTCCCCGTCCCCTAACCCTAACCCTAGCCCGAACCCTAAGCCTAACACTTCCCCGAAGCCTGACCCTCACCCGTCCCCTAATCCTAACCCGTACGCTAACTCTAACCCGCGCCCTCACACGCACGCTCCCCCTAAAGCGTTGCCGTACCCTCACCTGGACCCTAAACCGTCCCCGTCCCCTAACCCTAACCCGAACACTAACCCTAACCCTTCCCCGAAGCCTGACCCTCACCCGTCCCCTAATCCTAACCCGTATGCTAACACTAACCCGCGGCCTCACACGCATGCTCCCCCTAAAGCGTTGCCGTACCCTCACCTGGACCCTAAACCGTCCCCGTCCCCTAACCCTAAGCCTAGCCCGAAACCTAACCCTAACCCTTCCCCGAAGCCTGACCCTCACCCGTCCCCTAATCCTAACCCGTACGCTAACACTAACCCGCGCCCTCACACGCACGCTCCCCCTAAAGCATTGCCATACCCTCACCTGGACCCTAAACCGCCCACGTCCCCTAACCCTTACCCTAGCCCGAACCCTAACCCTAACCCTTCTCCGAAGCCTGACCCTCACCCGTCCCCTAATCTTAACCCGTACGCTAACACTACCCCACGCCCTCACACGCACGCTCCCCCTAAAGCGTTGCCGTACCCTCACCTGGACCCTAAACCGTCCCAGTCACCTAACCCTAACCCTAGCCCGAACCCTAACCCTAAACCTTCCCCGAAGCATGACCCTCAACCGTCCCCTAATCGTAACCCGTACGCTAACACTAACCCGCGCCCTCACACGCACGCTCCCACTAAAGCGTTGCCGTACCCTCACCTGGACCCTAAACCGTCCCCGTCCCCTAACCCTAACCCTAGCCCGAACCCTAACCCTAACACTTCCCCGAAGCCTGACCCTCACCCGTCCCCTAATCCTAACCCGTACGCTAACACTAACCCGCGCCCTCACACGTACGCTCCCCCTAAAGCGTTGCCGTCCCCTCACCTGGACCCTAAACCGTCCCCGTCCCCTAACCCTAACCCTAGCCCGAACCCTAACCCTAACCCTTCCCCGAAGCCTGACCCTCACCCGTCCCCTAATCCTAACCCGTAGGCTAACACTAACCTGCGCCCTCACACGCACGCTCCCACTAAAGCGTTGCCGTACCCTCACCTGGACCCTAAACCGTCCCCGTCCCCTAACCCTAACCCTAGCCCGAACCCTAACCCTAACCCTTCCCCGAAGCCTGACCCTCACCCGTCCCCTAATCCTAACCCGTACGCTAACACTACCCCGCGCCCTCACACGCACGCTCCCCCTAAAGCGTTGCCGTACCCTCACCTGGACCCTAAACCGTCCCCGTCCCCTAACCCTAACCCTAGCCCGAACCCTAACCCTAACCCTTCCCCGAAGCCTGACCCTCACCCGTCCCCTAATCCTAACCCGTACGCTAACGCTAACCCGCGCCCTCACACCCACACTCCCCCTAAAGCGTTGCCGTACCCTCACCTGGACCCTAAACCGTCCCCGTCCCCTAACCCTAAGCCTAGCCCGAACCCTAAACCTAACCCTTCCCCGAAGCCTGACCCTCACCCGTCCCCTAATCCGAACCCGTACGCTAACACTAACCCGCGCCCTCACACGCACGGTCCCCCTAAAGCGTTGCCGTACCCTCACCTGGACCCTAAACCGTCCCCGTCTCCTAACCCTAACCCTAGCCCGAACCCTAACCCTAACCCTTCCCCGAAGCCTGACCCTCACCCGTCCCCTAATCCTAACCCATACTCTAACACTAACCCACGCCCTCACACGCACGCTCCCCCTAAAGTGTTGCCGTACTCTCACCTGGACCCTAAACCGTCCCCGTCCCCTAACCCTAACCCTAGCCCGAACACTAACCCTAACACTTCCCCGAAGCCTGACCCTCACCCGTCCCCTAATCCTAACCCGTACGCTAACACTAACCCGCGCCCTCACACGCACGCTCCCCCTAAAGCGTTGCCGTACCCTCACCTGGACCCTAAAACGTCCCCGTCCCCTAAACCTAACCCTAGCCCGAACCCTAACCCTAACCTTTCCCCGAAGCCTGACCCTCACCCGTCCCCTAATCCTAACCCGTACGCTAACACTAACGCGCGCCCTCAGACGCACGCTCCCCCTAAAGCGTTGCCGTACCCTCACCTGGACCCTAAAGCGTCCCCGTCCCCTAACCCTAACCCTTGCCCGAACCCTAACCCTAACACTTCCCCGAAGCCTGACCCTCACCCGTCCCCTAATCCTAACCCGTACGCTAACACTAACCCGCGCCCTCACACCCACGCTCCCCCTAAAGCGTTGCCGTACCCTCACCTGGACCCTAAACCGTCCCCATCCCCTAACCCTAACCCTAGCCCGAACCCTAACCCTAACCCTTCCCCGAAGCGTGACCCTCACCCGTCACCGAATCCTAACCCGTACGCTAACACTAACCCGCGCCCTCACATGCACGCTCCCCCTAAAGCGTTGCCGTACCCTCACCTGGACCCTAAACCGTCCCCGTCCCCTAACCCTAACCCTAGCCCGAACCCTAACCCTAACCCTTCCCCGAAGCCTGACCCTCACCCGTCCCCTAATCCTAATCCGTACGCTAACACTAACCCGCGCCCTCACACGCACGCTCCCCCTAAAGCGTTGCCATACCCTCACCTGGACCCTAAACCGCCCACGTCCCCTAACCCTTACCCTAGCCCGAACCCTAACCCTAACCCTTCCCCGAAGCCTGACCCTCACCCGTCCCCTAATCTTAACCCGTACGCTAACACTACCCCGCGACCTCACACGCACGCTCCCCCTAAAGCGTTGCCGTACCCTCACCTGGACCCTAAACCGTCCCCGTCACCTAACCCTAACCCTAGCCCGAACCCTAACCCTAAACCTTCCCCGAAGCATGACCCACAACCGTCCCCTAATCGTAACACGTACGCTAACACTAACCCGCGCCCTCACACGCACGCTCCCACTAAAGCGTTGCCATACCCTCACCTGGACCCTAAACCGTCCCCGTCCCCTAACCCTAACCCTAGCCCGAACCCTAACCCTAACACTTCCCCGAAGCCTGACCCTCACCCGTCCCCTAATCCTAACCCGTACGCTAACACTAACCCGCGCCCTCACACGCACGCTCCCCCTAAAGCGTTGCGGTCCCCTCACCTGGACCCTAAACCGACCCCGTCCCCTAACCCTAACCCTAGCCCGAACCCTAACCCTAACCCTTCCCCGAAGCCTGACCCTCACCCGTCCCCTAATCCTAACCCGTAGGCTAACACTAACCCGCGCCCTCACACGCACGCTCCCACTAAAGCGTTGCCGTACCCTCACCTGGACCCTAAACCGTCCCCGTCCCCTAACCCTAACCCTAGCCCGAACCCTAACCCTAACCCTTCCCCGAAGCCTGACCCTCACCCGTCCCCTAATCCTAACCCGTACGCTAACACTACCCCGCGCCCTCACACGCACACTCCCCCTAAAGCGTTGCCGTACCCTCACCTGGACCCTAAACCGTCCCCGTCCCCTAACCCTAACCCTAGCCCGAACCCTAACCCTAACCCTTCCCCGAAGCCTGACCCTCACCCGTCCCCTAATCCTAACCCGAACGCTAACACTAACCCGCGCCCTCACACCCACACTCCCCCTAAAGCGTTGCCGTACCCTCACCTGGACCCTAAACCGTCCCCGTCCCCTAACCCTAAGCCTAGCCCGAACCCTAAACCTAACCCTTCCCCGAAGCCTGACCCTCACCCGTCCCCTAATCCGAACCCGTACGCTAACACTAACCCGCGCCCTCACACGCACGGTCCCCCTAAAGCGTTGCCGTACCCTCACCTGGACCCTAAACCGTCCGCGTCCCCTAACCCTAACCCTAGCCCGAACCCTAACCCTAACCCTTCCCCGAAGCCTGACCCTCACCCGTCCCCTAATCCTAATCCATACTCTAACACTAACCCACGCCCTCACACGCACGCTCCCCCTAAAGTGTTGCCGTACTCTCACCTGGACCCTAAACCGTCCCCGTCCCCTAACCCTAACCCTAACCCTAGCCCGAACCCTAACCCTAACCCTTCCCCGAAGCCTGACCCTCACCCGTCCCCTAATCCTAACCCGTACGCTAACACTAACCCGCGCCCTCACACGCACGCTCCCCCTAAAGCGTTGCCGTACCCTCACCTGGACCCTAAACCGTCCCCGTCCCCTAACCCTAACCCTAGCCCGAACCCTAACCCTAACCCTTCCCCGAAGCCTGACCCTCACCCGTCCCCTAATCCGAACCCGTACGCTAACACTAACCCGCGCCCTCACACGCACGGTCCCCCTAAAGCGTTGCCGTACCCTCACCTGGACCCTAAACCGTCCCCGTCTCCTAACCCTAACCCTAGCCCGAACCCTAACCCTAACCCTTCCCCGAAGCCTGACCCTCACCCGTCCCCTAATCCTAACCCATACTCTAACACTAACCCACGCCCTCACACGCACGCTCCCCCTAAAGTGTTGCCGTACTCTCACCTGGACCCTAAACCGTCCCCGTCCCCTAACCCTAACCCTAGCCCGAACACTAACCCTAACACTTCCCCGAAGCCTGACCCTCACCCGTCCCCTAATCCTAACCCGTACGCTAACACTAACCCGCGCCCTCACACGCACGCTCCCCCTAAAGCGTTGCCGTACCCTCACCTGGACCCTAAAACGTCCCCGTCCCCTAAACCTAACCCTAGCCCGAACCCTAACCCTAACCTTTCCCCGAAGCCTGACCCTCACCCGTCCCCTAATCCTAACCCGTACGCTAACACTAACGCGCGCCCTCAGACGCACGCTCCCCCTAAAGCGTTGCCGTACCCTCACCTGGACCCTAAAGCGTCCCCGTCCCCTAACCCTAACCCTTGCCCGAACCCTAACCCTAACACTTCCCCGAAGCCTGACCCTCACCCGTCCCCTAATCCTAACCCATACGCTAACACTAACCCGCGCCCTCACACCCACGCTCCCCCTAAAGCGTTGCCGTACCCTCACCTGGACCCTAAAGCGTCCCCATCCCCTAACCCTAACCCTAGCCCGAACCCTAACCCTAACCCTTCCCCGAAGCGTGACCCTCACCCGTCACCGAATCCTAACCCGTACGCTAACACTAACCCGCGCCCTCACATGCACGCTCCCCCTAAAGCGTTGCCGTACCCTCACCTGGACCCTAAACCGTCCCCGTCCCCTAACCCTAACCCTAGCCCGAACCCTAACCCTAACCCTTCCCCGAAGCCTGACCCTCACCCGTCCCCTAATCCTAATCCGTACGCTAACACTAACCCGCGCCCTCACACGCACGCTCCCCCTAAAGCGTTGCCATACCCTCACCTGGACCCTAAACCGCCCACGTCCCCTAACCCTTACCCTAGCCCGAACCCTAACCCTAACCCTTCCCCGAAGCCTGACCCTCACCCGTCCCCTAATCTTAACCCGTACGCTAACACTACCCCGCGCCCTCACACGCACGCTCCCCCTAAAGCGTTGCCGTACCCTCACCTGGACCCTAAACCGTCCCCGTCACCTAACCCTAACCCTAGCCCGAACCCTAACCCTAAACCTTCCCCGAAGCATGACCCACAACCGTCCCCTAATCGTAACACGTATGCTAACACTAACCCGCGCCCTCACACGCACGCTCCCACTAAAGCGTTGCCATACCCTCACCTGGACCCTAAACCGTCCCCGTCCCCTAACCCTAACCCTAGCCCGAACCCTAACCCTAACACTTCCCCGAAGCCTGACCCTCACCCGTCCCCTAATCCTAACCCGTACGCTAACACTAACCCGCGCCCTCACACGCACGCTCCCCCTAAAGCGTTGCGGTCCCCTCACCTGGACCCTAAACCGACCCCGTCCCCTAACCCTAACCCTAGCCCGAACCCTAACCCTAACCCTTCCCCGAAGCCTGACCCTCACCCGTCCCCTAAACCTAACCCGTAGGCTAACACTAACCCGCGCCCTCACACGCACGCTCCCACTAAAGCGTTGCCGTACCCTCACCTGGACCCTAAACCGTCCCCGTCCCCTAACCCTAACCCTAGCCCGAACCCTAACCCTAACCCTTCCCCGAAGCCTGACCCTCACCCGTCCCCTAATCCTAACCCGTACGCTAACACTACCCCGCGCCCTCACACGCACACTCCCCCTAAAGCGTTGCCGTACCCTCACCTGGACCCTAAACCGTCCCCGTCCCTTAACCCTAACCCTAGCCCGAACCCTAACCCTAACCCTTCCCCGAAGCCTGACCCTCACCCGTCCCCTAATCCTAACCCGAACGCTAACACTAACCCGCGCCCTCACACCCACACTCCCCCTAAAGCGTTGCCGTACCCTCACCTGGACCCTAAACCGTCCCCGTCCCCTAACCCTAAGCCTAGCCCGAACCCTAAACCTAACCCTTCCCCGAAGCCTGACCCTCACCCGTCCCCTAATCCGAACCCGTACGCTAACACTAACCTGCGCCCTCACACGCACGGTCCCCCTAAAGCGTTGCCGTACCCTCACCTGGACCCTAAACCGTCCGCGTCCCCTAACCCTAACCCTAGCCCGAACCCTAACCCTAACCCTTCCCCGAAGCCTGACCCTCACCCGTCCCCTAATCCTAATCCATACTCTAACACTAACCCACGCCCTCACACGCACGCTCCCCCTAAAGTGTTGCCGTACTCTCACCTGGACCCTAAACCGTCCCCGTCCCCTAACCCTAACCCTAACCCTAGCCCGAACACTAACCCTAACACTTCCCCGAAGCCTGACCCTCACCCGTCCCCTAATCCTAACCCGTACGCTAACACTAACCCGCGCCCTCACACGCACGCTCCCCCTAAAGCATTGCCGTACCCTCACCTGGACCCTAAACCGTCCCCGTCCCCTAAACCTAACCCTAGCCCGAACCCTAACCCTAACCCTTCCCCGAAGCCTGACCCTCACCCGTCCCCTAATCCTAACCCGTACGCTAACACTAACCCGTGCCCTCACACGCACGCTCCCCCTAAAGCGTTGCCGTACCCTCACCTGGACCCTAAACCGTCCCCGTCACCTAACCCTAACCCTAGGCCGAATCCTAACCCTAACCCTTCCCCGAAGCCTTACCCTCACCCGTCCCCTAATCCTGACCCGTACGCTAACACTAACCCGCGCCCTCACACGCACGCTCCCCCTAAAGCGTTGCCGTACCCTCACCTGGACCCTAAACCGTCCCTGTCCCCTAGCCCTAACCCTAGCCCGAACCCTAACCCTAACCTTTCCCCGAAGCCTGACCCTCACCCGTCCCCTAATCCTAACCCGTACGCTAACACTAACGCGCGCCCTCAAACGCACGCTCCCCCTAAAGCGTTGCCGTACCCTCACCTGGACCCTAAACCGTCCCCGTCCCCTAACCCTAACCCTAGCCCGAACCCTAACCCTAACCCTTCCCCGAAGCCTGACACTCACCCGTCCCCTAATCCTAACCCGTACGCTAACACTAACCCGCGCCCTCACACCCACGCTCCCCCTAAAGTGTTGCCGTACCCTCACCTGGACCCTAAACCGTCCCCATCCCCTAACCCTAACCCTAGCCCGAACCCTAACCCTAACCCTTCCCCGAAGCCTGACCCTCACCCGTCCCCTAATCCTAACCCGTACGCTAACACTACCCCGCGCCCTCACACGCACGCTCCCCCTAAAGCGTTGCCGTACCCTCACCTGGACCGTAAACCGTTCCCGTCACCTAACCCTAACCCTAGCCCGAACCCTAACCCTAAACCTTCCCCGAAGCCTGACCCTCACCGTCCCCTAATCCTAACCCGTACGCTAACACTAACTCGCGCCCTCACACGCACGATCCCCCTAAAGCATTGCCGTACCCTCACCTGGACCCTAAACCGTCCCCGTCCCCTAACCCTAACCCTAGCCCGAACCCTAACCCTAACCCTTCCCCGAAGCCTGACCCTCACCCGTCCCCTAATCCTAACCCGTACGCTAACACTAACCCGCGCCCTCACACGCACGCTCCCCCTAAAGCGTTGCCGTACCCTCACCTGGACCCTAAACCGTCCCCATCCCCTAACCCTAACCCTAGCCCGAACCCTAACCCTAACCCTTCCCCGAAGCCTGACCCTCACCCGTCCCCTAATCCTAACCCGTACGCTAACACTATCCCACGCCCTCACACGCACGCTCCCCCTAAAGCGTTGCCGTACCCTCACCAGGACCCTAAACCGTCCCCGTCCCTTAACCCTAACCCTAGCCCGAACCCTAACCCTAACCCTTCCCCGAAGCATGACACTCACCCGTCCCCTAATCCTAACCCGTACGCTAACACTAACCCGTGCCCTCACACGCACGCTCCCCCTAAAGCGTTGCCGTACCCTCACCTGGACCCTAAACCGTCCCTGTCCCCTAACCCTAACCGTAGCCCGAACCCTAACCCTAACCCTTCCCCGAAGCCTGACCCACACCCGTCCCCTAATCCTAACCCGTATGCTAACACAAACCCGCGCCCTCACACGCACGCTCCCCCTAAAGCGTTGCCGTACCCTCACCTGGACCCTAAACCGTCCCCGACCCCTAACCCTAACCCTAGCCCGAACCCTAACCCTAACCCTTCCCCGAAGCCTGACCCTCACCCGTCCCCTAATCCTAACCCGTACGCTAACACTAACCCGCGCCCTCACACGCACGCTCCCCTTAAAGCGTTGCCGTACCCTCACCTGGACCCTAAACCGTCCCCGTCCCCTAACCCTAACCCTAGCCCGAACCCTAACCCTAACCATTCCCCGAACCCTGACCCTCACCTGTCCCCTAATCCTAACCATACGCTAACACTAACCCGTGCCCTCACATGCATGCTCCCCCTAAAGCATTGCCATACCCTCACCTGGACCCTAAACCGTCCCCGTCCCCTAACCCTAGCCCGAACCCTAACCCTAACCCTTCCCCGAAGCCTGACCCTCACCCGTCCCCTAATCCTAACCCGTACGCTAACACTAACCCGCGCCCTCACACCCACGCTCCCCCTAAAGCGTTGCCGTACCCTCACCTGGACCCTAAACCGTCCCCGTCCCCTAACCCTAACCCTAGCCCGAACCCTAACCCTAACCCTTCCCCGAAGCCTGACCCTCACCCGTCCCCTAATCCTAACCCGTACGCTAACACTACCCCGCGCCCTCACACGCACGCTCCCCCTAAAGCGTTGCCGTACCCTCACCTGGACCCTAAAGCGTCCCCGACCCCTAACCCTAACCCTAGCCCGAACACTAACCCTAACCCTTCCCCGAAGCCTGACCCTCACCCGTCCCCTAATCCTAACCCGTACGCTAACACTAACCCGCGACTTCACACGCACGCTCCCCCTAAAGCGTTGCCGTACCCTTACCTGGACCCTAAACCGTCCCCGTCCCCTAACCCTAACCCTAGCCCGAACCCTAACCCTAACCCTTCCCCGAAGCCTGACCCTCACCCGTCCCCTAATCCTAACCCGTACGCTAACACTAACCCGCGCCCTCACACGCACGCTCCCCCTAAAGCGTTGCCGTACCCTCACCTGGACCCTAAACCGTCCCCGTCCCCTAACCCTAACCCTAGCCCGAACCCTAACCCTAACCCTTCCCCGAAGCCTGACCC
Source organism: Delphinus delphis (assembly GCF_949987515.2). Taxonomy (NCBI): domain Eukaryota; kingdom Metazoa; phylum Chordata; class Mammalia; order Artiodactyla; family Delphinidae; genus Delphinus; species Delphinus delphis. Next base: position 2,521,555 of record NW_027192654.1, on the reverse strand, counting down.
TCACACGTACCCTAATCCTAACCCGTACGCTAACACTAACCCGCGCCCTCACACGCACGCTACCCCTAAAGCATTGCCGTACCCTCACCTGGACCCTAAACCGTCCCCGTCCCCTAACCCTAACCCTAGCCCGAACCCTAACCCTAACCCTTCCCCGAAGCCTGACCCTCACCCGTCCCCTAATCCTAACCCGTACGCTAACACTAACCCGCGCCCTCACACGCACGGTCACCCTAAAGCGTTGCCGTACCCTCACCTGGACCCTAAACCGTCCCCGTCCCCTAACCCTAACCCTAGCCCGAACACTAACCCTAACCCTTCCCCGAAGCCTGACACTCACCCGTCCCCTAATCCTAACCCGTATGCTAACACTAACCCGCGCCCTCACACGCATGCTCCCCCTAAAGCGTTGCCGTACCCTCACCTGAACCCTAAACCGTCCCCGTCCCCTAAACCTAAGCCTAGCCCGAACCCTAACCCTAACCCTTCCCCGAAGCCTGACCCTCACCCGTCCCCTAATCCTAACCCGTACGCTAACACTAACCCGCGCCCTCACACGCACGGTCCCCCTAAAGCATTGCCGTACCCTCACCTGGACCCTAAAGCGTCCCCGTCCCCTAACCCTAACCCTAGCCCGAACCCTAACCCTAACCCTACCCCGAAGCCTGACCCTCACCCGTCCCCTAATCCTAAACCGTACTCTAACACTACCCCGCGCCCTCACACGCACGCTCCCCCTAAAGCATTGCCGTATCCTCACCTGGACCCTAAACCGTCCCCGTCACCTAACCCTAACCCTAGCCCGAACCCTAACCCGAACCCTTCCCCGAAGCATGACCCTCACCCGTCCCCTAATCCTAACTCGTACGCTAACACTAACCCGCGCCCTCACACGCACGCTCCCCCTAAAGCGTTGCCGTACCCTCACCTGGACCCTAAACCGTCCCCGTCCCCTAACCCTAACCCTAGCCCGAACCCTAACCCTAACACTTCCCCGAAGCCTGACCCTCACCCGTCCCCTAATCCTAACCCGTACGCTAACACTAACCCGCGCCCTCACACGCACGCTCCCCCTAAAGCGTTGCCATACCCTCACCTGGACCCTAAAGCGTCCCCGTCCCCTAACCCTAACCCTAGCCCGAACCCTAACCCTAACCCTTCCCCGAAGCCTGACCCTCACCCGTCCCCTAATCCGAACTCGTACGCTAACACTAACCCGCGCCTTCACACGCACGGTCCCCCTAAAGCGTTGCCGTACCCTCACCTGGACCCTAAACCGTCCCCGTCCCCTAACAGAAACCCTAGCCCGAACCCTAACCCTAACCCTTCCCCGAAGCCTGACCCTCACCCGTCCCCTAATCCGAACTCGTACGCTAACACTAACCCGGACCCTCACACGCACGCTCCCCCTAAAGCGTTGCCGTACCCTCACCTGGACCCTAAACCGTCCCCGTCACCTAACCCTAACCCTAGCCCGAACCCTAACCCTAACCCTTCCCCGAAGCATGACCCTCAACCGTCCCCTAATCCTAACCCGTACGCTAACACTAACCCGCACCCTCACACGCACGCTCCCCCTAAAGCGTTGCCGTACCCTCACCTGGACCCTAAACCGTCCCTGTCCCCTAACCCTAACCCTAGCCCGAACCCTAACCCTAACCCTTCCCCGAAGCCTGACCCTCACCCGTCCCCTAATCCTAACTCGTACGCTAACACTAACGCGCGCCCTCACACGCACGCTCCCCCTAAAGCGTTGCCGTACCCTCACCTGGACCCTAAACCGTCCCTGTCCCCTAACCCTAACCCTAGCCCGAACCCTAACCCTAACCCTTCCCCGAAGCCTGACCCTCACCCGTCCTCTAATCCTAACCCGTACGATAACACCAACCCGCGCCCTCACACACACGCTCCCCCTAAAGCGTTGCCGTACCCTCACCTGGACCCTAAACCGTCGCCGTCCCCTAACCCTAACCCTAGCCCGAACCCTAACCCTAAAGATTCCCCGAAACCTGACCCTCACCCGTCCCCTAATCCTAACCCGTACGCTAACACTAACCCGCGCCCTCACACGCACGCTCCCCCTAAAGCGTTGCCATACCCTCACCTGGACCCTAAACCGTCCCCGTCCCCTAACTCTAACCCTAGCCCGAACCCTAACCCTAACCCTTCCCCGAAGCCTGACCCTCACCCGTCCCCTAATCCTAACCCGTACGCTAACACTAACCCGCGCCCTCACACGCACGCTCCCCCTAAAGCGTTGCCGTACCCTCACCTGGACCCTAAACCGTCCCCGTCCCCTAACCCTAACCCTAGCCCGAACCCTAACCCTAACCCTTCCCCGAAGCCTGACCCTCACCCGTCCCCTAATCCTAACCTGTACGCTAACACTAACCCGGACCCTCACACGGACGCTCCCCCTAAAGCGTTGCCATACCCTCACCTAGACCCTAAACCGTCCCCGTCCCCTAACCCTAACCCTAGCCCGAACCCTAACCCTAACCCTTCCCCGAAGCCTGACCCTCACCCGTCCCCTAATCCTAAAATGTACGCTAACACTAACCCGCGCCCTCACACACATGCTCCCCCTAAAGCGTTGCCGTACGCTCAACTGGACCCTAAACCGTCCCCGTCCCCTAACCCTAACCCTAGCCCGAACCCTAACCCTAACCCTTCCCCGAAGCCTGACCCTCACCCGTCCCCTAATCCTAACCCGTACGCTAACACTAACCCGCGCCCTCACACGCACGCTCCCCCTAAAGCGTTGCCGTACCCTCACCTGGACCCTAAACCGTCCCCGTCCCCTAACCCTAAGCCTAGCCCGAACCCTAACCCTAACCCTTCCCCGAAGCCTGACCCTCACCCGTCCCGTAATCCGAACCCGTACGCTAACACTAACCCGCGCCCTCACACGCACGCTCCCCCTAAAGCGTTGCCGTACCCTCACCTGGACCCTAAACCGTCCCCTCCCCTAACCCTAACCCTAGCCCGAACCCTAACCCTAACACTTCCCCGAAGCCTGACCCTCACCCGTCCCCTAATCCTAACCCGTACGCTAACACTAACCCGCGCCCTCACACACACGCTCCCCCTAAAGCGTTGCCGTACCCTCACCTGGACCCTAAACCGTCCCCGTCCCCTAACCCTAACCCTAGGCTGAACCCTAACCTTAACGCTTCCCCGAAGCCTGACCCTCACCCGTCCCCTAATCCTAACCCGTACGCTAACACTAACCCACGCCCTCACATGCACGCTCCCCCTAAAGCGTTGCCGTACCCTCACCTGGACCCTAAACCGTCCCCGTCCCCTAACCCTAACCCTAGCCCGAACCCTAACCCTAACCCTTCCCCGAAGCCTGACCCTCACCCGTCCCCTAATCCTAACCCGTACGCTAACACTAACCCGCGCCCTCACAGGCACGCTCCCCGTAAAGCGTTGCCGTACCCTCACCTGGACCCTAAACTGTCCCCGTCCCCTAACCCTAACCCTAGCCCGAACCCTAACCCTAACCCTTCCCCGAAGCCTGACCCTCACCCGTCCCATAATCCTAACCCATACGCTAACACTAACCCGCGCCCTCACACGCACGCTCCCCCTAAAGCGTTGCCGTACCCTCACCTGGACCCTAAACCGTCCCCGTCCCCTAAACCTAACCCTAGCCCAAACCCTAACCCTAACCCTTCCCCGAAGCCTGACCCTCACCCGTCCCCTAATCCTAACCCGTACGCTAACACTACCCCGCGCCCTCACACGCACGCTCCCCCTAAAGCGTTGCCGTACCCTCAACTGGACCCTAAACCGTCCCCGTCCCCTAACCCTAACCCTAGCCCGAACCCTAACCCTAACCCTTCCCCGAAGCCTGACCCTCACCCGTCCCCTAATCCTAACCCGTACGCGAACACTCACCCGCGCCCTCACACGCACGCTACCCCTAAAGCGTTGCCGTACACTCAACTGGACCCTAAACCGTCCCCGTCCCCTAACCCTAACCCTAGCCCAAACCCTAACCCTAACACTTCCCCGAAGCCTGACACTCACCCGTCCCCTAATCCTAACCCGTACGCTAACACTAACCCGCGCCCTCACACGCACGCTCCCCTTAAAGCATTGCCGTACCCTCACCTGGACCCTAAACCGTCCCCGTCCCCTAACACTAACCCTAGCCCGAACCCCAACCCTAACCCTTCCCCGAAGCCTGACCCTCACCCGTCCCCTAATCCTAACCCGTACGCTAACACTAACCCGCGCCCTCACACGCACGCTCCCCCTAAAGCGTTGCCGTACCCTCACCTGGACCCTAAACCGTCCCCGTCCCCTAACCCTAACCCGAACACTAACCCTAACCCTTCCCCGAAGCCTGACCCTCACCCGTCCCCTAATCCTAACCCGTATGCTAACACTAACCCGCGGCCTCACACGCATGCTCCCCCTAAAGCGTTGCCGTACCCTCACCTGGACCCTAAACCGTCCCCGTCCCCTAACCCTAAGCCTAGCCCGAACCCTAACCCTAACCCTTCCCCGAAGCATGACCCTCACCCGTCCCCTAATCCTAACCCGTACGCTAACACTAACCCGTGCCCTCACACGCACGCTCCCCCTAAAGCGTTGCCATACCCTCACCTGGACCCTAAACCGCCCACGTCCCCTAACCCTTACCCTAGCCCGAACCCTAACCCTAACCCTTCCCCGAAGCCTGACCCTCACCCGTCCCCTAATCTTAACCCGTACGCTAACACTACCCCGCGCCCTCACACGCACGCTCCCCCTAAAGCGTTGCCGTACCCTCACCTGGACCCTAAACCGTCCCCGTCCCCTAACCCTAACCCTAGCCCGAACCCTAACCCTAACACTTCCCCGAAGCCTGACCCTCACCCGTCCCCTAATCCTAACCCGTACGCTAACACTAACCCGCGCCCTCACACGCACGCTCCCCCTAAAGCGTTGCCGTCCCCTCACCTGGACCCTAAACCGTCCCCGTCCCCTAACCCTAACCCTAGCCCGAACCCTAACCCTAACCCTTCCCCGAAGCCTGACCCTCACCCGTCCCCTAATCCTAACCCGTAGGCTAACACTAACCCGCGCCCTCACACGCACGCTCCCACTAAAGCGTTGCCGTACCCTCACCTGGACCCTAAACCGTCCCCGTCCCCTAACCCTAACCCTAGCCCGAACCCTAACCCTAACCCTTCCCCGAAGCCTGACCCTCACCCGTCCCCTAATCCTAACCCGTACGCTAACACTACCCCGCGCCCTCACACGCACGCTCCCCCTAAAGCGTTGCCGTACCCTCACCTGGACCCTAAACCGTCCCCGTCCCCTAACCCTAACCCTAGCCCGAACCCTAACCCTAACCCTTCCCCGAAGCCTGACCCTCACCCGTCCCCTAATCCTAACCCGTACGCTAACACTAACCCGCGCCCTCACACGCACGCTCCCCCTAAAGCGTTGCCGTACCCTCACCTGGACCCTAAACCGTTCCCGTCCCCTAAACCTAACCCTAGCCCGAACCCTAACCCTAACCCTTCCCCGAAGCCTGACCCTCACCCGTCCCCTAATCCTAACCCGTACGCTAACACTAACCCACGCCCTCACACGCACGCTCCCCCTAAAGCGTTGCCGTCCCCTCACCTGGACCCTAAACCGTCCCCGTCCCCTAACCCTAACCCTAGCCCGAACCCTAACCCTAACCCTTCCCCGAAGCCTGACCCTCACCCGTCCCCTAATCCTAACCCGTAGGCTAACACTAACCCGCGCCCTCACACGCACGCTCCCACTAAAGCGTTGCCGTACCCTCACCTGGACCCTAAACCGTCCCCGTCCCCTAACCCTAACCCTAGCCCGAACCCTAACCCTAACCCTTCCCCGAAGCCTGACCCTCACCCGTCCCCTAATCCTAACCCGTACGCTAACACTAACCCGCGCCCTCACACGCACGCTCCCCCTAAAGCGTTGCCGTACCCTCACCTGGACCCTAAACCGTCCCCGTCCCCTAACCCTAACCCTAACCCTAACCCTTCCCCGAAGCCTGACCCTCACCCGTCCCCTAATCCTAACCCGTACGCGAACACTAACCCGCGCCCTCACACCCACACTCCCCCTAAAGCGTTGCCGTACCCTCACCTGGACCCTAAACCGTCCCCGTCCCCTAACCCTAAGCCTAGCCCGAACCCTAAACCTAACCCTTCCCCGAAGCCTGACCCTCACCCGTCCCCTAATCCGAACCCGTACGCTAACACTAACCCGCGCCCTCACACGCACGGTCCCCCTAAAGCGTTGCCGTACCCTCACCTGGACCCTAAAACGTCCCCGTCCCCTAACCCTAACCCTAGCCCGGACCCTAACCCTAACCCTTCCCCGAAGCCTGACCCTCACCCGTCCCCTAATCCTAACCCATACTCTAACACTAACCCACGCCCTCACACGCACGCTCCCCCTAAAGTGTTGCCGTACTCTCACCTGGACCCTAAACCGTCCCCGTCCCCTAACCCTAACCCTAGCCCGAACACTAACCCTAACACTTCCCCGAAGCCTGACCCTCACCCGTCCCCTAATCCTAACCCATACGCTAACACTAACCCGCGCCCTCACACGCACGCTCCCCCTAAAGCGTTGCCGTACCCTCACCTGGACCCTAAACCGTCCCCGTCCCCTAAACCTAACCCTAGCCCGAACACTAACCCTAACCCTTCCCCGAAGCCTGACCCTCACCCATCGCCTAATCCTAACCCGTACGCTAACACTAACTCGCGCCCTCACACGCACGCTCCCCCTAAAGCGTTGCCGTACCCTCACCTGGACCCTAAACCGTCCCCGTCCCCTAACCCTAAGCCTAGCCCGAACCCTAACCCTAACCCTTCCCCGAAGCCTGACCCTCACCCGTCCCCTAATCCGAACCCGTACGCTAACACTAACCCGCGCCCTCACACGCACGGTCCCCCTAAAACGTTGCCGTACCCTCACCTGGACCCTAAACCGTCCCCGTCCCCTAACCCTAACCCTAGCCCGAACCCTAACCCTAACCCTTCCCCGAAGCCTGACCCTCACCCGTCCTCTAATCCTAACCCGTACTCTAACACTAACCCGCGCCCTCACACGCACGCTCCCCCTAAAGCGTTGCCGTACCCTCACCAGGACCCTAAACCGTCCCCGTCCCTTAACCCTAACCCTAGCCTGAACCCTAACCCTAACCCTTCCCCGAAGCATGACACTCACCCGTCCCCTAATCCTAACCCGTACGCTAACACTAACCCGTGCCCTCACACGCACGCTCCCCCTAAAGCGTTGCCGTACCCTCACCTGGACCCTAAACCGTCCCTGTCCCCTAACCCTAACCGTAGCCCGAACCCTAACCCTAACCCTTCTCCGAAGCCTGACCCACACCCGTCCCCTAATCCTAACCCGTACGCTAACACAAACCCGCGCCCTCACACGCACGCTCCCCCTAAAGCGTTGCCGTACACTCACCTGGACCCTAAACCGTCCCCGACCCCTAACCCTAACCCTAGCCCGAACCCTAACCCTAACCCTTCCCCGAAGCCTGACCCTCACCCGTCCCCTAATCCTAACCCGTACGCTAACACTAACCCGCGCCCTCACACGCACGCTCCCCTTAAAGCGTTGCCGTACCCTCACCTGGACCCTAAACCGTCCCCGTCCCCTAACCCTAACCCTAGCCCGAACCCTAACCCTAACCATTCCCCGAAGCCTGTCCCTCACCTGTCCCCTAATCCTAACCCATACGCTAACACTAACCCGCGCCCTCACATGCACGCTCCCCCTAAAGCATTGCCATACCCTCACCTGGACCCTAAACCGTCCCCGTCCCCTAACCCTAGCCCGAACCCTAACCCTAACCCTTCCCCGAAGCCTGACCCTCACCCGTCCCCTAATCCTAACCCGTACGCTAACACTAACCCGCGCCCTCACACGCACGCTCCCCCTAAAGCGTTGCCGTACCCTCACCTGGACCCTAAACCGTCCCCGTCCCCTAAACCTAACCCTAGCCCGAACCCTAACCCTAACCCTTCCCCGAAGCCTGACCCTCAGCCGTCCCCTAATCCTAACCCGTACGCTAACACTAACCCGCGCCCTCACACGCACGCTCCCCGTAAAGCGTTGCCGAACCCTCACCTGGACCCTAAACCGTCCCCGTCACCTAACCCTAACCCTAGGCCGAACCCTAACCCTAACCCTTCCCCGAAGCCTGACCCTCACCCGTCCCCTAATCCTAACCCGTACGCTAACACTAACCCGCACCCTCACACGCACGCTCCCCCTAAAGCATTGCCGTACCCTCACCTGGACCCTAAACCGTCCCTGTCCCCTAACCCTAACCCTAGCCCGAACCCTAACCCTAACCTTTCCCTGAAGCCTGACTCTCACCCGTCCCCTAATCCTAACCCGTACGCTAACACTAACCCGCGCCCTCACACGCACGCTCCCCCTAAAGCGTTGCCGTACCCTCACCTGGACCCTAAACCGTCCCTGTCCCCTAACCCTAACCCTAGCCCGAACCCTAACCCTAACCCTTCCCCGAAGCCTGACCCTCACCCGTCCCCTAATCCTAACCTGTACGCTAACACTAACCCGCACCCTCACACGCACGGTCCCCCTAAAGCGTTGCCGTACCCTCACCTGGACCCTAAACCGTCCCCGTCCCCTAACCCTAACCCTAGCCCGAACCCTAACCCTAACCCTTCCCCGAAGCCTGACCCTCACCCGTCCCCTAATCCTAACCCGTACGCTAACACTACCCCGCGCCCTCACACGCACGCTCCCCCTAAAGCGTTGCCGTACCCTCACCTGGACCCTAAACCGTCCCCGTCACCTAACCCTAACCCTAGCCCGAACCCTAACCCTAAATCTTCCCCGAAGCATGACCCTCAACCGTCCCCTAATCGTAACCCGTACGCTAACACTACCCCGCGCCCTCACACGCACGCTCCCACTAAAGCGTTGCCGTACCCTCACCTGGACCCTAAACCGTCCCCGTCCCCTAACCCTAACCCTAGCCCGAACCCTAACCCTAACACTTCCCCGAAGCCTGACCCTCACCCGTCCCCTAATCCTAACCCGTACGCTAACACTAACCCGCGCCCTCACACGCACGCTCCCCCTAAAGCGTTGCCGTACCCTCACCTGGACCCTAAACCGTCCCCGTCCCCTAACCCTAACCCTAGCCCGAACCCTAACCCTAACACTTCCCCGAAGCCTGACCCTCACCCGTCCCCTAATCCTAACCCGTACGCTAACACTAACCCGCGCCCTCACACGCACGCTCCCCCTAAAGCGTTGCCGTACCCTCACCTGGACCCTAAACCGTCCCCGTCCCCTAACCCTAGCCCGAACCCTAACCCTAACCCTTCCCCGAAGCCTGACCCTCACCCGTCCCCTAATCCTAACCCGTACGCTAACACTAACCCGCGCCCTCACACGCACGCTCCCCCTAAAGCGTTGCCGTACCCTCACCTGGACCCTAAACCGTCCCCGTCCCCTAAACCTAACCCTAGCCCGAACCCTAACCCTAACCCTTCCCCGAAGCCTGACCCTCAGACGTCCCCTAATCCTAACCCGTACGCTAACACTAACCCGCGCCCTCACACGCACGCTCCCCCTAAAGCGTTGCCGAACCCTCACCTGGACCCTAAACCGTCCCCGTCACCTAACCCTAACCCTAGGCCGAACCCTAACCCTAACCCTTCCCCGAAGCCTGACCCTCACCCGTCCCCTAATCCTAACCCGTACGCTAACACTAACCCGCACCCTCACACGCACCCTCCCCCTAAAGCGTTGCCGTACCCTCACCTGGACCCTAAACCGTCCCTGTCCCCTAACCCTAACCCTAGCCCGAACCCTAACCCTAACCTTTCCCAGAAGCCTGACTCTCACCCGTCCCCTAATCCTAAACCGTACGCTAACACTAACGCGCGCCCTCACACGCACGCTCCCCCTAAAGCGTTGCCGTACCCTCACCTGGACCCTAAACCGTCCCCGTCCCCTAACCCTAACCCTAGCCCGAACCCTAACCCTAACCCTTCCCCGAAGCCTGACCCTCACCCGTCCCCTAATCCTAACCTGTACGCTAACACTAACCCGCACCCTCACACGCACGGTCCCCCTAAAGCGTTGCCGTACCCTCACCTGGACCCTAAACCGTCCCCGTCCCCTAACCCTAACCCTAGCCCGAACCCTAACCCTAACCCTTCCCCGAAGCCTGACCCTCACCCGTCCCCTAATCCTAACCCGTACGCTAACACTACCACGCGCCCTCACACGCACGCTCCCCCTAAAGGGTTGCCGTATCCTCACCTGGACCCTAAATCGTCCCCGTCACCTAACCCTAACCCTAGCCCGAACCCTAACCCTAAATCTTCCCCGAAGCATGACCCTCAACCGTCCCCTAATCGTAACCCGTACGCTAACACTAACCCGCGCCCTCACACGCACGCTCCCACTAAAGCGTTGCCGTACCCTCACCTGGACCCTAAACCGTCCCCGTCCCCTAACCCTAACCCTAGCCCGAACCCTAACCCTAACACTTCCCCGAAGCCTGACCCTCACCCGTCCCCTAATCCTAACCCGTACGCTAACACTAACCCGCGCCCTCACACGCACGCTCCCCCTAAAGCGTTGCCGTACCCTCACCTGGACCCTAAACCGTCCCCGTCCCCTAACCCTAACCCTAGCCCGAACCCTAACCCTAACACTTCCCCGAAGCCTGACCCTCACCCGTCCCCTAATCCTAACCCGTACGCTAACACTAACCCGCGCCCTCACACGCACGCTCCCCCTAAAGCGTTGCCGTACCCTCACCTGGACCCTAAACCGTCCCCGTCCCCTAACCCTAACCCTAGGCTGAACCCTAACCTTAACGCTTCCCCGAAACCTGACCCTCACCCGTCCCCTAATCCTAACCCGTACGCTAACACTAACCCACGCCCTCACATGCACGCTCCCCCTAAAGCGTTGCCGTACCCTCACCTGGACCCTAAACCGTCCCCGTCCCCTAACCCTAACCCTAGCCCGAACCCTAACCCTAACCCTTCCCCGAAGCCTGACCCTCACCCGTCCCCTAATCCTAACCCGTACGCTAACACTAACCCGCGCCCTCACACGCACGCTCCCCCTAAAGCGTTGCCGTACCCTCACCTGGACCCTAAACCGTCCCCGTACCCTAACCCTAACCCTAGCCCGAACCCTAACCCTAACCCTTCCCCAAAGCCTGACCCTCACCCGTCCCCTAATCCTAACCCGTACGCTAACACTAAACCGCGCCCTGACACGCACGCTCCCCCTAAAGCGTTGCTGTACCCTCACCTGGACCCTAAACCGTCCCCGTCCCCTAACCCTAACCCTAGCCCGAACCCTAACCCTAACCCTTCCCCGAAGCCTGACCCTCACCCGTCCCCTAATCCTAACCCGTACGCTAACACTAACCCGCGCCCTGACACGCATGCTCCCCCTAAAGCGTTGCCGTACCCTCACCTGGACCCTAAATCGTCCCCGTCCCCTAACCCTAACCCTAGCCCGAACCCTAACCCTAACACTTCCCCGAAGCCTGACCCTCACCCGTCCCCTAATCCTAACCCGTACGCTAACAGTAACCCACGCCCTCACACGCACGCTCCCCTTAAAGCGTTGCCGTACCCTCACCTGGACCCTAAACCGTCCCCGTCCCCTAACCCTAAACCTAGCCCGAACCCTAACCCTAACACTTCCCTGAAGCCTGACCCTCACCCGTCCCCTAATCCTAACCCGAACGCTAACACTAACCCGCGCCCTCACACCCACGCTCCCCCTAAAGCGTTGCTGTGCCCTCACCTGGACCCTAAACCGTCCCCGTCCCCTAACCCTAACCCTAGCCCGAACCCTAACCCTAACCCTTCCCCGAAGCCTGACCCTCACCCGTCCCCTAATCCTAACCCGTACGCTAACACTAACCCGCGCCCTCACACGCACGCTCCCCCTAAAGCGTTGCCGTACCCTCACCTGGAACCTAAACCGTCCCCGTCCCCTATCCCTAACCCTAGCCCGAACCCTAACCATAAACCTTCCCCGAAGCCTGACCCTCACCCGTCCCCTAATCCTAACCCGTACGCTAACACTAACCCGCGCCCTCACACCCACGCTCCCCCTAAAGCGTTGCCGTACCCTCACCTGGACCCTAAACCGTCCCCGTCCCCTAACCCTAACCCTAGCCCGAACCCTAACCCTAACCCTTCCCCGAAGCCTGACCCTCACCCGTCACCTAATCCTAACCCGTACTTTAACACTAACCCGCGCCCTCACACGCACGCTCCCCCTGAAGCGTTGCCGTACCCTCACCTGGACCCTAAACCGTCCCCGTCCCCTAACCCTAACCCTAGCCCGAACCCTAAGCCTAACACTTCCCCGAAGCCTGACCCTCACCCGTCCCCTAATCCTAACCCGTACGCTAACTCTAACCCGCGCCCTCACACGCACGCTCCCCCTAAAGCGTTGCCGTACCCTCACCTGGACCCTAAACCGTCCCCGTCCCCTAACCCTAACCCGAACACTAACCCTAACCCTTCCCCGAAGCCTGACCCTCACCCGTCCCCTAATCCTAACCCGTATGCTAACACTAACCCGCGGCCTCACACGCATGCTCCCCCTAAAGCGTTGCCGTACCCTCACCTGGACCCTAAACCGTCCCCGTCCCCTAACCCTAAGCCTAGCCCGAAACCTAACCCTAACCCTTCCCCGAAGCCTGACCCTCACCCGTCCCCTAATCCTAACCCGTACGCTAACACTAACCCGCGCCCTCACACGCACGCTCCCCCTAAAGCGTTGCCATACCCTCACCTGGACCCTAAACCGCCCACGTCCCCTAACCCTTACCCTAGCCCGAACCCTAACCCTAACCCTTCTCCGAAGCCTGACCCTCACCCGTCCCCTAATCTTAACCCGTACGCTAACACTACCCCACGCCCTCACACGCACGCTCCCCCTAAAGCGTTGCCGTACCCTCACCTGGACCCTAAACCGTCCCAGTCACCTAACCCTAACCCTAGCCCGAACCCTAACCCTAAACCTTCCCCGAAGCATGACCCTCAACCGTCCCCTAATCGTAACCCGTACGCTAACACTAACCCGCGCCCTCACACGCACGCTCCCACTAAAGCGTTGCCGTACCCTCACCTGGACCCTAAACCGTCCCCGTCCCCTAACCCTAACCCTAGCCCGAACCCTAACCCTAACACTTCCCCGAAGCCTGACCCTCACCCGTCCCCTAATCCTAACCCGTACGCTAACACTAACCCGCGCCCTCACACGCACGCTCCCCCTAAAGCGTTGCCGTCCCCTCACCTGGACCCTAAACCGTCCCCGTCCCCTAACCCTAACCCTAGCCCGAACCCTAACCCTAACCCTTCCCCGAAGCCTGACCCTCACCCGTCCCCTAATCCTAACCCGTAGGCTAACACTAACCTGCGCCCTCACACGCACGCTCCCACTAAAGCGTTGCCGTACCCTCACCTGGACCCTAAACCGTCCCCGTCCCCTAACCCTAACCCTAGCCCGAACCCTAACCCTAACCCTTCCCCGAAGCCTGACCCTCACCCGTCCCCTAATCCTAACCCGTACGCTAACACTACCCCGCGCCCTCACACGCACGCTCCCCCTAAAGCGTTGCCGTACCCTCACCTGGACCCTAAACCGTCCCCGTCCCCTAACCCTAACCCTAGCCCGAACCCTAACCCTAACCCTTCCCCGAAGCCTGACCCTCACCCGTCCCCTAATCCTAACCCGTACGCTAACGCTAACCCGCGCCCTCACACCCACACTCCCCCTAAAGCGTTGCCGTACCCTCACCTGGACCCTAAACCGTCCCCGTCCCCTAACCCTAAGCCTAGCCCGAACCCTAAACCTAACCCTTCCCCGAAGCCTGACCCTCACCCGTCCCCTAATCCGAACCCGTACGCTAACACTAACCCGCGCCCTCACACGCACGGTCCCCCTAAAGCGTTGCCGTACCCTCACCTGGACCCTAAACCGTCCCCGTCTCCTAACCCTAACCCTAGCCCGAACCCTAACCCTAACCCTTCCCCGAAGCCTGACCCTCACCCGTCCCCTAATCCTAACCCATACTCTAACACTAACCCACGCCCTCACACGCACGCTCCCCCTAAAGTGTTGCCGTACTCTCACCTGGACCCTAAACCGTCCCCGTCCCCTAACCCTAACCCTAGCCCGAACACTAACCCTAACACTTCCCCGAAGCCTGACCCTCACCCGTTCCCTAATCCTAACCCGTACGCTAACACTAACCCGCGCCCTCACACGCACGCTCCCCCTAAAGCGTTGCCGTACCCTCACCTGGACCCTAAAACGTCCCCGTCCCCTAAACCTAACCCTAGCCCGAACCCTAACCCTAACCTTTCCCCGAAGCCTGACCCTCACCCGTCCCCTAATCCTAACCCGTACGCTAACACTAACGCGCGCCCTCAGACGCACGCTCCCCCTAAAGCGTTGCCGTACCCTCACCTGGACCCTAAAGCGTCCCCGTCCCCTAACCCTAACCCTTGCCCGAACCCTAACCCTAACCCTTCCCCGAAGCCTGACCCTCACCCGTCCCCTAATCCTAACCCGTACGCTAACACTAACCCGCGCCCTCACACCCACGCTCCCCCTAAAGCGTTGCCGTACCCTCACCTGGACCCTAAACCGTCCCCATCCCCTAACCCTAACCCTAGCCCGAACCCTAACCCTAACCCTTCCCCGAAGCGTGACCCTCACCCGTCACCGAATCCTAACCCGTACGCTAACACTAACCCGCGCCCTCACATGCACGCTCCCCCTAAAGCGTTGCCGTACCCTCACCTGGACCCTAAACCGTCCCCGTCCCCTAACCCTAACCCTAGCCCGAACCCTAACCCTAACCCTTCCCCGAAGCCTGACCCTCACCCGTCCCCTAATCCTAATCCGTACGCTAACACTAACCCGCGCCCTCACACGCACGCTCCCCCTAAAGCGTTGCCATACCCTCACCTGGACCCTAAACCGCCCACGTCCCCTAACCCTTACCCTAGCCCGAACCCTAACCCTAACCCTTCCCCGAAGCCTGACTCTCACCCGTCCCCTAATCTTAACTCGTACGCTAACACTACCCCGCGCCCTCACACGCACGCTCCCCCTAAAGCGTTGCCGTACCCTCACCTGGACCCTAAACCGTCCCCGTCACCTAACCCTAACCCTAGCCCGAACCCTAACCCTAAACCTTCCCCGAAGCATGACCCACAACCGTCCCCTAATCGTAACACGTACGCTAACACTAACCCGCGCCCTCACACGCACGCTCCCACTAAAGCGTTGCCATACCCTCACCTGGACCCTAAACCGTCCCCGTCCCCTAACCCTAACCCTAGCCCGAACCCTAACCCTAACACTTCCCCGAAGCCTGACCCTCACCCGTCCCCTAATCCTAACCCGTACGCTAACACTAACCCGCGCCCTCACACGCACGCTCCCCCTAAAGCGTTGCGGTCCCCTCACCTGGACCCTAAACCGACCCCGTCCCCTAACCCTAACCCTAGCCCGAACCCTAACCCTAACCCTTCCCCGAAGCCTGACCCTCACCCGTCCCCTAATCCTAACCCGTAGGCTAACACTAACCCGCGCCCTCACACGCACGCTCCCACTAAAGCGTTGCCGTACCCTCACCTGGACCCTAAACCGTCCCCGTCCCCTAACCCTAACCCTAGCCCGAACCCTAACCCTAACCCTTCCCCGAAGCCTGACCCTCACCCGTCCCCTAATCCTAACCCGTACGCTAACACTACCCCGCGCCCTCACACGCACACTCCCCCTAAAGCGTTGCCGTACCCTCACCTGGACCCTAAACCGTCCCCGTCCCCTAACCCTAACCCTAGCCCGAACCCTAACCCTAACCCTTCCCCGAAGCCTGACCCTCACCCGTCCCCTAATCCTAACCCGAACGCTAACACTAACCCGCGCCCTCACACCCACACTCCCCCTAAAGCGTTGCCGTACCCTCACCTGGACCCTAAACCGTCCCCGTCCCCTAACCCTAAGCCTAGCCCGAACCCTAAACCTAACCCTTCCCCGAAGCCTGACCCTCACCCGTCCCCTAATCCGAACCCGTACGCTAACACTAACCCGCGCCCTCACACGCACGGTCCCCCTAAAGCGTTGCCGTACCCTCACCTGGACCCTAAACCGTCCGCGTCCCCTAACCCTAACCCTAGCCCGAACCCTAACCCTAACCCTTCCCCGAAGCCTGACCCTCACCCGTCCCCTAATCCTAATCCATACTCTAACACTAACCCACGCCCTCACACGCACGCTCCCCCTAAAGTGTTGCCGTACTCTCACCTGGACCCTAAACCGTCCCCGTCCCCTAACCCTAACCCTAACCCTAGCCCGAACACTAACCCTAACACTTCCCCGAAGCCTGACCCTCACCCGTCCCCTACTCCTAACCCGTACGCTAACACTACCCCGCGCCCTCACACGCACGCTCCCCCTAAAGCATTGCCGTACCCTCACCTGGACCCTAAACCGTCCCCGTCCCCTAAACCTAACCCTAGCCCGAACCCTAACCCTAACCCTTCCCCGAAGCCTGACCCTCACCCGTCCCCTAACCCTAACCCGTACGCTAACACTAACCCGTGCCCTCACACGCACGCTCCCCCTAAAGCGTTGCCGTACCCTCACCTGGACCCTAAACCGTCCCCGTCACCTAACCCTAACCCTAGGCCGAATCCTAACCCTAACCCTTCCCCGAAGCCTTACCCTCACCCGTCCCCTAATCCTGACCCGTACGCTAACACTAACCCGCGCCCTCACACGCACGCTCCCCCTAAAGCGTTGCCGTACCCTCACCTGGACCCTAAACCGTCCCTGTCCCCTAGCCCTAACCCTAGCCCAAACCCTAACCCTAACCTTTCCCCGAAGCCTGACCCTCACCCGTCCCCTAATCCTAACCCGTACGCTAACACTAACGTGCGCCCTCAAACGCACGCTCCCCCTAAAGCGTTGCCGTACCCTCACCTGGACCCTAAACCGTCCCCGTCCCCTAACCCTAACCCTAGCCCGAACCCTAACCCTAACCCTTCCCCGAAGCCTGACACTCACCCGTCCCCTAATCCTAACCCGTACGCTAACACTAACCCGCGCCCTCACACCCACGCTCCCCCTAAAGTGTTGCCGTACCCTCACCTGGACCCTAAACCGTCCCCATCCCCTAACCCTAACCCTAGCCCGAACCCTAACCCTAACCCTTCCCCGAAGCCTGACCCTCACCCGTCACCTAATCCTAACCCGTACGCTAACACTAACCCGCGCCCTCACACGCACGCTCCCCCTAAAGCGTTGCCGTACCCTCACCTGGACCCTAAACCGTCCGCGTCCCCTAACCCTAACCCTAGCCCGAACCCTAACCCTAACCCTTCCCCGAAGCCTGACCCTCACCCGTCCCCTAATCCTAACCCGTACGCTAACACTAACCCGCGTCCTCTCACGCACGCTCCCCCTAAAACGTTGCCGTCCCCTCACCTGGACCCTAAACCGTCCCCGTCCCCTAACCCTAACCCTAGCCCGAACCCTAACCCTAACCCTTCCCCGAAGCCTGACCCTCACCCGTCCCCTAATCCTAACCCGTACGCTAACACTACCCCGCGCCCTCACACGCACGCTCCCCCTAAAGCGTTGCCGTACCCTCACCTGGACCGTAAACCGTCCCCGTCACCTAACCCTAACCCTAGCCCGAACCCTAACCCTAAACCTTCCCCGAAGCCTGACCCTCACCCGTCCCCTAATCCTAACCCGTACGCTAACACTAACTCGCGCCCTCACACGCACGATCCCCCTAAAGCGTTGCCGTACCCTCACCTGGACCCTAAACCGTCCCCGTCCCCTAACCCTAACCCTAGCCCGAACCCTAACCCTAACCCTTCCCCGAAGCCTGACCCTCACCCGTCCCCTAATCCTAACCCGTACGCTAACACTAACCCGCGCCCTCACACGCACGCTCCCCCTAAAGCGTTGCCGTACCCTCACCTGGACCCTAAACCGTCCCCGTCCCCTAACCCTAACCCTAGCCCGAACCCTAACCCTAACCCTTCCCCGAAGCCTGACCCTCACCCGTCCCCTAATCCTAACCCGTACGCTAACACTAACCCACGCCCTCACACGCACGCTCCCCCTAAAGCGTTGCCGTACCCTCACCAGGACCCTAAACCGTCCCCGTCCCTTAACCCTAACCCTAGCCCGAACCCTAACCCTAACCCTTCCCCGAAGCATGACACTCACCCGTCCCCTAATCCTAACCCGTACGCTAACACTAACCCGTGCCCTCACACGCACGCTCCCCCTAAAGCGTTGCCGTACCCTCACCTGGACCCTAAACCGTCCCTGTCCCCTAACCCTAACCGTAGCCCGAACCCTAACCCTAACCCTTCCCCGAAGCCTGACCCACACCCGTCCCCTAATCCTAACCCGTATGCTAACACAAACCCGCGCCCTCACACGCACGCTCCCCCTAAAGCGTTGCCGTACCCTCACCTGGACCCTAAACCGTCCCCGACCCCTAACCCTAACCCTAGCCCGAACCCTAACCCTAACCCTTCCCCGAAGCCTGACCCTCACCCGTCCCCTAATCCTAACCCGTACGCTAACACTAACCCGCGCCCTCACACGCACGCTCCCCTTAAAGCGTTGCCGTACCCTCACCTGGACCCTAAACCGTCCCCGTCCCCTAACCCTAACCCTAGCCCGAACCCTAACCCTAACCATTCCCCGAACCCTGACCCTCACCTGTCCCCTAATCCTAACCCATACGCTAACACTAACCCGTGCCCTCACATGCACGCTCCCCCTAAAGCATTGCCATACCCTCACCTGGACCCTAAACCGTCCCCGTCCCCTAACCCTAGCCCGAACCCTAACCCTAACCCTTCCCCGAAGCCTGACCCTCACCCGTCCCCTAATCCTAACCCGTACGCTAACACTAACCCGCGCCCTCACACCCACGCTCCCCCTAAAGCGTTGCCGTACCCTCACCTGGACCCTAAACCGTCCCCGTCCCCTAACCCTAACCCTAGCCCGAACCCTAACCCTAACCCTTCCCCGAAGCCTGACCCTCACCCGTCCCCTAATCCTAACCCGTACGCTAACACTACCCCGCGCCCTCACACGCACGCTCCCCCTAAAGCGTTGCCGTACCCTCACCTGGACCCTAAAGCGTCCCCGTCCCCTAACCCTAACCCTAGCCCGAACACTAACCCTAACCCTTCCCCGAAGCCTGACCCTCACCCGTCCCCTAATCCTAACCCGTACGCTAACACTAACCCGCGACTTCACACGCACGCTCCCCCTAAAGCGTTGCCGTACCCTTACCTGGACCCTAAACCGTCCCCGTCCCCTAACCCTAACCCTAGCCCGAACCCTAACCCTAACCCTTCCCCGAAGCCTGACCCTCACCCGTCCCCTAATCCTAACCCGTACGCTAACACTAACCCGCGCCCTCACACGCACGCTCCCCCTAAAGCGTTGCCGTACCCTCAACTGGACCCTAAACCGTCCCCGTCCCCTAACCCTAACCCTAGCCCGAACCCTAACCCTAACCCTTCCCCGAAGCCTGACCCTCACACGTACCCTAATCCTAACCCGTACGCTAACACTAACCCGCGCCCTCACACGCACGCTCCCCCTAAAGCATTGCCGTACCCTCACCTGGACCCTAAACCGTCCCCGTCCCCTAACCCTAACCCTAGCCCGAACCCTAACCCTAACCCTTCCCCGAAGCCTGACCCTCACCCGTCCCCTAATCCTAACCCGTACGCAAACACTAACCCGCGCCCTCACACGCACGGTCACCCTAAAGCGTTGCCGTACCCTCACCTGGACCCTAAACCGTCCCCGTCCCCTAACCCTAACCCTAGCCCGAACACTAACCCTAACCCTTCCCCGAAGCCTGACACTCACCCGTCCCCTAATCCTAACCCGTATGCTAACACTAACCCGCGCCCTCACACGCATGCTCCCCCTAAAGCGTTGCCGTACCCTCACCTGAACCCTAAACCGTCCCCGTCCCCTAACCCTAAGCCTAGCCCGAACCCTAACCCTAACCCTTCCCCGAAGCCTGACCCTCACCCGTCCCCTAATCCTAAACCGTACGCTAACACTAACCCGCGCCCTCACACGCACGGTCCCCCTAAAGCATTGCCGTACCCTCACCTGGACCCTAAAGCGTCCCCGTCCCCTAACCCTAACCCTAGCCCGAACCCTAACCCTAACCCTACCCCGAAGCCTGACCCTCACCCGTCCCCTAATCCTAAACCGTACTCTAACACTACCCCGCGCCCTCACACGCACGCTCCCCCTAAAGCATTGCCGTATCCTCACCTGGACCCTAAACCGTCCCCGTCACCTAACCCTAACCCTAGCCCGAACCCTAACCCGAACCCTTCCCCGAAGCATGACCCTCACCCGTCCCCTAATCCTAACTCGTACGCTAACACTAACCCGCGCCCTCACACGCACGCTCCCCCTAAAGCGTTGCCGTACCCTCACCTGGACCCTAAACCGTCCCCGTCCCCTAACCCTAACCCTAGCCCGAACCCTAACCCTAACACTTCCCCGAAGCCTGACCCTCACCCGTCCCCTAATCCTAACCCGTACGCTAACACTAACCCGCGCCCTCACACGCACGCTCCCCCTAAAGCGTTGCCATACCCTCACCTGGACCCTAAAGCGTCCCCGTCCCCTAACCCTAACCCTAGCCCGAACCCTAACCCTAACCCTTCCCCGAAGCCTGACCCTCACCCGTCCCCTAATCCGAACTCGTACGCTAACACTAACCCGCGCCTTCACACGCACGGTCCCCCTAAAGCGTTGCCGTACCCTCACCTGGACCCTAAACCGTCCCCGTCCCCTAACACAAACCCTAGCCCGAACCCTAACCCTAACCCTTCCCCGAAGCCTGACCCTCACCCGTCCCCTAATCCGAACTCGTACGCTAACACTAACCCGGACCCTCACACGCACGCTCCCCCTAAAGCGTTGCCGTACCCTCACCTGGACCCTAAACCGTCCCCGTCACCTAACCCTAACCCTAGCCCGAACCCTAACCCTAACCCTTCCCCGAAGCATGACCCTCAACCGTCCCCTAATCCTAACCCGTACGCTAACACTAACCCGCACCCTCACACGCACGCTCCGCCTAAAGCGTTGCCGTACCCTCACCTGGACCCTAAACCGTCCCTGTCCCCTAACCCTAACCCTAGCCCGAACCCTAACCCTAACCCTTCCCCGAAGCCTGACCCTCACCCGTCCCCTAATCCTAACTCGTACGCTAACACTAACGCGCGCCCTCACACGCACGCTCCCCCTAAAGCGTTGCCGTACCCTCACCTGGACCCTAAACCGTCCCCGTCCCCTAACCCTAACCCTAGCCCGAACCCTAACCCTAACCCTTCCCCGAAGCCTGACCCTCACCCGTCCTCTAATCCTAACCCGTACGATAACACTAACCCGCGCCCTCACACACACGCTCCCCCTAAAGCGTTGCCGTACCCTCACCTGGACCCTAAACCGTCGCCGTCCCCTAACCCTAACCCTAGCCCGAACCCTAACCCTAAAGATTCCCCGAAGCCTGACCCTCACCCGTCCCCTAATCCTAACCCGTACGCTAACACTAACCCGCGCCCTCACACGCACGCTCCCCCTAAAGCGTTGCCATACCCTCACCTGGACCCTAAACCGTCCCCGTCCCCTAACTCTAACCCTAGCCCGAACCCTAACCCTAACCCTTCCCCGAAGCCTGACCCTCACCCGTCCCCTAATCCTAACCCGTACGCTAACACTAACCCGCGCCCTCACACGCACGCTCCCCCTAAAGCGTTGCCGTACCCTCACCTGGACCCTAAACCGTCCCCGTCCCCTAACCCTAACCCTAGCCCGAACCCTAACCCTAACCCTTCCCCGAAGCCTGACCCTCACCCGTCCCCTAATCCTAACCTGTACGCTAACACTAACCCGGACCCTCACACGGACGCTCCCCCTAAAGCGTTGCCATACCCTCACCTAGACCCTAAACCGTCCCCGTCCCCTAACCCTAACCCTAGCCCGAACCCTAACCCTAACCCTTCCCCGAAGCCTGACCCTCACCCGTCCCCTAATCCTAAAATGTACGCTAACACTAACCCGCGCCCTCACACACATGCTCCCCCTAAAGCGTTGCCGTACGCTCAACTGGACCCTAAACCGTCCCCGTCCCCTAACCCTAACCCTAGCCCGAACCCTAACCCTAACCCTTCCCCGAAGCCTGACCCTCACCCGTCCCATAATCCTAACCCGTACGCTAACACTAACCCGCGCCCTCACACGCACGCTCCCCCTAAAGCGTTGCCGTACCCTCACCTGGACCCTAAACCGTCCCCGTCCCCTAACCCTAAGCCTAGCCCGAACCCTAACCCTAACCCTTCCCCGAAGCCTGACCCTCACCCGTCCCGTAATCCGAACCCGTACGCTAACACTAACCCGCGCCCTCACACGCACGATCCCCCTAAAGCATTGCCGTACCCTCACCTGTACCCTAAACCGTCCCCGTCCCCTAACCCTAACCCTAGCCCGAACCCTAACCCTAACCCTTCCCCGAAGCCTGACCCTCACCCGTCCCCTAATCCTAACCCGTAGGCTAACACTAACCCGCGCCCTCACACGCACGCTCCCACTAAAGCGTTGCCGTACCCTCACCTGGACCCTAAACCGTCCCCGTCCCCTAACCCTAACCCTAGCCCGAACCCTAACCCTAACCCTTCCCCGAAGCCTGACCCTCATCCGTCCCCTAATCCTAACCCGTACGCTAACACTACCCCGCGCCCTCACACGCACACTCCCCCTAAAGCGTTGCCGTACCCTCACCTGGACCCTAAACCATCCCTGTCCCCTAACCCTAACCCTAGCCCGAACCCTAACCCTAACCCTTCCCCGAAGCCTGACCCTCACCCGTCCCATAATCCTAACCCGAACGCTAACACTAACCCGCGCCCTCACACCCACACTCCCCCTAAAGCGTTGCCGTACCCTCACCTGGACCCTAAACCGTCCCCGTCCCCTAACCCTAAGCCTAGCCCGAACCCTAAACCTAACCCTTCCCCGAAGCCTGACCCTCACCCGTCCCCTAATCCGAACCCGTACGCTAACACTAACCCGCGCCCTCACACGCACGGTCCCCCTAAAGCGTTGCCGTACCCTCACCTGGACCCTAAACCGTCCGCGTCCCCTAACCCTAACCCTAGCCCGAACCCTAACCCTAACCCTTCCCCGAAGCCTGACCCTCACCCGTCCCCTAATCCTAACCCATACTCTAACACTAACCCACGCCCTCACACGCACGCTCCCCCTAAAGTGTTGCCGTACTCTCACCTGGACCCTAAACCGTCCCCGTCACCTAACCCTAACCCTAACCCTAGCCCGAACACTAACCCTAACACTTCCCCGAAGCCTGACCCTCACTCGTCCCCTAATCCTAACCCGTACGCTAACACTAACCCGCGCCCTCACACGCACGCTCCCCCTAAAGCATTGCCGTACCCTCACCTGGACCCTAAACCGTCCCCGTCCCCTAAACCTAACCCTAGCCCGAACCCTAACCCTAACCCTTCCCCGAAGCCTGACCCTCACCCGTCCCCTAATCCTAACCCGTACGCTAACACTAACCCGTGCCCTCACACGCACGCTCCCCCTAAAGCGTTGCCGTACCCTCACCTGGACCCTAAACCGTCCCCGTCACCTAACCCTAACCCTAGGCCGAATCCTAACCCTAACCCTTCCCCGAAGCCTTACCCTCACCCGTCCCCTAATCCTGACCCGTACGCTAACACTAACCCGCGCCCTCACACGCACGCTCCCCCTAAAGCGTTGCCGTACCCTCACCTGGACCCTAAACCGTCCCTGTCCCCTAGCCCTAACCCTAGCCCGAACCCTAACCCTAACCTTTCCCCGAAGCCTGACCCTCACCCGTCCCCTAATCCTAACCCGTACGCTAACACTAACGCGCGCCCTCAAACGCACGCTCCCCCTAAAGCGTTGCCGTACCCTCACCTGGACCCTAAACCGTCCCCGTCCCCTAACCCTAACCCTAGCCCGAACCCTAACCCTAACCCTTCCCCGAAGCCTGACCCTCACCCGTCCCCTAATCCTAACCCGTACGCTAACACTAACCCGCGCCCTCACACCCACGCTCCCCCTAAAGTGTTGCCGTACCCTCACCTGGACCCTAAACCGTCCCCATCCCCTAACCCTAACCCTAGCCCGAACCCTAACCCTAACCCTTCCCCGAAGCCTGACCCTCACCCGTCACCTAATCCTAACCCGTACGCTAACACTAACCCGCGCCCTCACACGCACGCTCCCCCTAAAGCGTTGCCATACCCTCACCTGGACCCTAAACCGTCCGCGTCCCCTAACCCTAACCCTAGCCCGAACCCTAACCCTAACCCTTCCCCGAAGCCTGACCCTCACCCGTACCCTAATCCTAATCCGTACGCTAACACTAACCCGCGCCCTCACACGCACGCTCCCCCTAAAGCGTTGCCGTACCCTCACCTGGACCCTAAACCGTCCCCGTCCCCTAACCCTAACCCTAGCCCGAACCCTAACCCTAACCCTTCCCCGAAGCCTGACCCTCACCCGTCCCCTAATCCTAACCCGTACGCTAACACTAACCCGCGTCCTCTCACGCACGCTCCCCCTAAAACGTTGCCGTCCCCTCACCTGGACCCTAAACCGTCCCCGTCCCCTAACCCTAACCCTAGCCCGAACCCTAACCCTAACCCTTCCCCGAAGCCTGACCCTCACCCGTCCCCTAATCCTAACCCGTACACTAACACTACCCCGCGCCCTCACACGCACGCTCCCCCTAAAGCGTTGCCGTACCCTCACCTGGACCGTAAACCGTCCCCGTCACCTAACCCTAACCCTAGCCCGAACCCTAACCCTAAACCTTCCCCGAAGCCAGACCCTCACCCGTCCCCTAATCCTAACCCGTACGCTAACACTAACTCGCGCCCTCACACGCACGATCCCCCTAAAGCGTTGCCGTACCCTCACCTGGACCCTAAACCGTCACCGTCCCCTAACCCTAACCCTAGCCTGAACCCTAACCCTAACCCTTCCCCGAAGCCTGACCCTCACCCGTCCCCTAATCCTAACCCGTACGCTAACACTAACCCGCGCCCTCACACCCACGCTCCCCCTAAAGCGTTGCCGTACCCTCACCTGGACCCTAAACCGTCCCCGTCCCCTAACCCTAACCCTAGCCCGAACCCTAACCCTAACCCTTCCCCGAAGCCTGACCCTCACCCGTCCCCTAATCCTAACCCGTACGCTAACACTACCCCGCGCCCTCACACGCACGCTCCCCCTAAAGCGTTGCCGTACCCTCACCTGGACCCTAAAGCGTCCCCGTCCCCTAACCCTAACCCTAGCCCGAACACTAACCCTAACCCTTCCCCGAAGCCTGACCCTCACCCGTCCCCTAATCCTAACCCGTACGCTAACACTAACCCGCGACTTCACACGCACGCTCCCCCTAAAGCGTTGCCGTACCCTTACCTGGACCCTAAACCGTCCCCGTCCCCTAACACTAACCCTAGCCCGAACCCTAACCCTAACCCTTCCCCGAAGCCTGACCCTCACCCGTCCCCTAATCCTAACCCGTACGCTAACACTAACCCGCGCCCTCACACGCACGCTCCCCCTAAAGCGTTGCCGTACCCTCAACTGGACCCTAAACCGTCCCCGTCCCCTAACCCTAACCCTAGCCCGAACCCTAACCCTAACCCTTCCCCGAAGCCTGACCCTCACCCGTACCCTAATCCTAACCCGTACGCTAACACTAACCCGCGCCCTCACACGCATGCTCCCCCTAAAGCGTTGCCGTACCCTCACCTGAACCCTAAACCGTCCCCGTCCCCTAACCCTAAGCTTAGCCCGAACCCTAACCCTAACCCTTCCCCGAAGCCTGACCCTCACCCGTCCCCTAATCCTAACCCGTACGCTAACACTACCCCGCGCCCTCACACGCACGCTCCCCCTAAAGCGTTGCCGTACCCTCACCTGGACCCTAAAGCGTCCCCGTCCCCTAACCCTAACCCTAGCCCGAACACTAACCCTAACCCTTCCCCGAAGCCTGACCCTCACCCGTCCCCTAATCCTAACCCGTACGCTAACACTAACCCGCGACTTCACACGCACGCTCCCCCTAAAGCGTTGCCGTACCCTTACCTGGACCCTAAACCGTCCCCGTCCCCTAACCCTAACCCTAGCCCGAACCCTAACCCTAACCCTTCCCCGAAGCCTGACCCTCACCCGTCCCCTAATCCTAACCCGTACGCTAACACTAACCCGCGCCCTCACACGCACGCTCCCCCTAAAGCGTTGCCGTACCCTCAACTGGACCCTAAACCGTCCCCGTCCCCTAACCCTAACCCTAGCCCGAACCCTAACCCTAACCCTTCCCCGAAGCCTGACCCTCACACGTACCCTAATCCTAACCCGTACGCTAACACTAACCCGCGCCCTCACACGCACGCTCCCCCTAAAGCATTGCCGTACCCTCACCTGGACCCTAAACCGTCCCCGTCCCCTAACCCTAACCCTAGCCCGAACCCTAACCCTAACCCTTCCCCGAAGCCTGACCCTCACCCGTCCCCTAATCCTAACCCGTACGCAAACACTAACCCGCGCCCTCACACGCACGGTCACCCTAAAGCGTTGCCGTACCCTCACCTGGACCCTAAACCGTCCCCGTCCCCTAACCCTAACCCTAGCCCGAACACTAACCCTAACCCTTCCCCGAAGCCTGACACTCACCCGTCCCCTAATCCTAACCCATATGCTAACACTAACCCGCGCCCTCACACGCATGCTCCCCCTAAAGCGTTGCCGTACCCTCACCTGAACCCTAAACCGTCCCCGTCCCCTAACCCTAAGCCTAGCCCGAACCCTAACCCTAACCCTTCCCCGAAGCCTGACCCTCACCCGTCCCCTAATCCTAACCCGTACGCTAACACTAACCCGCGCCCTCACACGCACGGTCCCCCTAAAGCATTGCCGTACCCTCACCTGGACCCTAAAGCGTCCCCGTCCCCTAACCCTAACCCTAGCCCGAACCCTAACCCTAACCCTACCCCGAAGCCTGACCCTCACCCGTCCCCTAATCCTAAACCGTACTCTAACACTACCCCGCGCCCTCACACGCACGCTCCCCCTAAAGCATTGCCGTATCCTCACCTGGACCCTAAACCGTCCCCGTCACCTAACCCTAACCCTAGCCCGAACCCTAACCCGAACCCTTCCCCGAAGCATGACCCTCACCCGTCCCCTAATCCTAACTCGTACGCTAACACTAACCCGCGCCCTCACACGCACGCTCCCCCTAAAGCGTTGCCGTACCCTCACCTGGACCCTAAACCGTCCCCGTCCCCTAACCCTAACCCTAGCCCGAACCCTAACCCTAACACTTCCCCGAAGCCTGACCCTCACCCGTCCCCTAATCCTAACCCGTACGCTAACACTAACCCGCGCCCTCACACGCACGCTCCCCCTAAAGCGTTGCCATACCCTCACCTGGACCCTAAAGCGTCCCCGTCGCCTAACCCTAACCCTAGCCCGAACCCTAACCCTAACCCTTCCCCGAAGCCTGACCCTCACCCGTCCCCTAATCCGAACTCGTACGCTAACACTAACCCGCGCCTTCACACGCACGGTCCCCCTAAAGCGTTGCCGTACCCTCACCTGGACCCTAAACCGTCCCCGTCCCCTAACACAAACCCTAGCCCGAACCCTAACCCTAACCCTTCCCCGAAGCCTGACCCTCACCCGTCCCCTAATCCGAACTCGTACGCTAACACTAACCCGGACCCTCACACGCACGCTCCCCCTAAAGCGTTGCCGTACCCTCACCTGGACCCTAAACCGTCCCCGTCACCTAACCCTAACCCTAGCCCAAACCCTAACCCTAACCCTTCCCCGAAGCATGACCCTCAACCGTCCCCTAATCCTAACCCGTACGCTAACACTAACCCGCACCCTCACACGCACGCTCCCCCTAAAGCGTTGCCGTACCCTCACCTGGACCCTAAACCGTCCCTGTCCCCTAACCCTAACCCTAGCCCGAACCCTAACCCTAACCCTTCCCCGAAGCCTGACCCTCACCCGTCCCCTAATCCTAACTCGTACGCTAACACTAACGCGCGCCCTCACACGCACGCTCCCCCTAAAGCGTTGCCGTACCCTCACCTGGACCCTAAACCGTCCCCGTCCCCTAACCCTAACCCTAGCCCGAACCCTAACCCTAACCCTTCCCCGAAGCCTGACCCTCACCCGTCCTCTAATCCTAACCCGTACGATAACACTAACCCGCGCCCTCACACACACGCTCCCCCTAAAGCGTTGCCGTACCCTCACCTGGACCCTAAACCGTCGCCGTCCCCTAACCCTAACCCTAGCCCGAACCCTAACCCTAAAGATTCCCCGAAGCCTGACCCTCACCCGTCCCCTAATCCTAACCCGTACGCTAACACTAACCCGCGCCCTCACACGCACGCTCCCCCTAAAGCGTTGCCATACCCTCACCTGGACCCTAAACCGTCCCCGTCCCCTAACTCTAACCCTAGCCTGAACCCTAACCCTAACCCTTCCCCGAAGCCTGACCCTCACCCGTCCCCTAATCCTAACCCGTACGCTAACACTAACCCGCGCCCTCACACGCACGCTCCCCCTAAAGCGTTGCCGTACCCTCACCTGGACCCTAAACCGTCCCCGTCCCCTAACCCTAACCCTAGCCCGAACCCTAACCCTAACCCTTCCCCGAAGCCTGACCCTCACCCGTCCCCTAATCCTAACCTGTACGCTAACACTAACCCGGACCCTCACACGGACGCTCCCCCTAAAGCGTTGCCATACCCTCACCTAGACCCTAAACCGTCCCCGTCCCCTAACCCTAACCCTAGCCCGAACCCTAACCCTAACCCTTCCCCGAAGCCTGACCCTCACCCGTCCCCTAATCCTAAAATGTACGCTAACACTAACCCGCGCCCTCACACACATGCTCCCCCTAAAGCGTTGCCGTACGCTCAACTGGACCCTAAACCGTCCCAGTCCCCTAACCCTAACCCTAGCCCGAACCCTAACCCTAACCCTTCCCCGAAGCCTGACCCTCACCCGTCCCATAATCCTAACCCGTACGCTAACACTAACCCGCGCCCTCACACGCACGCTCCCCCTAAAGCGTTGCCGTACCCTCACCTGGACCCTAAACCGTCCCCGTCCCCTAACCCTAACCCTAGCCCGAACCCTAACCCTAACCCTTCCCCGAAGCCTGACCCTCACCCGTCCCGTAATCCGAACCCGTACGCTAACACTAACCCGCGCCCTCACACGCACGATCCCCCTAAAGCATTGCCGTACCCTCACCTGTACCCTAAACCGTCCCCGTCCCCTAACCCTAACCCTAGCCCGAACCCTAACCCTAACCCTTCCCCGAAGCCTGACCCTCACCCGTCCCCTAATCCTAACCCGTAGGCTAACACTAACCCGCGCCCTCACACGCACGCTCCCACTAAAGCGTTGCCGTACCCTCACCTGGACCCTAAACCGTCCCCGTCCCCTAACCCTAACCCTAGCCCGAACCCTAACCCTAACCCTTCCCCGAAGCCTGACCCTCACCCGTCCCCTAATCCTAACCCGTACGCTAACACTACCCCGCGCCCTCACACGCACACTCCCCCTAAAGCGTTGCCGTACCCTCACCTGGACCCTAAACCATCCCCGTCCCCTAACCCTAACCCTAGCCCGAACCCTAACCCTAACCCTTCCCCGAAGCCTGACCCTCACCCGTCCCATAATCCTAACCCGAACGCTAACACTAACCCGCGCCCTCACACCCACACTCCCCCTAAAGCGTTGCCGTACCCTCACCTGGACCCTAAACCGTCCCCGTCCCCTAACCCTAAGCCTAGCCCGAACCCTAAACCTAACCCTTCCCCGAAGCCTGACCCTCACCCGTCCCCTAATCCGAACCCGTACGCTAACACTAACCCGCGCCCTCACACGCACGGTCCCCCTAAAGCGTTGCCGTACCCTCACCTGGACCCTAAACCGTCCGCGTCCCCTAACCCTAACCCTAGCCCGAACCCTAACCCTAACCCTTCCCCGAAGCCTGACCCTCACCCGTCCCCTAATCCTAACCCATACTCTAACACTAACCCACGCCCTCACACGCACGCTTCCCCTAAAGTGTTGCCGTACTCTCACCTGGACCCTAAACCGTCCCCGTCACCTAACCCTAACCCTAACCCTAGCCCGAACACTAACCCTAACACTTCCCCGAAGCCTGACCCTCACTCGTCCCCTAATCCTAACCCGTACGCTAACACTAACCCGCGCCCTCACACGCACGCTCCCCCTAAAGCATTGCCGTACCCTCACCTGGACCCTAAACCGACCCCGTCCCCTAAACCTAACCCTAGCCCGAACCCTAACCCTAACCCTTCCCCGAAGCCTGACCCTCACCCGTCCCCTAATCCTAACCCGTACGCTAACACTAACCCGTGCCCTCACACGCACGCTCCCCCTAAAGCGTTGCCGTACCCTCACCTGGACCCTAAACCGTCCCCGTCACCTAACCCTAACCCTAGGCCGAATCCTAACCCTAACCCTTCCCCGAAGCCTTACCCTCACCCGTCCCCTAATCCTGACCCGTACGCTAACACTAACCCGCGCCCTCACACGCACGCTCCCCCTAAAGCGTTGCCGTACCCTCACCTGGACCCTAAACCGTCCCTGTCCCCTAGCCCTAACCCTAGCCCGAACCCTAACCCTAACCTTTCCCCGAAGCCTGACCCTCACCCGTCCCCTAATCCTAACCCGTACGCTAACACTAACGCGCGCCCTCAAACGCACGCTCCCCCTAAAGCGTTGCCGTACCCTCACCTGGACCCTAAACCGTCCCCGTCCCCTAACCCTAACCCTAGCCCGAACCCTAACCCTAACCCTTCCCCGAAGCCTGACCCTCACCCGTCCCCTAATCCTAACCCGTACGCTAACACTAACCCGCGCCCTCACACCCACGCTCCCCCTAAAGTGTTGCCGTACCCTCACCTGGACCCTAAACCGTCCCCATCCCCTAACCCTAACCCTAGCCCGAACCCTAACCCTAACCCTTCCCCGAAGCCTGACCCTCACCCGTCACCTAATCCTAACCCGTACGCTAACACTAACCCGCGCCCTCACACGCACGCTCCCCCTAAAGCGTTGCCATACCCTCACCTGGACCCTAAACCGTCCGCGTCCCCTAACCCTAACCCTAGCCCGAACCCTAACCCTAACACTTCCCCGAAGCCTGACCCTCACCCGTACCCTAATCCTAATCCGTACGCTAACACTAACCCGCGCCCTCACACGCACGCTCCCCCTAAAGCGTTGCCGTACCCTCACCTGGACCCTAAACCGTCCCCGTCCCCTAACCCTAACCCTAGCCCGAACCCTAACCCTAACCCTTCCCCGAAGCCTGACCCTCACCCGTCCCCTAATCCTAACCCGTACGCTAACACTAACCCGCGTCCTCTCACGCACGCTCCCCCTAAAACGTTGTCGTCCCCTCACCTGGACCCTAAACCGTCCCCGTCCCCTAACCCTAACCCTAGCCCGAACCCTAACCCTAACCCTTCCCCGAAGCCTGACCCTCACCCGTCCCCTAATCCTAACCCGTACACTAACACTACCCCGCGCCCTCACACGCACGCTCCCCCTAAAGCGTTGCCGTACCCTCACCTGGACCGTAAACCGTCCCCGTCACCTAACCCTAACCCTAGCCCGAACCCTAACCCTAAACCTTCCCCGAAGCCAGACCCTCACCCGTCCCCTAATCCTAACCCGTACGCTAACACTAACTCGCGCCCTCACACGCACGATCCCCCTAAAGCGTTGCCGTACCCTCACCTGGACCCTAAACCGTCCCCGTCCCCTAACCCTAACCCTAGCCCGAACCCTAACCCTAACCCTTCCCCGAAGCCTGACCCTCACCCGTCCCCTAATCCTAACCCGTACGCTAACACTAACCCGCGCCCTCACACCCACGCTCCCCCTAAAGCGTTGCCGTACCCTCACCTGGACCCTAAGCCGTCCCCGTCCCCTAACCCTAACCCTAGCCCGAACCCTAACCCTAACCCTTCCCCGAAGCCTGACCCTCACCCGTCCCCTAATCCTAACCCGTACGCTAACACTACCCCGCGCCCTCACACGCACGCTCCCCCTAAAGCGTTGCCGTACCCTCACCTGGACCCTAAAGCGTCCCCGTCCCCTAACCCTAACCCTAGCCCGAACACTAACCCTAACCCTTCCCCGAACCCTGACCCTCACCCGTCCCCTAATCCTAACCCGTACGCTAACACTAACCCGCGACTTCACACGCACGCTCCCCCTAAAGCGTTGCCGTACCCTTACCTGGACCCTAAACCGTCCCCGTCTCCTAACACTAACCCTAGCCCGAACCCTAACCCTAACCCTTCCCCGAAGCCTGACCCTCACCCGTCCCCTAATCCTAACCCGTACGCTAACACTAACCCGCGCCCTCACACGCACGCTCCCCCTAAAGCGTTGCCGTACCCTCAACTGGACCCTAAACCGTCCCCGTCCCCTAACCCTAACCCTAGCCCGAACCCTAACCCTAACCCTTCCCCGAAGCCTGACCCTCACCCGTACCCTAATCCTAACCCGTACGCTAACACTAACCCGCGCCCTCACACGCATGCTCCCCCTAAAGCGTTGCCGTACCCTCACCTGAACCCTAAACTGTCCCCGTCCCCTAACCCTAAGCTTAGCCCGAACCCTAACCCTAACCCTTCCCCGAAGCCTGACCCTCACCCGTCCCCTAATCCTAACCCGTACGCTAACACTAACCCGCGCCCTCACACGCACGGTCCCCCTAAAGCATTGCCGTACCCTCACCTGGACCCTAAAGCGTCCCCGTCCCCTAACCCTAACCCTAGCCCGAACCCTAACCCTAACCCTTCCCCGAAGCCTGACCCTCACCCGTCCCCTAATCCTAAACCGTACTCTAACACTACCCCGCGCCCTCACACGCACGGTCCCCCTAAAACGTTGCCGTACCCTCACCTGGACCGTAAACCGTCCCCGTCCCCTAACCCTAACCCTAGCACGAACCCTAACCCTAACCCTTCCCCGAAGCCTGACCCTCACCCGTCCCCTAATCCTAAACCGTACTCTAACACTACCCCGCGCCCTCACACGCACGGTCCCCCTAAAACGTTGCCGTACCCTCACCTGGACCGTAAACCGTCCCCGTCCCCTAACCCTAACCCTAGCACGAACCCTAACCCTCACCCTTCCCCGAAGCCTGACCCTCACCTGTCCCCTAATCCTAACCCGTACGCTAACACTAACCCGTGCCCTCACACGTACGCTCCCCCTAAAGCGTTGCCGTACGCTCCCCTGGACCCTAAACCGTCCGCGTCCCCTAACCCTAACCCTAGCCCGAACCCTAACCCTAACCCTTCCCTGAAGCCTGACCCTCACCTGTCCCCTAATCCTAACCCGTACGCTAACACTAACCCGTGCCCTCACACGTACGCTCCCCCTAAAGCGTTGCCGTACCCTCACCTGGACCCTAAACCGTCCCCGTCCCCTAACCCTAGCCAGAACCCTAACCCTAACACTTCCCCGAAGCCTGACCCTCACCCGTCCCCTAATCCTAAACCATACGCTAACACTAACCCACGCCCTCACACGCACGCTCCCCCTAAAGCGTTGCCGTACCCTCACCTGGACCCTAAACCGTCCCCGTCCCCTAACCCTAACCCTAGCATGAACCCTAACCCTAACCCTTCCCCGAAGCCTGACCCTCACCCTTCCCTTAATCCTAACCCGTACGCTAACACTAACCCGCGCCCTCACACGCACGCTCCCCCTAAAGCGTTGCCGTACCCTCACCTGGACCCTAAACCGTCCCCGTCCCCTAACCCTAACCCTAGCCCGAACCCTGACCCTAACCCTTCCCCGAAGCCTGACCCTCACCCGTCCCCTAATCCTAACCTGTACGCTAACACTAACCCGTGCCCTCACACGCACGCTCCCCCTAAAGCGTTGCCGTACCCTCACCTGGACCCTAAACCGTCCCCGTCCCCTAACCCTAACCCTAGCCCGAACCCTAACCCTAACCCTTCCCCGAAGCCTGACCCTCACCCGCCCCCTAATCCTAACCCGAACGTTAACACTAACCCGCGCCCTCACACGCACACTCCCCCTAAAGCGTTGCCGTACCCTCACCTGGACCCTAAACCGTCCCCGTCCCCTAACCCTAACCCTAGCCCGAACCCTAACCCTAACACTTCCCCGAAGCCTGACCCTCACCCGTCCCCTAATCCTAACCCGTACGCTAACACTAACCCGCGTCCTCACACGCACGCTCCCCCTAAAACGTTGCCGTCCCCTCACCTGGACCCTAAACCATCCCCGTCCCCTAACCCTAACCCTAGCCCGAACCCTAAACCTAACCCTTCCCCGAAGCCTGACCCTCACCCGTCCCCTAATCCTAACCCGTACGCTAACACTACCCCGCGCCCTCACACGCACACTCCCCCTAAAGCGTTGCCGTACCCTCACCTGGACCCTAAACCGTCCCCGTCCCCTAACCCTAACCCTAGCCCGAAACCTAACCCTAACCCTTCCCCGAAGCCTGACCCTCACCCGTCCCCTAATCCTAACCCGTACGCTAACACTAACCCGCGTCCTCACACGCACGCTCCCCCTAAAGCGTTGCCGTAAACTCACCTGGACCCTAAACCGTCCCCGTCCCCTAACCCTAACCCTAGCCCGAACCCTAACCCTAACTCTTCCCCGAAGCCTGACCCTCACCCGTCCCCTAATCCTAACCCATACGCTAACACTAACCCGCGCCCTCACACGCACGCTCCCCCTAAAGCATTGCCATACCCTCACCTGGACCCTAAACCGTCCCCGTCCCCTAACCCTAGCCAGAAGCCTAACCCTAACCCTTCCCCGAAGCCTGACCCTCACCCGTCCCCTAATCCTAACCCATACGCTAACACTAACCCGCGCCCTCACACGCACGCTCCCCCTAAAGCGTTGCCGTACCCTCACCTGGACCCTAAACCGTCCCCGTCCCCTAACCCTAACCCTAGCCCGAACCCTAACCCTAACGCTTCCCCGAAGCCTGACCCTCACCCGTCCCCTAATCCTAACCCGTACGCTAACACTAACTCGCCCCCTCACACGCACGCTCCCCCTAAAGCGTTGCCGTACCCTCACCTGGACCCTTAACCGTCCCCGTCCCCTAACCCTAACCCTAGCCCGAACCCTAACCCTAACCCTTCCCAGAAGCCTGACCCTCACCCGTCCCCTAATCCTAACCCGTACGCTAACACTAACCCACGCCCTCACACCCACGCTCCCCCTAAAGCGTTGCCGTACCCTCACCTGGACCCTAAACCGTCCCCGTCCCCTAACCCTAACCCTAGCCCGAACCCTAACCCTAACACTTCCCCGAAGCCTGACCCTCACCCGTCCCCTAATCCTAACCCGTACGCTAACACTACCCCGCGCCCTCACACGCACGCTCCCCCTAAAGCGTTGCCGTACCCTCACCTGGACCCTAAACCGTCCCCGTCCCCTAACCCTAACCCTAGCCCGAACCCTAACCCTAACCCTTCCCCGAAGCCTGACCCTCACCCGTCCCCTAATCCTAACCCGTACGCTAACACTAACCCGCGCCCTCACACGCACGCTCCCCCTAAAGCGTTGCCGTACCCTCACCTGGACCCTAAACCGTCCCCGTCCCCTAACCCTAACCCTAGCCCGAACCCTAACCCTAACACTTCCCCGAAGTCTGACCCTCACCCGTCCCCTAATCCTAACCCGTACGCTAACACTAACCCGCGCCCTCACATGCACGCTCCCTCTAAAGCGTTGCCGTACCCTCACCTGGACCCTAAACCGAGCCCGTCCCCTAACCCTAACCCTAGCCCGAACCCTAACCCTAACCCTTCCCCGAAGCCTGACCCTCACCCGTCCCCTAATCCTAACCAGTACGCTAACACTAACCCACGCCCTCACACGCACGCTCCCCCTAAAGCGTTGCTGTACCCTCACCTGGACCCTAAACCTTCCCCGTCCCCTAACCCTAACCCTAGCCCGAACCCTAACCCTAACCCTTCCCCGAAGCCTGACCCTCACCCCTCCCCTAATCCTAACCCGTACGCTAACACTAACCCGCGCCCTCACATGCACGCTCCCCCTAAAGCGTTGCCGTACCCTCACCTGGACCCTAAACCGAGCCCGTCCCCTAACCCTAACCCTAGCCCGAACCCTAACCCTAACCCTTCCCCGAAGCCTGACCCTCACCCGTCCCCTAATCCTAACCAGTACGCTAACACTAACCCACGCCCTCACACGCACGCTCCCCCTAAAGCGTTGCTGTACCCTCACCTGGACCCTAAACCGTCCCCGTCCCCTAACCCTAACCCTAGCCCGAACCCTAACCCTAACCCTTCCCCGAAGCCTGACCCTCACCCGTCCCCTAATCCTAACCCGTACGCTAACAGTAACCCGCGCCCTCACACGCACGCTCCCCCTAAAGCGTTGCCGTACCCTCCCCTGGACCCTAAACCGTCCCCGTCCCCTAACCCTAACCCTAGCCCGAACCCTAACCCTAACCCTTCCCCGAAGCCTGACCCTCACCCGTCCCCTAATCCTAACCCGTACGCTAAAACTAACCCGCGCGCTCACTCGTACGCTCCTCCTAAAGCGTTGCCGTACCGTCCCCTGGACCCTAAACCGTCCCCGTCCCCTAACCCTAACCCTAGCCCGAACCCTAACCCTAACACTTCCCCGAAGCCTGACCCTCACCCGTCCCCTAATCCTAACCCGTACGCTAACACTAACCCGCGCCCTCACATGCACGCTCCCCCTAAAGCGTTGCCGTACCCTCACCTGGACCCTAAACCGAGCCCGTCCCCTAACCCTAACCCTAGCCCGAACCCTAACCCTAACCCTTCCCCGAAGCCTGACCCTCACCCGTCCCCTAATCCTAACCCGTACGCTAACACTAACCCACGCCCTCACACGCACGCTCCCCCTAAAGCGTTGCTGTACCCTCACCTGGACCCTAAACCGTCCCCGCCCCCTAACCCTAACCCTAGCCCGAACCCTAACCCTAACCCTTCCCCGAAGCCTGACCCTCACCCGTCCCCTAATCCTAACCCGTACGCTAAAACTAACCCGCGCGCTCACTCGTACGCTCCCCCTAAAGCGTTGCCGTACCCTCCCCTGGACCCTAAACCGTCCCCGTCCCCTAACCCTAACCCTAGCCCGAACCCTAACCCTAACCCTTCCCCGAAGCCTGACCGTCACCCGTCCCCTAATCCTAACCCGTACGCTAACACTAACCCGCGCCCTCACACGTACGCGCCCCCTAAAGCGTTGCCGTACCCTCCCCTGGACCCTAAACCGTCCCCGTCCCCTAACCCTTACCCTAGCCCTAACCCTAACTCTAACCCTTCCCCGAAGCGTGACCCTCACCCGTCCCCTAATCCTACCCCGTACGCTAACACTAACCCACGCCCTCACACGTACGTGCCCCCTAAAGCGTTGCCGTACCCTCCCCTGGACCCAAAACCGTCCCCGTCCCCTAACCCTAACCCTAGCCCGAACCCTAACCCTAACCCTTCCCCGAAGCCTGACCCTCACCCGTCCCCTAACCCGTACGCGAACACTAACCCGCGCCCTCACACGTACGCTCCTCCTAAAGCGTTGTCGTACCCTCCCCTGGACCCTAAACCGTCCCTGTCCCCTAACCCTAACCCTATCCCGAAACCTCTCCCTAACCCTTCCCCGAAGCCTGACCCTCACCTGTCCCCTAATCCTAACCCGTACGCTAACACTAACCTTCGCCCTCACACGTACGCTCCCCCTAAAGTGTTGCCGTATACTCCCCTGGACCCTAAACCGTCCCCGTCCCCTAACCCTAGCCCGAACCCTAACCCTAACCCTTCCCCGAAGCCTGACCCTCACCCGTCCCCTAATCCTAACCCGTACGCTAACACTAACCCGCGCCCTCACACATACACTCCCCCTAAAGCATTGCCGTACCCTCCCCTGGACCCTAAACCGTCCCCGTCCCCGTCCCCTAACCCTAGCCCGAACCCTAACCCTAACCCTTCCCCTAACCCATCTCCTAATCCTAACCCGTACGTTAACACTAACCCGCGCCCTCACACCTACGCTCCCCCTAAAGCATTGTCGTACCCTCACCTGGACCCTAAACCGTTCCTGTCCCCTAACCCTAACCCTAACCCTATCCCTTACCTGAAGCCTTACCCTAACCCGTCCCCTAATCCTAACCCGTACGCTGACACTAACCCGTGCCCTCACACTTACGCTCACACTATACCATTGTCGTACCCTAACCTGTACCCTAAATCGTCCCCTAACCCTAACCCTAACCCTTACCCGAAGCCTTATCCTAACCCCTCTCCTAATCCTAACCTGTACGCTAACACTAACCCGTGCCCTCACACGTATGCTCACCCTAAACCGTTGTCGTACCCTAACCTGTACCCTATACCGTCCCCGTCCCTTAACCTTAACCCTAACCCTTACCCGAAACCTTACTGTAACCCGTCACCTAATCCTAGCCGATACGCTAACACTAACCCGTATCCTAACACGTACGCTCATCCTAAACCATTGTCGCACCCTAACCTGTACCCTAAACTGTCCCTCTCCCCTAACCCTAACCCTAACCCTAACCCTTACCTGAAGCCTTACCCTCACCCGTCCCCTAATCCTTACCCGTACGCTAACACTAAATCTTACACTTACATGTACGCTATCCCTAAACCGTTGTCGTACCCTAACCTGTACCCTAAACCGTCCCCGTTCCCTAACCGTAACCCTAACCCGAAGCATTACCCTAACACTTACCCTAATCCTAAATGGTACACTAACACTGACCTGTACCCTAACACTTTCGCTCACCCTAAACCATTGTCGCATCCTAAACCATACCCGTTCCCTAATGCTAACCTTAACCCTAACCCTAAACCCACTTATAGCACTATAGCTCAGGAAAATTAAAATAACAAGAAACAACCACCGCAAAGTTTAGGGCTGCTCTGTTTACAAGAGCCTCGACTACGGTACAAATTAAATATCCTTGAAAGAGAGAAATGGATAAAGAAGTTTTCGTACTTACGTACAATGGAATATCACTCAACAATGAAATCAATGTCGTCAGGCCCGTACAAGCATAAAGAATGGATTTAGGTACGATGATTCAAAGGAAATAAGTCACACAGAAAAAGAAACTTATCATAAGATATCACTTATAGAGGGAATGTAAACTTGGCTACACATGAACTGAATTACAAAACAGAACAGAGTCTCACATTTAGAAAACAAACATGTTTGCTTAAGGGGAAAGGTGAGTTGGGGTGCTGCATAAATCCAGAGATTGAAATGAGCACAGATACCGTTCCATAAGCCAAATATGTAATAGACAAGACCTACTCCTTGCTCAGCGAAGTGGACTCAACACCCCCTATTCACCGCAGAGGAATATATCTGACTAGTAAGAATCTTAAAATCTATGTATTTATATGTCTCCATAAGAGAATCAAGTGTGTGTACAGACGCATAAACACAGCAGTGAAAATTAGCTCAACCCCATTATAAAAATAAACTTCAAAAACAAAACAGAAAGACAGTGAAAGAGAGAGAAATTCTTAAATAATTCGTTCAGGCTTGTGATGAAACCTGGATTTACCACATCTACACCCACAGCTGGGTGAGACATAAGGCTGGACACTTGGGGCTGAGAGAATTGGTGAGATTCGGTGAGCAAATGCAGACCCTTTGAAGTAGTACTGCGTGCTACCCATTCCATGGGTCCCAACTCTCCAGGTTTAAGGGATTCTTCCTACACCTAAAACATGCGTGGGAAACCCAGAGGATGGTCCACAGTGTGATTGGGCAAGGTTTCTAAAACGCATCTCATTATTCATCCTCTGGTACTCGGGTTCGCCATTCCAGACGCTTTAGTAACAATCTCCCCACTTGGAGAGTCAGTGCTTGTAACCTCCTGTTTGGCACACTCTGCAATTTCTGCGGAGGATGAACGGGAATAGGGAGAACCAATGAGAGACTAGCTGTAGTTGTTTGGACGGGCACATTTCACTCTAATTTCCCACCAAGAAGAAGAATTAACCAAAGGCTCAGCGTGCCACGCTGGAACCAGATTAGGGCCTGAAGCAATCCTGCCGTTTTGCGTCCAGCTCACAAAAAAGCGAGTTGGAAAAAGGAGCTCAGGGTCACTGCAATTCACAAACTTGCAGAGTTATAAAGGACAACTATCGTCCAAAAATATATTGAGGTAAGGCTGCGAAGAGGACTTGAAAGCAAGGCACAATTGCAGGAAACAGATTTCAGGAGGTAGATTGGAATTGCATTTAAAGCATATGAAAAGCGGCAGAACTTCGACAATGATGCACTTGGCCAAAAAATGCATATGCGTTTTTTCCTGAATATATCCAGGAAAAAACGCATACGGCCATTTTTGCCAACCAAGGAAGCGTGCAATGGAAATCCGCACTACAATGAAGTCTCACTTCCCACCGGTCAAATGGGCCATCTGAAAAAAGTGTAAAATCCAGAAAGGCAGGACAGGCCATGGAGAACTGGGAGCCTTGTTAGGCTGATGGGCGGGATGTAAATGGCCAACAGCCACTCTGGAGAAGTGTATGGTGTTTCCTGAAACATCTAAAAAACAAAGCTACAGAGACTCGGGCACTTCCACTTATGGTCCTATAGCTTAGGGAAATTAAAATCAAAAAGACACAGCCACCCCAAAGTTTAGGGCTGCTGTGTTTACAAGAACCTCGACAACGGAACAACTTAAATATCCCAGAAAGAGAAAAATGGATAAAGAAGTTGTGGTACTTACATACAATGGAATATCACTCCGCAATGAAATCAATGTCATCAGGCCCGTAGCAGCATAATGAGTGGATTTAGGTTCGATGATTCTGAGTGAAATAAGTCACACAGAAAAAGAAACTAGTCATAAGATAACACTTATAGAGGGAATGTAAACTTGGCTACACATGAACTGAATTACAAAACAGAACAGAGTCTCACATTTAGAAAACCAACTTATGCTTGCTTAAGGGGAAAGGTGAGTTGGGGTGCTGCATAAATCCAGAGATTGAAATGAGCACAGATACCGTTCCATAAGCCAGTAATAGACAAGATATACTCCTTGTTCAACGAAGTGGACTCAACACCCCCTATTCACCGCAGAGGAATATATCTGAGTAGTAAGAATCTTAAAACCTATGTATTTATATGTCTCCGTAAGAGAATCAAGTGTGCATCGAGCGGCATAAACACAGCAGTGCAAATCAGCTAAACCCCATTATAAAAATAAATTTCAAAATCAAAACACAAAGACAGTGAAAGAGAGAGAAATTCTTAAATAACTCGTTCAGGCTTGTGATGAAACCTGGATTTACCACATCTACACCCACAGCTGAGTGAGGCATAAGGCTGGACACTTGGGGCTGTGAGGATTGGTGAGGTTCGGTGAGCAAATGCAGACCCTTTGAAGTAGTACTGCGTGCTACCCATTCCATGGGTCCCAACCCTCCAGGTTTAAGGGATTCTTCCTACAGCTAAAACATGCGTGGGAAACCCAGAGGATGGTCCACAGTGTGATCGGGCAAGGTTTCTAAAACGCATCTCATTATTCGTCCTCTGGTACTCGGGTTCGCCATTCCAGACGCTTTACTAACAATCTCCCCACTTGGAGAGTCAGTGCTTGTAACCTCCTGTTTGGCACATCGTTTGGCAGCGATGCACTTGGCCAAAAAGGGCGTATACGTTTTTTCCTGAGTATATTCAGGATAAAATGCATACACACTTTTTGGCCCACCAAGCAAGCGGGAAATTCAAATCTGCACTACAAAGAAGTCTCATCCTAACACGTACCCTAACCCTATCCCGCTACCATACCCTAACCTGTACCTGAGACCGTACCCGTTCCCTAACCCTAACCCTAACCCTAAGCTGTACACGAACACTAACCCGTACGCTAACATGTACCCTAACAGTAACACATAGCCATACACTAAACTTTATCCTAACCCTACCCCGTATCCTAACCCTTTCCCTAAACCGTACCATAACCCGTATCCTAATCCTAACCCATC
This sequence comes from Delphinus delphis, assembly GCF_949987515.2. NCBI lineage: Eukaryota > Metazoa > Chordata > Mammalia > Artiodactyla > Delphinidae > Delphinus > Delphinus delphis. The sequence goes on along the minus strand of NW_027192654.1, from coordinate 2,479,271 downwards.
CCCTAACACTAACCCATAACCTAACCCGTACCCTAATCCTAACCCATACACTAACACGTACCCTAACCTTAACCCGTTGTCATACCCTAACCTGCAACCTAATCTGTACCCATTCCCTAACCCTAACCCTTACACTATCCTGTACCATAATCCTAACCTGTACACTAACACTAAACTGTACCCTAACACTTACCCTACTCCTAACCCGTGGTCATACCCTAAACTGTACCCCAAACCATACCCGTCCCCTAACCCTAACCCTAAACCTTACCCTAAACCGTACCCTAATCCTAACCCGTACACTAACACTAAACTGTACCCTAACACGTACCCTAACCCTAACCCTTTGTTGTTCCCTATCCTGTACCCTAAACTGTACCCCTTCCTTAACACTAAACCTAACCCTAACCCGTACCTAACACTAACCCATACACTAAACCTAACCATAACCCTGAACGTAAACCGTACCTGAATCCTAACCCATACCCTAACACTAACCCATACCTTAACCCGTACCCTAACACTAAACCATAGCCATACCCTAAACTGTACCCTAACACTAACCCGTACCATAACCATAACCCTAAACCATACTCTAAGCCATACAATAATCCTAACCCGTACCCTAACCCTAAATCTTACCCTAAACCCTAATCCTTACCCCTAGCTTAATTTTGTTTTTTTGTATTTAAAAAAATATTTTCTTGGGTTAAAACAAACTAGCAGAACAACAAAATAGAGGGCTTCGCTGGTGGTGCGGTGGTTAGAATCTGCCTGCTAATGCAGGGGACACAGGTTCGAGCCCTGGTCTGGGAGGATCCCACATGCCATGGAGCAACTAGGCCCATAAGCCACAACCAGTGAGCCCTCGCATCTGGAGCCTGTGCTCTGCAACAAGAGAGGCCGCAATAGTGAGAGGCCCGCGCACCGAGATCAAGAGTGGCCCCCCACTTGCCACAACTAGAGAAAGCCCTCACACGGAAACTCAGACCAAACACAACAAAAATAAATAAATAAATAATAAACTCCTACCCCCCCCAAAAAAAAGAACAACAAAATAAAACAGAAAGTAACCTGAGTGTCCCTCAAAAAGCTAAGTCTGAAATAGTTGGTACTTCTGTTCTATGGAATGTTATGTAGCCTATAAAAAGTGTGAGAGCTAAATCTGTTTTTCTACAGTGAGAAGCATGATATTCCAGATGTATAGAACACCTGGATAAAATGAGAAATCTACACATTATGCTGGTCGTTTCAGTAAATGGGAAAGGATGGCAAGTGGTAAAATATTATCTTTTCCTTTAATTTTTTAAATTTCACTTGTTACAAAGAACTTCAATTATAATTGGACTTTAAAAAAGTAACAATGGAAATTTAAAAGAAAAAATATATATTGTGTGTTCAGTTACGTTTCATAGAATTATGAAATGCTCCACCCTCTGGCCATTACCTGAAAAAACAGCTTTAAAACCTATGCTAATTGTCACTTCATATGAACAAGTCCTGCAGGGCTGTAAAGGAAACCTGTCTTCATCATGTCTTGCGGGAGGTAAAGGCCAAAGTATTTCAAAATGTGGCACATATTTCAAGAAAACCATTTGAAGAACTAAGCTGTTATAACCGTTTGAAAAATAAAAGGACATGCCTGAAAGCTCAGTTTCAAAGGATTATGAGACACATGCAAATCCAACCACACAGAGGTATCAGCTCACACCATTCAGAATAACCATCAGGAAAGAAACTACAAACGATCAATGCTGAAGAGGTTGTGGAGAAATGCATACCCTTAATTTGAAGTGGGACGTAACCTGGTAAGAGTCACTAATGGGAACAGGGTGGAGGTGCCTTTAAAAGGTAAATATTGAGCTATTATATGATCCAGCAGGCCCACTCCTGGGCCTATAACATAAGAAGACAGAATTGGAAAGACACAGGCAGGCAAATCTGCACTGCAGCAGTATTACAATAGCCAAGACATGGAAGCAACCAAAAGTCCATCAACAGATGAGTGGACAAAGAGGAACTGTTACATGTAGAGATGGAATATTAGCTCGGGAAAAAAGTGAAACAATGTCATTTGCAGCACCATAGATGAGTCTAGAGGTAACCATGCAACTTGTAGTAAGTGAGAAAGCGAAAGACACCTAACGTATATCACTTATAGGTGTTACCTGAAAATTGATAACAATGAAGATATTTCCACAGAGAAAGGCAATCACAGATTCATTGAACAAACTTATGGTTCCCCAAATCGAAAGGTGTGAGGACTGGATACATTAGGATATTGGGGTTAACATAGATATAGAAACACATGTGAAATATATAATCACCAAAGACCTACGGAATACCAAGAGAAGACTACTCAACATTGTGTCATAACCTACCTGGGAAAAGGTTCCGAAGAAGAATAGATATATGTATGTGTGTGAAAGAACCACATCTTGCACACCTAGAACAACAAAAAAAAAAAACATTGTAATCAAATTTGCTGCGATAAAAAATAAAAATTAAATTAAAAATATGAACAAGAAATAATGAGACATAAACTGAAAGGAATTTTTCCTGGCACATCCCATTCTAATTTTCAACCTAGAACAGGACTTCCATTAAGGCTCTGTTGCCCTGGTAACCAGATTTGGTAAAGGAGAAATGCTGCTGCCTTGTGACTGTTTCACACAACAGCAGCTTTAAACCAAGAGGTAATGGTCACTTAATATTCAAAATATGTGCAGCACTGTAAAGGACACCGGGCCTCAAAAATGTCCTGGGGTCGTAATCGACCAGAAAATTCAAAAGACGTCAACATTTCAAGAAGACAATGTCAAGAGGCATATTTTACGCACATTTTGTCTTTTCTTTTTTTTCTCTTTAAAATAAAAGGGAATTGAAAAATGCACAACATCAGCAATGAATAAAGCCATGCAAATCCAATTACAGAAATGTTCACCTCACAGCCGTCAGAATGTTCTTCAGCAAAAAGTCTACAAAGAATAAATGCTGAAGGGGTTTCAGAGAACTGTGTACCCTCCAGCTGCTGGGGGGGATGTAAACTGGTAACAGCCAGTAGTGAGAACATAATGGAGGTGGGTTTAAGGGTAAAAATTGAGCTACCATGTGATCTGGTAGGTCCTTTGATGTGCCTATCACCTGAGCAGAGCAGAATGGAAAAGACACAGACTGGCAATCCTGCACTGCAGGAATATTTAACATAGCCAAGACTTGGAAGAAACCAAAATGTCCATCAACAGAAAAATGCACAAAGAGGAAGTGGTCCATGTAAACAATGGAATATAAGCCATGGAAAACAATGAAACAGTGCCGTTTGCACCACCATATAAGGACCTAGAGATAATCACTCAAATTAAAGAAAGAAAGTGAAAGACAGATATCCTATGACATCACTTCTAGGTGTTACCTAAAAGTTGATACTCATGAACTTATTTCCAAGAGAAGGAAAAGCATGGATTAAGAAAAAAAAATTATGTTTAACCAATGGAAAAGTGTAAGGAATGTGTGAATTAGGATATGAGGGTCAACAGACATGTACTAATACATATGAAATATATAATCACAAAATACCTATGGAATACCAAGAGAGGTCTAGGCAACACTCTGTAATAACCTACATGGTAAAGAATGCAAAGATAAATGACAGATACATTGATATAATGAACGAGATTCTGTACACCTAGGAGAAACAAAATATTTTTATCAAGTTTGCTCTGATAATTAATAACAATTAAATTTATAAAACAAACAAGAAGTAAGGAGATATAAGCTCTTGGGGATGTGCTCTGGCACATTCCACTCTAATTTGCAGCCTACTAACACGATTTCCAGGAAGGCTCTGCTGCCCAAAAACCCAGAGTTGGAAATGTAGAAATTCTGCTGCCTTGTGGCCGTTTTCCGCAAGAGCGGCGTTAAGCCCACAGCTAATGTTCTCTTAACATTCACAAGGACTCAGGGCTGCAAAGGACACCTGCCCTAAACAACTGTGCTGAGGTAGGGAATGGACAATAAAATTCAAAACTGGCAAATTTTTCAAGACGATAGTATGAAGAGGTAAGTTTGACTCACTCTCTTGTTTAAAAAAAGGAAAATGGGTGAAAGCTCAACCTCAGGAATTATTAGACTCATGCAAATCTAATGTACAAAAAGGTTTCAACTCACACCAGTCGACTGACCATCAGCAAAAGGTCTACAAACAATAAATTCTGAAGGGGTTTTAGAGAACTGTGTACCCTCTAGCTGCTGGTGAGATGTAACGTGGTAAGAGCCAATAATGAGAACAGAAAGGAGCTACGATTAAAAGTAAAAGTTGAGGTACCATTCGATGCAGCAGTCACACCACTGGGCCTCTCACCTGAGAAGACCAGAATCGAGAAGACGCAGGCTGCAAAAGCTGCACTGCAGCCTTATTCACAATAGCCAAGACAGTGAAGCCACCAAAATGTCCATCAACAGATGTATGGATGAAGAAGAAGTGGTCCACGTTCACAATAGAATATTAGCCATGGAAAACAATGAAACACTGCTATTTGAGGTGCCATAGATGAGCTTGGAGATAATCACAGAATATGAGGTAAGTCAGAAAGCAAAAGACCTATATCCTATGATATCACTTATAGGCGTTATCTAATAACTAACACAAATGAACATATTTCCACAGAGAAAGACACTCACAGACTTAGAAATTAAGTATGCTTATCTAAAAGGAAAGGTGGGCAGAATGGATAAATTAAGATTAACGTTACCATACGTATACAAATACATATAATAAACATATATCAAAAAGACGGACCATATAGCAAGGGAGGTCTATGGAACACTGTAATATTTTACATGGGAAGAAGATCTGAACATGAATAGACATATATATTGTACAAATGAACCAGATTGTGTACATCTGGACAAACAATATCTAATCATTACCCCGATTAAATAAATTTTAAAAACCAAGATGTAATGAGACATAAACTTATGGGCGTTCCTCCTGGCACATTCCATTCTAACTTAAAACCTAGGACCACGACTTCCAGAAAGGCTCTGCTGCCCTAGTACCCAGATTTGGGAAAGGACAAATGCTGCCTCCTTGTGGCCGTTTCCCACAACAGCAGCTTTAAACCCAGTGCTAATAGTCACTAAATATTCACCAAACTTGCAGTTCTGTAATGACATCTGCCCTCCAAAAAAATCCTGGGGTCGAATATCCACCAAAAATTCAAAAGAGGGCAACCTTCCAAGAAGACAGCTTCAAGAGATAGATTGTACTCACACTTGATTTTTAACAGAAAGGAAAAAGGCGTGGAAAATGATGAATTTTAGGAATTTTTAAAGTCATGCAAACCCAAATTACAAAAACCTATCAGGTCACAACAGTCAGATTGGCCATTAGCAAAAATGCTGCAAACTATAAATGCTGAAGGGATTGTGGAGAAGTTCGTACCCTCGGCTCTAAGGGAGACATGGTAAGAGCCACTAATGAAAACACAATGGAGGTGCTTTGAAAAGGTAAACATTGAGCTACTAGTCAATCAGTCATACCCACTGCTGGGACTATCACCTGAGAAAATGAAAATCAAAAAGTCACAAGCTGGCAATCTTGCACTCCAGCAATATTTAATATAGCCAACACTTGGAAGCAACGAAAATGTCCCTCAACAGAGCAATGCACCAAGAAGTGGTCCATATACAAAATGGAATATTATTCCGATAAAAATATAAATTAAATTAAAAAAACAAACAAAAGTAAGGAGACATCAGCCTTTGGGGGTTTATCCGGGCACATTCCACTCTAATTTATAACCGAGGAAGACCACCGGCCGGAAGCTCTGTTTCCCTAGTACCAGCATGGGGAACAAAGAAAGGCTGCCGCAATCTGGCCGTTACCTGCAAAAGCAGCTTTAAAGCCTGTGCTAATGGTCACTTCATGTGAACAAGTACTGCAGGGCTGTAAATGAAACCTGCCCTCAAAATGTTTTGAGGGAGGTAATGGCCAATAAATTTCAAAATGTAACACATACTTTAGAAAACACTTTGAAGAGCTAAGCTGTAATCACAGTTTGAAAAATAAAAAGGACATGACTTAAAGCTCAATTTCAAAGGATTATGAGTCATATGCAAATTCAACCACAAAGAGGTATCAGCTCACACCAGTCAGAATATCCATCAGCAAGAAAACTACAAACAATAAATGCTGAAGCCATAAAAAGAAACGAAATTGAGCTATTTGTAATGAGGTGGATAGACCTAGAGTCTGTCATACACAGTGAAGTAAGTCAGAAAGAGAGAGACAAATACCGTATGCTAACACATATACCTGGAATTTAAGGGAAAAAATGTCATGAAGAACCTAGGGGTAAAACAGGAATAAAGACAGAGATCTACTAGAGAATGGACTTGAGGATATGGGGAGGGGGAAGGGTAAGCTGTGACAAAGGGAGAGAGAGGCATGGACATATATACACTACCAAACGTAAGGTAGATAGCTAGTGGGAAGCAGCAGCATGGCACAGGGAGATCAGCTCGGTGCTTTGTGACCGCCTGGAGGGGAGGGAGGGTGGGAGGGAGGGAGACGCAAGAGGGAAGTGATATGGGAACATATGTATATGTATAACTGATTCATTTTGTTGTAAAGCACAAGCTAGCACACCATTGTAAAGCAATTATACTTCAATAAAGATATTAAAAATAAATAAATAAATAAATGCTGAAGGTGTTGTGGAGAAATGCGTACCCTCAACTTTAAGTGGGATGTAACCTGGAAAGAGCCAATAATGAGCACAGAATCGTGGTGCATTTAAACGGTAAACCCCGAGATACCATATGATACAGGATGCCCACTCCTGGGCCTATAACATAAGAAGACAGAATTGTAAAGACACAGGCAGGCAAATGTGCAGTGCAGCAGTATTACAATAGCCAAGACATGGAGGCAACCAAAAAGTCCATCAACAGGTGAGTGGACAAAGAAGAACTGGTACATGTACAGATGGAATATTATCTAGGGAAAAAAATGAAACAATGCCATTTGCAGCACCGTAGATGATTCTAGAGGTAATCAGGCAAATTGTACTAAGTCAGACAGCAAAAGACACATATCCTATAATATCACTTATAGGTGTTAGCTAAAAATTGATACCAATGAAGATATTTCCACAGAGAAAGGCAATCACAGATTCATTAAACAAAGTTATGGTTCACCAAATGGAAAGGTGTGAGGACTGGATACATTAGGATATTGGGGTTAACATAGATATAGAAACACATGTGAAATATATAATCACCAAAGACCTATGGAATACCAAGAGAAGACTACTCAACATTGTGTCACAAGCTACATGAGAAAACGATCTGAAGAAGTATAGATACATGTATATGTGTAAAAGAACCACATCTTACACACCTAGAACAAACAAAACATTTTAATCAAATTTGCTCTGATAAAAAATAAACATTAAAAAAAGAACAAGAAAAAAAAGAGAGAAAAAAAGGGGAAAAAAAGAACGAGAAGTAATGAGACATACACTTAAGGGGCTTTTTGCTGGCACATTGCATTCTAATTTACAACCAGAACATGACTTCCATTAAAGCTCTGTCATCACTAATAAAGCAGCTTTATAAGCAATGTTGAAGGTAGCTTAAAAGAATTCTCACTAATTATTGACAGTAACAAGAAAACAAACAAAAGTAAAAATCTCACGGCAAAAAGTATACATAGAGTAAGGGTAGTAGATCAAACACTTATTAAACTTCTGTAAAGAATAAAAGACAACAGTAGTATTTTTTTTTAAAGAGAGGGGCCAAATAAATCAGAACTGAAAGAGATGATGTTACAAGAGCCACCACAGAAATACAAAGTATCCTAAGATACACACAGGGTAACTCAGGGCTCAGACTGGACAGAGCCCACTCTCCATTCCCCTGTACATGACTTACAGGAGCCTCAGGAACTGAGGAGGGGGTCCTTGAGGAGAGGCACAAGATAGAAGATGTTAGGCATTAACATGACTGCATTCATTTTAAACGTGCCTGAACTACATTCACATGAGATGATTTTGTCCTGTTTGTACATCAGCACCTCTAGTCGGAACTGCAGATCTTTGGTTTCACCACCTCTATGACAGCATTAGCTTCACCTGCTGTGGACTGTCTCCTATAGGATTTCTAGAACCACAAAACATCGAAGCTTCACAGGACCCAGAGTCTGTGCGACTCCACTCAGAGTCTCAACTGCATTCAGAGACTCAGAGTCTCAACAGAGACTCCACTCTTGGAGGACACACACAAAGTAGTGTGCACATCAGGACCCAAGGGAAGGAGCAGTCACCCCGTAGGTGAATGATCATACCTAGCTGCTAGTTTTAGAGGGTCTCCTGCAGAGGTGGGGTGTGGCTGCAGCTCACCATGGGGACAACGACACTGACAGCAGAAGTTCTGGGAAATACTCCTTGGCGTGAACTCTCCCAGAGTCCACCATTAGCCCCACCAAGAGCAAGGTAGGCTCCAGTGCTGGGTCGCCTCAGTCCAAACAACCAACAGGGAGGGAACCCAGCCCCATGCATCAGCAGACAAGTGGATTAAACTTTTTATTAAACTTTTATTTAATCCACAGACAAGCAGATTAAAGCTCTGCCCACCAGAACAACACCCAGCTCTACCCACCACCAGTCCCTCGCATAAGGAAGCTTGCACAAGCCTCTCAGATAGACTCAATCACTGGAGAGCAGACAGCAGAAGCAAGAAGAACTACAATTCTGCAGCCTGTGGAAGGAAAACCACATTCACAGAAAGATAGAGAAAATGAAAAGGCAGAGGACTTTATACCAGATCAAGGAACAAGATAAATCCTCAGAAAAACAATGAAATGAAGTGGGGATAGGTAACCTTCCAGTAAAAGAATTCAGAATAATGATAGTGAAGATGATCCAAAACCTTAGAAAAATAATGGAGGCAAAGATCGAGAAGATGCAAGAAATGCTTAACAAAGACCTAGAAGAATTAAGGAACAAACACCTAGAAGAATTAAAGAACAAACAAACAGAGATGAACAATACAATAACTGAAATGAAAAATACACTAGAAGGAATCAGTAGCAGAATAACTGTGACAGAAGAACGGATAAGTGACCTGGAAGACAGAAAGGTGGAAATCACTGCCATGGAACAAAATAAAGAAAAAGAATGAAAATAAATGAAGACAACCTAAGAGACTTCTGGGACAACATTAAATGCAACAACATTCGCATTATAGGGGTCCCAGATGGAGAATAGAGAGAGAAAGGACTCGAGAAAATATCTGAAGAGATTATAGTTGAAAACTTCCCTAGCATGGGAAAAGAAATAGCCACTGAAGTCCACGAAGCGCAGAGAGTCCCAGGCAGGATAAACCAAAGGAGAAAAATGCCGAGACACACAGTAATCAAATTGAAAAAATTAAAGACAAAGAAAAATTATTGAAAGCAACAAGGGAAAAATGACAACATACAACGGAATTCCCATAAGGTTAACAGCTGATTTCTCAGCAGAAAATCTACAAGCCAGAAGGGAGTGGCATGATAAATTTAACGTGATGAAAGGGAAGAACCTACCACCAAGAGTACTCCACCCAGCAAGTATCTCATTCAGATTTGATGGAGAAATCAAAAGCTTTACAGACAAGCAAAAGCTAAGAGAATTCAGCACCACGAAACCAGCTCTACAACAAATGCTAAAGGAACTTCTCTAAGTGGGAAACACAAGAGAAGAAAAGGACCCACTAAGACAAACCCATAACAATTAAGAAAATAATAATAGGAACATACATATTGATAATTACCTTAAACGTGAATGGATTAAATGCTCCAACCAAATGACACAGGCTCACTGAATGGATACAAAAACAAGATCCATATATATGCTGTCTACAAGAGACCCATTTCAGACCTAGGGACACATACAGACTGAAAGTGAGAGGATGGAAAAATATATTCCATGCAAATGAAAATCAAAAGAAAGCTGGAGTAGCAATACTCATATCAGATAAAATAGATTTTAAAATAAAGAATGTTACAAGAGACAAGGAAAGACACTACATAATGATCAAGGGATCAATCCAAGATATAACAATTATAAATATATATGTACCCAACACAGGAACACCTCAATACATAAGGCAACTGCTAACAGCTATAAAAGAGGAAATCAACAGTAACACAATAATAGCAAGGGACTTTAACACCTCACTTACACCAATGGAGATCATCCAGACAGAAAATTAATAAGGAAACACAAGCTTTAAATGACACAATAGACCAGATAGATTTAATGGATATTTATAGGACATTCCATCCAAAAACAGCAGACTACAAGTTCTTCTCAATGGCACACGGAACATTCTCCGGGATAGATCACATTTTGGGTCACAAATAAAGCCTCAGTAAATTTAAGAAAACTGAAATCATATCAAGCAGCTGTTCCGACCACAATGCTATGAGATTAGAAATCAATTACAGGGAAAGTAACGTAAAAAACAAACACATGGAGGCTAAACAATACATTTCTAAATAACCAAGAGATCACTGAGGAAATCAAAGAGGAAATCAAAAAATACCTAGAGACAAATGACAACAAAAACACGATGATCCAAAACCTATGGGATGCAGCAAAAACAGTTCTAAGAGGGAAGTTTATAGCAATAAAAGCCTACCTCAAGAAACCAGAAAAATCTCAAATAAACAATCTAACCCTACACCTAAAGGAACTAGAGAATGAAGAACAAAACCCAAAGTTAATAGAAGGAAAGAAATCATAAAGATCAGAGCAGAAATAAATGAAATAAAAACAATAGCAAAGATCAATAAAACTAAAAGCTGGTTCTTTGAGAAGATAAACAAAAATGATAAACCTTTAGCCAGACTCAAGTAAAAGAGGGAGAGGACTCAAATCAATAAAATTAGAAATGAAACAGGAGAAGTTGTAACAGACACCACAGAAATACAAAGCATCCTAAGAGACCTCTACAAGCAACTCTATGCCAATAAAATGGACAACCTGGAAGAAATGGACAAATTCTTAGAAAGGTATAACCTTCCAAGACTGAACCGGGAAGAAATAGAAAATATGAACAGACCAATCACAAGTAATGAAATTGAAAGTGTGATTAAAAATCTTCCAACAAACAAAAGTCCAGAACGAGATGGCATCAGAAGTGAATTCTATCAAACATTTAGACAAGAGCTAACACCCAATCTTCTCAAACTCTTCAGAACTTTTCAGGGGAAGGAACACTCCCAAACTCATTATATGAGGCCACAATCACCCTGATACCAAAACCAGACAAAGATACTACAGAAAAAGAAAATTAGAGACCAATATCACTGATTAATATAGATGTAAAAATCCTCAACAAAATACTAGGAAACAGAATTAAACAACACATTAAAAGGATCATGCACCATGATCAGGTGGGGTTTATCCCAGGGATGCAAGAATTCTTCAATATACACAAATCAATCAATGTGATACACCATATTAACAAATTGTAGAATAAAAATATGATCATCCCAATAGATGCAGGAAAAGCTTTTGACAAAATTCAACACCAATTTATGATTAAAAGTCTCCAAAAAGTGGGCATAGAGGGAATCTACCTCAACATAATAAAGGCAGTATATGACAAACCCACAGCAAACATCATTCTCAATAGTGAAAAACTAAAAGCATTTCCTCTAAGATCAGGAACAAGACAAGGATGTCCACTCTCACCACTATTACTCAACATAGTTTTTGGAAGTCCTAGACACAGTAATCAGAGAAGAAAAAGAAATAAAAGGAATACAAATTGGAAAAGAAGAAGTAAAATTGTCACTGTTTGCAAATGACACGATACTACACATAGTGAATCCTAAAGATGCCACCAGAAAACTACCAGAGCTAATCAATGAATTTGGTAAAGTTGCAGGATACAAAATTAATGCACAGAAATCTCTTGCATTCCTATACACTAACAATGAAAGATCAGAAAGAGAAATTAAGGAAACAATCTCATTCACCATTGCAACAAAAAGAATAAAATACGGAGGAATGACCCTACATAAGGAGGTAAAAGACCTGTACTCAGAAAACTATAAGACACTGTTGAAAGAAATCAAAGATGATATAAACATATGGAGGTATAAACCATGTTCTTGGATTAGAAGAATCAATATTGTGAAAATGACTATAGTACCCAAAGCAAGCTACAGATTCAATGCAATCCCTATCAAATACCACTGGCATTTTCTACAGAACTAGAACAAAAAAATCTTAAAATTTGTATGGAGACACAAAAGACCCCGAATAGCCAAAGCAGTCTTGAGGGAAATTAAAAGAGCTGGAGGAATCAGACTTCCTAACTTCAGACTATACTACAAAGCTACATTAATCAAGACTATATGGTACTGGCACAAAAACAGAAATATAGATCAATTGAACAAGATAGAAAGCCCAGAGATAAACCTACGTACCTATGGCTAACTCATCTATGACAAAGGAGGCAAAGATATACAATGAAGAAAAGACAGTCTCTTCAGTAAGTGGTGCTGGGAAAACTGGACAACTACACGTGAAAGAATGAAATTAGAACACTCCATAACACCATACACAAAAATAAACTCAAAATGAATTAGAGATCTAAATGTTAGACCAGACACTATAAAATTATTAGAGGAAAACATAGGCAGAACACTCTATGACATAAATCACAGCAAGATCCTTTTTGACCCACCTCCTAGAGAAGTGGAAATAAAAACAAAAATAAACAAATGGGACCTAATGAAACTTCAAAGCTTTTGCACAGCAAAGGAAAACATAAACAAGACGAAAATACAACCCTCAGAATGGGAGAAAATGTTTTCAAATGAAGCAAATGACAAAAGATTAATCTCCAAAATTTACAAGCAGCTCGTGTAGCTCAATATCACAAAAACAAACAACACAATCCAAAAATGGGCAGAAGACCTAAATAGACATTTCTCCAAAGGAGATATACAGATTGCCAATAAACACGTGAAAGGATGCTGAACATCACTAATCATTAGAGAAATGCAAATCAAAACTACAGTGAGGTATCAACTCCCAGCAGTCAGAATGGCAATCATCAAAAAATCTACAAACAATAAATGCTGGAGAGGCATTTACTGGAGAAAAGGGAACGTTCTTGCACTGTTGCTGGGAATGTAAATTGCTATACCCACTAGGGATAACAGTATAGAGGTTCCTGAAAAAACTAAAAATAGAAGTACCATACGACCCAGCAATCCAACTACTGGGCATTTGCCCTGAGAAAACCATAATTCAAAAAGAGTTATATACAACAATGTTCATTGCAGTTCTACTTACAATAGCCAGGACATGGAAGCAACCTAAGTGTCCATCGACAGATAAATGGATAAAGAATATCTGGCACATATATAAATGGAATATTACTCAGCCATAAAAAGAAACAAAACTGAGTTATTTGTAGTGAGGGGGATGGACTTAGAGTCTGTCCTACACAGTGAAGTAAGTCAGAAAGAGAAAAATAAATACCGTGTACTAACAGAGATATATGGAATCTAAAGAAAAAAGTTTATGAAGAACCTAGGGGCAGGACAGGATTAAGGACACAGACATAGAGAAAGGACTTGAGGACACGGGGAGGGGGAAGGGTAAGCTGGGACGAAGTGAGAGAGTGCCATGGACATATATACATTACCAAATGTAACATCGATAGCTACTGGGAAGCAGCCACATAGCACAGGGAGATCAGCTCGGTGCTTTGCGACCACCTAAAGGGGTGGGATGTGGAGGGTGGGAGGGAGATGTAAGAGGGAGGGGATATGGTGATATATGTATATGTATAATTGACTCACTTTGTTATACAGCAGAAACTAACACTCCATTGTAAAGCAATTATACTCCAATAAAGGTGTAAAAGGAAAATAAAAAAGAAAGAAGCCCAGAGATAAACCTACACACCTATGGTCAACTAATCTATGACAAAGTAGGCAAGACTATACAATGGAGAAAAGACAGTGTCTTCAATCAGTGGTGCTGGGAAAAATGGACAGCTACATGTAAAAGAATGAAATTAGAACACCCCCTAACACCATACACAAAAATAAATTCAAAATGGATTAGAGACCTTAATGTAAGACCGGACAGTATAAAACTCTTAGAGGAAAACATAGGAAGAATACTCTAACATAAATCACAGCAAGATCTTTTTTGATCCACCTCCTAGAGTAATGACATAAAAAAGAAAACTAAACAAATGGGACCTAATGAAACGTAAAAGCTTTTGCAAAGCAATGGAAACTACAAACACAAAAAGACAACCCTCAGAATGGGAGAATATATTTGCAACTGAATCAATGGACAAAGGATTAATCTCCAATATATATAAACAGCTGATGCAGCTCAATATTAAAAAAACAAACAACCCAATACAAAAATGGGCAGAAGATCTAAATAGACATTTCTTCCAAAAAGATGTAGAGATGGCCAAGGAGCACATGAAAAGCTGCTCTACATCACTAATTATTAGAGAAATGCAAATCAAAACTACAATGAGGTATCACCTCACACCTGTTAGAATGGGCATCATCAGAAAATCTACAAACAACAAATGCTGGAGAGGGTGTGGAGAAAAGGAACCCTCTTCCACGATTGGTGGGAATGTAAATTGATAGTCACTATGGAGAACAGTATGGAGGTTCCTTAAAAAACTAAAAATAGAATTACCATATGATCCAGCAACCCACTACTGGGCATATACCCAGAGAAAACCATAAATCAAAAACACACTTTCACCACAATGTTCATTGCAGCACTATTTACAATAGCCAGGTAATGGAAGCAACCTAAATGCCCACAGACAGACGAATGGATAAAGATGTGGTACATATATAAAATGGACTATTAGCCATAAAAAGGAATGAAATTGGGTCATTTGTAGAGACGTCGATGGATCTAGAGACTGTCATACAGAGTGAAGTAAGTCAGAGAGAGAAAAACAAATATTGTATATTAACGCATATATGTGGAACCTAGAAAAATGGTACAGATGAACCGGTTTGAAGGGCAGAAATAGAGACACAGATGTAGAGAACAAATGTATGGACACAAAGAGGGGAAAGCCATGGGGGGGTGGCGGTGGGAGGAGTTGGGAGATTGGGATTGACATGTATACATTTATATGTATAAAATAGATAACCAATAAGAACCTGCTGTATAAAAATAAATAAAATAAGATGAAAAATAAAATTTTTTAAAAAACGGAAAAAAGTTATTCCTTTCACATACATGTATTTATATGAATGAATTATTTCCATGCTTACATCCATAAGTACAAAAAAGAGGAATAAAACCTACCTTGAAACAAAAAAGAAAAAAACAAAACAGAACCCACCAGTTATACAGATGAAAACCCTATCAGGGCACTTGTTTCAGTGGTAGACAATTCTGAAGTTGGTCAGAGGTGGGGAATCATCTCGCATGCAGCCAGCAGCCCCCCCGCAAGGAGTGTCCTCATTACAAGCCTGGGGGACCGTGCCGAGGCATCTGTGAGTAAACGTGAGATGAGCCCCAGGCCAGCTGCTGCTGAACTGTTCCCAACCTTCCCAGGTAAAACACCTGAATATGTACAAGGACTTGAAAGCCTAGAGGAAGGGCCATGGAGCCACACGAGTGACAGCATGCCAGCCGACTTGGTGCCTGCAGGCCAGCCAGTATGGTACTGGCCCTGGGTGCTCTTCTGGAAGATTTCCATTTCCCTGCCTGAGATACCCGTCCTGTCCCTGCCCCCACTGCTTTTTTTCTTCCTCACCTCTGCCAAGGGAGAAATTCCAGCAGCAGGTATGGGTGACACATCCTCTTCTTTAGCAGGTGGCAGCCTGGCAACTGCTGCAGAAAGTCCAGCAGAGCCCCACTCACACTGGGCCACCCACAAAGCTGTGGCCTCTCACTCCCTCCCACCAGCCCAGCCCCGAGACTGCTGACAGGGCAGAGAAAATGGCGTCAGGCACGGCTGCAGGGGCTCTTGCTGCCTGGAGTGGTATTTATATTGATCTCAACCCAGGCACACCTGGGGAGGGCTGGCCGGCACGGTAAGGCTGCCCAGGTCAGCCAATCATCACCCCTCAGGGGCTCACAGTTGCAGAAAATGGAACTTGCTGAACCGGCCAGGTCCAAGGAACAGGTGTGGGCTCCTGAGAGTCAGGATAGACAAGGGGCTGCAGCTTTGGCTTGTTTTCTAATCATTTTATCTGGCCCATGAGTGGGAGACAACTTCAAGAAAACACTCTCCTAATGAGAGGAACCCAGGAGTCAGGCAGAGGAGGGGTGGGTGGTGGTTGGAGACAGAGGCCTGGTGCCCCGGGTGCAGTGGAAGTCTCTGGAAGACCAGGTGGAGGGAGGCCTCACGGAGTGATGCCCAGGGTCACAGACCTGTCGCAGCTGCTGTTTGTTAGTTCAAGTCCTGCTCTGAGGTGATCTGTGTCAGCTCTGAGCGACAGGTGAGCTGGGGGTGCTCTGCAATGAGGGCTATGTGCATGGTTCCTGTGTGCCCAGCCCTGCCACGGTACCTGCAAGGGTAGCTCTGTATCCGGGGATTGGTCTGACCACGAGAGCCCCATGGGCTGCTGGGGACCTGGTAAAGAATATCAGGACAGTCAGTGAAGCCACCGAGGATATACCTCCAGCTGCTCCTAATTCCTACACCCTGCTGGTCATTCTACCAACCACCAGGACATGGTATTCTGTATTAGTCTTCAATGATGCCTTCTTTTGTATTCCATTAGTCCCAGAGTCACAAGAAATTTTGGCTTCTGAGTGGCAGGACTCAACATACAACTAAAACAATACTTCCGGGCCGTCTTGCCCCAAGGGTGCAAAAATTCCCACACCGTCTTTGGGGAAAGCTTAGCTAAAGACCTAAAAGTTCTACCTCTAGAAAAGGAAACCCTCCTTCAATACGCAGACGACATTCTGATCGCCAGCCCTACTAAGGAGGCCTCTGAACTACCAAGCCAATAAAGGATAGAAGTCGTCCAAAAAGAAGCTCAAATATCACAGACTGCGGTGACCTGCCTGGGCTTCATTCTCACAGAAGGTCGGAGAAGCCCATCCCAGGAAAGGGAAGAAACCATTTTCAGCCTTACCCCTTTCTAAAACTAGAAGACAGCTTAGGGGTTCCTGGGGAGGCCAGGGTTTGCTGCTTCTGGATCCCTAACTATAGTCTACTAGCTGGGCCTCTATATGAAACACTGAAAGGAAAAGATGATGATCCTTTTGAATAGAATCCAGAAGTGGCCTTTCAAGAATGGAAAGAGCAGTCAATTCAGACCCTTGCCCTGGAACTCCCTAATTTAGCTAAACCCTTTGACCTTTACATTCCCAGTGAAAGGTGAATCGCCATTGGAGAATTAGTGCAAAAACTGGGACCACTTGAAATGGAACAATGCAAGAATGCCATCCAGGTAGGATAAACTACGGTCACCAAGGGGCTTGACCCACTGCCACATCTGGCCAAGATACTGGCGGTAACTAAAAACCTGGAAATCAGCAGCCCAAAAGGCCACCTCCCTCCTAAGGGAAAAGGACACCACGTGGTGATCCTAACCACCAACCATGCCCTGAAGTTGCAGGGTTCACTCCGTTGGCACACCGACCTCGAGTGAGGAGGCCTTCCAACTCCAACATCCAGAGAGATAACCGGGGGCAACAGGGCACCATGACGACTCGTGTGAACATCACTTGACCTGGAGTTTTTCTCATAAAACAACAAGAGTGTGTCCCAAAACAGTAGACTACTGCTTGCAGGACTTACTGCACCCAGAGGGGAGCTAATAATCTTGGCGGGGGAACCGTATATCACACTGTCACCATAGAAAAGCCTACAGACACCGTGATGATGGTGGCCAATAAGACCGGCTGGACTCCTGTTTACTTCAAAAGGCTGTTGACTCAGTGGCCATCATGGTCCTTGATCACCACTGACCCTGGACTGTCTGGGAGTTGAGTGGGCAGGGCTTTGACACCTGGTGCTGTTTGTACGTTAATTCAGGGACCTAATTGAAGAAAGCACAGACTACTGGTCAGAGCATCTAGGCTGGCAGAAACGGTCAGCCTAAGGTGGCCGAACAAATGTGGGGCGGGGTGAAACCGGCCCCCACAGCGTCTCTGCACATCTCTTTCCTGGACCCTTAAAGGTCATTAGAATCTATAACACTTCCAATGCTGGTGTTCAGGTGGACGAGCAAGGAGGCAGGGGGCCTGGGGACAATCAACGTCACCTGGAGGCTGCTGGGGAGAAGTTCTGACCCTCGCCCCTGGGTATGAGGGCTCCCAACTCAGCACTCAGCAGTTACAGAAGAAGGGTCTGCACCCTCAGAACTCCAAGAATGAGGAACGGGACAAAAGGCAGAGGAGGGGTTTGTCCCCAGCAAAGCCCATTAAAAATCCCTGGGAGATAAAAATAGAATCTGGGCAATAAAGTCAAGTCTAACTTTTTTATCCTTTGTGCTTTGTCTAATTTCACGTACTCCTAGGGTCTCGCATGCAGAGGCTCCACACCCGGCACTTCAGACCAGATTTCCTAGTGCAGAATGGCTGGGTCGACACCTCAGCTCCTGGGGCCCAGTGCAGACTCCACGATATAGAGCCTGAGCTGCAGCCAACCCAGCCCTTGAAAGCTCTGTCCCCTCCCTCCCAATGACTCTGACAGGATCTCTACACAGCAGCCCAGCCCACAGCCCACGGGGTAGTGCATGCTCTCACCTCTCCATTCTCTGATCAAAATATAAAGTTTCCTTTGCTTGTGAACCAAACTCAGTGTCGATCTGTTGGCCCCAATGACACTGGGCAGGGGGACACTTGTTGGGGTCCACTCTGGAGGATCAGTAACAGAAATTGAGACTATTGTAACCTCAATGAACAGATGTGTGAGCCAAACTGTAGTTAACATAGAACAGTGTATAAGGCTCGGGTAAAATAAGATGTTTCTAACACTTCCATTTGATATTTCCATCACTTTATTATAAGCAAGTTCAGTGAAAGGGTTTGTCTTATTTGTCAGGTCAATATTAGAGAAACGAAGTGATTTCTTTCCAAGGATGTACATCTAATAATCTTGGTTAAAGCTTCAATCTTGTTTTAAATGCTTTTCCATTGAAAATGATACCTCTCTTTCAGCTCCCCCATTTCTGAGAAGTATAAAATCTTATAATTTATTATTACCAAAGGGGAAAGGTGGGAGGAGGGATAAATTAACAGTTTGGGATTAACACATACACACTGCTATGTATAAAATAGATCATCAACAAGGAACTACTGTATAGCACAGGGAACTACACTCAACATTTTGCAATAACCTATAAGGGGAAATAATCTGAAAAAGAATAGATATTTTTGTTGACATCATCTATCAATGACAGTTAAAGTGTAACCTAAGGGAAGCTGGTGGTGAGTGCTTCTGACCCTGAAGACTTCAATCATCTAAAGTTTGGACTCTGCCTACTTCCCAAGGCCCTTAATGAACATATGTGTAGCCATAGCTTAAAAACTTCCCCAGTTTGGGTTTCGGGGAGACACTGATTTTGAAAAAGCCCTGGTGTTCTCCTTACATGAATGGGACTCTTCCTACTGCTAAAACATG
This sequence comes from Delphinus delphis, assembly GCF_949987515.2. Taxonomy (NCBI): domain Eukaryota; kingdom Metazoa; phylum Chordata; class Mammalia; order Artiodactyla; family Delphinidae; genus Delphinus; species Delphinus delphis. The sequence continues at coordinate 2,459,621 of NW_027192654.1, read as the reverse complement.
TCTGTCACACCCAGAGGATAGTATACCGTCTGATCGGGAAGAGTTTGGAAAAGGCATCTCATCTCCTCATCTCCTGGTGCTCGGGTTCACCCCTCCAGCGTCTTTACTAACAGTCTCCCCACTTGGAGATGTCAGCACTGTCAACATCCTGTTGCGTACAGTTTGGAATTTGTCCAGAGGATGAAGCGGAAGGATGAGGAACAATGAGAGACAAGTCCTAGGTGTTCAGACAGGCACATGTCACTCTAATTTCCAATCAGGAAGACGAATTGACCAAAGGCTAGGGTTGCCCATGGAAACAGTATAGGGCTTGAGGAAATCCCGCTGCTTTGTGGCCAGTTCCCATAAACACAAGTTGAACAATGGAACTCAGGGGCAGTAAAATTCACGAAACTGCAGAGTTGAAAATATCCATCACTGAAAAATGTCTTGAGGAAAGTCAGAGAAAAGGACTTGTAAGCAAGGGAGAATGGCAGGAAAGGGATTTGAGGAGGTAGAAAGGACTCGCCATTAAGCACAAGAAAAGGAGCTGAACATTGCCAACATTGCAGTTGGCCAAAAAGGGTGTATGCGTTTTTTTCTGTATATATTCAAGAAAAGAGCATACACTTTTTTAGCCAACCAAACAGGTGGGCACTGGAAATCAATACTACAAAAGATATCACTTCGCATCAGTCACAAGAGCCATCCTCATAAAGCGTAAACAACAGAAATGCAGGACAGGGCAACGAGAAGAGGGAGCCCTGTGAGACTTATAGTGGAAATGTATATTGCCAACGGCCATTCTGGAGAAGTATATTGTGTTTACTAAAGCATCTAAAAAATGAGCTACAGAGCATAGGGCACTTGCACTCATGGGCGTATATCTTGGGAAAAACAAAAATCGAGAGGACACAGGCACCCCAATGTTTACCCCCTCTCTGTTTAAAAGATCCTCGACTAGGATATAACTTAAATGTCTCTGGAGGGAAAAAATGGATAGAGATGTGGTACTTATGTAGAGTGGAATATTACTCAGCCTGGAAATCAATGAAATATGGCCAGTTGTAACAACTCCGGAGGAGTTACGTATGATCATTCTAAGTGACAGAATTCAAAAAGAAAAAGACACATATCATAAGATATCACTTAAAGGTGGAATCCAAAATAGCTACACATGAAATAAATTACAAAACAAAAACATAGTCAAATATGTAGAAAACACGCATAAGGCTGCTAAACGGGAAAGGTGGGGAGGGGTGAGGCATCATCCAGGAGGTTGAAATTAGCAAAGATACCATTCCAAATACCAAACTGATAATCAACAAGGCCTACACGGTAGCTAAAAGAACTACACTCAGCACACTCAAGTCACCGGAAAAGAATATATACGACTGGTAAGAATCTGGAAAAGAATTTACTGATGTCTCTCTGTACGTGAATCAAGTGGATGTACAGCAGCAAGAAACAGAGCTTTGAAAATCAGCTGTAACCAATATAGTAATAAATTGAAAAAAATAAACGACAGAGAGACAGAGAAAACCTCTTACAACTTTTCCTCAGGGACGGTGATGCAACATGGATTGAACACGTCTAGACCCACAGCAGGATGAGACATAAGGCTGGAAACTGTTCGCGCTAAGAGAAATGTGAGGTTGGGTGAGGAAATGCACACCCTTTAAAGTAATACTACCTGGTGCCCATTCAATGGGTCCCAAATCTGCAGGTTCAAGGGATCTTCCTACAGCTAAAACATGCATGGAAAACCCAGAGGACTGTACACCATGTGATCGGGAGATGTGTCTAAAATGCAGCTCATTTATCCTCTCCTGGTGCTCCTGTTCACCATTCCAGCCACGTTACTTAGAATCTCCCCACTTGGAGAATCAGCACATTTAAACTTCTGTTTCACACATTTTGCAAATTCTGAGGAGGATGAACGGGAAGAGGGGGAACCAATGAGAGAATAGTTGTAGGGGTTTGGACGGGCACATATCACTCTAATTTCCCATTAAGAATAAGAATTAAAAAAAGGCTCAGCCCACCTCGCTGGAGCCAAAATAGGGCCTGAAGCAATCCTGCGGGTTTGAGGCCAGCTCACAAAAGAGCAACTTAAAAAATGGAGCTCAGGGTCACTGCAATTCACAAACCTGCAGAGTTATAAATGAAAACTAACGTCCAAAATTATGTTGAGGTAAGGCAAAGAAGAGGATCTGAATGCAAGACAGAATTGCAAGAAACAGATTTCAAGAGATAGATTGGACTCGTCTTTAAAGCACATGAAAAGCGGCAGAATTTCGACAATGATGCAGTTGGCCCAAAAGGGCGTATGCGTTTTTTCCTGATTATATCCAGGAAAAAACGCATATGCACCTTATGGGCAAGGAAACAAGCAAGCAATGCAAATGTGCACAACAAAGAAGTCTCACTTCCCACCGGTCAAAAGGGCCATCCTAAAAAATTGTAAAAACCAGAAATGCAGGACAGGCCATGGAGAACAGGGAGCCTTTATACGCTGATGGGCAGTGTGTGAACTGCCGAGAGCCACTCTGGAGGAGTGTATGGTGGTTCCTAAATCATCTAAAAAACAGAGCTACAGAGCATAGGACACTTCCAATCATGGGAGTATATCTAGGGAAGTCTAAAAATCAACAAGACACAAGCACACCACAGTTTAGGGCTACTCTGTTTACAAGAACCTCAACTTCAGTACACCTTAAATATCCCAGGAAAGAGAACAATGGATAAAGAAGATGTGGTACTTATGTACAATGGAACATCTCTTCACCATGAAATCAATGTAATAAGGCTAGTAGAAGGATAAAGAGTGGATTTAGGTCCGATAATACTACTTGAAATAAGTCAAACAGAAAAAGAAACATATCATAAGATATCACTTATAGAGGGAGGGTAAATATGGCTGCACAAGAAATGAATTACAGAACAGAACAGTGTCTCACATTTAGAAAACACACTTATGTCAGCTTAAGGGGAAAGGAGAGGTGGGGTGATGCATAAAACCAGAGTTTGAAATTAGCACAGATACCGTTCAATAAACCAAATAGGTATTAGACAAGATCTACACCTTGCTCAATGAACTGGCCTCAACACACCCTATACACCGCAGAGAAATATATCTGAGGAATAAGAATCTTAAAACCCATGTATTGATATATCTCCATAAGGGAATCAAGTGTGTGCAGAGCGGCACAAACACAGCAGTGAAGATGAGCTAAACCCCATTATAGAAATAAATTTTAAAAACAAAACGCAGAAACAATGAAAGAGAGAAAAATTCTTACAAAATTCGCTCAGGGGCTGTGATGCAACCTGGATTGACCACATATAAACCCACAGCTGGATAAGACATAAGACTGGACACTTGGGGCTGACAGGATTGGTGAGCTTTGGTGAGCAACTGCCAAAAGTTTAATGCAATACTTCATGCTACTCATTCCAAGGGTCCCAACACTCCAGGTTGAAGGGAATCTTCCTACAGCTAAACCATGCTTGGGAAACCCAGCGACTGGTATACCATATGATCGGGAAAGGTTTCTAAAACACACCTCATTGTTCCTCTCCTGGGGCACCGGATCGACATTCCAGCCGCTTTACTAACAACAACCTCACATGGAGAGTCAATGCCTTTAAGTTCCAGTATCGCACAGTCTGCAGATAGTGCGGAGGATGAATGGGTTAGGGGGAACCAGTGAGAAACTAATGTAGTGGTTTCAATGGGCACATGTCACTCTAATTTCACATCAGTAAGAAGAATTAACCAAAGGCACAGCAAGGTGTCCCACAAGAAGAATAGGGCCTGAAGGAATCCTGCGGTTATGAGGCAAGATCACAAAAATAAGAGCTAAAAATGGAGCTCAGGGCCACTTCAATTCAAAAACGTGCAGAGTTATAAAGGCCAACAATTTTCAAAAAGGATATTGAGGAAAGGCTATGAAGAGGCATTGAAAGAAAGGCAGAATTGCAGGAAACCGATTTCAGGAGGTAGACTGGAATTGCATTTAAAGCATAGGAAATGAGGCAGAACGTCGACAATGATGCACTTGGCCAAAAAGGGCGTATGCGTTTTTTCCTGAATATATTCAGGAAAAAACGCATATGCACTTTTTGTACAACCAAGCAAGCTTGCAAAGGAAATCTGCACTACAATGAAGTCTCACTTCCCACTGGTTAAAAGGGCCATCTGAGAAAAGTGTAAAATCCAGAAAGGCAGGACAGGCCATGGAGAACTGGGAGCCTTGTTATGCTGATGGACGGGATGTAAATTGCCAACAGACACTCCGGAGAAGTGTATGGTGTTTCCTGAAACATCTAAAAAACAAAGCAACAGAGCCTAGGGCACTTCCACTTATGGTCCTATAGCTTAGGGAAATTAAAATCAAAAAGACACAGCCACCCCAAAGTTTGGGACAGCTCTGTTTACAAGAACCTCATTTACGGTACAAGTTCAATATCGCAGAAAGTGAAAAATGGATAAAGAAGTTGTGGTACTTACGTAGAATGCAATATCACTCAACAATGAAATCTATGTCATCAGGCCCGTAGGAGCATAATGAGTGGATTCAGGTATGATGATTCTAACTGAAATAAGTCACACAGAAAAAGAAACATCATAAGATATCACTAATACACGGAATGGAAACTTGGCTACACAGGAACTGGATTACAAAACAGAACAGGGTCTCAAATTTAGAAAACCAACTTATGCTTGCTTAAGGGGAAAGGTGAGTTGGGGTGCTGCATAAAACCAGGGATTGAAATGAGCACAGATAAAGTTCCTTAAGCCAAATATGGAATGGACAAGAGCTACTCCTTGCTCAACGAAATGGACTCAACACCCCATATTAAACGCCTAAGAATGGACCTGACTAGTAAGTATCTGAAAACCTATGGATTGCTATGTCTCCGAAAGAGAATCAAGCATGTGTACAGGGGCATAAACGCAGCAGTGATAGGATTGGAGAGGTTCGGTGAGCAAATGAAGACCCTTTGAAGTCATATTGCATGGTACCCATTCCACGGGTTTCAACTACCCAGGTTTAAGGTATTCTTCCTTCAGCTAAAACATGCATGTGGAACCTAGAGTATGATCAACCATGTGATCGGGAGACGTGTTCAAATATGTCTCAGTTTTCGTACCCTGGTACTCGGGTGCAACATTCCAGACGCTTTACTAACACTCTCCCGACTTGGAGAGTCAGTCCCTTTAACCTCCTGTTTGGCCCAGTTTGCAATTTCTGCGGAAGATGAACAGGAATAGGGAGAACCAATGAGAGACTAGCTGGAGGTGTCTGGAAGGGCAAATTTAACTCTCATTTCCCACGAGGAAGAGGAAATAACCAAAGGCTCAGCGTGCCGTGCCGGAAACAGATTAGGGCCTGAAGCCATCCTGCGGTGTTGCAGCCAGCTCGCAAGAAAGCGAGTTGAAGAAAGGAGCTCAGGGGCACTGTAATGCACAAACCTGCAGAGTTATAAATGACAGCTATCGTCCAAAAATAGACTGAAGTAAGGCTGCCAAGAGGACTTGAAAGCGGGGCAGAATTGCAGGAAACCGATTTCAGGAGGTAGACTGGAATTGCATTGAAAGCATAGGAAAAGAGGCAGAACGTCCACAATGATGCACTTGGCCAAAAAGGGCATATGCGTTTTTTCCTGAATATATTCAGGAAAAAACGCATATGCCCTTTTTGGACAACCAAGCAAGCTTGCAAAGGAAATCTGCACTACAATGAAGTCTCACTTCCCACTGGTCAAAAGGGCCATCTGAAAAAAGTGTAAAATCCAGAAAGGCAGGACAGGCCATGGAGAACTGGGAGCCTTGTTATGCTGATGGGCGTGATGTAAATTGCCAACAGACACTTGGGAGAAGTGTATGGTGTTTCCTGAAACATCTAAAAAACAAAGCAACAGAGCCTAGGGCACTTCCACTTATGGTCCTATAGATTAGGGAAATTAAAATCAAAAAGACACAGCCACCCCAAAGTTTGGGACGCCTCTGTTTACAAGAACCTCGTTTACAGTACAAGTTCAACATCGCAGAAAGTGAAAAATGGATAAAGAAGTTGTGGTATTTACTTACAAAGCAATATCACTCAGCAATGAAATCTATGTCATCAGGCCCGTAGCAGCACAGTGAGTGGATTCAGGTATGATGATTCTAACTGAAATAAGTCACACAGAAAAAGAAACATCATAAGATATCACTAATACACGGAATGTAAACTTGGCTACACAGGAACTGAATTCCAAAACAGAACAGGATCTCAAATTTAGAAAACCAACTTATGCTTGCTTAAGGGTAAAGGTGAGTTGGGGTGCTGCATAAAACCAGAGATTGAAATGAGCACAGATAAAGTTCCTTAAGCCAAATATGGAATAGACAAGAGCTACTCCTTGCTCAACGAAATGGACTCAACACCCCATATTAAATGCCTAAGAATGTACCTGACTAGTAAGTATCTTAAAACCTATGGATTGCTATGTCTCCAAAAGAGAATCAAGCGTGTGTGCAGGGGCATAAACGCAGCAGTGATAGGATTGGAGAGGTTCGGTGAGCAAATGAAGACCCTTTGAAGTCATATTGCATGGTACCCATTACACGGGTCTCAACTCTCCAGGTTTAAGGTATTCTTCCTTCAGCTAAAACATGCATGTGGAACCCAGAGTATGATCAACCGTGTGAACGGGAGATGTGTTCAAATATTTCTCAGTTTTCCTCCCTTGGCACTCGGGTGCAACATTCCACATGCTTTACTAACACTCTCCCCACTTGGAGAGTCAGCGCCTTTAACCTCCTGTTTGGCCCAGTTTGCAATTTCTGCGGAAGATGAACAGGAATAGGGAGAACCAATGAGAGACTAGCTGGAGGTGTCTGGACGGGCAAATATAACTCTCATTTCCCACCAGGAAGAGGAAATAACCAAAGGCTCAGCGTGCCGTGCCGGAACCAGATTAGGGCCTGAAGCCATCCTGCGGTGTTGCGGCCAGCTCAAAAGAAAGCGAGTTGAAGAAAGGAGCTCAGGGGCACTGTAATTCACAAACCTGCAGAGTTATAAATGACAGCTATCATCCAAAAATATACTGAAGTAAGGCTGCCAAGAGGACTTGAAAGCGGGGCAGAATTGCAGGAAACCGATTTCAGGAGGTAGACTGGAATTGCATTGAAAGCATAGGAAAAGAGGCAGAACGTCCACAATGATGCACTTGGCCAAAAAGGGCGTATGCGTTTTTTCCTGAATATATTCAGGAAAAAACGCATACGCCTTTTTTGGCCAACCAAGCAAGCTTGCAAAGGAAATCTGCACTACAATGAAGTTTCAATTCCCCCTGGTCAAAAGGGCCATCTGAATAAAGTGTAAAATCCAGAAAGGCAGGACAGGCCATGGAGAACCCGGAGCCTTGTTATGCTGATGGGCGGGATGTAAATTGCCAACAGACACTCGGGAGAAGTGTATGGTGTTTCCTGAAACATCTAAAAAACAAAGCAACAGAGCCTAGGGCACTTCCACTTATGGTCCTATAGCTTAGGGAAATTAAAATCAAAAAGACACAGCCACCCCAAAGTTTGGGACGCCTCTGTTTACAAGAACCTCGTTTACCGTACAAGTTCAACATCGCAGAAAGTGAAAAATGGATAAAGAAGTTGTGGTATTTACTTACAAAGCAATATCACTCAGCAATGAAATCTATGTCATCAGGCCCTTAGCAGCACAGTGAGTGGATTCGGGTATGATGATTCTAACTGAAATAAGTCACACAGAAAAAGAAACATCATAAGATATCACTAATACACGGAATGTAAACTTGGTTACACAGGAAGTGAATTCCAAAACAGAACAGGGTCTCAAATTTAGAAAACCGACTTATGCTTGCTTAAGGGGAAAGGTGAGTTTGGGTGCTGCATAAAACCAGAGATCGAAATGAGCACAGATAAAGTTCCTTAAGCCAAATATGGAATAGACAAGAGCTACTCCTTGCTCAACGAAATGGACTCAACACCCCATATTAAACGCCTAAGAATGTACCTGACTAGTAAGTATCTTAAAACCTATGGATTGCTATGTCTCCGAAAGAGAATCAAGCGTGTGTGCAGGGGCATAAACGCAGCAGTGATAGGATTGGAGAGGTTCAGTGAGCAAATGAAGACCCTTTGAAGTCATATTGCATGGTACCCATTCCACGGGTCTCAACTCTCCAGGTTTAAGGTATTCTTCCTTCAGCTAAAACATGCATGTGGAACCCAGAGTATGATCAACCGTGTGAACGGGAGATGTGTTCAAATATGTCTCAGTTTTCCTCCTCTGGCACTCGGGTGCATCATTCCACATGCTTTACTAACACTCTCCCCACTTGGAGAGTCAGCGCCTTTAACCTCCTGTTTGGCCCAGTTTGCAATTTCTGCGGAAGATGAACAGGAATAGGGAGAACCAATGAGAGACTAGCTGGAGGTGTCTGGACGGGCAAATATAACTCTCATTTCCCACAAGGAAGAGGAAATAACCAAAGGCTCAGCATGCCGTGCCGGAACCAGATTAGGGCCTGAAGCCATCCTGCGGTGTTGCGGCCAGCTCACAAGGAAGCAAGTTGAAGAAAGGAGCTCAGGGACACTGTAATTCACAAACCTGCAGAGTTATAAATGACAGCTATCGTCCAAAAATATACTGAAGTAAGGCTCCCAAGAGGACTTGAAAGCGGGGCAGAATTGCAGGAAACCGATTTCAGGAGGTAGACTGGAATTGCACTGAAAGCATAGGAAAAGAGGCAGAACGTCCACAATGATGCACTTGGCCGAAAAGGGCGTATGCGTTTTTTCCTGAATATATTCAGGAAAAAACGCATACGCCCTTTTTGGGCAACCAAGCAAGCATGCAAAGGAAATCTGCACTACAATGAAGTCTCACTTCCCCCCGGTCAAAAGGGCCATCTGAAAAAAGTGTAAAATCCAGAAAGGCAGGACAGGTCATGGAGAACTGGGAGCCTTGTTATGCTGATGGGCGGGATGTAAATCGCCAACAGACACACGGGAGAAGTGTATGGTGTTTCCTGAAACATCTAAAAAACAAAGCAACAGAGCCTAGGGCACTTCCACTTATGGTCCTATAGCTTAGGGAAATTAAAATCAAAAAGACACAGCCACCCCAAAGTTTGGGACGCCTCTGTTTACAAGAACCTCGTTTACCATACAAGTTCAACATCGCAGAAAGTGAAAAATGGATAAAGAAGTTTTGCTATTTACTTTCAAAGCAATATCACTCAGCAATGAAATCTATGTCATCAGGCCCTTAGCAGCACAATGAGTGGATTCAGGTATGATGATTCTAACTGAAATAAGTCACACAGACAAAGACACATCATAAGATATCAGTAATACACGGAATGTAAACTTGGCTACACAGGAACTGAATTACAGAACAGAACAGGGTCTCAAATTTAGAAAACCATCTTAGGCTTGCTTAAGGGGAAAGGTGACTTGGGGTGCTGCATAAAACCAGAGATTGAAATGAGCACAGATAAAGTTCCTTAAGCCAAATATGGAATAGACAAGAGCTACTCCTTGCTCAACGAAATGGACTCAACACCCCATATTAAATGCCTAAGAATGTACCTGACTAGTAAGTATCTTAAAACCTATGGATTGCTATGTCTCCAAAAGAGAATCAAGCGTGTGTGCAGGGGCATAAACACAGCAGTGATAGGATTGGAGAGGTTCGGTGAGCAAATGAAGACCCTTTGAAGTCATATTGCATGGTACCCATTCCACGGGTTTCAACCACCCAGGTTTAAGGTATTCTTCCTTCAGCTAAAACATGCGTGTGGAACCTAGAGTATGATCAACCATGTGATCGGGAGACGTGTTCAAATATGTCTCAGTTTTCGTACCCTGGTACTCGGGTGCAACATTCCAGACGCTTTACTAACACTCTCCCGACTTGGAGAGTCAGTCCCTTTAACCTCCTGTTTGGCCCAGTTTGCAATTTCTGCGGAAGATGAACAAGAATAGCGAGAACCAATGAGAGACTAGCTGGAGGTGTCTGGACGGGCAAATTTAACTCTCATTTCCCACCAGGAAGAGGAAATAACCAAAGGCTCAGCGTGCCGTGCCGGAACCAGATTAGGGCCTGAAGCCATCCTGCGGTGTTGCGGCCAGCTCACAAGAAAGCGAGTTCAAGAAAGGAGCTCTGGGACACTGTAATGCACAAACCTGCAGAGTTATAAATGACAGCTATCGTCCAAAAATATACTGAAGTAAGGCTGCCAAGAGGACTTGAAAGCGGGGCAGAATTGCAGGAAACCGATTTCAGGAGGTAGACTGGAATTGCATTGAAAGCATAGGAAAAGAGGCAGAACGTCCACAATGATGCACTTGGCCAAAAAGGGCGTATGCGTTTTTTCCTGAATATATTCAGGAAAAAACGCATACGCCCTTTTTGGCCAACCAAGTAAGCTTGCAAAGGAAATCTGCACTACAATGAAGTCTCACTTCCCCCCGGTCAAAAGGGCCATCTGAAAAAAGTGTAAAATCCAGAAAGGCAGGACAGGCCATGGAGAACTGGGAGCCTTGTTATGCTGATGGGCGGGATGTAAATTGCCAACAGACACTCGGGAGAAGTGTATGGTGTTTCCTGAAACATCTAAAAAACAAAGCAACAGAGCCTAGGGCACTTCCACTTATGGTCCTATAGCTTAGGGAAATTAAAATCAAAAAGACACCGCCACCCCAAAGTTTGGGACACCACTGTTTACAAGAACCTCCTTTACCATACAAGTTCAATATCACAGAAAGTGAAAAATGGATAAAGAACTTGTGGTACTTACGTACAATGCAGTATCACTCAGCAATGAAATCTATGTCATCAGGCCCATAGCAGCATAATGAGTGGATTCAGGTACGATGATTCTAACTGAAATAAGTCACACAGAAAAAGAAACATCATAAGATATCACTAATACACGGAATGTAAACTTGGCTACACAGGAACTGAATTCCAAAACAGAACAGGGTCTCAAATTTAGAAAACCAACTTATGCTTGCTTAAGGGGAAAGGTGAGTTGGGGTGCTGCATAAAACGAGAGATTGAAATGAGCACAAATAAAGTTCCTTGAGCCAAATATGGAATAGACAAGAGCTACTCCTTGCTCAATGAAATGGACTCAACAACCCATATTAAACGCCTAAGAATGTACCTGACTAGTAAGTATCTTAAAACCTATGGATTTTTATGTCTCCAAAAGAGAATCAAGCGTGTGTACAGGGGCATAAACGCAGCAGTGATAGGATTGGAGAGGTTCGGTGAGCAAATGAAGACCCTTTGAAGTCATATTGCATGGTACCCATTCCACGGGTCTCAACTCTCCAGGTTTAAGGTATTCTTCCTTCAGCTAAAACATGCATGTGGAACCCAGAGTATGATCAACCATGTGATCGGGAGATGTGTTCAAATATGTCTCAGTTTTCGTACCCTGGTACTCGGGTGCAACATTCCAGACGCTTTACTAACACTCTCCCGACTTGGAGAGTCAGCGCCTTTAACCTCCTGTTTGGCCCAGTTTGCAATTTCTGCGGAAGATGAACAGGAATAGGGAGAACCAATGAGAGACTAGCTGGAGGTGTCTGGACGGGCAAATATAACTCTCATTTCCCACAAGGAAGAGGAAATAACCAAAGGCTCAGCATGCCGTGCCGGAAACAGATTAGGGCCTGAAGCCATCCTGCGGTGTTGTGGCCAGCTCAAAAGAAAGCGAGTTGAAGAAAGGAGCTCAGGGGCACTGTAATGCACAAACCTGCAGAGTTATAAATGACAGCTATCGTCCAAAAATATACTGAAGTAAGGCTGCCAAGAGGACTTGAAAGCGGGGCAGAATTGCAGGAAACCGATTTCAGGAGGTAGACTGGAATTGCACTGAAAGCATAGGAAAAGAGGCAGAACGTCCACAATGATGCACTTGGCCGAAAAGGGCGTATGCGTTTTTTCCTGAATATATTCAGGAAAAAACGCATACGCCCTTTTTGGCCAACCAAGCAAGCATGCAAAGGAAATCTGCACTACAATGAAGTCTCACTTCCCCCCGGTCAAAAGGGCCATCTGAAAAAAGTGTAAAATCCAGAAAGGCAGGACAGGCCATGGAGAACTGGGAGCCTTGTTATGCTGATGGGCGGGATGTAAATCGCCAACAGACACTCGGGAGAAGTGTATGGTGTTTCCTGAAACATCTAAAAAACAAAGCAACAGAGCCTAGGGCACTTCCACTTATGGTCCTATAGCTTAGGGAAATTAAAATCAAAAAGACACAGCCACCCCAAAGTTTGGGACGCCTCTGTTTACAAGAACCTCGTTTACCATACAAGTTCAACATCACAGAAAGTGAAAAATGGATAAAGAAGTTTTGCTATTTACTTTCAAAGCAATATCACTCAGCAATGAAATCTATGTCATCAGGCCCTTAGCAGCACAATGAGTGGATTCAGGTATGATGATTCTAACTGAAATAAGTCACACAGAAAAAGACACATCATAAGATATCAGTAATACACGGAATGTAAACTTGGCTACACAGGAACTGAATTACAGAACAGAACAGGGTCTCAAATTTAGAAAACCAACTTATGCTTGCTTAAGGGGAAAGGTGAGTTGGTGTGCTGCATAAAACCAGAGATTGAAATGAGCACAGATAAATTTCCTTAAGCCAAATATAGAATAGACAAGAGCTACTCCTTGCTCAACGAAATGGACTCAACACCGCATATTAAACGCCTAAGAATGTACCTGACTAGTAAGTATCTTAAAACCTATGGATTGCTATGTCTCCGAAAGAGAATCAAGCGTGTGTACAGGGGCATAAACGCAGCAGTGATAGGACTGGAGAGGTTCCGTGAGCAAATGAAGACCCTTTGAAGTCATATTGCATGGTACCCATTCCACGGGTTTCAACCACCCAGGTTTAAGGTATTCTTCCTTCAGCTAAAACATGCATGTGGAACCTAGAGTATGATCAACCATGTGATCGGGAGACGTGTTCAAATATGTCTCAGTTTTCGTACCCTGGTACTCGGGTGCAACATTCCAGACGCTTTACTAACACTCTCCCGACTTGGAGAGTCAGTCCCTTTAACCTCCTGTTTGGCCCAGTTTGCAATTTCTGCGGAAGATGAACAGGAATAGCGAGAACCAATGAGAGACTAGCTGGAGGTGTCTGGACGGGCAAATTTAACGCTCATTTCCCACCAGGAAGAGGAAATAACCAAAGGCTCAGCGTGCCGTGCCGGAACCAGATTAGGGCCTGAAGCCATCCTGCGGTGTTGCGGCCAGCTCACAAGAAAGTGAGTTCAAGAAAGGAGCTCTGGGACACTGTAATGCACAAACCTGCAGAGTTATAAATGACAGCTATCGTCCAAAAATATACTGAAGTAAGGCTGCCAAGAGGACTTGAAAGCAGGGCAGAATTGCAGGAAACCGATTTCAGGAGGTAGACTGGAATTGCATTGAAAGCATAGGAAAAGAGGCAGAACGTCCACAATGATGCACTTGGCCAAAAAGGGCGTATGCGTTTTTTCCTGAATATATTCAGGAAAAAACGCATACGCCCTTTTTGGCCAACCAAGTAAGCTTGCAAAGGAAATTTGCACTACAATGAAGTCTCACTTCCCCCCGGTCAAAAGGGCCATCTGAAAAAAGTGTAAAATCCAGAAAGGCAGGACAGGCCATGGAGAACTGGGAGCCTTGTTATGCTGATGGGCGGGATGTAAATTGCCAACAGACACTCGGGAGAAGTGAATGGTGTTTCCTGAAACATCTAAAAAACAAAGCAACAGAGCCTAGGGCACTTCCACTTATGGTCCTATAGTTTAGGGAAATTAAAATCAAAAAGACACAGCCACCCCAAAGTTTGGGACGCCTCTGTTTACAAGAACCTCGTTTACCGTACAAGTTCAATATCACAGAAAGTGAAAAATGGATAAAGAACTTGTGGTACTTACCTACAATGCAGTATCACTCAACAATGAAATCTATGTCATCAGGCCCGTAGCAGCATAATGAGTGGATTCAGGTACGATGATTCTAACTGAAATAAGTCACACAGAAAAAGAAACATCATAAGATATCAGTAATACACGGAATGTAAACTTGGCTACACAGGAACTGAATTCCAAAACAGAACAGGGTCTCAAATTTAGAAAAGCAACTTATGCTTGCTTAAGGGTAAAGGTGAGTTGGGGTGCTGCATAAAACCAGAGATCGAAATGAGCACAGATAAAGTTCCTTAAGCCAAATATGGAATAGACAAGAGCTACTCCTTGCTCAACGAAATGGACTCAACACCGCATATTAAACGCCTAAGAATGGACCTGACTAGTAAGTATCTTAAAACCTATGGATTGCTATGTCTCCGAAAGAGAATCAAGCATGTGTACAGGGGCATAAACGCAGCAGTGATAGGATTGGAGAGGTTCGGTGAGCAAATGAACACCCTTTGAAGTCATGTTGCATGGTACCCATTCCACGGGTTTCAACTACCCAGGTTTAAGGGATTCTTCCTTCAGCTAAATCATGCATGTGGAACCTAGAGTATGATCAACCTTGTGATCGGGAGACGTGTTCAAATATGTCTCAGTTTTCGTACCCTGGTACTCGGGTGCAACATTCCAGACGCTTTACTAACACTCTCCCGACTTGGAGAGTCAGTCCCTTTAACCTCCTGTTTGGCCCAGTTTGCAATTTCTGTGGAAGATGAACAGGAATAGCGAGAACCAATGAGAGACTAGCTGGAGGTGTCTGGACGGGCAAATTTAACTCTCATTTCCCACCAGGAAGAGGAAATAACCAAAGGCTCAGCGTGCCGTGCCGGAACCAGATTAGGGCCTGAAGCCATCCTGCGGTGTTGCGGCCAGCTCACAAGAAAGCGAGTTGAAGAAAGGAGCTCAGGGGCACTGTAATGCACAAACCTGCAGAGTTATAAATGACAGCTATCGTCCAAAAATATACTGAAGTAAGGCTGCCAAGAGGACTTGAAAGCGGGGCAGAATTGCAGGAAACCGATTTCAGGAGGTAGACTGGAATTGCATTGAAAGCATAGGAAAAGAGGCAGAATGTCCACAATG
Source organism: Delphinus delphis (assembly GCF_949987515.2). Taxonomy (NCBI): domain Eukaryota; kingdom Metazoa; phylum Chordata; class Mammalia; order Artiodactyla; family Delphinidae; genus Delphinus; species Delphinus delphis. The sequence continues at coordinate 2,444,527 of NW_027192654.1, read as the reverse complement.
ATGCACTTGGCCAAAAAGGGCGTATGCGTTTTTTCCTGAATATATTCAGGAAAAAACGCATACGCCCTTTTTGGCCAACCAAGCAAGCTTGCAAAGGAAATCTGCACTACAGTGAAGTCTCACTTCCCCCCGGTCAAAAGGGCCATCTGAAAAAAGTGTAAAATCCAGAAGGGCAGGACAGGCCATGGAGAACTGGGAGCCTTGTTATGCTGATGGACGGGATGTAAATTGCCAACAGACACTCGGGAGAAGTGTATGGTGTTTCCTGAAACATCTAAAAAACAAAGCAACAGAGCCTAGGGCACTTCCACTTATGGTCCTATAGCTTAGGGAAATTAAAATCAAAAAGACACAGCCACCCCAAAGTTTGGGACACCTCTGTTTACAAGAACCTCCTTTACCATACAAGTTCAATATCACAGAAAGTGAAAAATGGATAAAGAACTTTTGGTACTTACGTACAATGCAGTATCACTCAGCAATGAAATCTATGTCATCAGGCCCATAGCAGCATAATGAGTGGATTCAGGTACGATGATTCTAACTGAAATAAGTCACACAGAAAAAGAAACATCATAAGATATCACTAATACACGGAATGTAAACTTGGCTACACAGGAACTGAATTCCAAAACAGAACAGGGTGTCAAATTTAGAAAACCAACTTATGCTTGCTTAAGGGGAAAGGTGAGTTGGGCTGCTGCATAAAACCAGAGATTGAAATGAGCACAGATAAAGTTCCTTAAGCCAAATATGGAATAGACAAGAGCTACTCCTTGCTCAACGAAATGGACTCAACACCCCATATTAAACGCCTAAGAATGTACCTGACTAGTAAGTATCTTAAAACCTATGGATTGCTATGTCTCCAAAAGAGAATCAAGCGTGTGTACAGGGGCATAAACGCAGCAGTGATAGGATTGGAGAGGTTCGGTGAGCAAATGAAGACCCTTTGAAGTCATATTGCATGGTACCCATTCCACGGGTCTCAACTCTCCAGGTTTAAGGTATTCTTCCTTCAGCTAAAACATGCATGTGGAACCCAGAGTATGATCAACCATGTGATCGGGAGATGTGTTCAAATATGTCTCAGTTTTCGTACCCTGGTACTCGGGTGCAACATTCCAGACGCTTTACTAACACTCTCCCGACTTGGAGAGTCAGTCCCTTTAACCTCCTGTTTGGCCCAGTTTGCAATTTCTGCGGAAGATGAACAGGAATAGCGAGAACCAATGAGAGACTAGCTGGAGGTGTCTGGACGGGCAAATTTAACTCTCATTTCCCACCAGGAAGAGGAAATAACCAAAGGATCAGCGTGTCGTGCCGGAACCAGATTAGGGCCTGAAGCCATCCTGCGGTGTTGCGGCCAGCTCACAAGGAAGCAAGTTGAAGAAAGGAGCTCAGGGACACTGTAATTCACAAACCTGCAGAGTTATAAATGACAGCTATCGTCCAAAAATATACTGAAGTAAGGCTCCCAAGAGGACTTGAAAGCGGGGCAGAATTGCAGGAAACCGATTTCAGGAGGTAGACTGGAATTGCACTGAAAGCATAGGAAAAGAGGCAGAATGTCCACAATGATGCACTTGGCCAAAAAGGGCGTATGCGTTTTTTCCTGAATATATTCAGGAAAAAACGCATACGCCCTTTTTGGCCAACCAAGCAAGCTTGCAAAGGAAATCTGCACTACAGTGAAGTCTCACTTCCCCCCGGTCAAAAGGGCCATCTGAAAAAAGTGTAAAATCCAGAAATGCAGGACAGGCCATGGAGAACTGGGAGCCTTGTTATGCTGATGGACGGGATGTAAATTGCCAACAGACACTCGGGAGAAGTGTATGGTGTTTCCTGAAACATCTAAAAAACAAAGCAACAGAGCCTAGGGCACTTCCACTTATGGTCCTATAGCTTAGGGAAATTAAAATCAAAAAGACACAGCCACCCCAAAGTTTGGGACACCTCTGTTTACAAGAACCTCCTTTACCATACGAGTTCAATATCACAGAAAGTGAAAAATGGATAAAGAACTTGTGGTACTTACGTACAATGCAGTATCACTCAGCAATGAAATCTATGTCATCAGGCCCATAGCAGCATAATGAGTGGATTCAGGTACGATGATTCTAACTGAAATAAGTCACACAGAAAAAGAAACATCATAAGATATCACTAATACACGGAATGTAAACTTGGCTACACAGGAACTGAATTCCAAAACAGAACAGGGTGTCAAATTTAGAAAACCAACTTATGCTTGCTTAAGGGGAAAGGTGAGTTGGGCTGCTGCATAAAACCAGAGATTGAAATGAGCACAGATAAAGTTCCTTAAGCCAAATATGGAATAGACAAGAGCTACTCCTTGCTCAACGAAATGGACTCAACACCCCATATTAAACGCCTAAGAATGTACCTGACTAGTAAGTATCTTAAAACCTATGGATTGCTATGTCTCCAAAAGAGAATCAAGCGTGTGTACAGGGGCATAAACGCAGCAGTGATAGGATTGGAGAGGTTCGGTGAGCAAATGAAGACCCTTTGAAGTCATATTGCATGGTACCCATTCCACGGGTCTCAACTCTCCAGGTTTAAGGTATTCTTCCTTCAGCTAAAACATGCATGTGGAACCCAGAGTATGATCAACCATGTGATCGGGAGATGTGTTCAAATATGTCTCAGTTTTCGTACCCTGGTACTCGGGTGCAACATTCCAGACGCTTTACTAACACTCTCCCGACTTGGAGAGTCAGTCCCTTTAACCTCCTGTTTGGCCCAGTTTGCAATTTCTGCGGAAGATGAACAGGAATAGCGAGAACCAATGAGAGACTAGCTGGAGGTGTCTGGACGGGCAAATTTAACTCTCATTTCCCACCAGGAAGAGGAAATAACCAAAGGATCAGCGTGTCGTGCCGGAACCAGATTAGGGCCTGAAGCCATCCTGCGGTGTTGCGGCCAGCTCACAAGGAAGAAAGTTGAAGAAAGGAGCTCAGGGACACTGTAATTCACAAACCTGCAGAGTTATAAATGACAGCTATCGTCCAAAAATATACTGAAGTAAGGCTGCCAAGAGGACTTGAAAGCGGGGCAGAATTGCAGGAAACCGATTTCAGGAGGTAGACCGGAATTGCATTGAAAGCATAGGAAAAGAGGCAGAACGTCCACAATGATGCACTTGGCCAAAAAGGGCGTATGCGTTTTTTCCTGAATATATTCAGGAAAAAACGCATACGCCCTTTTTGGGCAACCAAGCAAGCATGCAAAGGAAATCTGCACTACAATGAAGTCTCACTTCCCCCCGGTCAAAAGGGCCATCTGAAAAAAGTGTAAAATCCAGAAAGGCAGGACAGGCCATGGAGAACTGGGAGCCTTGTTATGCTGATGGGCGGGATGTAAATCGCCAACAGACACACGGGAGAAGTGTATGGTGTTTCCTGAAACATCTAAAAAACAAAGCAACAGAGCCTAGGGCACTTCCACTTATGGTCCTATAGCTTAGGGAAATTAAAATCAAAAAGACACAGCCACCCCAAAGTTTGGGATGCCTCTGTTTACAAGAACCTCGTTTACCATACAAGTTCAACATCGCAGAAAGTGAAAAATGGATAAAGAAGTTTTGCTATTTACTTTCAAAGCAATATCACTCAGCAATGAAATCTATGTCATCAGGCCCTTAGCAGCACAATGAGTGGATTCAGGTATGATGATTCTAATTGAAATAAGTCACACAGAAAAAGACACATCATAAGATATCAGTAATACACGGAATGTAAACTTGGCTACACAGGAACTGAATTACAGAACAGAACAGGGTCTCAAATTTAGAAAACCAACTTATGCTTGCTTAAGGGGAAAGGTGAGTTCGGGTGCTGCATAAAACCAGAGATTGAAATGAGCACAGATAAAGTTCCTTAAGCCAAATATGGAATAGACAAGAGCTACTCCTTGCTCAACGAAATGGACTCAACACCGCATATTAAACGCCTAAGAATGTACCTGACTAGTAAGTATCTTAAAACCTATGGATTGCTATGTCTCCGAAAGTGAATCAAGCGTGTGTACAGGGGCATAAACGCAGCAGTGATAGGACTGGAGAGGTTCGGTGAGCAAATGAAGACCCTTTGAAGTCATATTGTATGGTACCCATTCCACGGGTTTCAACCACCCAGGTTTAAGGTATTCTTCCTTCAGCTAAAACATGCATGTGGAACCTAGAGTATGATCAACCATGTGATCGGGAGACGTGTTCAAATATATCTCAGTTTTCGTACCCTGGTACTCGGGTGCAACATTCCAGACACTTTACTAACACTCTCCCGACTTGGAGAGTCAGTCCCTTTAACCTCCTGTTTGGCCCAGTTTGCAATTTCTGTGGAAGATGAACAGGAATAGCGAGAACCAATGAGACACTATCTGGAGGTGTCTGGACCGGCAAATTTAACTCTCATTTCCTACCAGGAAGAGGAATTAACCAAAGGCTCAGCGTGCCGTGCCGGTACCAGATTAGGGCCTGAAGCCATCCTGCGGTGTTGCGGCCAGCTCACAAGAAAGCGAGTTGAAGAAAGGAGCTCATGGGCACTGTAATTCACAAACCTGCAGAGTTATAAATGACAGCTATTGTCCAAAAATATACTGAAGTAAGGCTGCCAAGAGGACTTGAAAGCGGGGCAGAATTGCAGGAAACCGATTTCAGGAGGTAGACTGGAATTGCATTGAAAGCATAGGAAAAGAGGCAGAACGTCCACAATGATGCACTTGGCCAAAAAGGGCGTATGCGTTTTTTCCTGAATATATTCAGGAAAAAACGCATACGCCCTTTTTGGCCAACCAAGCAAGCTTGCAAAGGAAATCTGCACTACAATGAAGTCTCACTTCCCCCCGGTCAAAAGGGCCATCTGAAAAAAGTGTAAAATCCAGAAAGGCAGGACAGGCCATGGAGAACTGGGAGCCTTGTTATGCTGATGGGCGGGATGTAAATTGCCAACAGACACTGGGGAGAAGTGTATGGTGTTTCCTGAAACATCTAGAAAACAAAGCAACAGAGCCTAGGGCACTTCCACTTATGGTCCTATAGCTTAGGGAAATTAAAATCAAAAAGACACAGCCACCCCAAAGTTTGGGACGCCTCTGTTTACAAGAACCTCGTTTACCGTACAAGTTCAATATCACAGAAAGTGAAAAATGGATAAAGAACTTGTGGTACTTACCTACAATGCAGTATCACTCAACAATGAAATCTATGTCATCAGGCCCGTAGCAGCATAATGAGTGGATTCAGGTACGATGATTCTAACTGAAATAAGTCACACAGAAAAAGAAACATCATAAGATATCAGTAATACACGGAATGTAAACTTGGCTACACAGGAACTGAATTACAAAACAGAACAGGGTCTCAAATTTAGAAAACCAACTTATGCTTGCTTAAGGGGAAAGGTGAGTTGGGGTGCTGCATAAAACCAGAGATCGAAATGAGCACAGATGAAGTTCCTTAAGCCAAATATGGAATAGACAAGAGCTACTCCTTGCTCAATGAAATGGACTCAACACCGCATATTAAACGCCTAAGAATGTACCTGACTAGTAAGTATCTTAAAACCTATGGATTGCTATGTCTCCGAAAGAGAATCAAGCATGTGTACAGGGGCATAAACCCAGCAGTGATAGGATTGGAGAGGTTCGGTGAGCAAATGAAGACCCTTTGAAGTCATGTTGCATGGTATTCATTCCACGGGTTTCAACTACCCAGGTTTAAGGGATTCTTCCTTCAGCTAAAACATGCATGTGGAACCTAGAGTATGATCAACCATGTGATCGGGAGACGTGTTCAAATATGTCTCAGTTTTCGTACCCTGGTACTCGGGTGCAAAATTCCAGACACTTTAGTAACACTCTCCCGACCTGGAGAGTCAGTCCCTTTAACCTCCTGTTTGGCCCAGTTTGCAATTTCTGCGGAAGATGTACAGTAATAGGGAGAACCAATGAGAGACTAGCTGGAGGTGTCTGGACGGGCAAATTTAACTCTCATTCCCACCAGGAAGAGGAATTAACGAATGGCTCAGCGTGCCGTGCCGGAACCAGATTAGGGCCTGAAGCCATCCTGCGGTGTTGCGGCCAGCTCACAAGAAAGCGAGTTCAAGAAAGGAGCTCTGAGACACTGTAATGCACAAACCTGCAGAGTTATAAATGACAGCTATCGTCCAAAAATATACTGAAGTAAGGCTGCCAAGAGGACTTGAAAGCGGGGCAGAATTGCAGGAAACTGATTTCAGGAGGTAGACTGGAATTGCATTGAAAGCATAGGAAAAGAGGCAGAACGTCCACAATGATGCACTTGGCCAAAAAGGGCATATGCGTTTTTTCCTGAATATATTCAGGAAAAAACGCATACGCCCTTTTTGTCCAACCAAGTAAGCTTGCAAAGGAAATCTGCACTACAATGAAGTCTCACTTCCCCCCGGTCAAAAGGGCCATCTGAAAAAAGTGTAAAATCCAGAAAGGCAGGACAGGCCATGGAGAACTGGGAGCCTTGTTATGCTGATGGGCGGGATGTAAATTGCCAACAGACACTCGGGAGAAGTGTATGGTGTTTCCTGAAACATCTAAAAAACAAAGCAACAGAGCCTAGGGCACTTCCACTTATGGTCCTATAGCTTAGGGAAATTAAAATCAAAAAGACACAGCCACCCCAAAGTTTGGGACGCCTCTGTTTACAAGAACCTCGTTTACCGTACAAGTTCAATATCACAGAAAGTGAAAAATGGATAAAGAACTTGTGGTACTTACCTACAATGCAGTATCACTCAACAATGAAATCTATGTCATCAGGGCCGTAGCAGCATAATGGGTGGATTCAGGTACGATGATTCTAACTGAAATAAGTCACACAGAAAAAGAAACATCATAAGATATCAGTAATACACGGAATATAAACTTGGCTACACAGGAACTGAATTCCAAAACAGAACAGGGTCTCAAATTTAGAAAACCAACTTATGCTTGCTTAAGGGGAAAGGTGAGTTGGGGTGCTGCATAAAACCAGAGATCGAAATGAGCACAGATAATGTTCCTTAAGCCAAATATGGAATAGACAAGAGCTACTCCTTGCTCAACGAAATGGACTCAACACCGTATATTAAACGCCTAAGAATGTACCTGACTAGTAAGTATAATAAAACCTATGGATTGCTATGTCTCCGAAAGTGAATCAAGCATGTGTATAGGGGCATAAATGTAGCAGTGATAGGATTCGAGAGGTTCGGTGAGCAAATGAAGACCCTTTGAAGTCATATTGCATGGTACCCATTCCACGCGTTTCAAATACACAGGTTTAAGGTATTCTTCCTTCAGCTAAAACATGCATGTGGAACCTAGAGTATGATCAACCATGTGATTGGGAGACGTGTTCAAATATGTCTCAGTTTTCGTACCCTGGTACTCGGGTGCAAAATTCCAGACACTTTACTAACACTCTCCCGACTTGGAGAGTCAGTCCCTTTAACCTCCTGTTTGGCCCAGTTTGCAATTTCTGCGGAAGATGTACAGGAATAGGGAGAACCAATGAGAGACTAGCTGGAGGTGTCTGGACGGGCAAATTTAACTCTCATTTCCCACCAGGAAGAGGAAATAACCAAAGGATCAGCGTGCCGTGCCAGAACCCGATTAGGGCCTGAAGCCATCCTGTGGTGTTGCTGCCAGCTCACAAGAAAGCGAGTTGGAGAAAGGAGCTCAGGGGCACTGTAATTCACAAACCTGCAGAGTTATAAATGACAGCTATCGTCCAAAAATATACTGAAGTAAGGCTGCCAAGAGGACTTGAAAACGGGGCAGAATTGCAGGAAACCGATTTCAGGAGGTAGACCGGAATTGCATTGAAAGCATAGGAAAAGAGGCAGAACGTCCACAATGATGCACTTGGCCAAAAAGGGCGTATGCGTTTTATCCTGAATATATTCAGGAAAAAACGCATACGCCCTTTTTGGCCAACCAAGCAAGCTTGCAAAGGAAATCTGCACTACAATGAAGTCTCACTTCCCCCCGGTCAAAAGGGCCATCTGAAAAAAGTGTAAAATCCAGAAAGGCAGGACAGGCCATGGAGAACTGGGAGTCTTGTTATGCTGATGGGCGTGATGTAAATTGCCAACAGACACTCGGGAGAAGTGTATGGTGTTTCCTGAAACATCTAAAAAACAAAGCAACAGAGCCTAGGGCACTTCCACTTATGGTCTTATAGCTTAGGGAAATTAAAATCAAAAAGACACAGCCACCCCAAAGTTTGGGACGCCTCTGTTTACAAGAACCTCGTTTACAGTACAAGTTCAATATCACAGAAAGTGAAAAATGGATAAAGAACTTGTGGTATTTACGTACAAAGCAATATCACTCAGCAATGAAATCTATGTCATCAGGCCCTTAGCAGCACAATGAGTGGATTCAGGTATGATGATTCTAACTGAAATAAGTCACACAGAAAAAGAAACATCATAAGATATCAGTAATACACGGAATGTAAACTTGGCTACACAGGAACTGAATTACAGTACAGAACAGGGTCTCAAATTTAGAAAACCAACTTATGCTTGCTTAAGGGGAAAGGTGAGTTGGGGTGCTGCATAAAACCAGAGATTGAAATGAGCACAGATAAAGTTCCTTAAGCCAAATATGAAATAGACAAGAGCTACTCCTTGCTCAACGAAATGGACTCAACACCCCATATTAAACGCCTAAGAATGTACCTGACTAGTAAGTATCTTAAAACCTATGGATTGCTATGTCTCCGAAAGAGAATCAAGCATGTGTACAGGGTCATAAATGCAGCAGTGATAGGATTGGAGAAGTTCGGTGAGCAAATGAAGACCCTTTGAAGTCATATTGCATGGTACCCATTCCACGGGTTTCAACTACCCAGGTTTAAGGTATTCTTCCTTCAGCTAAAACATGCATGTGGAACCTAGAGTATGATCAGCCATGTGATCGGGAGACGTGTTCAAATATATCTCAGTTTTCGTACCCTGGTACTCGGGTGCAACATTCCAGACACTTTACTAACACTCTCCCGACTTGGAGAGTCAGTCCCTTTAACCTCCTGTTTGGCCCAGTTTGCAATTTCTGTGGAAGATGAACAGGAATAGCGAGAACCAATGAGACACTATCTGGAGGTTTCTGGACGGGCAAATTTAACTCTCATTTCCTACCAGGAAGAGGTATTAACCAAAGGCTCAGCGTGCCGTGCCGGTACCAGATTAGGGCCTGAAGCCATCCTGCGGTGTTGCGGCCAGCTCACAAGAAAGCGAGTTCAAGAAAGGAGCTCATGGGCACTGTAATTCACAAACCTGCAGAGTTATAAATGACAGCTATTGTCCAAAAATATACTGAAGTAAGGCTGCCAAGAGGACTTGAAAGCGGGGCAGAATTGCAGGAAACCGATTTCAGGAGGTAGACTGGAATTGCATTGAAAGCATAGGAAAAGAGGCAGAACGTCCACAATGATGCACTTGGCCAAAAAGGGCGTATGCGTTTTTTCCTGAATATATTCAGGAAAAAACACATACGCCCTTTTTGGCCAACCAAGCAAGCTTGCAAAGGAAATCTGCACTACAATGAAGTCTCACTTCCCCCCGGTCAAAAGGGCCATCTGAAAAAAGTGTAAAATCCAGAAAGGCAGGACAGGCCATGGAGAACTGGGAGCCTTGTTATGCTGATGGGTGGGATGTAAATTGCCAACAGACACTTGGGAGAAGTGTATGGTGTTTCCTGAAACATCTAAAAAACAAAGCAACAGAGCCTAGGGCACTTCCACTTATGGTCCTATAGCTTAGGGAAATTAAAATCAAAAAGACACAGCCACCCCAAAGTTTGGGACGCCTCTGTTTACAAGAACCTCGTTTACAGTACAAGTTCAACATCGCAGAAAGTGAAAAATGGATAAAGATGTTGTGATATTTACTTACAAAGCAATATCACTCAGCAATGAAATCTATGTCATCAGGCCCTTAGCAGCACAATGAGTGGATTCAGGTATGAAGATTCTTACTGAAATAAGTCACACAGAAAAAGAAACATCATAAGATATCAGTAATACACGGAATGTAAACTTGGCTACACAGGAACTGAATTACAGAACAGAACAGGGTCTCAAATTTAGAAAACCAACTTATGCTTGCTTAAGGGTAAAGGTGAGTTGGGGTGCTGCATAAAACCAGAGATCGAAATGAGCACAGATAAAGTTCCTTAAGCCAAATATGGAATAGACAAGAGCTACTCCTTGCTCAGCGAAATGGACTCAACACCGCATATTAAACGCCTAAGAATGTACCTGACTAGTAAGTATCTTAAAACCTATGGATTGCTATGTCTCTGAAAGAGAATCAAGCATGTGTACAGGGGCATAAACGCAGCAGTGATAGGATTGGAGAGGTTCGGTGAGCAAATGAAGACCCTTTGAAGTCATATTGCATGGTACCCATTCCACGGGTTTCAACTACCCAGGTTTAAGGTATTCTTCCTTCAGCTAAAACATGCATGTGGAACCTAGAGTATGATCAACCATGTGATCGGGAGACGTGTTCAAATATGTCTCAGTTTTCGTACCCTGGTACTCGGGTGCAACATTCCAGACGCTTTACTAACACTCTCCCTACTTGGAGAGTCAGTCCCTTTAACCTCCTGTTTGGCCCAGTTTGCAATTTCTGCGGAAAATGAACAGGAATAGGGAGAACCAATGAGAGACTAGCTGGAGGTGTCTGGACGGGCAAATTTAACTCTCATTTCCCACCAGGAAGAGGAATTAACCAAAGGCTCAGCATGCCGTGCCAGAACCAGATTAGGGCCTGAAGCCATCCTGTGGTGTTGCGGCCAGCTCACAAGAAAGCGAGTTGAAGAAAGGAGCTCAGGGGCACTGTAATTCACAAACCTGCAGAGTTATAAATGACAGCTATCGTCCAAAAATATACTGAAGTAAGGCTGCCAAGAGGACTTGAAAGCGGGGCAGAATTGCAGGAAACCGATTTCAGGAGGTAGACTGGAATTGCATTGAAAGCATAGGAAAAGAGGCAGAACGTCCACAATGATGCACTTGGCCAAAAAGGGCGTATGCGTTTTTTCCTGAATATATTCAGGAAAAAACGCATACGCCCTGTTTGGCCACCCAAGCAAGCTTGCAAAGGAAATCTGCACTACAATGAAGTCTCACTTCCCCCCGGTCAAAAGGGCCATCTGAAAAAAGTGTAAAATCCAGAAAGGCAGGACAGGCCATGGAGAACTGGGAGTCTTGTTATGCTGATGGGCGTGATGTAAATTGCCAACAGACACTGGGGAGAAGTGTATGGTGTTTCCTGAAACATCTAAAAAACAAAGCAACAGAGCCTAGGGCACTTCCACTTATGGTCTTATAGCTTAGGGAAATTAAAATCAAAAAGACACAGCCACCCCAAAGTTTGGGACGCCTCTGTTTACAAGAACCTCGTTTACAGTACAAGTTCAATATCACAGAAAGTGAAAAATGGATAAAGAACTTGTGGTATTTACGTACAAAGCAATATCACTCAGCAATGAAATCTATGTCATCAGGCCCTTAGCAGCACAATGAGTGGATTCAGGTATGATGATTCTAACTGAAATAAGTCACATAGAAAAAGAAACATCATAAGATATCAGTAATACACAGAATGTAAACTTGGCTACACAGGAACTGAATTACAGAACAGAACAGGGTCTCAAATTTAGAAAACCAACTTATGCTTGCTTAAGGGGAAAGGTGAGTTGGTGTGCTGCATAAAACCAGAGATTGAAATGAGCACAGATAAAGTTCCTTAAGCCAAATATGGAATAAACAAGAGCTACTCCTTGCTCAACGAAATGGACTCAACACCGCATATTAAACGCCTAAGAATGTACCTGACTAGTAAGTATCTTAAAACCTATGGATTGCTATGTCTCCGAAAGAGAATCAAGCATGTGTACAGGGGCATAAATGCAGCAGTGATAGGATTGGAGAGGTTCGGTGAGCAAATGAAGACCCTTTGAAGTCATATTGCATGGAACCCATTCCACGGGTTTCAACTACCCAGGTTTAAGGTATTCTTCCTTCAGCTAAAACATGCATGTGGAACCTAGAGTATGATCAACCATGTGATCAGGAGACCTGTTTAAATATATCTCAGTTTTCGTACCCTGGTACTCGGGTGCAACATTCCAGACACTTTACTAACACTCTCCCCACTTGGAGAGTCAGTCCCTTTAACCTCCTGTTTGGCCCAGTTTGCAATTTCTGTGGAAGATGAACAGGAATAGCGAGAACCAATGAGACACTATCTGGAGGTGTCTGGACGGGCAAATTTAACTCTCATTTCCTACCAGGAAGAGGAATTAACCAAAGGCTCAGCGTGCCGTGCCGGTACCAGATTAGGGCCTGAAGCCATCCTGCGGTGTTGCGGCCAGCTCACAAGAAAGCGAGTTGAAGAAAGGAGCTCATGGGCACTGTAATTCACAAACCTGCAGAGTTATAAATGACAGCTATCGTCCAAAAATATACTGAAGTAAGGCTGCCAAGAGGACATGAAAGCGGGGCAGAATTGCAGGAAACCATTTCAGGAGGTAGACTGGAATTGCATTGAAAGCATAGGAAAAGAGGCAGAACTTCCACAATGATGCACTTGGCCAAAAAGGGCGTATGCGTTTTTTCCTGAATATATTCAGGAAAAAACGCATACGCCCTTTTTGGCCAACCAAGCAAGCTTGCAAAGGAAATCTGCACTACAATGAAGTCTCACTTCCCCCCGGTCAAAAGGGCCATCTGAAAAAAGTGTAAAATCCAGAAAGGCAGGACAGGCCATGGAGAACTGGGAGCCTTGTTATGCTGATGGATGGGATGTAAATTGCCAACAGAGACTCCGGAGAAGTGTATGGTGTTTCCTGAAACATCTAAAAAACAAAGCAACAGAGCCTAGGGCACTTCCACTTATGGTCCTATAGCTTAGGGAAATTAAAATCAAAAAGACACAGCCACCCCAAAGTTTGGGACACCTCTGTTTAGAAGAACCTCATTTACCATACAAGTTCAATATCACAGAAAGTGAAAATGGATAAAGAACTTGTGGTACTTACGTACAATGCAGTATCACTCAGCAACGAAATCTATGTCATCAGGCCCGTAGCAGCATAATGAGTGGATTCAGGTACGATGATTCTAACTGAAATAAGTCACACAGAAAAAGAAACATCATAAGATATCACTAATACACGGAATGTAAACTTGGCTACACAGGAACTGAATTCCAAAACAGAACAGGGTCTCAAATTTAGAAAACCAACTTATGCTTGCTTAAGGGGAAAGTTGAGTTGGGGTGCTGCATAAAACCAGAGATTGAAATGAGCACAGATAAAGTTCCTTAAGCCAAATATGGAATAGACAAGAGCTACTCCTTGCTCAACGAAATGGACTCAACACCGCATATTAAACGCCTAAGAATGTACCTGACTAGTAAGTATCTTAAAACCTATGGATTGCTATGTCTCCGAAAGAGAATCAAGCATGTGTACAGGGGCATAAACGCAGCAGTGATAGGATTGGAGAGGTTCGGTGAGCAAATGAAGACCCTTTGAAGTCATATTGCATGGTACCCATTACACGGGTTTCAACTACCCAGGTTTAAGGTATTCTTCCTTCAGCTAAAACATGCATGTGGAACCCAGAGTATGATCAACCATGTGATCGGGAGACGTGTTCAAATATGTCTCAGTTTTCGTACCCTGGTACTCGGGTGCAACATTCCAGACGCTTTACTAACACTCTCCCGACTTGGAGAGTCAGCGCCTTTAAACTCCTGTTTGGCCCAGTTTGCAATTTCTGTGGAAGATGAACAGGAATAGCGAGAACCAATGAGAGGTTAGCTGGAGGTGTCTGGACGGGCAAATTTAACTCTCATTTCCCACCAGGAAGAGGAATTAACCAAAGGCTCAGCGTGCCGGGCCGGAACCAGATTAGGGCCTGAAGCCATCCTGCGGTGTTGCGGCCAGCTCAAAAGAAAGCGAGTTGAAGAAAGGAGCTCAGGGGCACTGTAATTCACAAACCTGCAGAGTTATAAATGACAGCTATCGTCCAAAAATAGACTGAAGTAAGGCTGCCAAGAGGACTTGAAAGCGGGGCAGAATTGCAGGAAACCGATTTCAGGAGGTAGACTGGAATTGCATTGAAAGCATAGGAAAAGAGGCAGAACGTCCACAATGATGCACTTGGCCAAAAAGGGCGTATGCGTTTTTTCCTGAATATATTCAGGAAAAAACGCATACGCCCTTTTTGGCCAACCAAGCAAGCTTGCAAATGAAATCTGCACTACAATGAAGTCTCACTTACCCCCGGTCAAAAGGGCCATCTGAAAAAAGTGTAAAATCCAGAAAGGCAACAGGCCATTGAGAACTGGGAGCCTTGTTATGCTGAAGGGTGGGATGTAAATTGCCAACAACCACTCGGGAGAAGTGTATGGTGTTTCCTGAAACGTCTAAAAAACGAAGCAACAGAGCCTAGGGCACTTCCACTTATGGTCCTATAGCTTAGGGAAATTAAAATCAAAAAGACACAGCCACCCCAAAGTTTGGAACGGCTCTGTTTACAAGAACCTCGTTTACAGTACAAGTTCAACATCGCAGAAAGTGAAAAATGGATAAAGAAGTTGTGGTATATACTTACAAAGCAATATCACTCAGCAATGAAATCTGTGTCATCAGGCCCTTAGCATCACAATGAGTGGATTCAGGTATGATGATTCTAACTGAAATAAGTCACACAGAAAAAGAAACATCATAAGATATCAGTAATACACGGAATGTAAACTTGGCTACACAGGAACTGAATTACAAAACAGAACAGGGTCTCAAATTTAGAAAACCAACTTATGCTTGCTTAAGGGTAAAGGTGAGTTGGGGTGCTGCATAAAACCAGAGATTGAAATGAGCACAGATAAAGGTCCTTAAGCCAAATATGGAATAGACAAGAGCTACTCCTTGCTCAACGAAATGGACTCAAAACCCCATATTAAACGCCTAAGAATGTACCTGACTAGTAAGTATCTTAAAACCTATGGATTGCTATGTCTCCAAAAGAGAATCAAGCATCTGTACAGGGGCATAAACGCAGCAGTGATAGGATTGGAGAGGTTCGGTGAGCAAATGAAGACCCTTTGAAGTCATATTGCATGGTACCCATTACACGGGTCTCAACTCTCCAGGTTTAAGGTATTCTTCCTTCAGCTAAAACATGCATGTGGAATCCAGAGTATGATCAACCATGTGAACGGGAGACGTGTTCAAATATGTCTCAGTTTTCCTCCCCTGGTACTCGGGTGCAACATTCCAGACGCTTTACTAACACTCTCCCCACTTGGAGAGTCAGCGCCTTTAACCTCCTGTTTGGTCCAGTTTGCAATTTCTGCGGAAGATGAACAGGAATAGCGAGAACCAATGAGAGGTTAGCTGGAGGTGTCTGGACAGGCAAATTTAACTCTCATTTCCCACCAGGAAGAGGAATTAACCAAAGGCTCAGCGTGCCGGGCCGGAACCAGATTAGGGCCTGAAGCCATCCTGCGGTGTTGCGGCCAGCTCAAAAGAAAGCGAGTTGAAGAAAGGAGCTCAGGGGCACTGTAATTCACAAACCTGCAGAGTTATAAATGACAGCCATCGTCCAAAAATAGACTGAAGTAAGGCTGCCAAGAGGACTTGAAAGCGGGGCAGAATTGCAGGAAACCGATTTCAGGAGGTAGACTGGAATTGCATTGAAAGCATAGGAAAAGAGGCAGAACGTCCACAATGATGCACTTGGCCAAAAAGGGCGTATGCGTTTTTTCCTGAATATATTCAGGAAAAAACGCATACGCCCTTTTTGGCCAACCAAGCAAGCTTGCAAAGGAAATCTGCACTACAATGAAGTCTCACTTACCCCCGGTCAAAAGGGTCATCTGAAAAAAGTGTAAAATCCAGAAAGGCAGGACAGGCCATGGAGAACTGGGAGCCTTGTTATGCTGATGGGCGGGATGTAAATTGCCAACAGCCACTCTGGAGAAGTGTATGGTGTTTCCTGAAACATCTAAAAAACAAAGCAACAGAGCCTAGGGCACTTCCACTTATGGTCCTATAGCTTAGGGAAATTAAAATCAAAAAGACACAGCCACCCCAATGTTTGGAACGGCTCTGTTTACAAGAAACTCGTTTACAGTACAAGTTCAACATCGCAGAAAGTGAAAAATGGATAAAGAAGTTGTGGTATTTACTTACAAAGCAATATCACTCAGCAATGAAATCTGTGTCATCAGGCCCTTAGCATCACAATGAGTGGATTCAGGTATGATGATTCTAACTGAAATAAGTCACACAGAAAAAGAAACATCATAAGATATCAGTAATACACGGAATGTAAACTTGGCTACACAGGAACTGAATTACAGAACAGAACAGGGTCTCAAATTTAGAAAACCAACTTATGCTTGCTTAAGGGGAAAGGTGAGTTGGGGTGCTGCATAAAACCAGAGATTGAAATGAGCACAGATAAAGTTCCTTAAGCCAAATATGGAATAGACAAGAGCTACTCCTTGCTCAACGAAATGGACTCAACACCGCATATTAAACGCCTAAGAATGTACCTGACTAGTAAGTATCTTAAAACCTATGGACTGCTATGTCTCCGAAAGAGAATCAAGCATGTGTACAGGGGCATAAATGCAGCAGAGATAGGATTGCAGAGGTTCGTGAGCAAATGAAGACCCTTTAAAGTCATATTGCATGGTACCCATTCCACGGGTTTCAACTACCCAGGTGTAAGATATTGTTCCTTCAGCTAAAACATGCATGTGGAACCTAGAGTATGATCAACCATGTGATTGGGAGACGTGTTCAAATATGTCTCAGTTTTCGTACCCTGGTACTCGGGTGCAACATTCCAGACGCTTTACTAACACTCTCCCCACTTGGAGAGTCAGTCCCTTTAACCTCCTGTTTGGCCCAGTTTGCAATTTCTGCGGAAGATGAACAGGAATAGCGAGAACCAATGAGAGGCTAGCTGGAGGTGTCTGGACGGGCAAATTTAACTCTCATTTCCCACCAGGAAGCGGAATTAACCAAAGGCTCAGCGTGCCGTGCCGGAACCAGATTAGGGCCTGAAGCCATCCTGCGGTGTTGCGGCCAGGTCACAAGAAAGCGAGTTGAAGAAAGGAGCTCAGGGGCACTGTAATTCACAAACCTGCAGAGTTATAAATGACAGCTATCGTCCAAAAATAGACTGAAGTAAGGCTGCCAAGAGGACTTGAAAGCGGGGCAGAATTGCAGGAAACCGATTTCAGGAGGTAGACTGGAATTGCATTGAAAGCATAGGAAAAGAGGCAGAACGTCCACAATGATGCACTTGGCCAAAAAGGGCGTATGCGTTTTTTCCTGAATATATTCAGGAAAAAACGCATACGCCCTTTTTGGCCAACCAAGCAAGCTTGCAAAGGAAATCTGCACTACAATGAAGTCTCACTTCCCCCCGGTCAAAAGGGCCATCTGAAAAAAGTGTAAAATCCAGAAAGGCAGGACAGGCCATGGAGAACTGGGAGCCTTGTTATGCTGATGGGCGGGATGTAAATTGCCAACAGACACTCGGGAGAATTGTATGGTGTTTCCTGAAACATCTAAAAAACAAAGCAACAGAGCCTAGGGCACTTCCACTTATGGACCTATAGCTTAGGGAAATTAAAATCAAAAAGACACAGCCACCCCAAAGTTTGGGACGCCTCTGTTTACAAGAACCTCGTTTACCGTACAAGTTCAATATCACAGAAAGTGAAAAATGGATAAAGAACCTGTGGTACTTACGTACAATGCAGTATCACTCAGCAATGAAATCTATGTCATCAGGCCCGTAGCAGCATAATGAGTGGATTCAAGTATGATGATTCTAACTGAAATAAGTCACACAGAAAAAGAAACATCATAAGATATCACTAATACACGGAATGTAAACTTGGCTACACAGGAACTGCATTCCAAAACAGAACAGGGTCTCAAATTTAGAACCAACTTATGCTTGCTTAAGGGGAAAGGTGAGTTGGGGTGCTGCATAAAACCAGAGATTGAAATGAGCACAGATAAAGTTCCTTAAGCCAAATATGGAATAGACAAGAGCTACTCCTTGCTCAACGAAATGGACTCAACACCGCATATTAAACGCCTAAGAATGTACCTGACTAGTAAGTATCTTAAAACCTATAGATTGCTATGTCTCCGAAAGAGAATCAAGCATGTGTACAGGGGCATAAACGCAGCAGTGATAGGATTGGAGAGGTTCGTGAGCAAATGAAGACCCTTTGAAGTCATATTGCATGGTACCCATTACACGGGTTTCAAATACCCAGGTTTAAGGTATTCTTCCTTCAGCTAAAACATGCATGTGGAACCTAGAGTATGATCAACCATGTGATCGGGAGACGTGTTCAAATATGTCTCAGTTTTCGTACCCTGGTCCTCGGGTGCAACATTCCAGACGCTTTACTAACACTCTCCCGACTTGGAGAGTCAGTCCCTTTAACCTCCTGTTTGGCCCAGTTTGCAATTTCTGCGGAAGATGAACAGGAATAGCGAGAACCAATGAGAGACTAGCTGGAGGTGTCTGGACGGGCAAATTTAACTCTCATTTCCCACCAGGAAGAGGAAATAACCAAAGGCTCAGCATGCCGTACCGGTACCAGATTAGGGCCTGAAGCCATCCTGCGGTGTTGCGGCCAGCTCAAAAGAAAGCGAGTTGAAGAAAGGAGCTCAGGGGCACTGTAATTCACAAACCTGCAGAGTTATAAATGACAGCTATCGTCCAAAAATATACTGAAGTAAGGCTGCCAAGAGGACTTGAAAGCGGGGCAGAATTGCAGGAAACCGATTTCAGGAGGTAGACTGGAATTGCATTGAAAGCATAGGAAAAGAGGCAGAACGTCCACAATGATGCACTTGGCCAAAAAGGGCGTATGCGTTTTTTCCTGAATATATTCAGGAAAAAACGCATACGCCCTTTTTGGCCAACCAAGCAAGCTTGCAAAGGAAATCTGCACTACAATGAAGTCTCACTTCCCCCCGGTCAAAAGGGCCATCTGAAAAAAGTGTAAAATCCAGAAAGGCAACAGGCCATTGAGAACTGGGAGCCTTGTTATGCTGAAGGGCGGGATGTAAATTGCCAACAACCACTCCGGAGAAGTGTATGGTGTTTCCTGAAACATCTAAAAAACGAAGCAACAGAGCCTAGGGCACTTCCACTTATGGTCCTATAGCTTAGGGAAATTAAAATCAAAAAGACACAGTCACCCCAAAGTTTGGGACGCCTCCGTTTACAAGAACCTCGTTTACCGTACAAGTTCAACATCACAGAAAGTGAAAAATGGATAAAGAACTTGTGGTACTTACGTACAATGCAGTATCACTCAGCAATGAAATCTATGTCATCAGGCCCGTAGCAGCATAATGAGTGGATTCAGGTATGATGATTCTAACTGAAATAAGTCACACAGAAAAAGAAACATCATAAGATATCACTAATACATGGAATATAAACTTGGCTACACAGGAACTGCATTCCAAAACAAAACAGGGTCTCAAATATAGAAAACCAACTTATGCTTGCTTAAGGGGAAAGGTGAGTTGGGGTGCTGCATAAAACCAGAGATTGAAATGAGCACAGATAAAGTTCCTTAAGCCAAATATGGAAGAGACAAGAGCTAATCCTTACTCAACGAAATGGACTCAACACCCCATATTAAACGCCTAAGAATGTACCTGACTAGTAAGTATCTTAAAACCTATGGATTGCTATGTCTCTGAAAGAGAATCAAGCATGTGTACAGGGGCATAAACGCAGCAGTGATAGGATTGGAGAGGTTTGGTGAGCAAATGAAGACCCTTTGAAGTCATATTGCATGGTACCCATTTCACGGGTCTCAACTCTCCAGGTTTAAGGTATTCTTCCTTCAGCTAAAACATGCATGTGGAACCCAGAGTATGATCAACCATGTGAATGGGAGACGTGTTCAAATATGTCTCAATTTCCCTCCCCTGGTACTCGGGTGCAACATTCCAGACGCTTTACTAACACTCTCCCATCTTGGAGAGTCAGTCCCTTTAACCTCCTGTTTGACCCAGTTTGTAATTTCTGCGGAAGATGAACAGGAATAGCGAGAACCAATGAGAGGCTAGCTGGAGGTGTCTGGACGGGCAAATTTAACTCTCATTTCCCACCAGGAAGAGGAATTAACCAAAGGCTCAGCGTGCCGTGCCGGAACCAGATTAGGGCCTGAAGCCATCCTGCGGTGTTGCGGCCAGGTCACAAGAAAGCGAGTTGAAGAAAGGAGCTCAGGGGCACTGTAATTCACAAACCTGCAGAGTTATAAATGACAGCTATCATCCAAAAATAGACTGAAGTAAGGCTGCCAAGAGGACTTGAAAGCGGGGCAGAATTGCAGGAAACCGATTTCAGGAGGTAGACTGGAATTGCATTGAAAGCATAGGAAAAGAGGCAGAACGTCCACAATGATGCACTTGGCCAAAAAGGGCGTATGCGTTTTTTCCTGAATATATTCAGGAAAAAACGCATACGCCCTTTTTGGCCAACCAAGCAAGCTTGCAAAGGAAATCTGCACTACAATGAAGTCTCACTTCCCCCCGGTCAAAAGGGCCATCTGAAAAAAGTGTAAAATCCAGAAAGGCAGGACAGGCCATGGAGAACTGGGAGCCTTGTTATGCTGATGGGCGGGATGTAAATTGCCAACAGACACTTGGGAGAAGTGTATGGTGTTTCCTGAAACATCTAAAAAACAAAGCAACAGAGCCTAGGGCACTTCCACTTATGGTCCTATAGCTTAGGGAAATTAAAATCAAAAAGACACAGCCACCCCAATGTTTGGAACGGCTCTGTTTACAAGAAACTCGTTTACAGTACAAGTTCAACATCCCAGAAAGTGAAAAATGGATAAAGAAGTTGTGGTATTTACTTACAAAGCAATATCACTCAGCAATGAAATCTGTGTCATCAGGCCCTTAGCATCACAATGAGTGGATTCAGGTATGATGATTCTAACTGAAATAAGTCACACAGAAAAAGAAACATCATAAGATATCAGTAATACACGGAATGTAAACTTGGCTACACAGGAACTGAATTACAAAACAGAACAGGGTCTCAAATTTAGAAAACCAACTTATGCTTGCTTAAGGGTAAAGGTGAGTTGGGGTGCTGCATAAAACCAGAGATTGAAATGAGCACAGATAAAGGTCCTTAAGCCAAATATGGAATAGACAAGAGCTACTCCTTGCTCAACGAAATGGACTCAAAACCCCATATTAAACGCCTAAGAATGTACCTGACTAGTAAGTATCTTAAAACCTATGGATTGCTATGTCTCCAAAAGAGAATCAAGCATCTGTACAGGGGCATAAACGCAGCAGTGATAGGATTGGAGAGGTTCGGTGAGCAAATGAAGACCCTTTGAAGTCATATTTCATGGTACCCATTACACGGGTCTCAACTCTCCAGGTTTAAGGTATTCTTCCTTCAGCTAAAACATGCATGTGGAATCCAGAGTATGATCAACCATGTGAACGGGAGACGTGTTCAAATATGTCTCAGTTTTCCTCCCCTGGTACTCGGGTGCAACATTCCAGACGCTTTACTAACACTCTCCCCACTTGGAGAGTCAGCGCCTTTAACCTCCTGTTTGGCCCAGTTTGCAATTTCTGCGGAAGATGAACAGGAATAGCGAGAACCAATGAGAGGTTAGCTGGAGGTGTCTGGACAGGCAAATTTAACTCTCATTTCCCACCAGGAAGAGGAATTAACCAAAGGCTCAGCGTGGCGGGCCGGAACCAGATTAGGGCCTGAAGCCATCCTGCGGTGTTGCGGCCAGCTCACAAGAAAGCGAGTTGAAGAAAGGAGCTCAGGGGCACTGTAATTCACAAACCTGCAGAGTTATAAATGACAGCCATCGTCCAAAAATAGACTGAAGTAAGGCTGCCAAGAGGACTTGAAAGCGGGGCAGAATTGCAGGAAACCGATTTCAGGAGGTAGACTGGAATTGCATTGAAAGCATAGGAAAAGAGGAAGAACGTCCACAATGATGCACTTGGCCAAAAAGGGCGTATGCGTTTTTTCCTGAATATATTCAGGAAAAAACGCATACGCCCTTTTTGGCCAACCAAGCAAGCTTGCAAAGGAAATCTGCACTACAATGAAGTCTCACTTCCCCCCGGTCAAAAGGGCCATCTGAAAAAAGTGTAAAATCCAGAAAGGCAGGACAGGCCATGGAGAACTGGGAGCCTTGTTATGCTGATGGGCGGGATGTAAATTGCCAACAGACACTTGGGAGAAGTGTATGGTGTTTCCTGAAACATCTAAAAAACAAAGCAACAGAGCCTAGGGCACTTCCACTTATGGTCCTATAGCTTAGGGAAATTAAAATCAAAAAGACACAGCCACCCCAATGTTTGGAACGGCTCTGTTTACAAGAAACTCGTTTACAGTACAAGTTCAACATCGCAGTAAGTGAAAAATGGATAAAGAAGTTGTGGTATTTACTTACAAAGCAATATCACTCAGCAATGAAATCTGTGTCATCAGGCCCTTAGCATCACAATGAGTGGATTCAGGTATGATGATTCTAACTGAAATAAGTCACACAGAAAAAGAAACATCATAAGATATCAGTAATACACGGAATGTAAACTTGGCTACACAGGAACTGAATTACAGAACAGAACAGGGTCTCAAATTTAGAAAACCAACTTATGCTTGCTTAAGGGTAAAGGTGAGTTGGGGTGCTGCATAAAACCAGAGATTGAAATGAGCACAGATAAAGTTCCTTAAGCCAAATATGGAATAGACAAGAGCTACTCCTTGCTCAACGAAATGGACTCAACACCGCATATTAAACGCCTAAGAATGTACCTGACTAGTAAGTATCTTAAAACCTATGGACTGCTATATCTCCGAAAGAGAATCAAGCATGTGTACAGGGGCATAAATGCAGCAGAGATAGGATTGCAGAGGTTCGTGAGCAAATGAAGACCCTTTAAAGTCATATTGCATGGTACCCATTCCACGGGTTTCAACTACCCAGGTGTAAGATATTGTTCCTTCAGCTAAAACATGCATGTGGAACCTAGAGTATGATCAACCATGTGATTGGGAGACGTGTTCAAATATGTCTCAGTTTTCGTACCCTGGTACTCGGGTGCAACATTCCAGACGCTTTACTAACACTCTCCCCACTTGGAGAGTCAGTCCCTTTAACCTCCTGTTTGGCCCAGTTTGCAATTTCTGCGGAAGATGAACAGGAATAGCGAGAACCAATGAGAGGCTAGCTGGAGGTGTCTGGACGGGCAAATTTAACTCTCATTTCCCACCAGGAAGCGGAATTAACCAAAGGCTCAGCGTGCCGTGCCGGAACCAGATTAGGGCCTGAAGCCATCCTGCGGTGTTGCGGCCAGGTCACAAGAAAGCGAGTTGAAGAAAGGAGCTCAGGGGCACTGTAATTCACAAACCTGCAGAGTTATAAATGACAGCTATCGTCCAAAAATAGACTGAAGTAAGGCTGCCAAGAGGACTTGAAAGCGGGGCAGAATTGCAGGAAACCGATTTCAGGAGGTAGACCGGAATTGCATTGAAAGCATAGGAAAAGAGGCAGAACGTCCACAATGATGCACTTGGCCAAAAAGGGCGTATGCGTTTTTTCCTGAATATATTCAGGAAAAAACGCATACGCCCTTTTTGGCCAACCAAGCAAGCTTGCAAAGGAAATCTGCACTACAATGAAGTCTCACTTCCCCCCGGTCAAAAGGGCCATCTGAAAAAAGTGTAAAATCCAGAAAGGCAGGACAGGCCATGGAGAACTGGGAGCCTTGTTATGCTGATGGGCGGGATGTAAATTGCCAACAGACACTCGGGAGAAGTGTATGGTGTTTCCTGAAACATCTAAAAAACAAAGCAACAGAGCCTAGGGCACTTCCACTTATGGTCCTATAGCTTAGGGAAATTAAAATCAAAAAGACACAGCCACCCCAAAGTTTGGGACGCCTCTGTTTACAAGAACCTCGTTTACCGTACAAGTTCAATATCACAGAAAGTGAAAAATGGATAAAGAACCTGTGGTACTTACGTACAATGCAGTATCACTCAGCAATGAAATCTATGTCATCAGGCCCGTAGCAGCATAATGAGTGGATTCAAGTATGATGATTCTAACTGAAATAAGTCACACAGAAAAAGAAACATCATAAGATATCACTAATACACGGAATGTAAACTTGGCTACACAGGAACTGCATTCCAAAATAGAACAGGGTCTCAAATTTAGAACCAACTTATGCTTGCTTAAGGGGAAAGGTGAGTTGGGGTGCTGCATAAAACCAGAGATTGAAATGAGCACAGATAAAGTTCCTTAAGCCAAATATGGAATAGACAAGAGCTACTCCTTGCTCAACGAAATGGACTCAACACCGCATATTAAACGCCTAAGAATGTACCTGACTAGTAAGTATCGTAAAACCTATGGATTGCTATGTCTCCAAAAGAGAATCAAGCATGTGTACAGGGGCATAAACGCAGCAGTGATAGGATTGGAGAGGTTCGTGAGCAAATGAAGACCCTTTGAAGTCATATTGCATGGTACCCATTACACGGGTTTCAAATACCCAGGTTTAAGGTATTCTTCCTTCAGCTAAAACATGCATGTGGAACCTAGAGTATGATCAACCATGTGATCGGGAGACGTGTTCAAATATGTCTCAGTTTTCGTACCCTGGTCCTCGGGTGCAACATTCCAGACGCTTTACTAACACTCTCCCGACTTGGAGAGTCAGTCCCTTTAACCTCCTGTTTGGCCCAGTTTGCAATTTCTGCGGAAGATGAACAGGAATAGCGAGAACCAATGAGAGACTAGCTGGAGGTGTCTGGACGGGCAAATTTAACTCTCATTTCCCACCAGGAAGAGGAAATAACCAAAGGCTCAGCATGCCGTACCGGTACCAGATTAGGGCCTGAAGCCATCCTGCGGTGTTGCGGCCAGCTCAAAAGAAAGCGAGTTGAAGAAAGGAGCTCAGGGGCACTGTAATTCACAAACCTGCAGAGTTATAAATGACAGCTATCGTCCAAAAATATACTGAAGTAAGGCTGCCAAGAGGACTTGAAAGCGGGGCAGAATTGCAGGAAACCGATTTCAGGAGGTAGACTGGAATTGCATTGAAAGCATAGGAAAAGAGGCAGAACGTCCACAATGATGCACTTGGCCAAAAAGGGCGTATGCGTTTTTTCCTGAATATATTCAGGAAAAAACGCATACGCCCTTTTTGGCCAACCAAGCAAGCTTGCAAAGGAAATCTGCACTACAATGAAGTCTCACTTCCCCCCGGTCAAAAGGGCCATCTGAAAAAAGTGTAAAATCCAGAAAGGCAACAGGCCATTGAGAACTGGGAGCCTTGTTATGCTGAAGGGCGGGATGTAAATTGCCAACAACCACTCCGGAGAAGTGTATGGTGTTTCCTGAAACATCTAAAAAACGAAGCAACAGAGCCTAGGGCACTTCCACTTATGGTCCTATAGCTTAGGGAAATTAAAATCAAAAAGACACAGTCACCCCAAAGTTTGGGACGCCTCCGTTTACAAGAACCTCGTTTACCGTACAAGTTCAACATCACAGAAAGTGAAAAATGGATAAAGAACTTGTGGAACTTACGTACAATGCAGTATCACTCAGCAATGAAATCTATGTCATCAGGCCCGTAGCAGCATAATGAGTGGATTCAGGTATGATGATTCTAACTGAAATAAGTCACACAGAAAAAGAAACATCATAAGATATCACTAATACATGGAATATAAACTTGGCTACACAGGAACTGCATTCCAAAACAAAACAGGGTCTCAAATATAGAAAACCAACTTATGCTTGCTTAAGGGGAAAGGAGAGTTGGGGTGCTGCATAAAACCAGAGATTGAAATGAGCACAGATAAATTTCCTTAAGCCAAATATGGAATAGACAAGAGCTACTCCTTGCTCAACGAAATGGACTCAACACCGCATATTAAACGCCTAAGAATGGACCTGACTAGTAAGTATCTTAAAACCTATGGATCGCTATGTCTCCGAAAGAGAATCAAGCATGTGTACAGGGGCATAAATGCAGCAGTGATAGGATTGGAGAGGTTCGGTGAGCAAATGAAGACCCTTTGAAGTCATATTGCATGGTACCCATTCCACGGGTTTCAACTACCCAGGTTTAAGGTATTCTTCCTTCAGCTAAAAGATGCATGTGGAACCCAAGCATGATCAACCATGTGAACGGGAGATGTGTTCAAATACGTCTCAGTTTCCCACCCCTGGTACTCAGGTGCAACATTCCAGACGCTTTACTAACACTCTCCACACTTGGAGAGTCAGTGCCTTTAACCTCCTGTTTGGCCCAGTTTGCAATTTCTTGGAAGATGAACAGGAATAGCGAGAACCAATGAGAGACTAGCTGGAGGTGTCTGGACGGGCAAATTTAACTCTCATTTCCCACCAGGAAGAGGAAATAACCAAAGGCTCAGCGTGCCGTGCCGGAACCAGATTAGGGCCTGAAGACATCCTGCAGTGTTGCGGCCAGGTCACAAGAAAGCGAGTTGAAGAAAGGAGCTCAGGGTCACTGTAATTAACAAACCTGCAGAGTTATAAATGACAGCTATCGTCCAAAAATAGACTGAAGTAAGGCTGCCAAGAGGACTTGAAAGCGGGGCCGAATTGCAGGAAACCGATTTCAGGAGGTAGACTGGAATTGCATTGAAAGCATAGGAAAAGAGGCAGAACGTCCACAATGATGCACTTGGCCAAAAAGGGCGTATGCGTTTTTTCCTGAATATATTCAGGAAAAAACGCATACGCACTTTTTGGCCAACCAAGCAAGCTTGCAAAGGAAATCTGCACTACAATGAAGTCTCACTTCCCCCCGGTCAAAAGGGCCATCTGAAAAAAGTGTAAAATCCAGAAAGGCAGGACAGGCCATGGAGAACTGGGAGCCTTGTTATGCTGAAGGGCGGGATGTAAATTGCCAACAGACACTCGGGAGAAGTGTATGGTGTTTCCTGAAACATCTGAAAAACAAAGCAACAGAGCCTAGGGCACTTCCACTTATGGTCCTATAGCTTAGGGAATTTAACATCAAAAAGACACAGCCACTCCAAAGTTTGGAACGGCTCTGTTTACAAGAACCTCGTTTACAGTACAAGTTCAACATCGCAGAAAGTGAAAAATGGATAAAAAAGTTGTGGTATTTACTTACAAAGCAATATCACTCAGCAATGAAATCTGTGTCATCAGGCCCTTAGCAGCACAATGAGTGGATTCAGGTATGATGATTCTAATTGAAATAAGTCACACAGAAAAAGAAACATCATAAGATATCAGTAATACACGGAATGTAAACTTGGCTACACAGGAACTGAATTACAGAACAGAACAGGGTCTCAAATTTAGAAAACCAACTTATGCTTGCTTACGGGGAAAGGTGAGTTGGGGTGCTGCATAAAACCAGAGATTGAAATGAGCACAGATAAAGTTCCTTAAGCCAAATATGGAATAGACAAGAGCTACTCCTTGCTCAACGAAATGGACTCAACACCGCATATTAAACGCCTAAGAATGTACCTGACTAGTAAGTATCTTAAAACGTATGGATTGGTATGTCTCCGAAAGAGAATCAAGCATGTGTAAGGGGCATAAACGCAGCAGTGATAGGATTGGAGAGGTTCGGTGAGCAAATGAAGACCCTTTGAAGTCATATTGCATGGTACCCATTACACGGGTCTCAACTCTCCAGGTTTTAGGTATTCTTCCTTCAGCTAAAACATGCATGTGGAACCTAGAGTATGATCAACCATGTGATCGGGAGACGTGTTCAAATATGTCTCAGTTTTCGTACCCTGGTACTCGGGTGCAACATTCCAGACGCTTTACTAACACTCTCCCCACTTGGAGAGTCAGTCCCTTTAACCTCCTGTTTGGCACAGTTTGCAATTTCTGCGGAAGATGAACAGGAATAGCGAGAACCAATGAGAGACTAGCTGGAGGTGTCTGGACGGGCAAATTTAACTCTCATTTCCCACCAGGAAGAGGAAATAACCAAAGGCTCAGCGTGCCGTACCGGAACCAGATTAGGGCCTAAAGCCATCCTGCGGTGTTGCGGCCAGCTCAAAAGAAAGCGAGTTGAAGAAAGGAGCTCAGGGGCACTGTAATTCACAAACCTGCAGAGTTATAAATGACAGCTATCGTCCAAAAATATACTGAAGTAAGGCTGCCAAGCGGACTTGAAAGCGGAGCAGAATTGCAGGAAACCGATTTCAGGAGGTAGACTGGAATTTCATTGAAAGCATAGGAAGAGAGGCAGAACGTCCACAATGATGCACTTGGCCAAAAAGGGCGTATGCATTTTTTCCTGAATATATTCAGGAAAAAACGCATACGCCCTTTTTGGCCAACCAAGCAAGCTTGCAAAGGAAATCTGCACTACAATGAAGTCTCACTTCCCCCCGGTGAAAAGGGCCATCTGAAAAAAGTGTAAAATCCAGAAAGGCAACAGGCCATTGAGAACTGGGAGCCTTGTTATGCTGAAGGGCGGGATGTAAATTGCCAACAACCACTCCGGAGAAGTGTATGGTGTTTCCTGAAACATCTAAAAAACGAAGCAACAGAGCCTAGGGCACTTCCACTTATGGTCCTATAGCTTAGGGAAATTAAAATCAAAAAGACACAGTCACCCCAAAGTTTGGGACGCCTCCGTTTACAAGAACCTCGTTTACCGTACAAGTTCAACATCACAGAAAGTGAAAAATGGATAAAGAACTTGTGGAACTTACGTACAATGCAGTATCACTCAGCAATGAAATCTATGTCATCAGGCCCGTAGCAGCATAATGAGTGGATTCAGGTATGATGATTCTAACTGAAATAAGTCACACAGAAAAAGAAACATCATAAGATATCACTAATACATGGAATATAAACTTGGCTACACAGGAACTGCATTCCAAAACAAAACAGGGTCTCAAATATAGAAAACCAACTTATGCTTGCTTAAGGGGAAAGGAGAGTTGGGGTGCTGCATAAAACCAGAGATTGAAATGAGCACAGATAAATTTCCTTAAGCCAAATATGGAATAGACAAGAGCTACTCCTTGCTCAACGAAATGGACTCAACACCGCATATTAAACGCCTAAGAATGGACCTGACTAGTAAGTATCTTAAAACCTATGGATCGCTATGTCTCCGAAAGAGAATCAAGCATGTGTACAGGGGCATAAACGCAGCAGTGATAGGATTGGAGAGGTTCGGTGAGCAAATGAAGACCCTTTGAAGTCATATTGCATGGTACCCATTCCACGGGTTTCAACTACCCAGGTTTAAGGTATTCTTCCTTCAGCTAAAAGATGCATGTGGAACCCAAGCATGATCAACCATGTGAACGGGAGACGTGTTCAAATACGTCTCAGTTTCCCACCCCTGGTACTCAGGTGCAACATTCCAGACGCTTTACTAACACTCTCCACACTTGTAGAGTCAGTGCCTTTAACCTCCTGTTTGGCCCAGTTTGCAATTTCTTGGAAGATGAACAGGAATAGCGAGAACCAATGAGAGACTAGCTGGAGGTGTCTGGACGGGCAAATTTAACTCTCATTTCCCACCAGGAAGAGGAAATAACCAAAGGCTCAGCGTGCCGTGCCGGAACCAGATTAGGGCCTGAAGACATCCTGCAGTGTTGCGGCCAGGTCACAAGAAAGCGAGTTGAAGAAAGGAGCTCAGGGTCACTGTAATTAACAAACCTGCAGAGTTATAAATGACAGCTATCGTCCAAAAATAGACTGAAGTAAGGCTGCCAAGAGGACTTGAAAGCGGGGCCGAATTGCAGGAAACCGATTTCAGGAGGTAGACTGGAATTGCATTGAAAGCATAGGAAAAGAGGCAGAACGTCCACAATGATGCACTTGGCCAAAAAGGGCGTATGCGTTTTTTCCTGAATATATTCAGGAAAAAACGCATACGCACTTTTTGGCCAACCAAGCAAGCTTGCAAAGGAAATCTGCACTACAATGAAGTCTCACTTCCCCCCGGTCAAAAGGGCCATCTGAAAAAAGTGTAAAATCCAGAAAGGCAGGACAGGCCATGGAGAACTGGGAGCCTTGTTATGCTGAAGGGCGGGATGTAAATTGCCAACAGACACTCGGGAGAAGTGTATGGTGTTTCCTGAAACATCTGAAAAACAAAGCAACAGAGCCTAGGGCACTTCCACTTATGGTCCTATAGCTTAGGGAATTTAACATCAAAAAGACACAGCCACTCCAAAGTTTGGAACGGCTCTGTTTACAAGAACCTCGTTTACAGTACAAGTTCAACATCGCAGAAAGTGAAAAATGGATAAAAAAGTTGTGGTATTTACTTACAAAGCAATATCACTCAGCAATGAAATCTGTGTCATCAGGCCCTTAGCAGCACAATGAGTGGATTCAGGTATGATGATTCTAATTGAAATAAGTCACACAGAAAAAGAAACATCATAAGATATCAGTAATACACGGAATGTAAACTTGGCTACACAGGAACTGAATTACAGAACAGAACAGGGTCTCAAATTTAGAAAACCAACTTATGCTTGCTTACGGGGAAAGGTGAGTTGGGGTGCTGCATAAAACCAGAGATTGAAATGAGCACAGATAAAGTTCCTTAAGCCAAATATGGAATAGACAAGAGCTACTCCTTGCTCAACGAAATGGACTCAACACCGCATATTAAAAGCCTAAGAATGTACCTGACTAGTAAGTATCTTAAAACGTATGGATTGGTATGTCTCCGAAAGAGAATCAAGCATGTGTAAGGGGCATAAACGCAGCAGTGATAGGATTGGAGAGGTTCGGTGAGCAAATGAAGACCCTTTGAAGTCATATTGCATGGTACCCATTACACGGGTCTCAACTCTCCAGGTTTTAGGTATTCTTCCTTCAGCTAAAACATGCATGTGGAACCTAGAGTATGATCAACCATGTGATCGGGAGACGTGTTCAAATATGTCTCAGTTTTCGTACCCTGGTACTCGGGTGCAACATTCCAGACGCTTTACTAACACTCTCCCCACTTGGAGAGTCAGTCCCTTTAACCTCCTGTTTGGCACAGTTTGCAATTTCTGCGGAAGATGAACAGGAATAGCGAGAACCAATGAGAGACTAGCTGGAGGTGTCTGGACGGGCAAATTTAACTCTCATTTCCCACCAGGAAGAGGAAATAACCAAAGGCTCAGCGTGCCGTACCGGAACCAGATTAGGGCCTAAAGCCATCCTGCGGTGTTGCGGCCAGCTCAAAAGAAAGCGAGTTGAAGAAAGGAGCTCAGGGGCCCTGTAATTCACAAACCTGCAGAGTTATAAATGACAGCTATCGTCCAAAAATATACTGAAGTAAGGCTGCCAAGAGGACTTGAAAGCGGAGCAGAATTGCAGGAAACCGATTTCAGGAGGTAGACTGGAATTTCATTGAAAGCATAGGAAGAGAGGCAGAACGTCCACAATGATGCACTTGGCCAAAAAGGGCGTATGCGTTTTTTCCTGAATATATTCAGGAAAAAACGCATACGCCCTTTTTGGCCAACCAAGCAAGCTTGCAAAGGAAATCTGCACTACAATGAAGTCTCTCTTCCCCCCGGTCAAAAGGGCCATCTGAAAAAAGTGTAAAATCCAGAAAGGCAACAGGCCATTGAGAACTGGGAGCCTTGTTATGCTGATGGGCGGGATGTAAATTGCCAACAGACACTTGGGAGAAGTGTATGGTGTTTCCTGAAACATCTAAAAAACAAAGCAACAGAGCCTAGGGCACTTCCACTTATGGACCTATAGCTTAGGGAAATTAAAATCAAAAAGACACAGCCACCCCAAAGTTTGGAACGGCTTTGTTTACAAGAACCTCGTTTACAGTACAAGTTCAACATCGCAGAAAGTGAAAAATGGATAAAGAAGTTGTGGTATTCACTTACAAAGCAAAATCACTCAGCAATGAAATCTATGTCATCAGGCCCTTAGCAGCACAATGAGTGGATTCAGGTATGATGATTCTCACTGAAATAAGTCACACAGAAAAAGAAACATCATAAGATATCAGTAATACACGGAATGTAAACTTGGCTACACAGGAACTGAATTACAGAACAGAACAGGGTCACAAATTTAGAAAACCAACTTATGCTTGCTTAAGGGTAAAGGTGAGTTGGGGTGCTGCATAAAACCAGAGATTGAAATGAGCACAGATAAAGTTCCTTAAGCCAAATATGGAATAGACAAGAGCTACTCCTTGCTCAACGAAATGGACTCAACACCGCATATTAAACGCCTAAGAATGTACTTGACTAGTAAGTATCGTAAAACCTATGGATTGCTATGTCTCCGAAGGAGAATCAAGCATGTGTACAGGGGCATAAACGCAGCAGTGATAGGATTGGAGAGGTTCGGTGAGCAAATGAAGACCATTTGAAGTCATATTGCATGGTACCCATTCCACGGGTTTCAACTCTCCAGGTTTAAGGTATTCTTCCTTCAGCTAAAACATGCATGTGGAACCCAGAGTATGATCAACCATGTGATCGGGAGATGTGTTCAAATATGTCTCAGTTTTCCTCCCCTGGTACTCGGGTGCAACATTCCAGATGCTTTACTAACACTCTCCCTACTTGGAGAGTCAGTGCCTTTAACCTCCTGTTTGCCCCAGTTTGCAATTTCTGCGGAAGATGAACAGGAATAGCGAGAACCAATGAGAGACTACCTGGAGGTGTCTGAACGGGCAAATTTAACTCTCATTTCCCACCAGGAAGAGGAATTAACCAAAGGCTCAGTGTGACATGCCGGAACCACATTAGGGCCTGAAGACATCCTGCGGTGTTGCGGCCAGCTCACAAGAAAGCGAGTTGAAGAAAGGAGCTCAGGGGCACTGTAATTCACAAACCTGCAGAGTTATAAATGACAGCTATCGTCCAAAAATAGACTGAAGTAAGGCTGCCAAGAGGACTTGAAAGCGGGGCAGAATTGCAGGAAACCGATTTCAGGAGGTAGACTGGAATTGCATTTCAAGCATAGGAAAAGAGGCAGAACGTCCACAGTGATGCACTTGGCCAAAAAGTGCGTATGCGTTTTTTCCTGAATATATTCAGGAAAAAACGCATACGCCCTTTTTGGCCAACCAAGCAAACTTGCAAAGGAAATCTGCACTACAATGAAGTCTCACTTCCCCCCTGTCAAAAGGGCCATCTGAAAAAAGTGTAAAATCCAGAAAGGCAGGACAGACCATGGAGAACTGGGAGCCTTGTTATGCTGATGGGCGGGATGTAAATTGCCAACAGCCACTCCGGAGAAGTGTATGGTGTTTCCTGAAACATCTAAAAAACAAAGCAACAGAGCCTAGGGCACTTCCACTTATGGTCCTATAGCTTAGGGAAATTAAAATCAAAAAGACACAGCCACCCCAAAGTTTGGGACGCCTCCGTTTACAAGAACCTCGTTTACCGTACAAGTTCAATATCACAGAAAGTGAAAAATGGATAAAGAACTTGTGGTACTTACGTACAATGCAGTATCACTCAGCAATGAAATCTATGTCATCAGACCCGTAGCAGCATAATGAGTGGATTCAGGTACGATGATTCTAACTGAAATAAGTCACACAGAAAAAGAAACATCATAAGATATCACTAATACACGGAATGTAAACTTGGCTACACAGGAACTGCATTCCAAAACAGAACAGGGTCTCAAATTTAGAAAACCAACTTATGCTTGCTTAAGGGGAAAGGTGAGTTGGGGTGCTGCATAAAACCAGAGATTGAAATGAGCACAGATAAAGTTCCTTAAGCCAAATATGGAATAGACAAGAGCTACTCCTTGCTCAACGAAATGGACTCAAAACCCCATATTAAACGCCTAAGAATGTACCTGACTAGTAAGTATCTTAAAACCTATGGATTGCTATGTCTCCAAAAGAGAATCAAGCGTGTGTACAGGGGCATAAACGCAGCAGTGATAGGATTGGAGAGGTTCGGTGAGCAAATGAAGACCCTTTGAAGTCATATTGCATGGTACCCATTCCACGGGTCTCAACTCTCCAGGTTTAAGGTATTCTTCCTTCAGCTAAAACATGCATGTGGAACCCAGAGTATGATCAACCATGTGAACGGGAGACGTGTTCAAATATGTCTCAGTTTTCCTCCCCTGGTACTCGGGTGCAACCTTCCAGACGCTTTACTAACACTCTCCCGACTTGGAGAGTCAGTCCCTTTAACCTCCTGTTTGGCCCAGTTTGCAATTTCTGCGGAAGATGAACAGGAATAGCGAGAACCAATGAGAGGCTAGCTGGAGGTGTCTGGACGGGCAAACTTAACTCTCATTTCCCACAAGGAAGAGGAATTAACGAAAGGCTCAGCATGCCGGGCCGGAACAAGATTAGGGCCTGAAGCCATCCTACGGTGTTGCGGCCAGGTCACAAGAAAGCGAGTTGAAGAAAGGAGCTCAGGGGCACTGTAATTCACAAACCTGCAGAGTTATAAATGACAGCTATCGTCCAAAAATAGACTGAAGTAAGGCTGCCAAGAGGACTTGAAAGCGGGGCAGAATTGCAGGAAACCGATT
The DNA here is from genome assembly GCF_949987515.2 of Delphinus delphis. Lineage (NCBI taxonomy): Eukaryota > Metazoa > Chordata > Mammalia > Artiodactyla > Delphinidae > Delphinus > Delphinus delphis. The sequence goes on along the minus strand of NW_027192654.1, from coordinate 2,409,854 downwards.
TCAGGAGGTAGACTGGAATTGCATTGAAAGCATAGGAAAAGAGGCAGAACGTCCACAATGATGCACTTGGCCAAAAAGGGCGTATGCGTTTTTTCCTGAATATATTCAGGAAAAAACGCATACGCCCTTTTTGGCCAACCAAGCAAGCTTGCAAAGGAAATCTGCACTACAATGAAGTCTCACTTCCCCCCGGTCAAAAGGACCATCTGAAAAAAGTGTAAAATCCAGAAAGGCAGGACAGGCCATGGAGAACGGGGAGCCTTTTTATGCTGATGGGCGGGATATAAATTGCCAACAACCACTGGGGAGAAGTGTATGGTGTTTCCTGAAACATCTAAAAAACAAAGCAACAGAACCTAGGGCACTTCCACTTATGGTCCTATAGCTTAGGGAAATTAAAATCAAAAAGACACAGCCACCCCAAAGTTTGGAACGGCTCTGTTTACAAGAACCTCGTTTACAGCACAAGTTCAACATCGCAGAAAGTGAAAAATGGATAAAGAAGTTGTGGTATTTACTTACAAAGCAATATCACTCAGCAATGAAATCTGTGTCACAAGGCCCTTAGCAGCACAATGAGTGGATTCAGGTATGATGATTCTAACTGAAGTAAGTCACACAGAAAAAGAAACATCATAAGATATCAGTAATACACGGAATGTAAACTTGGCTACACAGGAACTGAATTCCAAAACAGAACAGGGTCTCAAATTTAGAAAACCAACTTATGCTTGCTTAAGGGGAAAGGTGAGTTGGGGTGCTGCATAAAACCAGAGATTGAAATGAGCACAGATAAAGTTCCTTAAGTCAAATATGGAATAGACAAGAGCTACTCCTTGCTCAACGAAATGGACTCAACACCGCATATTAAACGCCTAAGAATGTACCTGACTAGTAAGTATCGTAAAACCTATGGATTGCTATGTCTCCAAAAGAGAATCAAGCATGTGTACAGGGGCATAAACGCAGCAGTGATAGGATTGGAGAGGTTCGTGAGCAAATGAAGACCCTTTGAAGTCATATTGCATGGTACCCATTACACGGGTTTCAAATACCCAGGTTTAAGGTATTCTTCCTTCAGCTAAAACATGCATGTGGAACCTAGAGTATGATCAACCATGTGATCGGGAGACGTGTTCAAATATGTCTCAGTTTTCGTACCCTGGTCCTCGGGTGCAACATTCCAGACGCTTTACTAACACTCTCCCGACTTGGAGAGTCAGTCCCTTTAACCTCCTGTTTGGCCCAGTTTGCAATTTCTGCGGAAGATGAACAGGAATAGCGAGAACCAATGAGAGACTAGCTGGAGGTGTCTGGACGGGCAAATTTAACTCTCATTTCCCACCAGGAAGAGGAAATAACCAAAGGCTCAGCATGCCGTACCGGTACCAGATTAGGGCCTGAAGCCATCCTGCGGTGTTGCGGCCAGCTCAAAAGAAAGCGAGTTGAAGAAAGGAGCTCAGGGGCACTGTAATTCACAAACCTGCAGAGTTATAAATGACAGCTATCGTCCAAAAATATACTGAAGTAAGGCTGCCAAGAGGACTTGAAAGCGGGGCAGAATTGCAGGAAACCGATTTCAGGAGGTAGACTGGAATTGCATTGAAAGCATAGGAAAAGAGGCAGAACGTCCACAATGATGCACTTGGCCAAAAAGGGCGTATGCATTTTTTCCTGAATATATTCAGGAAAAAACGCATACGCCCTTTTTGGCCAACCAAGCAAGCTTGCAAAGGAAATCTGCACTACAATGAAGTCTCACTTCCCCCCGGTGAAAAGGGCCATCTGAAAAAAGTGTAAAATCCAGAAAGTCAACAGGCCATTGAGAACTGGGAGCCTTGTTATGCTGAAGGGCGGGATGTAAATTGCCAACAACCACTCCGGAGAAGTGTATGGTGTTTCCTGAAACATCTAAAAAACGAAGCAACAGAGCCTACGGCACTTCCACTTATGGTCCTATAGCTTAGGGAAATTAAAATCAAAAAGACACAGTCACCCCAAAGTTTGGGACGCCTCCGTTTACAAGAACCTCGTTTACCGTACAAGTTCAACATCACAGAAAGTGAAAAATGGATAAAGAACTTGTGGAACTTACGTACAATGCAGTATCACTCAGCAATGAAATCTATGTCATCAGGCCCGTAGCAGCATAATGAGTGGATTCAGGTATGATGATTCTAACTGAAATAAGTCACACAGAAAAAGAAACATCATAAGATATCACTAATACATGGAATATAAACTTGGCTACACAGGAACTGCATTCCAAAACAAAACAGGGTCTCAAATATAGAAAACCAACTTATGCTTGCTTAAGGGGAAAGGAGAGTTGGGGTGCTGCATAAAACCAGAGATTGAAATGAGCACAGATAAATTTCCTTAAGCCAAATATGGAATAGACAAGAGCTACTCCTTGCTCAACGAAATGGACTCAACACCGCATATTAAACGCCTAAGAATGGACCTGACTAGTAAGTATCTTAAAACCTATGGATCGCTATGTCTCCGAAAGAGAATCAAGCATGTGTACAGGGGCATAAACGCAGCAGTGATAGGATTGGAGAGGTTCGGTGAGCAAATGAAGACCCTTTGAAGTCATATTGCATGGTACCCATTCCACGGGTTTCAACTACACAGGTTTAAGGTATTCTTCCTTCAGCTAAAAGATGCATGTGGAACCCAAGCATGATCAACCATGTGAACGGGAGACGTGTTCAAATACGTCTCAGTTTCCCACCCCTGGTACTCAGGTGCAACATTCCAGACGCTTTACTAACACTCTCCACACTTGGAGAGTCAGTGCCTTTAACCTCCTGTTTGGCCCAGTTTGCAATTTCTTGGAAGATGAACAGGAATAGCGAGAACCAATGAGAGACTAGCTGGAGGTGTCTGGACGGGCAAATTTAACTCTCATTTCCCACCAGGAAGAGGAAATAACCAAAGGCTCAGCGTGCCGTGCCGGAACCAGATTAGGGCCTGAAGACATCCTGCAGTGTTGCGGCCAGGTCACAAGAAAGCGAGTTGAAGAAAGGAGCTCAGGGTCACTGTAATTAACAAACCTGCAGAGTTATAAATGACAGCTATTGTCCAAAAATAGACTGAAGTAAGGCTGCCAAGAGGACTTGAAAGCGGGGCCGAATTGCAGGAAACCGATTTCAGGAGGTAGACTGGAATTGCATTGAAAGCATAGGAAAAGAGGCAGAACGTCCACAATGATGCACTTGGCCAAAAAGGGCGTATGCGTTTTTTCCTGAATATATTCAGGAAAAAACGCATACGCCCTTTTTGGCCAACCAAGCAAGCTTGCAAAGGAAATCTGCACTACAATGAAGTCTCACTTCCCCCCGGTCAAAAGGGCCATCTGAAAAAAGTGTAAAATCCAGAAAGGCAGGACAGGCCATGGAGAACTGGGAGCCTTGTTATGCTGAAGGGCGGGATGTAAATTGCCAACAGACACTCGGGAGAAGTGTATGGTGTTTCCTGAAACATCTGAAAAACAAAGCAACAGAGCCTAGGGCACTTCCACTTATGGTCCTATAGCTTAGGGAATTTAACATCAAAAAGACACAGCCACTCCAAAGTTTGGAACGGCTCTGTTTACAAGAACCTCGTTTACAGTACAAGTTCAACATCGCAGAAAGTGAAAAATGGATAAAAAAGTTGTGGTATTTACTTACAAACCAATATCACTCAGCAATGAAATCTGTGTCATCAGGCCCTTAGCAGCACAATGAGTGGATTCAGGTATGATGATTCTAATTGAAATAAGTCACACAGAAAAAGAAACATCATAAGATATCAGTAATACACGGAATGTAAACTTGGCTACACAGGAACTGAATTACAGAACAGAACAGGGTCTCAAATTTAGAAAACCAACTTATGCTTGCTTACGGGGAAAGGTGAGTTGGGGTGCTGCATAAAACCAGAGATTGAAATGAGCACAGATAAAGTTCCTTAAGCCAAATATGGAATAGACAAGAGCTACTCCTTGCTCAACGAAATGGACTCAACACCGCATATTAAAAGCCTAAGAATGTACCTGACTAGTAAGTATCTTAAAACGTATGGATTGGTATGTCTCCGAAAGAGAATCAAGCATGTGTAAGGGGCATAAACGCAGCAGTGATAGGATTGGAGAGGTTCGGTGAGCAAATGAAGACCCTTTGAAGTCATATTGCATGGTACCCATTACACGGGTCTCAACTCTCCAGGTTTTAGGTATTCTTCCTTCAGCTAAAACATGCATGTGGAACCTAGAGTATGATCAACCATGTGATCGGGAGACGTGTTCAAATATGTCTCAGTTTTCGTACCCTGGTACTCGGGTGCAACATTCCAGACGCTTTACTAACACTCTCCCCACTTGGAGAGTCAGTCCCTTTAACCTCCTGTTTGGCACAGTTTGCAATTTCTGCGGAAGATGAACAGGAATAGCGAGAACCAATGAGAGACTAGCTGGAGGTGTCTGGACGGGCAAATTTAACTCTCATTTCCCACCAGGAAGAGGAAATAACCAAAGGCTCAGCGTGCCGTACCGGAACCAGATTAGGGCCTAAAGCCATCCTGCGGTGTTGCGGCCAGCTCAAAAGAAAGCGAGTTGAAGAAAGGAGCTCAGGGGCACTGTAATTCACAAACCTGCAGAGTTATAAATGACAGCTATCGTCCAAAAATATACTGAAGTAAGGCTGCCAAGAGGACTTGAAAGCGGAGCAGAATTGCAGGAAACCGATTTCAGGAGGTAGACTGGAATTTCATTGAAAGCATAGGAAGAGAGGCAGAACGTCCACAATGATGCACTTGGCCAAAAAGGGCGTATGCGTTTTTTCCTGAATATATTCAGGAAAAAACGCATACGCCCTTTTTGGCCAACCAAGCAAGCTTGCAAAGGAAATCTGCACTACAATGAAGTCTCTCTTCCCCCCGGTCAAAAGGGCCATCTGAAAAAAGTGTAAAATCCAGAAAGGCAACAGGCCATTGAGAACTGGGAGCCTTGTTATGCTGATGGGCGGGATGTAAATTGCCAACAGACACTTGGGAGATGTGTATGGTGTTTCCTGAAACATCTAAAAAACAAAGCAACAGAGCCTAGGGCACTTCCACTTATGGACCTATAGCTTAGGGAAATTAAAATCAAAAAGACACAGCCACCCCAAAGTTTGGAACGGCTTTGTTTACAAGAACCTCGTTTACAGTACAAGTTCAACATCGCAGAAAGTGAAAAATGGATAAAGAAGTTGTGGTATTCACTTACAAAGCAAAATCACTCAGCAATGAAATCTATGTCATCAGGCCCTTAGCAGCACAATGAGTGGATTCAGGTATGATGATTCTCACTGAAATAAGTCACACAGAAAAAGAAACATCATAAGATATCAGTAATACACGGAATGTAAACTTGGCTACACAGGAACTGAATTACAGAACAGAACAGGGTCACAAATTTAGAAAACCAACTTATGCTTGCTTAAGGGTAAAGGTGAGTTGGGGTGCTGCATAAAACCAGAGATTGAAATGAGCACAGATAAAGTTCCTTAAGCCAAATATGGAATAGACAAGAGCTACTCCTTGCTCAACGAAATGGACTCAACACCGCATATTAAACGCCTAAGAATGTACTTGACTAGTAAGTATCGTAAAACCTATGGATTGCTATGTCTCCGAAGGAGAATCAAGCATGTGTACAGGGGCATAAACGCAGCAGTGATAGGATTGGAGAGGTTCGGTGAGCAAATGAAGACCATTTGAAGTCATATTGCATGGTACCCATTCCACGGGTTTCAACTCTCCAGGTTTAAGGTATTCTTCCTTCAGCTAAAACATGCATGTGGAACCCAGAGTATGATCAACCATGTGATCGGGAGATGTGTTCAAATATGTCTCAGTTTTCCTCCCCTGGTACTCGGGTGCAACATTCCAGATGCTTTACTAACACTCTCCCTACTTGGAGAGTCAGTGCCTTTAACCTCCTGTTTGCCCCAGTTTGCAATTTCTGCGGAAGATGAACAGGAATAGCGAGAACCAATGAGAGACTACCTGGAGGTGTCTGAACGGGCAAATTTAACTCTCATTTCCCACCAGGAAGAGGAATTAACCAAAGGCTCAGTGTGACATGCCGGAACCACATTAGGGCCTGAAGACATCCTGCGGTGTTGCGGCCAGCTCACAAGAAAGCGAGTTGAAGAAAGGAGCTCAGGGGCACTGTAATTCACAAACCTGCAGAGTTATAAATGACAGCTATCGTCCAAAAATAGACTGAAGTAAGGCTGCCAAGAGGACTTGAAAGCGGGGCAGAATTGCAGGAAACCGATTTCAGGAGGTAGACTGGAATTGCATTTCAAGCATAGGAAAAGAGGCAGAACGTCCACAGTGATGCACTTGGCCAAAAAGTGCGTATGCGTTTTTTCCTGAATATATTCAGGAAAAAACGCATACGCCCTTTTTGGCCAACCAAGCAAACTTGCAAAGGAAATCTGCACTACAATGAAGTCTCACTTCCCCCCTGTCAAAAGGGCCATCTGAAAAAAGTGTAAAATCCAGAAAGGCAGGACAGACCATGGAGAACTGGGAGCCTTGTTATGCTGATGGGCGGGATGTAAATTGCCAACAGCCACTCCGGAGAAGTGTATGGTGTTTCCTGAAACATCTAAAAAACAAAGCAACAGAGCCTAGGGCACTTCCACTTATGGTCCTATAGCTTAGGGAAATTAAAATCAAAAAGACACAGCCACCCCAAAGTTTGGGACGCCTCCGTTTACAAGAACCTCGTTTACCGTACAAGTTCAATATCACAGAAAGTGAAAAATGGATAAAGAACTTGTGGTACTTACGTACAATGCAGTATCACTCAGCAATGAAATCTATGTCATCAGACCCGTAGCAGCATAATGAGTGGATTCAGGTACGATGATTCTAACTGAAATAAGTCACACAGAAAAAGAAACATCATAAGATATCACTAATACACGGAATGTAAACTTGGCTACACAGGAACTGAATTCCAAAACAGAACAGGGTCTCAAATTTAGAAAACCAACTTATGCTTGCTTAAGGGGAAAGGTGAGTTGGGGTGCTGCATAAAACCAGAGATTGAAATGAGCACAGATAAAGTTCCTTAAGCCAAATATGGAATAGACAAGAGCTACTCCTTGCTCAACGAAATGGACTCAAAACCCCATATTAAACGCCTAAGAATGTACCTGACTAGTAAGTATCTTAAAACCTATGGATTGCTATGTCTCCAAAAGAGAATCAAGCGTGTGTACAGGGGCATAAACGCAGCAGTGATAGGATTGGAGTGGTTCAGTGAGCAAATGAAGACCCTTTGAAGTCATATTGCATGGTACCCATTACACGGGTCTCAACTCTCCAGGTTTAAGGTATTCTTCCTTCAGCTAAAACATGCATGTGGAATCCAGAGTATGATCAACCATGTGAACGGGAGACGTGTTCAAATATGTCTCAGTTTTCCTCCCCTGGTACTCGGGTGCAACCTTCCAGACGCTTTACTAACACTCTCCCGACTTGGAGAGTCAGTCCCTTTAACCTCCTGTTTGGCCCAGTTTGCAATTTCTGCGGAAGATGAACAGGAATAGCGAGAACCAATGAGAGGCTAGCTGGAGGTGTCTGGACGGGCAAACTTAACTCTCATTTCCCACAAGGAAGAGGAATTAATGAAAGGCTCAGCATGCCGGGCCGGAACAAGATTAGGGCCTGAAGCCATCCTACGGTGTTGCGGCCAGGTTCAAGAAAGCGAGTTGAAGAAAGGAGCTCAGGGGCACTGTAATTCACAAACCTGCAGAGTTATAAATGACAGCTATCGTCCAAAAATAGACTGAAGTAAGGCTGCCAAGAGGACTTGAAAGCGGGGCAGAATTGCAGGAAACCGATTTCAGGAGGTAGACTGGAATTGCATTGAAAGCATAGGAAAAGAGGCAGAACGTCCACAATGATGCACTTGGCCAAAAAGGGCGTATGCGTTTTTTCCTGAATATATTCAGGAAAAAACGCATACGCCCTTTTTGGCCAACCAAGCAAGCTTGCAAAGGAAATCTGCACTACAATGAAGTCTCACTTCCCCCCGGTCAAAAGGGCCATCTGAAAAAAGTGTAAAATCCAGAAAGGCAGGACAGGCCATGGAGAACGGGGAGCCTTTTTATGCTGATGGGCGGGATATAAATTGCCAACAACCACTGGGGAGAAGTGTATGGTGTTTCCTGAAACATCTAAAAAACAAAGCAACAGAACCTAGGGCACTTCCACTTATGGTCCTATAGCTTAGGGAAATTAAAATCAAAAAGACACAGCCACCCCAAAGTTTGGAACGGCTCTGTTTACAAGAACCTCGTTTACAGCACAAGTTCAACATCGCAGAAAGTGAAAAATGGATAAAGAAGTTGTGGTATTTACTTACAAAGCAATATCACTCAGCAATGAAATCTGTGTCACAAGGCCCTTAGCAGCACAATGAGTGGATTCAGGTATGATGATTCTAACTGAAGTAAGTCACACAGAAAAAGAAACATCATAAGATATCAGTAATACACGGAATGTAAACTTGGCTACACAGGAACTGAATTACAGAACAGAACAGGGTCTCAAATTTAGAAAACCAACTTATGCTTGCTTAAGGGGAAAGGTGAGTTGGGGTGCTGCATAAAACCAGAGATTGAAATGAGCACAGATAAAGTTCCTTAAGTCAAATATGGAATAGACAAGAGCTACTCCTTGCTCAACGAAATGGACTCAACACCGCATATTAAACGCCTAAGAATGTACCTGACTAGTAAGTATCGTAAAACCTATGGATTGCTATGTCTCCAAAAGAGAATCAAGCATGTGTACAGGGGCATAAACGCAGCAGTGATAGGATTGGAGAGGTTCGGTGAGCAAATGAAGAACCTTTGAAGTCATATTGCATGGTACCCATTACACGGGTCTTAACTCTCCAGGTTTAAGGTATTCTTCCTTCAGCTAAAACATGCATGTGGAACCCAAGTATGATCAACCATGTGAACGGGAGACGTGTTCAAATATGTCTCAGTTTTCCTCCCCTGGTACTCGGGTGCAACATTCCAGACACTTTACTAACACTCTCCCCACTTGGAGAGTCAGCGCCTTTAACCTCCTGTTTGGCCCAGTTTGCAATTTCTGCGGAAAATGAACAGGAATAGCGAGAACCAATGAGAGACTAGCTGGAGGTGTGTGGACGGGCAAATTTAACTCTCATTTCCCACCAGGAAGAGGAAATAACCAAAGGCTCAGCGTGCCGTGCCGGAACCAGATTAGGGCCTGAAGCTATCCTGTGGTGTTGTGGCCAGCTCACAAGAAAGCGAGTTGAAGAAAGGAGCTCAGGGGCACTGTAATTCACAAACCTGCAGAGTTATAAATGACAGCTATCGTCCAAAAATAGACTGAAGTAAGGCTGCCAAGAGGACTTGAAAGCGGGGCAGAATTGCAGGAAACCGATTTCAGGAGGTAGACTGGAATTGCATTGAAAGCATAGGAAAAGAGGCAGAACGTCCACAATGATGCACTTGGCCAAAAAGGGCGTATGCGTTTTTTCCTGAATATATTCAGGAAAAAACGCATACGCACTTTTTGGCCAACCAAGCAAGCTTGCAAAGGAAATCTGCACTACAATGAAGTCTCACTTCCCCCCGGTCAAAAGGGCCATCTGAAAAAAGTGTAAAATCCAGAAAGGCAGGACAGGCCATGGAGAACTGGGAGCCTTGTTATGCTGAAGGGCGGGATGTAAATTGCCAACAGACACTCGGGAGAAGTGTATGGTGTTTCCTGAAACATCTGAAAAACAAAGCAACAGAGCCTAGGGCACTTCCACTTATGGTCCTATAGCTTAGGGAATTTAACATCAAAAAGACACAGCCACTCCAAAGTTTGGAACGGCTCTGTTTACAAGAACCTCGTTTACAGTACAAGTTCAACATCGCAGAAAGTGAAAAATGGATAAAAAAGTTGTGGTATTTACTTACAAAGCAATATCACTCAGCAATGAAATCTGTGTCATCAGGCCCTTAGCAGCACAATGAGTGGATTCAGGTATGATGATTCTAATTGAAATAAGTCACACAGAAAAAGAAACATCATAAGATATCAGTAATACACGGAATGTAAACTTGGCTACACAGGAACTGAATTACAGAACAGAACAGGGTCTCAAATTTAGAAAACCAACTTATGCTTGCTTACGGGGAAAGGTGAGTTGGGGTGCTGCATAAAACCAGAGATTGAAATGAGCACAGATAAAGTTCCTTAAGCCAAATATGGAATAGACAAGAGCTACTCCTTGCTCAACGAAATGGACTCAACACCGCATATTAAAAGCCTAAGAATGTACCTGACTAGTAAGTATCTTAAAACGTATGGATTGGTATGTCTCCGAAAGAGAATCAAGCATGTGTAAGGGGCATAAACGCAGCAGTGATAGGATTGGAGAGGTTCGGTGAGCAAATGAAGACCCTTTGAAGTCATATTGCATGGTACCCATTACACGGGTCTCAACTCTCCAGGTTTTAGGTATTCTTCCTTCAGCTAAAACATGCATGTGGAACCTAGAGTATGATCAACCATGTGATCGGGAGACGTGTTCAAATATGTCTCAGTTTTCGTACCCTGGTACTCGGGTGCAACATTCCAGACGCTTTACTAACACTCTCCCCACTTGGAGAGTCAGTCCCTTTAACCTCCTGTTTGGCACAGTTTGCAATTTCTGCGGAAGATGAACAGGAATAGCGAGAACCAATGAGAGACTAGCTGGAGGTGTCTGGACGGGCAAATTTAACTCTCATTTCCCACCAGGAAGAGGAAATAACCAAAGGCTCAGCGTGCCGTACCGGAACCAGATTAGGGCCTAAAGCCATCCTGCGGTGTTGCGGCCAGCTCAAAAGAAAGCGAGTTGAAGAAAGGAGCTCAGGGGCCCTGTAATTCACAAACCTGCAGAGTTATAAATGACAGCTATCGTCCAAAAATATACTGAAGTAAGGCTGCCAAGAGGACTTGAAAGCGGAGCAGAATTGCAGGAAACCGATTTCAGGAGGTAGACTGGAATTTCATTGAAAGCATAGGAAGAGAGGCAGAACGTCCACAATGATGCACTTGGCCAAAAAGGGCGTATGCGTTTTTTCCTGAATATATTCAGGAAAAAACGCATACGCCCTTTTTGGCCAACCAAGCAAGCTTGCAAAGGAAATCTGCACTACAATGAAGTCTCTCTTCCCCCCGGTCAAAAGGGCCATCTGAAAAAAGTGTAAAATCCAGAAAGGCAACAGGCCATTGAGAACTGGGAGCCTTGTTATGCTGATGGGCGGGATGTAAATTGCCAACAGACACTTGGGAGAAGTGTATGGTGTTTCCTGAAACATCTAAAAAACAAAGCAACAGAGCCTAGGGCACTTCCACTTATGGACCTATAGCTTAGGGAAATTAAAATCAAAAAGACACAGCCACCCCAAAGTTTGGAACGGCTTTGTTTACAAGAACCTCGTTTACAGTACAAGTTCAACATCGCAGAAAGTGAAAAATGGATAAAGAAGTTGTGGTATTCACTTACAAAGCAAAATCACTCAGCAATGAAATCTATGTCATCAGGCCCTTAGCAGCACAATGAGTGGATTCAGGTATGATGATTCTCACTGAAATAAGTCACACAGAAAAAGAAACATCATAAGATATCAGTAATACACGGAATGTAAACTTGGCTACACAGGAACTGAATTACAGAACAGAACAGGGTCACAAATTTAGAAAACCAACTTATGCTTGCTTAAGGGTAAAGGTGAGTTGGGGTGCTGCATAAAACCAGAGATTGAAATGAGCACAGATAAAGTTCCTTAAGCCAAATATGGAATAGACAAGAGCTACTCCTTGCTCAACGAAATGGACTCAACACCGCATATTAAACGCCTAAGAATGTACTTGACTAGTAAGTATCGTAAAACCTATGGATTGCTATGTCTCCGAAGGAGAATCAAGCATGTGTACAGGGGCATAAACGCAGCAGTGATAGGATTGGAGAGGTTCGGTGAGCAAATGAAGACCATTTGAAGTCATATTGCATGGTACCCATTCCACGGGTTTCAACTCTCCAGGTTTAAGGTATTCTTCCTTCAGCTAAAACATGCATGTGGAACCCAGAGTATGATCAACCATGTGATCGGGAGATGTGTTCAAATATGTCTCAGTTTTCCTCCCCTGGTACTCGGGTGCAACATTCCAGATGCTTTACTAACACTCTCCCTACTTGGAGAGTCAGTGCCTTTAACCTCCTGTTTGCCCCAGTTTGCAATTTCTGCGGAAGATGAACAGGAATAGCGAGAACCAATGAGAGACTACCTGGAGGTGTCTGAACGGGCAAATTTAACTCTCATTTCCCACCAGGAAGAGGAATTAACCAAAGGCTCAGTGTGACATGCCGGAACCACATTAGGGCCTGAAGACATCCTGCGGTGTTGCGGCCAGCTCACAAGAAAGCGAGTTGAAGAAAGGAGCTCAGGGGCACTGTAATTCACAAACCTGCAGAGTTATAAATGACAGCTATCGTCCAAAAATAGACTGAAGTAAGGCTGCCAAGAGGACTTGAAAGCGGGGCAGAATTGCAGGAAACCGATTTCAGGAGGTAGACTGGAATTGCATTTCAAGCATAGGAAAAGAGGCAGAACGTCCACAGTGATGCACTTGGCCAAAAAGTGCGTATGCGTTTTTTCCTGAATATATTCAGGAAAAAACGCATACGCCCTTTTTGGCCAACCAAGCAAACTTGCAAAGGAAATCTGCACTACAATGAAGTCTCACTTCCCCCCTGTCAAAAGGGCCATCTGAAAAAAGTGTAAAATCCAGAAAGGCAGGACAGACCATGGAGAACTGGGAGCCTTGTTATGCTGATGGGCGGGATGTAAATTGCCAACAGCCACTCCGGAGAAGTGTATGGTGTTTCCTGAAACATCTAAAAAACAAAGCAACAGAGCCTAGGGCACTTCCACTTATGGTCCTATAGCTTAGGGAAATTAAAATCAAAAAGACACAGCCACCCCAAAGTTTGGGACGCCTCCGTTTACAAGAACCTCGTTTACCGTACAAGTTCAATATCACAGAAAGTGAAAAATGGATAAAGAACTTGTGGTACTTACGTACAATGCAGTATCACTCAGCAATGAAATCTATGTCATCAGACCCGTAGCAGCATAATGAGTGGATTCAGGTACGATGATTCTAACTGAAATAAGTCACACAGAAAAAGAAACATCATAAGATATCACTAATACACGGAATGTAAACTTGGCTACACAGGAACTGCATTCCAAAACAGAACAGGGTCTCAAATTTAGAAAACCAACTTATGCTTGCTTAAGGGGAAAGGTGAGTTGGGGTGCTGCATAAAACCAGAGATTGAAATGAGCACAGATAAAGTTCCTTAAGCCAAATATGGAATAGACAAGAGCTACTCCTTGCTCAACGAAATGGACTCAAAACCCCATATTAAACGCCTAAGAATGTACCTGACTAGTAAGTATCTTAAAACCTATGGATTGCTATGTCTCCAAAAGAGAATCAAGCGTGTGTACAGGGGCATAAACGCAGCAGTGATAGGATTGGAGAGGTTCGGTGAGCAAATGAAGACCCTTTGAAGTCATATTGCATGGTACCCATTACACGGGTCTCAACTCTCCAGGTTTAAGGTATTCTTCCTTCAGCTAAAACATGCATGTGGAACCCAGAGTATGATCAACCATGTGAACGGGAGACGTGTTCAAATATGTCTCAGTTTTCCTCCCCTGGTACTCGGGTGCAACCTTCCAGACGCTTTACTAACACTCTCCCGACTTGGAGAGTCAGTCCCTTTAACCTCCTGTTTGGCCCAGTTTGCAATTTCTGCGGAAGATGAACAGGAATAGCGAGAACCAATGAGAGGCTAGCTGGAGGTGTCTGGACGGGCAAACTTAACTCTCATTTCCCACAAGGAAGAGGAATTAACGAAAGGCTCAGCATGCCGGGCCGGAACAAGATTAGGGCCTGAAGCCATCCTACGGTGTTGCGGCCAGGTCACAAGAAAGCGAGTTGAAGAAAGGAGCTCAGGGGCACTGTAATTCACAAACCTGCAGAGTTATAAATGACAGCTATCGTCCAAAAATAGACTGAAGTAAGGCTGCCAAGAGGACTTGAAAGCGGGGCAGAATTGCAGGAAACCGATTTCAGGAGGTAGACTGGAATTGCATTGAAAGCATAGGAAAAGAGGCAGAACGTCCACAATGATGCACTTGGCCAAAAAGGGCGTATGCGTTTTTTCCTGAATATATTCAGGAAAAAACGCATACGCCCTTTTTGGCCAACCAAGCAAGCTTGCAAAGGAAATCTGCACTACAATGAAGTCTCACTTCCCCCCGGTCAAAAGGACCATCTGAAAAAAGTGTAAAATCCAGAAAGGCAGGACAGGCCATGGAGAACGGGGAGCCTTTTTATGCTGATGGGCGGGATATAAATTGCCAACAACCACTGGGGAGAAGTGTATGGTGTTTCCTGAAACATCTAAAAAACAAAGCAACAGAACCTAGGGCACTTCCACTTATGGTCCTATAGCTTAGGGAAATTAAAATCAAAAAGACACAGCCACCCCAAAGTTTGGAACGGCTCTGTTTACAAGAACCTCGTTTACAGCACAAGTTCAACATCGCAGAAAGTGAAAAATGGATAAAGAAGTTGTGGTATTTACTTACAAAGCAATATCACTCAGCAATGAAATCTGTGTCACAAGGCCCTTAGCAGCACAATGAGTGGATTCAGGTATGATGATTCTAACTGAAGTAAGTCACACAGAAAAAGAAACATCATAAGATATCAGTAATACACGGAATGTAAACTTGGCTACACAGGAACTGAATTACAGAACAGAACAGGGTCTCAAATTTAGAAAACCAACTTATGCTTGCTTAAGGGGAAAGGTGAGTTGGGGTGCTGCATAAAACCAGAGATTGAAATGAGCACAGATAAAGTTCCTTAAGTCAAATATGGAATAGACAAGAGCTACTCCTTGCTCAACGAAATGGACTCAACACCGCATATTAAACGCCTAAGAATGTACCTGACTAGTAAGTATCGTAAAACCTATGGATTGCTATGTCTCCAAAAGAGAATCAAGCATGTGTACAGGGGCATAAACGCAGCAGTGATAGGATTGGAGAGGTTCGTGAGCAAATGAAGACCCTTTGAAGTCATATTGCATGGTACCCATTACACGGGTTTCAAATACCCAGGTTTAAGGTATTCTTCCTTCAGCTAAAACATGCATGTGGAACCTAGAGTATGATCAACCATGTGATCGGGAGACGTGTTCAAATATGTCTCAGTTTTCGTACCCTGGTCCTCGGGTGCAACATTCCAGACGCTTTACTAACACTCTCCCGACTTGGAGAGTCAGTCCCTTTAACCTCCTGTTTGGCCCAGTTTGCAATTTCTGCGGAAGATGAACAGGAATAGCGAGAACCAATGAGAGACTAGCTGGAGGTGTCTGGACGGGCAAATTTAACTCTCATTTCCCACCAGGAAGAGGAAATAACCAAAGGCTCAGCATGCCGTACCGGTACCAGATTAGGGCCTGAAGCCATCCTGCGGTGTTGCGGCCAGCTCAAAAGAAAGCGAGTTGAAGAAAGGAGCTCAGGGGCACTGTAATTCACAAACCTGCAGAGTTATAAATGACAGCTATCGTCCAAAAATATACTGAAGTAAGGCTGCCAAGAGGACTTGAAAGCGGGGCAGAATTGCAGGAAACCGATTTCAGGAGGTAGACTGGAATTGCATTGAAAGCATAGGAAAAGAGGCAGAACGTCCACAATGATGCACTTGGCCAAAAAGGGCGTATGCATTTTTTCCTGAATATATTCAGGAAAAAACGCATACGCCCTTTTTGGCCAACCAAGCAAGCTTGCAAAGGAAATCTGCACTACAATGAAGTCTCACTTCCCCCCGGTGAAAAGGGCCATCTGAAAAAAGTGTAAAATCCAGAAAGTCAACAGGCCATTGAGAACTGGGAGCCTTGTTATGCTGAAGGGCGGGATGTAAATTGCCAACAACCACTCCGGAGAAGTGTATGGTGTTTCCTGAAACATCTAAAAAACGAAGCAACAGAGCCTACGGCACTTCCACTTATGGTCCTATAGCTTAGGGAAATTAAAATCAAAAAGACACAGTCACCCCAAAGTTTGGGACGCCTCCGTTTACAAGAACCTCGTTTACCGTACAAGTTCAACATCACAGAAAGTGAAAAATGGATAAAGAACTTGTGGAACTTACGTACAATGCAGTATCACTCAGCAATGAAATCTATGTCATCAGGCCCGTAGCAGCATAATGAGTGGATTCAGGTATGATGATTCTAACTGAAATAAGTCACACAGAAAAAGAAACATCATAAGATATCACTAATACATGGAATATAAACTTGGCTACACAGGAACTGCATTCCAAAACAAAACAGGGTCTCAAATATAGAAAACCAACTTATGCTTGCTTAAGGGGAAAGGAGAGTTGGGGTGCTGCATAAAACCAGAGATTGAAATGAGCACAGATAAATTTCCTTAAGCCAAATATGGAATAGACAAGAGCTACTCCTTGCTCAACGAAATGGACTCAACACCGCATATTAAACGCCTAAGAATGGACCTGACTAGTAAGTATCTTAAAACCTATGGATCGCTATGTCTCCGAAAGAGAATCAAGCATGTGTACAGGGGCATAAACGCAGCAGTGATAGGATTGGAGAGGTTCGGTGAGCAAATGAAGACCCTTTGAAGTCATATTGCATGGTACCCATTCCACGGGTTTCAACTACACAGGTTTAAGGTATTCTTCCTTCAGCTAAAAGATGCATGTGGAACCCAAGCATGATCAACCATGTGAACGGGAGACGTGTTCAAATACGTCTCAGTTTCCCACCCCTGGTACTCAGGTGCAACATTCCAGACGCTTTACTAACACTCTCCACACTTGGAGAGTCAGTGCCTTTAACCTCCTGTTTGGCCCAGTTTGCAATTTCTTGGAAGATGAACAGGAATAGCGAGAACCAATGAGAGACTAGCTGGAGGTGTCTGGACGGGCAAATTTAACTCTCATTTCCCACCAGGAAGAGGAAATAACCAAAGGCTCAGCGTGCCGTGCCGGAACCAGATTAGGGCCTGAAGACATCCTGCAGTGTTGCGGCCAGGTCACAAGAAAGCGAGTTGAAGAAAGGAGCTCAGGGTCACTGTAATTAACAAACCTGCAGAGTTATAAATGACAGCTATTGTCCAAAAATAGACTGAAGTAAGGCTGCCAAGAGGACTTGAAAGCGGGGCCGAATTGCAGGAAACCGATTTCAGGAGGTAGACTGGAATTGCATTGAAAGCATAGGAAAAGAGGCAGAACGTCCACAATGATGCACTTGGCCAAAAAGGGCGTATGCGTTTTTTCCTGAATATATTCAGGAAAAAACGCATACGCACTTTTTGGCCAACCAAGCAAGCTTGCAAAGGAAATCTGCACTACAATGAAGTCTCACTTCCCCCCGGTCAAAAGGGCCATCTGAAAAAAGTGTAAAATCCAGAAAGGCAGGACAGGCCATGGAGAACTGGGAGCCTTGTTATGCTGAAGGGCGGGATGTAAATTGCCAACAGACACTCGGGAGAAGTGTATGGTGTTTCCTGAAACATCTGAAAAACAAAGCAACAGAGCCTAGGGCACTTCCACTTATGGTCCTATAGCTTAGGGAATTTAACATCAAAAAGACACAGCCACTCCAAAGTTTGGAACGGCTCTGTTTACAAGAACCTCGTTTACAGTACAAGTTCAACATCGCAGAAAGTGAAAAATGGATAAAAAAGTTGTGGTATTTACTTACAAACCAATATCACTCAGCAATGAAATCTGTGTCATCAGGCCCTTAGCAGCACAATGAGTGGATTCAGGTATGATGATTCTAATTGAAATAAGTCACACAGAAAAAGAAACATCATAAGATATCAGTAATACACGGAATGTAAACTTGGCTACACAGGAACTGAATTACAGAACAGAACAGGGTCTCAAATTTAGAAAACCAACTTATGCTTGCTTACGGGGAAAGGTGAGTTGGGGTGCTGCATAAAACCAGAGATTGAAATGAGCACAGATAAAGTTCCTTAAGCCAAATATGGAATAGACAAGAGCTACTCCTTGCTCAACGAAATGGACTCAACACCGCATATTAAAAGCCTAAGAATGTACCTGACTAGTAAGTATCTTAAAACGTATGGATTGGTATGTCTCCGAAAGAGAATCAAGCATGTGTAAGGGGCATAAACGCAGCAGTGATAGGATTGGAGAGGTTCGGTGAGCAAATGAAGACCCTTTGAAGTCATATTGCATGGTACCCATTACACGGGTCTCAACTCTCCAGGTTTTAGGTATTCTTCCTTCAGCTAAAACATGCATGTGGAACCTAGAGTATGATCAACCATGTGATCGGGAGACGTGTTCAAATATGTCTCAGTTTTCGTACCCTGGTACTCGGGTGCAACATTCCAGACGCTTTACTAACACTCTCCCCACTTGGAGAGTCAGTCCCTTTAACCTCCTGTTTGGCACAGTTTGCAATTTCTGCGGAAGATGAACAGGAATAGCGAGAACCAATGAGAGACTAGCTGGAGGTGTCTGGACGGGCAAATTTAACTCTCATTTCCCACCAGGAAGAGGAAATAACCAAAGGCTCAGCGTGCCGTACCGGAACCAGATTAGGGCCTAAAGCCATCCTGCGGTGTTGCGGCCAGCTCAAAAGAAAGCGAGTTGAAGAAAGGAGCTCAGGGGCACTGTAATTCACAAACCTGCAGAGTTATAAATGACAGCTATCGTCCAAAAATATACTGAAGTAAGGCTGCCAAGAGGACTTGAAAGCGGAGCAGAATTGCAGGAAACCGATTTCAGGAGGTAGACTGGAATTTCATTGAAAGCATAGGAAGAGAGGCAGAACGTCCACAATGATGCACTTGGCCAAAAAGGGCGTATGCGTTTTTTCCTGAATATATTCAGGAAAAACGCATACGCCCTTTTTGGCCAACCAAGCAAGCTTGCAAAGGAAATCTGCACTACAATGAAGTCTCTCTTCCCCCCGGTCAAAAGGGCCATCTGAAAAAAGTGTAAAATCCAGAAAGGCAACAGGCCATTGAGAACTGGGAGCCTTGTTATGCTGATGGGCGGGATGTAAATTGCCAACAGACACTTGGGAGATGTGTATGGTGTTTCCTGAAACATCTAAAAAACAAAGCAACAGAGCCTAGGGCACTTCCACTTATGGACCTATAGCTTAGGGAAATTAAAATCAAAAAGACACAGCCACCCCAAAGTTTGGAACGGCTTTGTTTACAAGAACCTCGTTTACAGTACAAGTTCAACATCGCAGAAAGTGAAAAATGGATAAAGAAGTTGTGGTATTCACTTACAAAGCAAAATCACTCAGCAATGAAATCTATGTCATCAGGCCCTTAGCAGCACAATGAGTGGATTCAGGTATGATGATTCTCACTGAAATAAGTCACACAGAAAAAGAAACATCATAAGATATCAGTAATACACGGAATGTAAACTTGGCTACACAGGAACTGAATTACAGAACAGAACAGGGTCACAAATTTAGAAAACCAACTTATGCTTGCTTAAGGGTAAAGGTGAGTTGGGGTGCTGCATAAAACCAGAGATTGAAATGAGCACAGATAAAGTTCCTTAAGCCAAATATGGAATAGACAAGAGCTACTCCTTGCTCAACGAAATGGACTCAACACCGCATATTAAACGCCTAAGAATGTACTTGACTAGTAAGTATCGTAAAACCTATGGATTGCTATGTCTCCGAAGGAGAATCAAGCATGTGTACAGGGGCATAAACGCAGCAGTGATAGGATTGGAGAGGTTCGGTGAGCAAATGAAGACCATTTGAAGTCATATTGCATGGTACCCATTCCACGGGTTTCAACTCTCCAGGTTTAAGGTATTCTTCCTTCAGCTAAAACATGCATGTGGAACCCAGAGTATGATCAACCATGTGATCGGGAGATGTGTTCAAATATGTCTCAGTTTTCCTCCCCTGGTACTCGGGTGCAACATTCCAGATGCTTTACTAACACTCTCCCTACTTGGAGAGTCAGTGCCTTTAACCTCCTGTTTGCCCCAGTTTGCAATTTCTGCGGAGATGAACAGGAATAGCGAGAACCAATGAGAGACTACCTGGAGGTGTCTGAACGGGCAAATTTAACTCTCATTTCCCACCAGGAAGAGGAATTAACCAAAGGCTCAGTGTGACATGCCGGAACCACATTAGGGCCTGAAGACATCCTGCGGTGTTGCGGCCAGCTCACAAGAAAGCGAGTTGAAGAAAGGAGCTCAGGGGCACTGTAATTCACAAACCTGCAGAGTTATAAATGACAGCTATCGTCCAAAAATAGACTGAAGTAAGGCTGCCAAGAGGACTTGAAAGCGGGGCAGAATTGCAGGAAACCGATTTCAGGAGGTAGACTGGAATTGCATTTCAAGCATAGGAAAAGAGGCAGAACGTCCACAGTGATGCACTTGGCCAAAAAGTGCGTATGCGTTTTTTCCTGAATATATTCAGGAAAAAACGCATACGCCCTTTTTGGCCAACCAAGCAAACTTGCAAAGGAAATCTGCACTACAATGAAGTCTCACTTCCCCCCTGTCAAAAGGGCCATCTGAAAAAAGTGTAAAATCCAGAAAGGCAGGACAGACCATGGAGAACTGGGAGCCTTGTTATGCTGATGGGCGGGATGTAAATTGCCAACAGCCACTCCGGAGAAGTGTATGGTGTTTCCTGAAACATCTAAAAAACAAAGCAACAGAGCCTAGGGCACTTCCACTTATGGTCCTATAGCTTAGGGAAATTAAAATCAAAAAGACACAGCCACCCCAAAGTTTGGGACGCCTCCGTTTACAAGAACCTCGTTTACCGTACAAGTTCAATATCACAGAAAGTGAAAAATGGATAAAGAACTTGTGGTACTTACGTACAATGCAGTATCACTCAGCAATGAAATCTATGTCATCAGACCCGTAGCAGCATAATGAGTGGATTCAGGTACGATGATTCTAACTGAAATAAGTCACACAGAAAAAGAAACATCATAAGATATCACTAATACACGGAATGTAAACTTGGCTACACAGGAACTGAATTCCAAAACAGAACAGGGTCTCAAATTTAGAAAACCAACTTATGCTTGCTTAAGGGGAAAGGTGAGTTGGGGTGCTGCATAAAACCAGAGATTGAAATGAGCACAGATAAAGTTCCTTAAGCCAAATATGGAATAGACAAGAGCTACTCCTTGCTCAACGAAATGGACTCAAAACCCCATATTAAACGCCTAAGAATGTACCTGACTAGTAAGTATCTTAAAACCTATGGATTGCTATGTCTCCAAAAGAGAATCAAGCGTGTGTACAGGGGCATAAACGCAGCAGTGATAGGATTGGAGTGGTTCAGTGAGCAAATGAAGACCCTTTGAAGTCATATTGCATGGTACCCATTACACGGGTCTCAACTCTCCAGGTTTAAGGTATTCTTCCTTCAGCTAAAACATGCATGTGGAATCCAGAGTATGATCAACCATGTGAACGGGAGACGTGTTCAAATATGTCTCAGTTTTCCTCCCCTGGTACTCGGGTGCAACCTTCCAGACGCTTTACTAACACTCTCCCGACTTGGAGAGTCAGTCCCTTTAACCTCCTGTTTGGCCCAGTTTGCAATTTCTGCGGAAGATGAACAGGAATAGCGAGAACCAATGAGAGGCTAGCTGGAGGTGTCTGGACGGGCAAACTTAACTCTCATTTCCCACAAGGAAGAGGAATTAATGAAAGGCTCAGCATGCCGGGCCGGAACAAGATTAGGGCCTGAAGCCATCCTACGGTGTTGCGGCCAGGTTCAAGAAAGCGAGTTGAAGAAAGGAGCTCAGGGGCACTGTAATTCACAAACCTGCAGAGTTATAAATGACAGCTATCGTCCAAAAATAGACTGAAGTAAGGCTGCCAAGAGGACTTGAAAGCGGGGCAGAATTGCAGGAAACCGATTTCAGGAGGTAGACTGGAATTGCATTGAAAGCATAGGAAAAGAGGCAGAACGTCCACAATGATGCACTTGGCCAAAAAGGGCGTATGCGTTTTTTCCTGAATATATTCAGGAAAAAACGCATACGCCCTTTTTGGCCAACCAAGCAAGCTTGCAAAGGAAATCTGCACTACAATGAAGTCTCACTTCCCCCCGGTCAAAAGGGCCATCTGAAAAAAGTGTAAAATCCAGAAAGGCAGGACAGGCCATGGAGAACGGGGAGCCTTTTTATGCTGATGGGCGGGATATAAATTGCCAACAACCACTGGGGAGAAGTGTATGGTGTTTCCTGAAACATCTAAAAAACAAAGCAACAGAACCTAGGGCACTTCCACTTATGGTCCTATAGCTTAGGGAAATTAAAATCAAAAAGACACAGCCACCCCAAAGTTTGGAACGGCTCTGTTTACAAGAACCTCGTTTACAGCACAAGTTCAACATCGCAGAAAGTGAAAAATGGATAAAGAAGTTGTGGTATTTACTTACAAAGCAATATCACTCAGCAATGAAATCTGTGTCACAAGGCCCTTAGCAGCACAATGAGTGGATTCAGGTATGATGATTCTAACTGAAGTAAGTCACACAGAAAAAGAAACATCATAAGATATCAGTAATACACGGAATGTAAACTTGGCTACACAGGAACTGAATTACAGAACAGAACAGGGTCTCAAATTTAGAAAACCAACTTATGCTTGCTTAAGGGGAAAGGTGAGTTGGGGTGCTGCATAAAACCAGAGATTGAAATGAGCACAGATAAAGTTCCTTAAGTCAAATATGGAATAGACAAGAGCTACTCCTTGCTCAACGAAATGGACTCAACACCGCATATTAAACGCCTAAGAATGTACCTGACTAGTAAGTATCGTAAAACCTATGGATTGCTATGTCTCCAAAAGAGAATCAAGCATGTGTACAGGGGCATAAACGCAGCAGTGATAGGATTGGAGAGGTTCGGTGAGCAAATGAAGAACCTTTGAAGTCATATTGCATGGTACCCATTACACGGGTCTTAACTCTCCAGGTTTAAGGTATTCTTCCTTCAGCTAAAACATGCATGTGGAACCCAAGTATGATCAACCATGTGAACGGGAGACGTGTTCAAATATGTCTCAGTTTTCCTCCCCTGGTACTCGGGTGCAACATTCCAGACACTTTACTAACACTCTCCCCACTTGGAGAGTCAGCGCCTTTAACCTCCTGTTTGGCCCAGTTTGCAATTTCTGCGGAAAATGAACAGGAATAGCGAGAACCAATGAGAGACTAGCTGGAGGTGTGTGGACGGGCAAATTTAACTCTCATTTCCCACCAGGAAGAGGAAATAACCAAAGGCTCAGCGTGCCGTGCCGGAACCAGATTAGGGCCTGAGGCTATCCTGTGGTGTTGTGGCCAGCTCACAAGAAAGCGAGTTGAAGAAAGGAGCTCAGGGGCACTGTAATTCACAAACCTGCAGAGTTATAAATGACAGCTATCGTCCAAAAATAGACTGAAGTAAGGCTGCCAAGAGGACTTGAAAGCGGGGCAGAATTGCAGGAAACCGATTTCAGGAGGTAGACTGGAATTGCATTGAAAGCATAGGAAAAGAGGCAGAACGTCCACAATGATGCACTTGGCCAAAAAGGGCGTATGCGTTTTTTCCTGAATATATTCAGGAAAAAACGCATACGCCCTTTTTGGCCAACCAAGCAAGCTTGCAAAGGAAATCTGCACTACAATGAAGTCTCACTTCTCCCTGGTTAAAAGGGCCATCTGAAAAAAGTGTAAAATCCAGAAAGGCAGGACAGGCCATGGAGTACTGGGAGCCTTGTTATGCTGATGGGCGGGATGTAAATTGCCAACAGACACTCAGGAGAAGTGTAAGGTGTTTCCTGAAACATCTAAAAAACAAAGCAACAGAGCCTAGGGCACTTCCACTTATGGTCCTCTAGCTTAGGGAAATTAAAATCAAAAACACAGCCACCCCAAAGTTTGGGACGCCTCCGTTTACAAGAACCTCGTTTACCGTACAAGTTCAATATCACAGAAAGTGAAAAATGGATAAAGAACTTGTGGTACTTACGTACAATGCAGTATCACTCAGCAATGAAATCTATGTCATCAGGCCCGTAGCAGCATAAGGAGTGGATTCAGGTATGATGATTCTAACTGAAATAAGTCACACAGAAAAAGAAACATCATAAGATATCAGTAATACTCGGAATGAAAACTTGGCTACACAGGAACTGCATTCCAAAACAGAACAGGGTCTCAAATTTAGAAAACCAACTTATGCTTGCTTAAGGGGAAAGGTGAGTTGGGGTGCTGCATAAAACCAGAGATTGAAATGAGCACAGATAAAGTTCCTTAAGCCAAATATGGAATAGACAAGAGCTACTCCTTGCTCAACGAAATGGACTCAACACCCCATATTAAACGCCTAAGAATGTACCTGACTAGTAAGTATCTTAAAACCTATGGATTGCTATGTCTCCGAAAGAGAATCAAGCATGTGTACAGGGGCATAAACGCAGCAGTGATAGGATTGGAGAGGTTCAGTGAGCAAATGAAGACCCTTTGAAGTCATATTGCATGGTACCTATTCCACGGGTTTCAACTACCCAGGTTTAAGGTATTCTTCCTTCAGCTAAAACATGCATGTGGAACCCAGAGTATGATCAACCATGTGATCGGGAGATGTGTTCAAATATGTCTCAGTTTTCGTACCCTGGTACTCGGGTGCAACATTCCAGAGGCTTTACTAACACTCTCCCGACTTGGAGAGTCAGTCCCTTTAACCTCCTGTTTGGCCCAGTTTGCAATTTCTGCGGAAGATGAACAGGAATAGCGAGAACCAATGAGAGACTAGCTGGAGGTGTCTGGACGGGCAAATTTAACTCTCATTTCCCACCAGGAAGAGGAATTAACCAAAGGCTCAGCGTACCATGCCAGAACCAGATTAGGGCCTGAAGCCATCCTGCGGTGTTGCGGCCAGGTCAAAAAAAGCGAGTTGAAGAAAGGAGCTCAGGGGCACTGTAATTCACAAACCTGCAGAGTTATAAATGACAGCTATCGTCCAAAAATAGACTGAAGTAAGGCTGCCAAGAGGACTTGAAAGCGGGGCAGAATTGCAGGAAACCGATTTCAGGAGGTAGACTGGAATTGCATTGAAAGCATAGGAAAAGAGGCAGAACGTCCACAATGATGCACTTGGCCAAAAAGGGCGTATGCGTTTTTTCCTGAATATATTCAGGAAAAAACGCATACGCCCTTTTTGGCCAACCAAGCAAGCTTGCAAAGGAAATCTGCACTACAATGAAGTCTCACTTCCCCCCGGTCAAAAGGGCCATCTGAAAAAAGTGTAAAATCCAGAAAGGCAGGACAGGCCATGGAGAACTGGGAGCCTTTTTATGCTGATGGGCGGGATATAAATTGCCAACAACCACTGGGGAGAAGTGTATGGTGTTTCCTGAAACATCTAAAAAACAAAGCAACAGAACCTAGGGCACTTCCACTTATGGTCCTATAGCTTAGGGAAATTAAAATCAAAAAGACACAGCCACCCCAAAGTTTGGAACGGCTCTGTTTACAAGAACCTCGTTTACAGCACAAGTTCAACATCGCAGAAAGTGAAAAATGGATAAAGAAGTTGTGGTATTTACTTACAAAGCAATATCACTCAGCAATGAAATCTGTGTCACAAGGCCCTGAGCAGCACAATGAGTGGATTCAGGTATGATGATTCTAACTGAAGTAAGTCACACAGAAAAAGAAACATCATAAGATATCAGTAATACACGGAATGTAAACTTGGCTACACAGGAACTGAATTACAGAACAGAACAGGGTCTCAAATTTAGAAAACCAACTTATGCTTGCTTAAGGGGAAAGGTGAGTTGGGGTGCTGCATAAAACCAGAGATTGAAATGAGCACAGATAAAGTTCCTTAAGTCAAATATGGAATAGACAAGAGCTACTCCTTGCTCAACGAAATGGACTCAACACCGCATATTAAACGCCTAAGAATGTACCTGACTAGTAAGTATCGTAAAACCTATGGATTGCTATGTCTCCAAAAGAGAATCAAGCATGTGTACAGGGGCATAAACGCAGCAGTGATAGGATTGGAGAGGTTCGGTGAGCAAATGAAGAACCTTTGAAGTCATATTGCATGGTACCCATTACACGGGTCTTAACTCTCCAGGTTTAAGGTATTCTTCCTTCAGCTAAAACATGCATGTGGAACCCAAGTATGATCAACCATGTGAACGGGAGACGTGTTCAAATATGTCTCAGTTTTCCTCCCCTGGTACTCGGGTGCAACATTCCAGACACTTTACTAACACTCTCCCCACTTGGAGAGTCAGCGCCTTTAACCTCCTGTTTGGCCCAGTTTGCAATTTCTGCGGAAAATGAACAGGAATAGCGAGAACCAATGAGAGACTAGCTGGAGGTGTGTGGACGGGCAAATTTAACTCTCATTTCCCACCAGGAAGAGGAAATAACCAAAGGCTCAGCGTGCCGTGCCGGAACCAGATTAGGGCCTGAAGCTATCCTGTGGTGTTGTGGCCAGCTCACAAGAAAGCGAGTTGAAGAAAGGAGCTCAGGGGCACTGTAATTCACAAACCTGCAGAGTTATAAATGACAGCTATCGTCCAAAAATAGACTGAAGTAAGGCTGCCAAGAGGACTTGAAAGCGGGGCAGAATTGCAGGAAACCGATTTCAGGAGGTAGACTGGAATTGCATTGAAAGCATAGGAAAAGAGGCAGAACGTCCACAATGATGCACTTGGCCAAAAAGGGCGTATGCGTTTTTTCCTGAATATATTCAGGAAAAAACGCATACGCCCTTTTTGGCCAACCAAGCAAGCTTGCAAAGGAAATCTGCACTACAATGAAGTCTCACTTCCCCCCGGTCAAAAGGGCCATCTGAAAAAAGTGTAAAATCCAGAAAGGCAGGACAGGCCATGGAGTACTGGGAGCCTTGTTATGCTGATGGGCGGGATGTAAATTGCCAACAGACACTCAGGAGAAGTGTAAGGTGTTTCCTGAAACATCTAAAAAACAAAGCAACAGAGCCTAGGGCACTTCCACTTATGGTCCTCTAGCTTAGGGAAATTAAAATCAAAAACACAGCCACCCCAAAGTTTGGGACGCCTCCGTTTACAAGAACCTCGTTTACCGTACAAGTTCAATATCACAGAAAGTGAAAAATGGATAAAGAACTTGTGGTACTTACGTACAATGCAGTATCACTCAGCAATGAAATCTATGTCATCAGGCCCGTAGCAGCATAAGGAGTGGATTCAGGTATGATGATTCTAACTGAAATAAGTCACACAGAAAAAGAAGCATCATAAGATATCAGTAATACACGGAATGTAAATTTGGCTACACAGGAACTGCATTCCAAAACAGAACAGGGTCTCAAATTTAGAAAACCAACTTATGCTTGCTTAAGGGGAAAGGTGAGTTGGGGTGCTGCATAAAACCAGAGATTGAAATGAGCACAGATAAAGTTCCTTAAGCCAAATATGGAATAGACAAGAGCTACTCCTTGCTCAACGAAATGGACTCAACACCCCATATTAAACGCCTAAGAATGTACCTGACTAGTAAGTATCTTAAAACCTATGGATTGCTATGTCTCCGAAAGAGAATCAAGCATGTGTACAGGGGCATAAACGCAGCAGTGATAGGATTGGAGAGGTTCGGTGAGCAAATGAAGACCCATTGAAGTCATATTGCATGGTACACATTCCACGGGTTTCTACTACCCAGGTTTAAGGTATTCTTCCTTCAGCTAAAACATGCATGTGGAACCCAGAGTATGATCAACCATGTGAACGGGAGACGTGTTCAAATATGTCTCAGTTTCCCTCCCCTGGTACTCGGGTGCAACATTCCAGACGCTTTACTAACACTCTCCCATCTTGGAGAGTCAGTCCCTTTAACCTCCTGTTTGGCCCAGTTTGCAATTTCTGCGGAAGATGAACAGGAATAGCGAGAACCAATGAGAGACTAGCTGGAGGTGTCTGGACGGGCAAATTTAACTCTCATTTCCCACCAGGAAGAGGAATTAACCAAAGGCTCAGCGTACCATGCCAGAACCAGATTAGGGCCTGAAGCCATCCTGCGGTGTTGCGGCCAGGTCAAAAGAAAGCGAGTTGAAGAAAGGAGCTCAGGGGCACTGTAATTCACAAACCTGCAGAGTTATAAATGACAGCTATCGTCCAAAAATAGACTGAAGTAAGGCTGCCAAGAGGACTTGAAAGCGGGGCAGAATTGCAGGAAACCGATTTCAGGAGGTAGACTGGAATTGCATTGAAAGCATAGGAAAAGAGGCAGAACGTCCACAATGATGCACTTGGCCAAAAAGGGCGTATGCGTTTTTTCCTGAATATATTCAGGAAAAAACGCATACGCCCTTTTTGGCCAACCAAGCAAGCTTGCAAAGGAAATCTGCACTACAATGAAGTCTCACTTCCCCCCGGTCAAAAGGGCCATCTGAAAAAAGTGTAAAATCCAGAAAGGCAGGACAGGCCATGGAGAACGGGGAGCCTTTTTATGCTGATGGGCGGGATATAAATTGCCAACAACCACTGGGGAGAAGTGTATGGTGTTTCCTGAAACATCTAAAAAACAAAGCAACAGAACCTAGGGCACTTCCACTTATGGTCCTATAGCTTAGGGAAATTAAAATCAAAAAGACACAGCCACCCCAAAGTTTGGAACGGCTCTGTTTACAAGAACCTCGTTTACAGCACAAGTTCAACATCGCAGAAAGTGAAAAATGGATAAAGAAGTTGTGGTATTTACTTACAAAGCAATATCACTCAGCAATGAAATCTGTGTCACAAGGCCCTGAGCAGCACAATGAGTGGATTCAGGTATGATGATTCTAACTGAAGTAAGTCACACAGAAAAAGAAACATCATAAGATATCAGTAATACACGGAATGTAAACTTGGCTACACAGGAACTGAATTACAGAACAGAACAGGGTCTCAAATTTAGAAAACCAACTTATGCTTGCTTAAGGGGAAAGGTGAGTTGGGGTGCTGCATAAAACCAGAGATTGAAATGAGCACAGATAAAGTTCCTTAAGTCAAATATGGAATAGACAAGAGCTACTCCTTGCTCAACGAAATGGACTCAACACCGCATATTAAACGCCTAAGAATGTACCTGACTAGTAAGTATCGTAAAACCTATGGATTGCTATGTCTCCAAAAGAGAATCAAGCATGTGTACAGGGGCATAAACGCAGCAGTGATAGGATTGGAGAGGTTCGGTGAGCAAATGAAGAACCTTTGAAGTCATATTGCATGGTACCCATTACACGGGTCTTAACTCTCCAGGTTTAAGGTATTCTTCCTTCAGCTAAAACATGCATGTGGAACCCAAGTATGATCAACCATGTGAACGGGAGACGTGTTCAAATATGTCTCAGTTTTCCTCCCCTGGTACTCGGGTGCAACATTCCAGAAACTTTACTAACACTCTCCCCACTTGGAGAGTCAGCGCCTTTAACCTCCTGTTTGGCCCAGTTTGCAATTTCTGCGGAAAATGAACAGGAATAGCGAGAACCAATGAGAGACTAGCTGGAGGTGTGTGGACGGGCAAATTTAACTCTCATTTCCCACCAGGAAGAGGAAATAACCAAAGGCTCAGCGTGCCGTGCCGGAACCAGATTAGGGCCTGAAGCTATCCTGTGGTGTTGTGGCCAGCTCACAAGAAAGCGAGTTGAAGAAAGGAGCTCAGGGGCACTGTAATTCACAAACCTGCAGAGTTATAAATGACAGCTATCGTCCAAAAATAGACTGAAGTAAGGCTGCCAAGAGGACTTGAAAGCGGGGCAGAATTGCAGGAAACCGATTTCAGGAGGTAGACTGGAATTGCATTGAAAGCATAGGAAAAGAGGCAGAACGTCCACAATGATGCACTTGGCCAAAAAGGGCGTATGCGTTTTTTCCTGAATATATTCAGGAAAAAACGCATACGCCCTTTTTGGCCAACCAAGCAAGCTTGCAAAGGAAATCTGCACTACAATGAAGTCTCACTTCCCCCCGGTCAAAAGGGCCATCTGAAAAAAGTGTAAAATCCAGAAAGGCAGGACAGGCCATGGAGTACTGGGAGCCTTGTTATGCTGATGGGCGGGATGTAAATTGCCAACAGACACTCAGGAGAAGTGTAAGGTGTTTCCTGAAACATCTAAAAAACAAAGCAACAGAGCCTAGGGCACTTCCACTTATGGTCCTCTAGCTTAGGGAAATTAAAATCAAAAACACAGCCACCCCAAAGTTTGGGACGCCTCCGTTTACAAGAACCTCGTTTACCGTACAAGTTCAATATCACAGAAAGTGAAAAATGGATAAAGAACTTGTGGTACTTACGTACAATGCAGTATCACTCAGCAATGAAATCTATGTCATCAGGCCCGTAGCAGCATAAGGAGTGGATTCAGGTATGATGATTCTAACTGAAATAAGTCACACAGAAAAAGAAGCATCATAAGATATCAGTAATACACGGAATGTAAATTTGGCTACACAGGAACTGCATTCCAAAACAGAACAGGGTCTCAAATTTAGAAAACCAACTTATGCTTGCTTAAGGGGAAAGGTGAGTTGGGGTGCTGCATAAAACCAGAGATTGAAATGAGCACAGATAAAGTTCCTTAAGCCAAATATGGAATAGACAAGAGCTACTCCTTGCTCAACGAAATGGACTCAACACCCCATATTAAACGCCTAAGAATGTACCTGACTAGTAAGTATCTTAAAACCTATGGATTGCTATGTCTCCGAAAGAGAATCAAGCATGTGTACAGGGGCATAAACGCAGCAGTGATAGGATTGGAGAGGTTCGGTGAGCAAATGAAGACCCATTGAAGTCATATTGCATGGTACACATTCCACGGGTTTCTACTACCCAGGTTTAAGGTATTCTTCCTTCAGCTAAAACATGCATGTGGAACCCAGAGTATGATCAACCATGTGAACGGGAGACGTGTTCAAATATGTCTCAGTTTCCCTCCCCTGGTACTCGGGTGCAACATTCCAGACGCTTTACTAACACTCTCCCATCTTGGAGAGTCAGTCCCTTTAACCTCCTGTTTGGCCCAGTTTGCAATTTCTGCGGAAGATGAACAGGAATAGCGAGAACCAATGAGAGACTAGCTGGAGGTGTCTGGACGGGCAAATTTAACTCTCATTTCCCACCAGGAAGAGGAATTAA
Source organism: Delphinus delphis (assembly GCF_949987515.2). Lineage (NCBI taxonomy): Eukaryota > Metazoa > Chordata > Mammalia > Artiodactyla > Delphinidae > Delphinus > Delphinus delphis. Next base: position 2,378,506 of record NW_027192654.1, on the reverse strand, counting down.
CCAAAGGCTCAGCGTACCATGCCAGAACCAGATTAGGGCCTGAAGCCATCCTGCGGTGTTGCGGCCAGGTCAAAAGAAAGCGAGTTGAAGAAAGGAGCTCAGGGGCACTGTAATTCACAAACCTGCAGAGTTATAAATGACAGCTATCGTCCAAAAATAGACTGAAGTAAGGCTGCCAAGAGGACTTGAAAGCGGGGCAGAATTGCAGGAAACCGATTTCAGGAGGTAGACTGGAATTGCATTGAAAGCATAGGAAAAGAGGCAGAACGTCCACAATGATGCACTTGGCCAAAAAGGGCGTATGCGTTTTTTCCTGAATATATTCAGGAAAAAACGCATACGCCCTTTTTGGCCAACCAAGCAAGCTTGCAAAGGAAATCTGCACTACAATGAAGTCTCACTTCCCTCCGGTCAAAAGGGCCATCTGAATAAAGTGTAAAATCCAGAAAGGCAACAGGCCATTGAGAACTGGGAGCCTTGTTATGCTGAAGGGTGGGATGTAAATTGCCAACAACCACTCGGGAGAAGTGTATGGTGTTTCCTGAAACATCTAAAAAAAAAAGCAACAGAGCCTAGGGCACTTCCACTTATGGTCCTATAGCTTAGGGAATTTAAAATCAAAAAGACACAGCCACCCCAAAGTTTGGGACACCTCCGTTTACAAGAACCTCGTTTACCGTACAAGTTCAATATCACAGAAAGTGAAAAATGGATAAAGAACTTGAGGTACTTATGTACAATGCATTATCACTCAGCAATGAAATCTATGTCATCAGGCCCTTAGCAGCATAATGAGTGGATTCAGGTACGATGATTCTAACTGAAATAAGTCACACAGAAAAAGAAACATCATAAGATATCACTAATACACGGAATGTAAACTTGGCTACACAGGAACTGCATTCCAAAACAGAACAGGGTCTCAAATTTAGAAAACCAACTTATGCTTGCTTAAGGGGAAAGGTGAGTTGGGGTGCTGCATAAAACCAGAGACTGAAATGAGCACAGATAAAGTTCCTTAAGCCAAATATGGAATAGACAAGAGCTACTCCTTGCTCAACGAAATGGACTCAACACCCCATATTAAACGCCTAAGAATGTACCTGACTAGTAAGTATCTTAAAACCTATGGATTGCTATGTCTCCAAAAGAGAATCAAGCGTGTGTACAGGGGCATAAACGCAGCAGTGATAGGGTTGGAGAGGTTCGGTGAGCAAATGAAGACCCTTTGAAGTCATATTGCATGGTACCCATTACACGGGTCTCAACTCTCCAGGTTTTAGGTATTCTTCCTTCAGCTAAAACATGCATGTGGAACCCAGAGTATGATCAACCATGTGAACGGGAGACGTGTTCAAATATGTCTCAGTTTTCCTCCCATGGTACTCGGGTGCAACATTCCAGACGCTTTACTAACACTCTCCCGACTTGTAGAGTCAGTGCCTTTAACCTCCTGTTTGGCCCAGTTTGCAATTTCTGCGGAAGATGAACAGGAATAGCGAGAACCAATGAGAGGCTAGCTGGAGGTGTCTGAACGGGCAAATTTAACTCTCATTTCCCACCAGGAAGAGGAATTAACCAAAGGCTCAGCGTGCTGGGCCGGAACCAGATTAGGGCCTGAAGCCATCCTGCGGTGTTGCGGCCAGCTAACAAGAAAGCGAGTTGAAGAAAGGAGCTCAGGGGCACTGTAATTCACAAACCTGCAGAGTTATAAATGACAGCTATCGTCCAAAAATAGACTGAAGTAAGGCTGCCAAGAGGACTTGAAAGCGGGGCAGAATTGCAGGAAACCGATTTCAGGAGGTAGACTGGAATTGTATTGAAAGCATAGGAAAAGAGGCAGAACGTCCACAATGATGCACTTGGCCAAAAAGGGCGTATGCGTTTTTTCCTGAATATATTCAGGAAAAAACGCATACGCCCTTTTTGGCCAACCAAGCAAGCTTGCAAAGGAAATCTGCACTACAATGAAGTCTCACTTCCCCCCGGTCAAAAGGGCCATCTGAAAAAAGTGTAAAATCCAGAAAGGCAGGACAGGCCATTGAGAACTGGGAGCCTTGTTATGCTGATGGGCGGGATGTAAATTGCCAACAGACACTTGGGAGAAGTGTATGGTGTTTCCTGAAACATCTAAAAAACAAAGCAACAGAGCCTAGGGCACTTCCACTTATGGTCCTATAGCTTAGGGAGATTAAAATCAAAAAGACACAGCCACCCCAAAGTTTGGGACGCCTCCGTTTACAAGAACCTCGTTTACAGTACAAGTTCAACATCGCAGAAAGTGAAAAATGGATAAAGAAGTTGTGGTATTCACTTACAAAGCAATATCACTCAGCAATGAATTCTATGTCATCAGGCCCTTAGCAGCACAATGAGTGGATTCAGGTATGATGATTCTAACTGAAATAAGTCACACAGAAAAAGAAACATCATAAGATATCAGTAATACACGGAATGTAAATTTGGCTACACAGGAACTGAATTACAGAACAGAACAGGGTCTCAAATTTAGAAAACCAACTTATGCTTGCTTAAGGGTAAAGGTGAGTTGGGGTGCTGCATAAAACCAGAGATTGAAATGAGCACAGATAAAGTTCCTTAAGCCAAATATGGAATAGACAAGAGCTACTCCTTGCTCAACGAAATGGACTCAACACCGCATATTAAACGCCTAAGAATGGACCTGACTAGTAAGTATCTTAAAACCTATGGATTGCTATGTCTCCGAAAGAGAATCAAGCATGTGTACAGGGGCATAAACGCAGCAGTGATAGAATTGGAGAGGTTCGGTGAGCAAATGAAGACCCATTGAAGTCATATTGCATGGTACACATTCCACGGGTTTCTACTACCCAGGTTTAAGGTATTCTTCCTTCAGCTAAAACATGCATGTGGAACCCAGAGTATGATCAACCATGTGATTGGGAGATGTGTTCAAATATGTCTCAGTTTTCGTACCCTGGTACTCGGGTGCAACATTCCAGACGCTTTACTAACACTCTCCCCACTTGGAGAGTCAGTCCCTTTAACCTCCTGTTTGGCCCAGTTTGCAATTTCTGCGGAAGATGAACAGGAATAGCGAGAACCAATGAGAGACTAGCTGGAGGTGTCTGGACGGGCAAATTTAACTCTCATTTCCCACCAGGAAGAGGAATTAACCAAAGGCTCAGCGTACCATGCCAGAACCAGATTAGGGCCTGAAGCCATCCTGCGGTGTTGCGGCCAGGTCAAAAGAAAGCGAGTTGAAGAAAGGAGCTCAGGGGCACTGTAATTCACAAACCTGCAGAGTTATAAATGACAGCTATCGTCCAAAAATAGACTGAAGTAAGGCTGCCAAGAGGACTTGAAAGCGGTGCAGAATTGCAGGATACCGATTTCAGGAGGTAGACTGGAATTGCATTGAAAGCATAGGAAAAGAGGCAGAACGTCCACAATGATGCACTTGGCCAAAAAGGGCGTATGCGTTTTTTCCTGAATATATTCAGGAAAAAACGCATACGCCCTTTTTGGCCAACCAAGCAAGCTTGCAAAGGAAATCTGCACTACAATGAAGTCTCACTTCCCCCCGGTCAAAAGGGCCATCTGAAAAAAGTGTAAAATCCAGAAAGGCAACAGGCCATTGAGAACTGGGAGCCTTGTTATGCTGAAGGGTGGGATGTAAATTGCCAACAACCACTCGGGAGAAGTGTATGGTGTTTCCTGAAACATCTAAAAAACAAAGCAACAGAGCCTAGGGCACTTCCACTTATGGTCCTATAGCTTAGGGAAATTAAAATCAAAAAGACACAGCCACCCCAAAGTGTGGGACGCCTCCGTTTACAAGAACCTCGTTTACCGTACAAGTTCAATATCACAGAAAGTGAAAAATGGATAAAGAACTTGAGGTACTTACGTACAATGCAGTATCACCCAGCAATGAAATCTATGTCATCAGGCCCGTCGCAGCATAAGGAGTGGATTCAGGTACGATGATTCTAACTGAAATAAGTCACACAGAAAAAGAAACATCATAAGATATCACTAATACACGGAATGTAAACTTGGCTACACAGGAACTGCATTCCAAAACAGAACAGGGTCTCAAATTTAGAAAACCAACTTATGCTTGCTTAAGGGGAAAGGTGAGTTGGGGTGCTGCATAAAACCAGAGATTGAAATGAGCACAGATAAAGTTCCTTAAGCCAAATATGGAATAGACAAGAGCTACTCCTTGCTCAACGAAATGGACTCAACACCCCATATTAAACGCCTAAGAATGTACCTGACTAGTAAGTATCTTAAAACCTATGGATTGCTATGTCTCCGAAAGAGAATCAAGCATGTGTACAGGGGCATAAACGCAGCAGTGATAGGATTGGAGAGGTTCGGTGAGCAAATGAAGACCCTTTGAAGTCATATTGCATGGTACCCATTACACGGGTCTCAACTCTCCAGGTTTAAGGTATTCTTCCTTCAGCTAAAAGATGCATGTGGAACCCCGAGTATGATCAACCGTGTGAACGGGAGACGTGTTCAAATATGTCTCAGTTTTCCTCCCCTGGTACTCGGGTGCAACATTCCAGACCCTTTACTAACACTCTCCTGACTTGGAGAGTCAGCGCCTTTAACCTCCTGTTTGGCCCAGTTTGCAATTTCTGCGGCAGATGAACAGGAATAGGGAGAACCAATTAGAGACTAGCTGGAGGTGTCTGGACGGGCAAATTTAACTCTCATTTCCCACCAGGAAGGGGAAATAACCAAAGGCTCAGCGTGCCTTGCCGGAACCAGATTAGGGCCTGAAGCCATCCTGCGGTGTTGCGGCCAGCTCAAAAGAAAGCGAGTTGAAGAAAGGAGCTCAGGGTCTCTGTAATTCACAAACCTGCAGAGTTATAAATGACAGCTATCGTCCAAAAATATACTGAAGTAAGGCTGCCAAGAGGACTTGAAAGCGGTGCAGAATTGCAGGATACCGATTTCAGGAGGTAGACTGGAATTGCACTGAAAGCATAGGAAAAGAGGCAGAACGTCCACAATGATGCACTTTGCCAAAAGGGTGTATGCGTTTTTTCCTGAATATATTCAGGAAAAAACGCATACGCCCTTTTTGGCCAACCAAGCAAGCTTGCAAAGGAAATCTGCACTACAATGAAGTCTCACTTCCCCCCGGTCAAAAGGGCCATCTGAAAAAAGTGTAAAACCCAGAAAGGCAGGACAGGCCATGGAGAACTGGGAGCCTTGTTATGCTGATGGGCGGGATGTAAATTGCCAACAGACACTCGGGAGATGTGTATGGTGTTTCCTGAAACATCTAAAAAACAAAGCAACAGAGCCTAGGGCACTTCCACTTATGGTCCTATAGCTTAGGGAAATTAATATCAAAAAGACACAGCAACCCCAAAATTTGGGATGGGTCTTTTTACAGAAGTCTCTTCTACGGCACAAGTTAAATATCCCAGAGAGCAAATAATGGATAAAGAAGTTGTAGTACTTATGTACAACAGAATACCACTCAGCAATGAAATCTATGTCACCAGGCCCGTACCAGCATAATGAGTGGATTGAGGCACGATGATTCTAAGTGAAATAAGTCACACAGAAAAAGAAACATAATAAGGTATCACTAATACACGGAATGTGAACTTGGCTACACATGAACTGAATTACAAAACAGAACAGGGTCTCAAGTTTAGAAAACCAACTTATGCCTGCTTAAGGGGGAAGGTGAGTTGGCGTGCTGCATAAAAGCAGAGTTTGAAATTAGCACAGATCCCGTTCCATAAGCCAAATATGTAATAGACAAGAGCTACCCCTTGCTCAACGAAATGGATTCAACAATGAGGTATCACCTCACACCTGGTAGAATAGGCATCATTGAAAATCTACAAACAAAAATGCTGGAAAGGGTGTGGAGAAAAGGAACCCTCTTCCACTATTGTTGGGAATATAAATTGATACAGTCATTATGGAGAACAATATGGAATTTCTTAAGAAACTAACAATAGAATTACCATATGATACAGCAATCCCAGTACTGGACATATACCCAGACAAAACCATAAATCAAAAAGAGTCATTCACCGCAATGTTCATTGCATCACTATTTACAATATCGAGGTAACGGAAGTAACCTAAATGCCCACAGACAGACGAATGCATAAAGCTGTGGTACATATATAAAATGGAATATTACTCAGCCATGAAAAGGAATGAAATTGGGTCATTTGTAGAGACGTCGATGGATCTAGAGACTGTCATACAGAGTGAAGTAAGTCAGAAAGAGAAAAACAAATCTTGTATATTCATGCATATATGTGGAACCTAGAAAAACTGTACAGATTAACCATTTTGCAAGGCATAAATAGAGCAACAGATGTAGACAACAAACGTATGGACAACAAGGGGGGAAAGCTGTTGGGGGGGTGGTGGTGGGAGGAGTTGAGAGACTGGGATTGGCATGTATACATTTATATGTATAAAATAGATAACCAATAAGAACCTGCTGTATAAAAATATAAAATAAAATTCAAAATTAAAAAGAAGTAAAATTTAAAAAATAAAACAGAAAAAACAATTATTCCCTGCACATACATGTATTTATATGAATAAATTATTTCCATGCTTATATCTGTAAATACAAAAAAGAGGAATAAAATCTACCTTGAACCAAAAACGAAAAAGAGAAAAAAAACACAGAACCCACCAGTTACACAGAGGAAAACCGTATCAGGGCACTTGCTCCAGTTGTAAACAATTCTGAAGTTGGTCAGTGGTGGGGAATCGTCTCCCATTCAGCCAGCAGCCCCCACGCAACAAGCGTCCTCATTGCAAAGCTGGGGCACCGTGCCGAGGCATCTGTGAGTAAACGTGAGCTGAGCCCCAGGCCAGTTGCTGCTGAACTATTCCCACCCGTCCCAGGTAAAACACCTGAATATATACAAGGACTTGAAAGCCTAGAGGAAGGGCCATAGAGCCACACGAGTGACAGCATGCCGGCCGACTTGGTGCCTGCAGGCCAGCCAGGATGGTCCTGGCCCTGGGTGCTCTTCTGGAAGATTTCCATTTCCCTGCCTGAGATACCCGTCCTGTCCCTGCCCCCACTGCTTTTTTCCTTCCTCACCTCTGCCCAGGGAGAAATTCCAGCAGCAGGTATGGGTGACACATCCTCTTCTTTAGCAGGTGGCAGCCTGGCAACTGCTGCAGAAAGTCCAGCAGAGCCCCACTCACACTGGGCCACCCACAAAGCCGTGGCCTCTCACTCCCTCCCACCAGCCCAGCCCCGAGACTGCTGACAGGGCAGAGAAAATGGCGTCAGGCACGGCTGCAGGGGCTCTTGCTGCCTGGAGTGGTATTTATATTGATCTCAACCCAGGCACACCTGGGGAGGGCTGGCCGGCACGGTAAGGCTGCCCAGGTCAGCCAATCATCACCCCTCAGGGGCTCACAGTTGCAGAAAATGGAACTTGCTGAACCGGCCAGGTCCAAGGAACAGGTGTGGGCTCCTGAGAGTCAGGATAGACAAGGGGCTGCAGCTTTGGCTTGTTTTCTAATCATTTTATCTGGCCCATGAGTGGGAGACAACTTCAAGAAAACCCTCTCCTAATGAGAGGAACCCAGGAGTCAGGCAGAGGAGGGGTGGGTGGTGGTTGGAGACAGAGGCCTGGTGCCCCGGGTGCAGTGGAAGTCTCTGGAAGACCAGGTGGAGGGAGGCCTCACGGAGTGATGCCCAGGGTCACAGACCTGTCGCAGCTGCTGTTTGTTAGTTCAAGTCCTGCTCTGAGGTGATCTGTGTCAGCTCTGAGTGACAGGTGAGCTGGGGGTGCTCTGCAATGAGGGCTATGTGCACGGTTCCTGTGTGCCCAGCCCTGCCACGGTACCTGCAAGGGTAGCTCTGTATCCTGGGAGGGGCCTGACCACGAGAGCCCCGTGGGCTGGGGTGGGGGTGGGGTACCTGCCCAGGTGAGCTCCATATTCTGGGATTGGTCTGACCACGAGAGCCCCATGGGCTGCTGGGGACCTGGTAAAGGATGTCAGGACAGTCAGTGAAGCCACCGAGGATATACCTCCAGTTGCTCCTAATTCCTACACCCTGCTGGTCATTCTACCAACCACCAGGACATGGTATTCTGTATTAGTCTTCAATGATGCCTTCTTTTGTATTCCATTAGTCCCAGAGTCACAAGAAATTTTGGCTTGTGAGTGGCAGGACTCCACATACAACTAAAACAATACTTCCGGGCCGTCTGGCCCCAAGGGTGCAAAAATTCCCACACCATCTTTGGGGAAAGCTTAGCTAAAGACCTAAAAGTTCTACCTCTGGAAAAGGAAACCCTCCTTCAATATGCAGACGACATTCTGATCACCAGCCCTACTAAGGAGGCCTCTGAACTACCAAGCCAATAAAGGATAGAAGTTGTCCAAGAAAAAGCTCAAATATCACAGACTGCGGTGACCTGCCTGGGCTTCATTCTCACAGAAGGTCAGAGAAGCCCATCCCAGGAAAGGGAAGAAACCATTTTCAGCCTTACCCCTTTCTAAAACTAGAAGACAGCTTAGGGGTTCCTGGGGAGGCCAGGGTTTGCTGCTTCTGGATCCCTAACCACAGTCTACTACCTGGGCCTCTATATGAAACACTGAAAGGAAAAGATGATGATCCTTTTGAATAGAATCCAGAAGTGGCCTTTCAAGAATGGAAAGAGCAGTCAATTCAGACCCTTGCCCTGGAACTCCCTAATTTAGCTAAACCCTTTGACCTTTACATTCCCGGTGAAAGGTGAATCACCATTGGGGAATTAGTGCAAAAACTGGGACCACTTGAAATGGAACAATGCAAGAATGCCATCCAGGTAGGATAAACTACGGTCACTAAGGGGCTTGGCCCACTGCCACATCTGGCCAAGATACTGGCGGTATCTAAAAACCTGGAAATCAGCAGCCCAAAAGGCCACCTCCCTCCTAAGGGAAAAGGACCCCACGTGGTGATCCTAACCACCAACCATGCCCTGAAGTTGCAGGGTTCGCTCCGTGGGCACACCGACCTCGAGTGAGGAGGCCCTCCAACTCCAACATCCAGAGAGATAACCGGGGGCAACAGGGCACCATGACGACTCGTGTGAACATCACTTGACCTGGAGTTTCTCTCATAAAACAACAAGAGTGTGTCCCAAAAGAGTAGACTACTGCTTGCAGGACTTACTGCACCCAGAGGGGAGCTAATAATCTTGGCGGGGGAACAGTATACCACACTGTCACCATAGAAAAGCCTACAGACACCGTGATGATGGTGGCCAATAAGACCGGCTGGACTCCTGTTTACTTCAAAAGGCTGTTGACTCAGTAGCCATCATGGTCCTTGGTCACCACTGACCCTGGACTGTCTGGGAGTTGAGCGGGCAGGGCTCTGACACCTGGTGCTGTTTGTACGTTAATTCAGGGGCCTAACTGAAGAAAGCGCAGACTACTGGTCAGAGCATCTAGGCTGGCAGAGACGGTCAGCCTAAGGTGGCCGAACAAATGTGGGGCGGGGTGAAACCGGCCCCCACAGCGTCTCTGCACATCTCTTTCCTGGACCCTTAAAGGTCATTAGAATCTATAACACTTCCAATGCTGGTGCTCAGGTGGACGAGCAGGGAGGCAGGGGTCCTGGGGACAATCAACGTCACCGGGAGGCTGCTGGGGAGAAGCTCTGACCCTCGCCCCAGGGTATGAGGGCTCCCAACTCAGCACTCAGCAGTTACAGAAGAAGGGTCTGCACCCTCAGCACTCCAAGAATGAGGAACGGGACAAAAGGCAGAGGAGGGGTTTGTCCCCAGCAAAGCCCATTAAAAATCCCTGGGAGATAAAAATAGAATCTGGGCAATAAAGTCAAGTCTAACCTTTTTTATCCTTTGTGCTTTGTCTAATTTCACGTGCTCCTAGGGTCCCGCATGCAGAGGTTCCACACCCGGCACTTTAGACCAGATTTCCTAGTGCAGAATGGCTGGGTCGACACCTCAGCTCCTGGGGCCCAGTGCAGACTCCACGATATAGAGCCTGAGCTACAGCCAACCCGGCCCTCGAGAGCTCTGCCGCCTCCCTCCATCCCACTGACTCTGACAGGATCTCTACACAGCAGCCCAGCCCACAGCCCACGGGGTAGTGCATGCTCTCACCTCTCCATTCTCTGATCAAAATATAAAGTTTCCTTTGCTTGTGAACCAAACTCAGTCTCGATCTGTTGGCCCCAATGACACTGGGCAGGGGGACACTTGTTGGGGTCCACTCTGGAGGATCAGTAACAGAAATTGAGACTATTGTAACCTCAATGAACAGATGTGTGAGCCAAACTGTAGTTAACATAGAACAGTGTATAAGGCTCGGGTAAAATAAGATGTTTTTAACACTTCCATTTGATATTTCCATCACTTTTTATAAGCAAGTTCAGTGAAAAGGTTTGTCTTATTTGTCAAGTCAATATTAGAGAAACGAAGTGATTTCTTTCCAAGGATGTACAGCTAATAATCTTGGTTAAACCTTCAATCTTGTTTTAAATGCTTTTCCATTGAAAATGATACCTCTCTTTCAGCTCCCCCATTTCTGAGAAGTATAAAATCTTATAATTTATTATTACCAAAGGGGAAAGGTGGGAGGAGGGATAAATTAACAGTTTGGAATGAACACATACACACTGCTATGTATAAAATAGATCATCAACAAGGAACTACTGTATAGCACAGGGAACTACACTCAACATTTTGCAATAACCTATAAGGGGAAATAATCTGAAAAAGAATAGATATTTTTATTGACATCATCTATCAATGACAGTTAAAGTGTAGCCTAAGGGAAGCTGGTGGTGAGTGCTTCTGACCCTGAAGACTTCAATCATCTAAAGTTTGGACTCTGCCTACTTCCCAAGGCCCTTAATGAACATATGTGTAGCCATAGCTTAAAAACTTCCCCAGTTTGGGTTTCGGGGAGACACTGATTTTGAAAAAGCCCTGGTGTTCTCCTTACATGAATGGGACTCTTCCTACTGCTAAAACATGTCTGTCACACCCAGAGGATGGTATACCGTCTGATCGGGAAGAGTTTGGAAAAGGCATCTCATCTCCTCATCTCCTGGTGCTCGGGTTCACCCCTCCAGCGTCTTTACTAACAGTCTCCCCACTTGGAGATGTCAGCACTGTCAACATCCTGTTGCGTACAGTTTGGAATTTGTCCAGAGGATGAAGCGGAAGGATGAGGAACAATGAGAGACAAGTCCTAGGTGTTCAGACAGGCACATGTCACTCTAATTTCCAATCAGGAAGACGAATTGACCAAAGGCTAGGGTTGCCCATGGAAACAGTATAGGGCTTGAGGAAATCCCGCTGCTTTGTGGCCAGTTCCCATAAACACGAGTTGAACAATGGAACTCAGGGGCAGTAAAATTCACAAAACTGCAGAGTTGAAAATATCCATCACTGAAAAATGTCTTGAGGAAAGTCAGAGAAAAGGACTTGTAAGCAAGGGAGAATGGCAGGAAAGGGATTTGAGGAGGTAGAAAGGACTCGCCATTAAGCACAAGAAAAGGAGCTGAACATTGCCAACATTGCAGTTGGCCAAAAAGGGTGTATGCGTTCTTTTCTGTATATATTCAAGAAAAGGGCATACACTTTTTTAGCCAACCAAACAGGTGGGCACTGGAAGTCAATACTACAAAAGATATCACTTCGCCTCAGTCAGAAGAGCCATCCTCATAAAGCGTAAACAACAGAAATGCAGGACAGGGCAACGAGAAGAGGGAGCCCTGTGAGACTTATAGTGGAAATGTATATTGCCAACGGCCATTCTGGAGAAGTGTATTGTGTTTACTAAAGCATCTAAAAAATGAGCTACAGAGCATAGGGCACTTGCACTCATGGGCGTATATCTTGGGAAAAACAAAAATCGAGAGGACACAGGCACCCCAATGTTTACCCCCTCTCTGTTTAAAAGATCCTCGACTAGGATATAACTTAAATGTCTCTGGAGGGAAAAAATGGATAGAGATGTGGTACTTAGGTAGAGTGGAATATTATTCAGCCTGGAAATCAATGAAATATGGCCAGTTGTAACAACTCCGGAGGAGTTACGTATGATCATTCTAAGTGACAGTATTCAAAAAGAAAAAGACACATATCATAAGATATCACTTAAAGGTGGAATCCAAAATGGCTACACATGAAATAAATTACAAAACAAAAATATAGTCAAATATGTAGAAAACACGCATAAGGCTGCTAAACGGGAAAGGTGGGGAGGGGTGAGGCATCATCCAGGAGGTTGAAATTAGCAAAGATACCATTCCAAATACCAAACTGATAATCAACAAGGCCTACACGGTAGCTAAAAGAACTGCACTCAGCACACTCAAGTCACCGGAAAAGAATATATACGACTGGTAAGAATCTGAAAAAGAATTTATTGATGTCTCTCTGTACGCGAATCAAGTGGATGTACAGCAGCAAGAAACAGAGCTTTGAAAATCAGCTGTCCAATATAGTAATAAATTGAAAAAATAAACGACAGAGAGACAGAGAAAACCTCTTACAACTTTTCCTCAGGGACGGTGATGCAACATGGATTGAACACATCTAGACCCACAGCAGGATGAGACATAAGGCTGGAAACTGTTTGCGCTAAGAGAAATGTGAGGTTGGGTGAGGAAATGCACACCCTTTAAAGTAATACTACCTGGTACCCATTCAATGGGTCCCAAATCTGCAGGTTCAAGGGATCTTCCTACAGCTAAAACATGCATGGAAAACCCAGAGGACTGTACACCATGTGATCGGGAGATGTGTCTAAAATGCACCTCATTTATCCTCTCCTGGTGCTCCTGTTCACCATTCCACCCACGCTACTTAGAATCTCCCCACTTGGAGAATCAGCACATTTAAACTTCTGTTTCACACATTTTGCAAATTGTGAGGAGGATGAACGGGAAGAGGGGGAACCAATGAGAGAAGAGTTGTAGGGGTTTGGACGGGCACATATCACTCTAATTTCCCATTAAGAATAAGAATTAAAGAAAGGCTCAGCCTGCCTCGCCGGAGCCAAAATAGGGCCTGAAGCAATCCTGCAGGTTTGAGGCCAGCTCACAAAAGAGCAACTTAAAAAATGGAGCTCAGGGTCACTGCAATTCACAAACCTGCAGAGTTATAAATGAAAACTAACGTCCAAAAATATGTTGAGGTAAGGCAAAGAAGAGGATCTGAATGCAAGACAGAATTGCAAGAAACAGATTTCAAGAGATAGATTGGACTCGTCTTTAACGCACATGAAAAGCGGCAGAATTTCGACAATGATGCAGTTGGCCCAAAAGGGCGTATGCGTTTTTTTCCTGATTATATCCAGGAAAAAACGCATACGCACTTTATGGGCAACGAAGCAAGCAAGCAATGCAAATGTGCACAACAAAGAAGTCTCACTTCCCACCGGTCAAAAGGGCCATCCTAAAAAATTGTAAAAACCAGAAATGCAGGACAGGCCATGGAGAACAGGGAGCCTTTATACGCTGATGGGCAGTGTGTGAACTGCCGAGAGCCACTCTGGAGAAGTGTATGGTGGTTCCTAAATCATCTAAAAAACAGAGCTACAGAGCATAGGACACTTCCAATCATGGGAGTATATCTAGGGAAGTCTAAAAATCAACAAGACACAAGCACACCACAGTTTAGGGCTACTCTGTTTACAAGAACCTCAACTTCAGTACACCTTAAATATCCCAGGAAAGAGAACAATGGATAAAGAAGATGTGGTACTTATGTACAATGGAATATCTCTTCACCATGAAATCAATGTAATAAGGCTAGTAGAAGGATAAAGAGTGGATTTAGGTCCGATAATACTACTTGAAATAAGTCAAACAGAAAAAGAAACATATCATAAGATATCACTTATAGAGGGAGGGTAAATATGGCTGCACAAGAAATGAATTACAGAACAGAACAGTGTCTCACATTTAGAAAACACACTTATGTCAGCTTAAGGGGAAAGGAGAGGTGGGGTGATGCATAAAACCAGAGTTTGAAATTAGCACAGATACCGTTCAATAAACCAAATAGGTATTAGACAAGATCTACACCTTGCTCAATGAACAGGCCTCAACACACCCTATACACTGCAGAGAAATATATCTGAGGAATAAGAATCTTAAAACCCATGTATTGATATATCTCCATAAGGGAATCAAGTGTGTGCAGAGCGGCACAAACACAGCAGTGAAGATGAGCTAAACCCCATTATAGAAATAAATTTTAAAAACAAAACGCTGAAACAATGAAAGAGAGAAAAATTCTTACAAAATTCGCTCAGGGGCTGTGATGCAACCTGGATTGACCACATATAAACCCACAGCTGGATAAGACATAAGGCTGGACACTTGGGGCTGACAGGATTGGTGAGCTTTGGTGAGCAACTGCCGAAAGTTTAATGCAATACTTCATGCTACTCAGTCCAAGGGTCCCAACACTCCAGGTTGAAGGGAATCTTCCTACAGCTAAACCATGCTTGGGAAACCCAGCGACTGGTATACCATATGATCGGGAAAGGTTTCTAAAACGCACCTCATTTTTCCTCTCCTGGGGCTCCGGATCGACATTCCAGCCGCTTTACTAACAACATCCCCACATGGAGTCAATGCCTTTAAGTTCTGGTATCGCACAGTCTGCAGTTAGTGCAGAGGATGAATGGGAATAGGGGGAGCCAGTGAGGAACTAGCTGTAGCGGTTTCAATGGGCACATGTCACTCTAATATCACATCAGTAAGAAGAATTAACCAAAGGCACAGCAGGTGCCCCAGAAGAAAAATAGGGCTTCAAGGAATCCTGTGGTTATGGGGCAATACCACAAAAATAAGAGCTAAAAAATGGAGCTAAGGGCCACTGCAATTCAAAAACCTGCAGAGTTATAAAGGCCAACTATTTTTAAAAAATATATTGAGGTAAGGCTATGAAGAGGCATTGAAAGCAAGGCAGAATTGCAGGAAACCGATTTCAGGAGGTAGACTGGAATTGCACTGAAAGCATATGAAGAGAGTCAGAAACTCGACAATGATGCACTTGGCCAAAAAGGGCGTATGTGTTTTTTCCTGAATATATTCAGGAAAAAACGCATACGCCCTTTTTGGCCAACCAAGCAAGCTAGCAAAGGAAATCTGCACTACAATGAAGTCTCACTTCCACCTGGTCAAAAGGGCCATCTGAAAAAAGTGTAAAATCCATAAAGGCACGACAGGCCATGGAGAACTGGGAGCCTTCTTATGCTGATGGGCGGGATGTAAATT
Source organism: Delphinus delphis (assembly GCF_949987515.2). NCBI lineage: Eukaryota > Metazoa > Chordata > Mammalia > Artiodactyla > Delphinidae > Delphinus > Delphinus delphis. Next base: position 2,363,241 of record NW_027192654.1, on the reverse strand, counting down.
GCCAACAGACACTCGGGAGAAGTGTATGGTGTTTCCTGAAACATCTAAAAAAGAAAGCAACAGAACCTAGGGCACTTCCACTTATGGTCCTATAGCTTAGGGAAATTAAAATCAAAAAGACACAGCCACCCCAAAGTTTGGGACGGCTCTGTTTACAAGAACCTCGTTTACAGTACAAGTTCAATATCGCAGAAAGTGAAAAATGGATAAAGAACTTGTGGTACTTACGTACAATGCAATATCACTCAGCAATGAAATCTATGTCATCAGGCCCATAGCAGCATAATGAGTGGATTCAGGTATGATGATTCGAACTGAAATAAGTCACACAGAAAAGAAATATCATAAGGTATCATTAATACACAGAATGTGAACTTGGCTACACATGAACTGAATTACAAAACAGAACAGTGTCTCAAGTTTAGAAAACCAACTTATGCTTGCTTAAGGGGGAAGGGGAGTTGGGGTGCTGCATAAAACCAGAGATTGAAATGAGCACAGATAAAGTTCCTTAAGCCAAATATGGAATAGACAAGAGCTACTCCTTGCTCAACGAAATGGACTCAATACCCCATATTAAACGCCTAAGAATGTACCTGACTAGTAAGTATCTTAAAACCTATGGATTGCTATGTCTCCAAAAGAGAATCAAGCGTGTGTACAGGGGCATAAACGCAGCAGTGATAGGATTGGAGAGGTTCGGTGAGCAAATGAAGACCCTTTGAGGTCATATTGCATGGTACCCATTACACGCGTCTCAACTCTCCAGGTATAAGGTATTCTTCCTTCAGCTAAAACATGCATGTGGAACCCAGAGTATGATCAACCATGTGAACGGGAGACGTGTTCAAATATGTCTCAGTTTTCCTCCCCTGGTACTCGGGTGCAACATTCCAGACGCTTTACTAACACTCTCCCCACTTGGAGAGTCAGCACCTTTAACCTCCTGTTTGGCCCCGTTTGCAATTTCTGCGGAAGATGAACAGGAATAGGGAGAACCAATGAGAGACTAGCTGGAGGTGTCTGGACGGGCAAATTTAACTCTCATTTCCCACCAGAAAGAGGAAATAACCAAAGGCTCAGCATGCCGTTCCGGAACCAGATTAGGGCCTGAAGCCATCCAGCGGTGTTGCAGCCAGCTCACAAGAAAACGAGTTGAAGAAAGGAGCTCAGGGGCACTGTAATTCACAAACCTGCAGAGTTATAAATGACAGCTATCGTCCAAAAACAGACTGAAGTAAGGCTGCCAAGAGGACTTGAAAGCGGGGCAGCATTGCAGGAAACCGATTTCAGGAGGTAGACTGGAATTGCATTGAAAGCATAGGAAAAGAGGCAGAACGTCCACAATGATGCACTTGGCCAAAAAGGGCATATGCGTTTTTTCCTGAATATATTCAGGAAAAAACGCATACGCCCTTTTTGGCCAACCAAGCAAGCTTGCAAAGGAAATCTGCACTACAATGAAGTCTCACTTCCCCCCGGTCAAAAGGGCCATCTGAAAAAAGTGTAAAATCCAGAAAGGCAGGACAGGCCATGGAGAACTGGGAGCCTTGTTATGCTGATGGGCGGGATGTAAATTGCCAACAGACACTCGGGAGAAGTGTATGGTGTTTCCTGAAACATCGAAAAAACAAATCAACAGAGCCTAGGGCACTTCCACTTATGGTCCTATAGCTTAGGGAAATTAAAATCAAAAAGACACAGCCACCCCAAAGTTTGGGACGCCTCTGTTTACAAGAACCTCGTTTACAGTACAAGTTCAACATCGCAGAAAGTGAAAAATGGATAAAGAAGTTGTGGTATTTACTTACAAAGCAATATCACTCAGCAATGAAATCTGTGTCATCAGGCCCTTAGCAGCACAATGAGTGGATTCAGGTATGATGATTCTAACTGAAATAAGTCACACAGAAAAAGAAACATCATAAGATATCAGTAATACACGGAATGTAAACTTGGCTACACAGGAAATGAATTACAGAACAGAACAGGGTCTCAAATTTAGAAAACCAACTTATTCTTGCTTAAGGGTAAAGGTGAGTTGGGGTGCTGCATAAAACCAGAGATTGAAATGAGCACAGATAAAGTTCCTTAAGCCAAATATGGAATAGACAAGAGCTACTCCTTGCTCAACGAAATGGACTCAACACCGCATATTAAACGCCTAAGAATGTACCTGTCTAGTAAGTATCTTAAAACCTATGGATTGCTATGTCTCCGAAAGAGAATCAAGCATGTGTACAGGGGCATAAACGCAGCAGTGATACGATTGGAGAGGTTCGTGAGCAAATGAAGAACCTTTGAAGTCATATTGCATGGTACCCATTGCACGGGTCTCAACTCTCCAGGTTTAAGGTATTCTTCCTTCAGCTAAAACATGCATGTGGAACCAAGAGTATGATCATCCATGTGAACGGGAGACGTGTTCAAATAAGTCTCAGTTTTTGTACCCTGGTACTCGGGTGCAACATTCCAGACGCTTTACTAACACTCTCCCGACTTGGAGACTCAGCGCCTTTAACCTCCTGTTTGGCCCAGTTTGCAATTTCTGCGGAAGATGAACAGGAATAGCGAGAACCAATGAGAGACTAGCTGGAGGTGTCTGTACGGGCAAATTTAACTCTCATTAACCCACCAGGAAGAGGAAATAACCAAAGGCTCAGCATGCCGTGCCGGAACCAGATTAGGGCCTGAAGCCATCCTGCGGTGTTGCGGCCAGCTCACAAGAAAGCGAGTTGAAGAAAGGAGCTCAGGGGCACTGTAATTCACAAACCAGCAGAGTTATAAATGACAGCTATCGTCTAAAAATATACTGAAGTAAGCCTGCCAAGAGGACTTGAAAGCGGGGCAGAATTGCAGGAAACCGATTTCAGGAGGTAGACTGGAATTGCATTGAAAGCATAGGAAAAGAGGCAGAACGTCCACAATGATGCACTTGGCCAAAAAGGGCGTATGCGTTTTTTCCTGAATATATTCAGGAAAAAACACATACGCACTTTTTGGCCAACCAAGCAAACTTGCAAAGGAAATCTGCACTACAGTGAAGTCTCACTTCCCCCCGGTCAAAAGGGCCATCTGAAAAAAGTGTAAAATCCAGAAAGGCAGGACAGGCCATGGAGAACCGGGAGCCTTGTTATGCTGATGGACGGGATGTAAATTGCCAACAGACACTCGGGAGAAGTGTATGGTGTTTCCTGAAACATCTAAAAAACAAAGCAACAGAGCCTAGGCCACTTCCACTTATGGTCCTATAGTTAGGGAAATTAAAATCAAAAAGACACAGCCACCCCAAAGTTTGGGACACCTCTGTTTACAAGAACCTCCTTTACCATACAAGTTCAATATCACAGAAACTGAAAAATGGATAAAGAACTTGTGGTACTTACGTACAATGCAGTATCACTCAGCAATGAAATCTATGTCATCAGGCCCATAGCAGCATAATGAGTGGATTCAGGTATGATGATTCTAACTGAAATAAGTCACACAGAAAAAGAAACATCATAAGATATCAGTAATACACGGAATGTAAACTTGGCTACACAGGAACTGAATTACAGAACAGAACAGGGTCTCAAATTTAGAAAACCATCTTATGCTTGCTTAAGGGGAAAGGTGAGTTGGGGTGCTGCATAAAACCAGAGATCGAAATGAGCACAGATAAAGTTCCTTAAGCCAAATATGGAATAGACAAGAGCTACTCCTTGCTCAACGAAATGGACTAAACACCGCATATTAAACGCCTAAGAATGTACCTGACTAGTAAGTATCTTAAAACCTATGGATTGCTATGTCTCCGAAAGAGAATCAAGCATGTGTACAGGGGCATAAACGCAGCAGTGATAGGATTGGAGAGGTTCGGTGACCAAATGAAGACCCTTTGAAGTCATATTGCATGGTACCCATTCCACGGGTTTCAACTACCCAGGTTTAAGGTATTCTTCCTTCAGCTAAATCATGCATGTGGAACCTAGAGTATGATCAACCGTGTGTTTGGGAGACGTGTTCAAATATGTCTCAGTTTTCGTACCCTGGTACTCGGGTGCAAAATTCCAGACACTTTACTAACACTCTCCCGACCTGGAGAGTCAGTCCCTTTAACCTCCTGTTTGGCCCAGTTTGCAATTTCTGCGGAAGATGTACAGTAATAGGGAGAACCAATGAGAGACTAGCTGGAGGTGTCTGGACGGGCAAATTTAACTCTCATTCCCACCAGGAAGAGGAATTAACGAAAGGCTCAGCGTGCCGTGCCGGAACCAGATTAGGGCCTGAAGCCATCCTGCGGTGTTGCGGCCAGCTCACAAGAAAGCGAGTTCAAGAAAGGAGCTCTGGGACACTGTAATGCACAAACCTGCAGAGTTATAAATGACAGCTATCGTCCAAAAATAGACTGAAGTAAGGCTGCCAAGAGGACTTGAAAGCGGGGCAGAATTGCAGGAAACCGATTTCAGGAGGTAGACCGGAATTGCATTGAAAGCATAGGAAAAGAGGCAGAACGTCCACAATGATGCACTTGGCCAAAAAGGGCGTATGCGTTTTATTCTGAATATATTCAGGAAAAAACGCATACGCCCTTTTTGGCCAACCAAGCAAGCTTGCAAAGGAAATCTGCACTACAATGAAGTCTCACTTCCCCCCGGTCAAAAGGGCCATCTGAAAAAAGTGTAAAATCCAGAAAGGCAGGACAGGCCATGGAGAACTGGGAGTCTTGTTATGCTGATGGGCGTGATGTAAATTGCCAACAGACACTCGGGAGAAGTGTATGGTGTTTCCTGAAACATCTAAAAAACAAAGCAACAGAGGCTAGGGCACTTCCACTTATGGTCTTATAGCTTAGGGAAATTAAAATCAAAAAGACACAGCCACCCCAAAGTTTGGGACGCCTCTGTTTACAAGAACCTCCTTTACCGTACAAGTTCAATATCACAGAAAGTGAAAAATGGATAAAGAACTTGTGGTATTTACGTACAAAGCAATATCACTCAGCAATGAAATCTATGTCATCAGGCCCTTAGCAGCACAATGAGTGGATTCAGGTATGATGATTCTAACTGAAATAAGTCACACAGAAAAAGAAACATCATAAGATATCAGTAATACACGGAATGTAAACTTGGCTACACAGGAACTGAATTACAGAACAGAACAGGGTCTCAAATTTAGAAAACCAACTTATGCTTGCTTAAGGGGAAAGGTGAGTTGGGGTGCTGCATAAAACCAGAGATTGAAATGAGCACAGATAAAGTTCCTTAAGCCAAATATGGAATAGACAAGAGCTACTCCTTGCTCAACGAAATGGACTCAACACCGCATATTAAACGCCTAAGAATGTACCTGACTAGTAAGTATCTTAAAACCTATGGATTGCTATGTCTCCGAAAGAGAATCAAGCATGTGTACAGGGGCATAAATGCAGCAGTGATAGGATTGGAGAAGTTCGGTGAGCAAATGAAGACCCTTTGAAGTCATATTGCATGGTACCCATTCCACGGGTTTCAACTACCCAGGTTTAAGGTATTCTTCCTTCAGCTAAAACATGCATGTGGAACCTAGAGTATGATCAGCCATGTGATCGGGAGACGTGTTCAAATATATCTCAGTTTTCGTACCCTGGTACTCGGGTGCAACATTCCAGACACTTTACTAACACTCTCCCGACTTGGAGAGTCAGTGCCTTTAACCTCCTGTTTGGCCCAGTTTGCAATTTCTGTGGAAAATGAACAGGAATAGCGAGAACCAATGAGACACTATCTGGAGGTGTCTGGACGGGCAAATTTAACTCTCATTTCCTACCAGGAAGAGGAATTAACCAAAGGCTCAGCGTGCCATGCCGGTACCAGATTAGGGCCTGAAGCCATCCTGCGGTGTTGCGGCCAGCTCACAAGAAAGCGAGTTCAAGAAAGGAGCTCATGGGCACTGTAATTCACAAACCTGCAGAGTTATAAATGACAGCTATCGTCCAAAAATATACTGAAGTAAGGCTGCCAAGAGGACTTGAAAGCGGGGCACAATTGCAGGAAACCGATTTCAGGAGGTAGACTGGAATTGCATTGAAAGCATAGGAAAAGAGGCAGAACGTCCACAATGATGCACTTGGCCAAAAAGGGCGTATGCGTTTTTTCCTGAATATATTCAGGAAAAAACGCATACGCCCTTTTTGGCCAACCAAGCAAGCTTGCAAAGGAAATCTGCACTACAATGAAGTCTCACTTCCCCCCGGTCAAAAGGGCCATCTGAAAAAAGTGTAAAATCCAGAAAGGCAGGACAGGCCATGGAGAACTGGGAGCCTTGTTATGCTGATGGGTGGGATGTAAATTGCGAACAGACACTCCGGAGAAGTGTATGGTGTTTCCTGAAACATCTAAAAAACAAAGCAACAGAGCCTAGGGCACTTCCACTTATGGTCCTATAGCTTAGGGAAATTAAAATCAAAAAGACACAGCCACCCCAAAGTTTGGGACGCCTCTGTTTACAAGAACCTCGTTTACAGTACAAGTTCAACATCGCAGAAAGTGAAAAATGGATAAAGATGTTGTGATATTTACTTACAAAGCAATATCACTCAGCAATGAAATCTATGTCATCAGGCCCTTAGCAGCACAATGAGTGGATTCAGGTATGAAGATTGTTACTGAAATAAGTCACACAGAAAAAGAAACATCATAAGATATCAGTAATACACGGAATGTAAACTTGGCTACACAGGAACTGCATTCCAAAACAGAACATTGTCTCAAATTTAGAAAACCAACTTATGCTTGCTTAAGGGTAAAGGTGAGTTGGGGTGCTGCATAAAACCAGAGATCGAAATGAGCACAGATAAAGTTCCTTAAGCCAAATATGGAATAGACAAGAGCTACTCCTTGCTCAGCGAAATGGACTCAACACCGCATATTAAACGCCTAAGAATGTACCTGACTAGTAAGTATCTTAAAACCTATGGATTGCTATGTCTCTGAAAGAGAATCAAGCATGTGTACAGGGGCATAAACGCAGCAGTGATAGGATTGGAGAGGTTCGGTGAGCAAATGAAGACCCTTTGAAGTCATATTGCATGGTACCCATTCCACGGGTTTCAACTACCCAGGTTTAAGGTATTCTTCCTTCAGCTAAAACATGCATGTGGAACCTAGAGTATGATCAACCATGTGATCGGGAGACGTGTTCAAATATGTCTCAGTTTTCGTACCCTGGTACTCGGGTGCACCATTCCAGACGCTTTACTAACACTCTCCCTACTTGGAGAGTCAGTCCCTTTAACCTCCTGTTTGGCCCAGTTTGCAATTTCTGCGGAAGATGAACAGGAATAGGGAGAACCAATGAGAGACTAGCTGGAGGTGTCTGGACGGGCAAATTTAACTCTCATTTCCCACCAGGAAGAGGAATTAACCAAAGGCTCAGCATGCCGTGCCAGAACCAGATTAGGGCCTGAAGCCATCCTGTGGTGTTGCGGCCAGCTCACAAGAAAGCGAGTTGAAGAAAGGAGCTCAGGGGCACTGTAATTCACAAACCTGCAGAGTTATAAATGACAGCTATCGTCCAAAAATATACTGAAGTAAGGCTGCTAAGAGGACTTGAAAGCGGGGCAGAATTGCAGGAAACCGATTTCAGGAGGTAGACTGGAATTGCATTGAAAGCATAGGAAAAGAGGCAGAACGTCCACAATGATGCACTTGGCCAAAAAGGGCGTATGCGTTTTTTCCTGAATATATTCAGGAAAAAACGCATACGCCCTTTTTGGCCAACCAAGCAAGCTTGCAAAGGAAATCTGCACTACAATGAAGTCTCACTTCCCCCCAGTCAAAAGGGCCATCTGAAAAAAGTGTAAAATCCAGAAAGGCAGGACAGGCCATGGAGAACTGGGAGTCTTGTTATGCTGATGGGCGTGATGTAAATTGCCAACAGACACTGGGGAGAAGTGTATGGTGTTTCCTGAAACATCTAAAAAACAAAGCAACAGAGCCTAGGGCACTTCCACTTATGGTCTTATAGCTTAGGGAAATTAAAATCAAAAAGACACAGCCACCCCAAAGTTTGGGACGCCTCTGTTTACAAGAACCTCGTTTACAGTACAAGTTCAATATCACAGAAAGTGAAAAATGGATAAAGAAGTTGTGGTATTTACGTACAAAGCAATATCACTCAGCAATGAAATCTATGTCATCAGGCCCTTAGCAGCACAATGAGTGGATTCAGGTATCATGATTCTAACTGAATTAAGTCACACAGAAAAAGAAACATCATAAGATATCAGTAATACACAGAATGTAAACTTGGCTACACAGGAACTGAATTACAGAACAGAACAGGGTCTCAAATTTAGAAAACCAACTTATGCTTGCTTAAGGGGAAAGGTGAGTTGGGGTGCTGCATAAAACCAGAGATTGAAATGAGCACAGATAAAGTTCCTTAAGCCAAATATGGAATAGACAAGAGCTACTCCTTGCTCAACGAAATGGACTCAACACCGCATATTAAACGCCTAAGAATGTACCTGACTAGTAAGTATCTTAAAACCTATGGATTGCTATGTCTCCGAAAGAGAATCAAGCATGTGTACAGGGGCATAAATGCAGCAGTGATAGGATTGGAGAGGTTTGGTGAGCAAATGAAGACCCTTTGAAGTCATATTGCATGGAACCCATTCCACGGGTTTCAACTATCCAGGTTTAAGGTATTCTTCCTTCAGCTAAAACATGCATGTGGAACCTAGAGTATGATCAACCATGTGATCGGGAGACGTGTTCAAATATATCTCAGTTTTCGTACCCTGGTACTCGGGTGCAACATTCCAGACACTTTACTAACACTCTCCCGACTTGGAGAGTCAGTCCCTTTAACCTCCTGTTTGGCCCAGTTTGCAATTTCTGTGGAAGATGAACAGGAATAGCGAGAACCAATGAGACACTATCTGGAGGTGTCTGGACGGGCAAATTTAACTCTCATTTCCTACCAGGAAGAGGAATTAACCAAAGGCTCAGCGTGCCGTGCCGGTACCAGATTAGGGCCTGAAGCCATCCTGCGGTGTTGCGGCCAGCTCACAAGAAAGCGAGTTGAAGAAAGGAGATCATGGGCACTGTAATTCACAAACCTGCAGAGTTATAAATGACAGCTATCGTCCAAAAATATACTGAAGTAAGGCTGCCAAGAGGACTTGAAAGCGGGGCAGAATTGCAGGAAACCATTTCAGGAGGTAGACTGGAATTGCATTGAAAGCATAGGAAAAGAGGCAGAACTTCCACAATGATGCACTTGGCCAAAAAGGGCGTATGTGTTTTTTCCTGAATATATTCAGGAAAAAACGCATATGCCCTTTTTGGCCAACCAAGCAAGCTTGCAAAGGAAATCTGCACTACAATGAAGTCTCACTTCCCCCCGGTCAAAAGGGCCATCTGAAAAAAGTGTAAAATCCAGAAAGGCAGGACAGGCCATGGAGAACTGGGAGCCTTGTTATGCTGATGGGTGGGATGTAAATAGCCAACAGACACTCCGGAGAAGTGTATGGTGTTTCCTGAAACATCTAAAAAACAAAGCAACAGAGCCTAGGGCACTTCCACTTATGGTCCTATAGCTTAGGGAAATTAAAATCAAAAAGACACAGCCACCCCAAAGTTTGGGACGCCTCTGTTTAGAAGAACATCATTTACCATACAAGTTCAATATCACAGAAAGTGAAAAATGGATAAAGAACTTGTGGTACTTACGTACAATGCAGTATCACTCAGCAACGACATCTATGTCATCAGGCCCGTAGCAGCATAATGAGTGGATTCAGGTACGATGATTCTAACTGAAATAAGTCACACAGAAAAAGAAACATCATAAGATATCACTAATACACGGAATGTAAACTTGGCTACACAGGAACTGAATTCCAAAACAGAACAGGGTCTCAAATTTAGAAAACCAACTTATGCTTGTTTAAGGGGAAAGGTGAGTTGGGGTGCTGCATAAAACCAGAGATTGAAATGAGCACAGATAAAGTTCCTTAAGCCAAATATGGAATAGACAAGAGCTACCCTTTGCTCAACGAAATGGACTCAACACCCCATATTAAACGCCTAAGAATGTACCTGACTAGTAAGTATCTTAAAACCTATGGATTGCTATGTCTCCGAAAGAGAATCAAGCATGTGTACAGGGGCATAAACGCAGCAGTGATAGGATTGGAGAGGTTCGGTTAGCAAATGAAGACCCTTTGAAGTCATATTGCATGGTACCCATTACACGGGTTTCAACTACCCAGGTTTAAGGTATTCTTCCTTCAGCTAAAACATGCATGTGGAACCCAGAGTATGATCAACCATGTGATCGGGAGACGTGTTCAAATATGTCTCAGTTTTCGTACCCTGGTACTCGGGTGCAACATTCCAGACGCTTTACTAACACTCTCCCGACTTGGAGAGTCAGCGCCTTTAAACTCCTGTTTGGCCCAGTTTGCAATTTCTGTGGAAGATGAACAGGAATAGCGAGAACCAATGAGAGGTTAGCTGGAGGTGTCTGGACGGGCAAATTTAACTCTCATTTCCCACCAGGAAGAGGAATTAACCAAAGGCTCAGCGTGCCGGGCCGGAACCAGATTAGGGCCTGAAGCCATCCTGCGGTGTTGCGGCCAGCTCAAAAGAAAGCGAGTTGAAGAAAGGAGCTCAGGGGCACTGTAATTCACAAACCTGCAGAGTTATAAATGACAGCTATCGTCCAAAAATAGACTGAAGTAAGGCTGCCAAGAGGACGTGAAAGCGGGGCAGAATTGCAGGAAACCGATTTCAGGAGGTAGACTGGAATTGCATTGAAAGCATAGGAAAAGAGGCAGAACGTCCACAATGAGGCACTTGGCCAAAAAGGGCGTATGCGTTTTTTCCTGAATATATTCAGGAAAAAACGCATACGCCCTTTTTGGCCAACCAAGCAAGCTTGCAAAGGAAATCTGCACTACAATGAAGTCTCACTTCCCCCCGGTCAAAAGGGCCATCTGAAAAAAGTGTAAAATCCAGAAAGGCAACAGGCCATTGAGAACTGGGAGCCTTGTTATGCTGAAGGGTGGGATGTAAATTGCCAACAACCACTCGGGAGAAGTGTATGGTGTTTCCTGAAACGTCTAAAAAACGAAGCAACAGAGCCTAGGGCACTTCCACTTATGGTCCTATAGCTTAGGGAAATTAAAATCAAAAAGACACAGCCACCCCAAAGTTTGGAACGGCTCTGTTTACAAGAACCTCGTTTACAGTACAAGTTCAACATCGCAGAAAGTGAAAAATGGATAAAGAATTTGTGGTATTTACTTACAAAGCAATATCACTCAGCAATGAAATCTGTGTCATCAGGCCCTTAGCAGCACAATGAGTGGATTCAGGTATGATGATTCTAACTGAAATAAGTCACACAGAAAAAGAAACATCATAAGATATCAGTAATACACGGAATGTAAACTTGGCTACACAGGAACTGAATTACAAAACAGAACAGGGTCTCAAATTTAGAAAACCAACTTATGCTTGCTTAAGGGGAAAGGTGAGTTGGGGTGCTGCATAAAACCAGAGATTGAAATGAGCACAGATAAAGTTCCTTAAGCCAAATATGGAATAGACAAGAGCTACTCCTTGCTCAACGAAATGGACTCAAAACCCCATATTAAACGCCTAAGAATGTACCTGACTAGTAAGTATCTTAAAACCTATGGATTGCTATGTCTCCGAAAGAGAATCAAGCATGTGTACAGGGGCATAAACGCAGCACTGATAGGATTGGAGAGGTTCGGTGAGCAAATGAAGACCCTTTGAAGTCATATTGCATGGTACCCATTTCACGGGTCTCAACTCTCCAGGTTTAAGGTATTCTTCTTTCAGCTAAAACATGCATGTGGAACCCAGAGTATGATCAACCATGTGAACGGGAGACGTGTTCAAATATGTCTCAGTTTCCCTCCCCTGGTACTCGGGTGCAACATTCCAGACGCTTTACTAACACTCTCCCATCTTGGAGAGTCAGTCCCTTTAACCTCCTGTTTGAGCCAGTTTGCAATTTCTGCGGAAGATGAACAGGAATAGCGAGAACCAATGAGAGGCTAGCTGGAGGTGTCTGGACGGGCAAATTTAACTCTCATTTCCCACCAGGAAGAGGAATTAACCAAAGGCTCAGCGTGCCGTGCCGGAACCAGCTAGGGCCTGAAGCCATCCTGCGGTGTTGCGGCCAGGTCACAAGAAAGCGAGTTGAAGAAAGGAGCTCAGGGGCACTGTAATTCACAAACCTGCAGAGTTATAAATGACAGCTATCGTCCAAAAATAGACTGAAGTAAGGCTGCCAAGAGGACTTGAAAGCGGGGCAGAATTGCAGGAAACCGATTTCAGGAGGTAGACTGGAATTGCATTGAAAGCATAGGAAAAGAGGCAGAACGTCCACAATGATGCACTTGGCCAAAAAGGGCGTATGCGTTTTTTCCTGAATATATTCAGGAAAAAACGCATACGCCCTTTTTGGCCAACCAAGCAAGCTTGCAAAGGAAATCTGCACTACAATGAAGTCTCACTTCCCCCCGGTCAAAAGGGCCATCTGAAAAAAGTGTAAAATCCAGAAAGGCAGGACAGGCCATGGAGAACTGGGAGCCTTGTTATGCTGATGGGCGGGATGTAAATTGCCAACAACCACTCGGGAGAAGTGTATGGTGTTTCCTGAAACATCTAAAATACAAAGCAACAGAGCCTAGGGCACTTCCACTTATGGTCCTATAGGTTAGGGAATTTAAAATCAAAAAGACACAGCCACCCCAAAGTTTGGAACGGCTCTGTTTACAAGATCCTCGTTTACAGTACAAGTTCAACATCGCAGAAAGTGAAAAATGGATAAAGAAGTTGTAGTATTTACTTACAAAGCAATATCACTCAGCAATGAAATCTGTGTCATCAGGCCCTTAGCAGCACAATGAGTGGATTCACGTATGATGATTCTAACTGAAATAAGTCACACAGAAAAAGAAACATCATAAGATATCAGTAATACACGGAATGTAAACTTGGCTACACAGGAACTGAATTACAGAAAAGAACAGGGTCTCAAATTTAGAAAACCAACTTATGCTTGCTTAAGGGGAAAGGAGAGTTGGGGTGCTGCATAAAACCAGAGATTGAAATGAGCACAGATAAAGTTCCTTAAGCCAAATGTGGAATAGACAAGAGCTACTCCTTGCTCAACGAAATGGACTCAACACCGCATATTAAACGCCTAAGAATGTACCTGACTAGTAAGTATCTTAAAACCTATGGATCGCTATGTCTCCGAAAGAGAATCAAGCATGTGTACAGGGGCATAAACGCAGCAGTGATAGGATTGGAGAGGTTCGGTGAGCAAATGAAGACCCTTTGAAGTCATATTGCATGGTACCCATTCCACGGGTTTCAACTACCCAGGTTTAAGGTATTCTTCCTTCAGCTAAAAGATGCATGTGGAACCCAAGCATGATCAACCATGTGAACGGGAGACGTGTTCAAATACGTCTCAGTTTCCCTCCCCTGGTACTCAGGTGCAACATTCCAGACGCTTTACTAACACTCTCCACACTTGGAGAGTCAGTGCCTTTAACCTCCTGTTTGGCCCAGTTTGCAATTTCTTGGAAGATGAACAGGAATAGCGAGAACCAATGAGAGACTAGCTGGAGGTGTCTGGACGGGCAAATTTAACTCTCATTTCCCACCAGGAAGAGGAAATAACCAAAGGCTCAGCGTGCCGTGCCGGAACCAGATTAGGGCCTGAAGACATCCTGCAGTGTTGCGGCCAGGTCACAAGAAAGCGAGTTGAAGAAAGGAGCTCAGGGGCACTGTAATTCACAAACCTGCAGAGTTATAAATGACAGCTATCGTCCAAAAATAGACTGAAGTAAGGCTGCCAAGAGGACTTGAAAGCGGGGCAGAATTGCAGGAAACCGATTTCAGGAGGTAGACAGGAATTGCATTTCAAGCATAGGAAAAGAGGCAGAACGTCCACAGTGATGCACTTGGCCAAAAAGTGCGTATGCGTTTTTTCCTGAATATATTCAGGAAAAAACGCATACGCCCTTTTTGGCCAACCAAGCAAACTTGCAAAGGAAATCTGCACTACAATGAAGTCTCACTTCCCCCCTGTCAAAAGGGCCATCTGAAAAAAGTGTAAAATCCAGAAAGGCAGGACAGACCATGGAGAACTGCGAGCCTTGTTATGCTGATGGGCGGGATGTAAATTGCCAACAGCCACTCCGGAGAAGTGTATGGTGTTTCCTGAAACATCTAAAAAACAAAGCAACAGAGCCTAGGGCACTTCCACTTATGGTCCTATAGCTTAGGGAAATTAAAATCAAAAAGACACAGCCACCCCAAAGTTTGGGACGCCTCCGTTTACAAGAACCTCGTTTACCGTACAAGTTCTATATCACAAAAAGTGAAAAATGGATAAAGGACTTGTGGTACTTACGTACAATGCAGTATCACTCAGCAATGAAATCTATGTCATCAGACCCGTAGCAGCATAATGAGTGGATTCAGGTACGATGATTCTAACTGAAATAAGTCACACAGAAAAAGAAACATCATAAGATATCACTAATACACGGAATGTAAACTTGGCTACACAGGAACTGCATTCCAAAACAGAACAGGGTCTCAAATTTAGAAAACCAACTTATGCTTGCTTAAGGGTAAAGGTGAGTTGGGGTGCTGCATAAAACCAGAGATTGAAATGAGCACAGATAAAGTTCCTTAAGCCAAATATGGAATAGACAAGAGCTACTCCTTGCTCAACGAAATGGACTCAACACCGCATATTAAACGCCTAAGAATGTACCTGACTAGTAAGTATCTTAAAACCTATGGATTGCTATGTCTCCGAAAGAGAATCAAGCAAGTGTACAGGGGCATAAACGCAGCAGTGATAGGATTGGAGAGGTTCGGTGAGCAAATGAAGACCCTTTGAAGTCATATTGCATGGTACCCATTTCACGGGTCTCAACTCTCCAGGTTTAAGGTATTCTTCCTTCAGCTAAAACATGCATGTGGAACCCAGAGTATGATCAACCATGTGAACGGGAGACGTGTTCAAATATGTCTCAGTTTCCCTCCCCTGGTACTCGGGTGCAACATTCCAGACGCTTTACTAACACTCTCCCATCTTGGAGAGTCAGTCCCTTTAACCTCCTGTTTGGCCCAGTTTGCAATTTCTGCGGAAGATGAACAGGAATAGCGAGAACCAATGAGAGGCTAGCTGGAGGTGTCTGGACGGGCAAATTTAACTCTCATTTCCCACCAGGAAGAGGAATTAACCAAAGGCTCAGCGTGCCGTGCCGGAACCAGATTAGGGCCTGAAGCCATCCTGCGGTGTTGCGGCCAGGTCACAAGAAAGCGAGTTGAAGAAAGGAGCTCAGGGGCACTGTAATTCACAAACCTGCAGAGTTATAAATGACAGCTATCGTCCAAAAATAGACTGAAGTAAGGCTGCCAAGAGGACTTGAAAGCGGGGCAGAATTGCAGGAAACCGATTTCAGGAGGTAGACCGGAATTGCATTGAAAGCATAGGAAAAGAGGCAGAACGTCCACAATGATGCACTTGGCCAAAAAGGGCGTATGCGTTTTTTCCTGAATATATTCAGGAAAAAACGCATACGCCCTTTTTGGCCAACCAAGCAAGCTTGCAAAGGAAATCTGCACTACAATGAAGTCTCACTTACCCCCGGTCAAAAGGGCCATCTGAAAAAAGTGTAAAATCCAGAAAGGCAGGACAGGCCATGGAGAACTGGGAGCCTTGTTATGCTGATGGGCGGGATGTAAATTGCCAACAACCACTCGGGAGAAGTGTATGGTGTTTCCTGAAACATCTAAAAAACAAAGCAACAGAGCCTAGGGCACTGCCACTTATGGTCCTATAGCTTAGGGAAATTAAAATCAAAAAGACACAGCCACCCCAAAGTTTGGGACGCCTCTGTTTACAAGAACCTCGTTTACAGTACAAGTTCAACATCGCAGAAAGTGAAAAATGGATAAAGAAGTTGTGGTATTTACTTAAAAAGCAATATCACTCAGCAATGAAATCTATGTCATCAGGCCCATAGCAGCATAATGAGCGGATTCAGGTACGATGATTCTAACTGAAATAACTCAAACAGAAAAAGAAACATCATAAGATATCAGTAATACATGGAATGTAAACATGGCTACACAGGAACTGCATTCCAAAACAGAACAGGGTCTCAAATTTAGAAAACCAACTTATGCTTGCTTAAGGGTAAAGGTGAGTTGGGGTGCTGCATAAAACCAGAGATTGAAATGAGCACAGATAAAGGTCCTTAAGCCAAATATGGAATAGACAAGAGCTACTCCTTGCTCAACGCAATGGACTCAACACCCCATATTAAACGCCTAAGAATGTACCTGACTAGTAAGTATCTTAAAACCTATGGATTGCTATGTCTCCAAAAGAGAATCAAGCGTGTGTACAGGGGCATAAACGCAGCAGTGGTAGGATTGGAGAGGTTCGGTGAGCAAATGAAGACCCTTTGAAGTCATATTGCATGGTACCCATTACACGGGTCTCAACTCTCCAGGTTTAAGGTATTCTTTCTTCAGCTAAAACATGCATGTGGATCCCAGAGTATGATCAACCATGTGAACGGGAGACGTGTTCAAATATGTCTCAGTTTTCCTCCCCTGGTACTCGGGTGCAACATTCCAGACGCTTTACTAACACTCTCCCGACTTGGAGAGTCAGTCCCTTTAACCTCCTGTTTGGCCCAGTTTGCAATTTCTGCGGAAGATGAACAGGAATAGTGAGAACCAATGAGAGACTAGCTGGAGGTGTCTGAACGGGCAAATTTAACTCTCATTTCCCACCAGGAAGAGGAATTAACCAAAGGCTCAGCATGCCGGGCCGGAACCAGATTAGGGCCTGAAGCCATCCTGCGGTGTTGCGGCCAGGTCACAAGAAAGCGAGTTGAAGAAAGGAGCTCAGGGGCACTGTAATTCACAAACCTGCAGAGTTATAAATGACAGCTATCGTCCAAAAATAGACTGAAGTAAGGCTGCCAAGAGGACTTGAAAGCGGGGCAGAATTGCAGGAAACCGATTTCAGGAGGTAGACTGGAATTGCATTGAAAGCATAGGAAAAGAGGCAGAACGTCCACAATGATGCACTTGGCCAAAAAGGGCGTATGCGTTTTTTCCTGAATATATTCAGGAAAAAACGCATACGCCCTTTTTGGCCAACCAAGCAAGCTTGCAAAGGAAATCTGCACTACAATGAAGTCTCACTTCCCCCCGGTCAAAAGGGCCATCTGAAAAAAGTGTAAAATCCAGAAAGGCAGGACAGGCCATGGAGAACTGGGAGCCTTGTTATGCTGATGGGCGGGATGTAAATTGCCAACAACCACTCGGGAGAAGTGTATGGTGTTTCCTGAAACATCTAAAAAACAAAGCAACAGAACCTAGGGCACTTCCACTTATGGTCCTATAGCTTAGGGAAATTAAAATCAAAAAGACACAGCCACCCCAAAGTTTGGAACGGCTCTGTTTACAAGAACCTCGTTTACAGCACAAGTTCAACATCGCAGAAAGTGAAAAATGGATAAAGAAGTTGTGGTATTTACTTACAAAGCAATATCACTCAGCAATGAAATCTGTGTCACAAGGCCCTTAGCAGCACAATGAGTGGATTCAGGTATGATGATTCTAACTGAAGTAAGTCACACAGAAAAAGAAACATCATAAGATATCAGTAATACACGGAATGTAAACTTGGCTACACAGGAACTGAATTACAGAACAGAACAGGGTCTCAAATTTAGAAAACCAACTTATGCTTGCTTAAGGGGAAAGGTGAGTTGGGGTGCTGCATAAAACCAGAGATTGAAATGAGCACAGATAAAGTTCCTTAAGTCAAATGTGGAATAGACAAGAGCTACTCCTTGCTCAACGAAATGGACTCAACACCGCATATTAAACGCCTAAGAATGTACCTGACTAGTAAGTATCGTAAAACCTATGGATTGCTATGTCTCCAAAAGAGAATCAAGCATGTGTACAGGGGCATAAACTCAGCAGTGATAGGATTGGAGAGGTTCGGTGAGCAAATGAAGAACCTTTGAAGTCATATTGCATGGTACCCATTACACGGGTCTTAACTCTCCAGGTTTAAGGTATTCTTCCTTCAGCTAAAACATGCATGTGGAACCCAAGTATGATCAACCATGTGAACGGGAGACGTGTTCAAATATGTCTCAGTTTTCCTCCCCTGGTACTCGGGTGCAACATTCCAAACACTTTACTAACACTCTCCCCACTTGGAGAGTCAGCGCCTTTAACCTCCTGTTTGGCCCAGTTTGCAATTTCTGCGGAAAATGAACAGGAATAGCGAGAACCAATGAGAGACTAGCTGGAGGTGTGTGGACGGGCAAATTTAACTCTCATTTCCCACCAGGAAGAGGAAATAACCAAAGGCTCAGCGTGCCGTGCCAGAACCAGATTAGGGCCTGAAGCCATCCTGCGGTGTTGCGGCCAGCTCACAAGAAAGCGAGTTTAAGAAAGGAGCTCAGGGGCACTGTAATTCACAAACCTGCAGAGTTATAAATGACAGCTATCGTCCAAAAATAGACTGAAGTAAGGCTGCCAAGAGGACTTGAAAGCGGGGCAGAATTGCAGGAAACCGATTTCAGGAGGTAGACTGGAATTGCATTGAAAGCATAGGAAAAGAGGCAGAACGTCCACAATGATGCACTTGGCCAAAAAGGGCGTATGCGTTTTTTCCTGAATATATTCAGGAAAAAACGCATACGCCCTTTTTGGCCAACCAAGCAAGCTTGCAAAGGAAATCTGCACTACAATGAAGTCTCACTTCCCCCCGATCAAAAGGGCCATCTGAAAAAAGTGTAAAATCCAGAAAGGCAGGACAGGCCATGGAGAACTGGGAGCCTTGTTATGCTGATGGGCGGGATGTAAATTGCCAACAACCACTCGGGAGAAGTGTATGGTGTTTCCTGAAACATCTAAAAAACAAAGCAACAGAACCTAGGGCACTTCCACTTATGGTCCTATAGCTTAGGGAAATTAAAATCAAAAAGACACAGCCACCCCAAAGTTTGGAACGGCTCTGTTTACAAGAACCTCGTTTACAGCACAAGTTCAACATCGCAGAAAGTGAAAAATGGATAAAGAAGTTGTGGTATTTACTTACAAAGCAATATCACTCAGCAATGAAATCTGTGTCACAAGGCCCTTAGCAGCACAATGAGTGGATTCAGGTATGATGATTCTAACTGAAGTAAGTCACACAGAAAAAGAAACATCATAAGATATCAGTAATACACGGAATGTAAACTTGGCTACACAGGAACTGAATTACAGAACAGAACAGGGTCTCAAATTTAGAAAACCAACTTATGCTTGCTTAAGGGGAAAGGTGAGTTGGGGTGCTGCATAAAACCAGAGATTGAAATGAGCACAGATAAAGTTCCTTAAGTCAAATGTGGAATAGACAAGAGCTACTCCTTGCTCAACGAAATGGACTCAACACCGCATATTAAACGCCTAAGAATGTACCTGACTAGTAAGTATCGTAAAACCTATGGATTGCTATGTCTCCAAAAGAGAATCAAGCATGTGTACAGGGGCATAAACTCAGCAGTGATAGGATTGGAGAGGTTCGGTGAGCAAATGAAGAACCTTTGAAGTCATATTGCATGGTACCCATTACACGGGTCTTAACTCTCCAGGTTTAAGGTATTCTTCCTTCAGCTAAAACATGCATGTGGAACCCAAGTATGATCAACCATGTGAACGGGAGACGTGTTCAAATATGTCTCAGTTTTCCTCCCCTGGTACTCGGGTGCAACATTCCAAACACTTTACTAACACTCTCCCCACTTGGAGAGTCAGCGCCTTTAACCTCCTGTTTGGCCCAGTTTGCAATTTCTGCGGAAAATGAACAGGAATAGCGAGAACCAATGAGAGACTAGCTGGAGGTGTGTGGACGGGCAAATTTAACTCTCATTTCCCACCAGGAAGAGGAAATAACCAAAGGCTCAGCGTGCCGTGCCGGAACCAGATTAGGGCCTGAAGCCATCCTGCGGTGTTGCGGCCAGCTCACAAGAAAGCGAGTTGAAGAAAGGAGCTCAGGGGCACTGTAATTCACAAACCTGCAGAGTTATAAATGACAGCTATCGTCCAAAAATAGACTGAAGTAAGGCTGCCAAGAGGACTTGAAAGCGGGGCAGAATTGCAGGAAACCGATTTCAGGAGGTAGACTGGAATTGCATTGAAAGCATAGGAAAAGAGACAGAACGTCCACAATGATGCACTTGGCCAAAAAGGGCGTATGCGTTTTTTCCTGAATATATTCAGGAAAAAACGCATACGCCCTTTTTGGCCAACCAAGCAAGCTTGCAAAGGAAATCTGCACTACAATGAAGTCTCACTTCTCCCCGGTTAAAAGGGCCATCTGAAAAAAGTGTAAAATCCAGAAAGGCAGGACAGGCCATGGAGTACTGGGAGCCTTGTTATGCTGATGGGCGGGATGTAAATTGCCAACAGACACTCAGGAGAAGTGTAAGGTGTTTCCTGAAACATCTAAAAAACAAAGCAACAGAGCCTAGGGCACTTCCACTTATGGTCCTCTAGCTTAGGGAAATTAAAATCAAAAACACAGCCACCCCAAAGTTTGGGACGCCTCCGTTTACAAGAACCTCGTTTACCGTACAAGTTCAATATCACAGAAAGTGAAAAATGGATAAAGAACTTGTGGTACTTACGTACAATGCAGTATCACTCAGCAATGAAATCTATGTCATCAGGCCCGTAGCAGCATAATGAGTGGATTCAGGTATGATGATTCTAACTGAAGTAAGTCACA
This sequence comes from Delphinus delphis, assembly GCF_949987515.2. NCBI lineage: Eukaryota > Metazoa > Chordata > Mammalia > Artiodactyla > Delphinidae > Delphinus > Delphinus delphis. Next base: position 2,342,385 of record NW_027192654.1, on the reverse strand, counting down.
CAGAAAAAGAAACATCATAAGATATCAGTAATACACGGAATGAAAACTTGGCTACACAGGAACTGCATTCCAAAACAGAACAGGGTCTCAAATTTAGAAAACCAACTTATGCTTGCTTAAGGGGAAAGGTGAGTTGGGGTGCTGCATAAAAGCAGAGATTGAAATGAGCACAGATAAAGGTCCTTAAGCCAAATATGGAATAGACAAGAGCTACTCCTTGCTCAACGCAATGGACTCAACACCCCATATTAAACGCCTAAGAATGTACCTGACTAGTAAGTATCTTAAAACCTATGGATTGCTATGTCTCCGAAAGAGAATCAAGCATGTGTACAGGGGCATAAACGCAGCAGTGATAGGATTGGAGAGGTTCAGTGAGCAAATGAAGACCCTTTGAAGTCATATTGCATGGTACCTATTCCACGGGTTTCAACTACCCAGGTTTAAGGTATTCTTCCTTCAGCTAAAACATGCATGTGGAACCCAGAGTATGATCAACCATGTGATCGGGAGATGTGTTCAAATATGTCTCAGTTTTCGTACCCTGGTACACGGGTGCAACATTCCAGAGGCTTTACTAACACTCTCCCGACTTGGAGAGTCAGTCCCTTTAACCTCCTGTTTGGCCCAGTTTGCAATTTCTGCGGAAGATGAACAGGAATAGCGAGAACCAATGAGAGACTAGCTGGAGGTGTCTGGACGGGCAAATTTAACTCTCATTTCCCACCAGGAAGAGGAATTAACCAAAGGCTCAGCGTACCATGCCAGAACCAGATTAGGGCCTGAAGCCATCCTGCGGTGTTGCGGCCAGGTCAAAAGAAAGCGAGTTGAAGAAAGGAGCTCAGGGGCACTGTAATTCACAAACCTGCAGAGTTATAAATGACAGCTATCGTCCAAAAATAGACTGAAGTAAGGCTGCCAAGAGGACTTGAAAGCGGGGCAGAATTGCAGGAAACCGATTTCAGGAGGTAGACTGGAATTGCATTGAAAGCATAGGAAAAGAGGCAGAACGTCCACAATGATGCACTTGGCCAAAAAGGGCGTATGCGTTTTTTCCTGAATATATTCAGGAAAAAACGCATACGCCCTTTTTGGCCAACCAAGCAAGCTTGCAAAGGAAATCTGCACTACAATGAAGTCTCACTTCGCCCCGGTCAAAAGGGCCATCTGAAAAAAGTGTAAAATCCAGAAAGGCAGGACAGGCCATTGAGAACTGGGAGCCTTGTTATGCTGATGGGCGGGATGTAAATTGCCAACAGACACTTGGGAGAAGTGTATGGTGTTTCCTGAAACATCTAAAAAACAAAGCAACAGAGCCTAGGGCACTTCCACTTATGGTCCTATAGCTTAGGGAGATTAAAATCAAAAAGACACAGCCACCCCAATGTTTGGGACGCCTCCGTTTACAAGAACCTCGTTTACAGTACAAGTTCAACATCGCAGAAAGTGAAAAATGGATAAAGAAGTTGTGGTATTCACTTACAAAGCAATATCACTCAGCAATGAATTCTATGTCATCAGGCCCTTAGCAGCACAATGAGTGGATTCAGGTATGATGATTCTAACTGAAATAAGTCACACAGAAAAAGAAACATCATAAGATATCAGTAATACACGGAATGTAAATTTGGCTACACAGGAACTGAATTACAGAACAGAACAGGGTCTCAAATTTAGAAAACCAACTTATGCTTGCTTAAGGGTAAAGGTGAGTTGGGGTGCTGCATAAAACCAGAGATTGAAATGAGCACAGATAAAGTTCCTTAAGCCAAATATGGAATAGACAAGAGCTACTCCTTGCTCAACGAAATGGACTCAACACCGCATATTAAACGCCTAAGAATGGACCTGACTAGTAAGTATCTTAAAACCTATGGATTGCTATGTCTCCGAAAGAGAATCAAGCATGTGTACAGGGGCATAAACGCAGCAGTGATAGGATTGGAGAGGTTCGGTGAGCAAATGAAGACCCATTGAAGTCATATTGCATGGTAAACATTCCACGGGTTTCTACTACCCAGGTTTAAGGTATTCTTCCTTCAGCTAAAACATGCATGTGGAACCCAGAGTATGATCAACCATGTGATCGGGAGACGTGTTCAAATATGTCTCAGTTTTCGTACCCTGGTACTCGGGTGCAACATTCCAGACCCTTTACTAACACTCTCCCGACTTGGAGAGTCAGTCCCTTTAACCTCCTGTTTGGCCCAGTTTGCAATTTCTGCGGAAGATGAACAGGAATAGCGAGAACCAATGAGAGACTAGCTGGAGGTGTCTGGACGGGCAAATTTAACTCTCATTTCCCACCAGGAAGAGGAATTAACCAAAGGCTCAGCGTGCCGTGCCGGAACCAGATTAGGGCCTGAAGCCATCCTGCGGTGTTGCGGCCAGCTCACAAGAAAGCGAGTTGAAGAAAGGAGCTCAGGGGCACTGTAATTCACAAACCTGCAGAGTTATAAATGACAGCTATCGTCCAAAAATAGACTGAAGTAAGGCTGCCAAGAGGACTTGAAATCGGGGCAGAATTGCAGGAAACCGATTTCAGGAGGTAGACTGGAATTACATTGAAAGCATAGGAAAAGAGGCAGAACGTCCACAATGATGCACTTGGCCAAAAAGTGCGTATGCGTTTTTTCCTGAATATATTCAGGAAAAAACGCATACGCACTTTTTGGCCAACCAAGCAAGCTTGCAAAGGAAACCTGCACTACAATGAAGTCTCACTTCCACCTGGTCAAAAGGGCCATCTGAAAAAAGTGTAAAATCCATAAAGGCACGACAGGCCATGGAGAACTGGGAGCCTTGTTATGCTGATGGGCGGGATGTAAATTGCCAACAGCCACTCTGGAGAAGTGTATGGTGTTTCCTGAAACATCTAAAAAACAAAGCAACAGAGCCTAGGGCACTTCCACTTATGGTCCTATAGCTTAGGGAAATTAAAATCAAAAAGACACAGCCACCCCAAAGTGTGGGACGCCTCCGTTTACAAGAACCTCGTTTACCGTACAAGTTCAATATCACAGAAAGTGAAAAATGGATAAAGAACTTGAGGTACTTACGTACAATGCAGTATCACTCAGCAATGAAATCTATGTCATCAGGCCCGTCGCAGCATAATGAGTGGATTCAGGTACGATGATTCTAACTGAAATAAGTCACACAGAAAAAGAAACATCATAAGATATCACTAATACACGGAATGTAAACTTGGCTACACAGGAACTGCATTCCAAAACAGAACAGGGTCTCAAATTTAGAAAACCAACTTATGCTTGCTTAAGGGGAAAGGTGAGTTGGGGTGCTGCATAAAACCAGAGATTGAAATGAGCACAGATAAAGTTCCTTAAGCCAAATATGGAATAGACAAGAGCTACTCCTTGCTCAACGAAATGGACTCAACACCCCATATTAAACGCCTAAGAATGTACCTGACTAGTAAGTATCTTAAAACCTATGGATTGCTATGTCTCCGAAAGAGAATCAAGCATGTGTACAGGGGCATGAACGCAGCAGTGATAGGATTGGAGAGGTTCGGTGAGCAAATTAAGACCCTTTGAAGTCATATTGCATGGTACCCATTACACGGGTCTCAACTCTCCAGGTTTAAGGTATTCTTCCTTCAGCTAAAACATGCATGTGGAACCCCGAGTATGATCAACCGTGTGAACGGGAGACGTGTTCAAATATGTCTCAGTTTTCCTCCCCTGGTACTCGGGTGCAACATTCCAGACCCTTTACTAACACTCTCCTGACTTGGAGAGTCAGCGCCTTTAACCTCCTGTTTGGCCCAGTTTGCAATTTCTGCGGCAGATGAACAGGAATAGGGAGAACCAATTAGAGACTAGCTGGAGGTGTCTGGACGGGCAAATTTAACTCTCATTTCCCACCAGGAAGGGGAAATAACCAAAGGCTCAGCGTGCCTTGCCGGAACCAGATTAGGGCCTGAAGCCATCCTGCGGTGTTGCGGCCAGCTCAAAAGAAAGCGAGTTGAAGAAAGGAGCTCAGGGTCTCTGTAATTCACAAACCTGCAGAGTTATAAATGACAGCTATCGTCCAAAAATATACTGAAGTAAGGCTGCCAAGAGGACTTGAAAGCGGTGCAGAATTGCAGGATACCGATTTCAGGAGGTAGACTGGAATTGCACTGAAAGCATAGGAAAAGAGGCAGAACGTCCACAATGATGCACTTTGCCAAAAGGGTGTATGCGTTTTTTCCTGAATATATTCAGGAAAAAACGCATACGCCCTTTTTGGCCAACCAAGCAAGCTTGCAAAGGAAATCTGCACTACAATGAAGTCTCACTTCCCCCCGGTCAAAAGGGCCATCTGAAAAAAGTGTAAAACCCAGAAAGGCAGGACAGGCCATGGAGAACTGGGAGCCTTGTTATGCTGATGGGCGGGATGTAAATTGCCAACAGACACCCGGGAGATGTGTATGGTGTTTCCTGAAACATCTAAAAAACAAAGCAACAGAGCCTAGGGCACTTCCACTTATGGTCCTATAGCTTAGGGAAATTAATATCAAAAAGACACAGCAACCCCAAAATTTGGGATGGGTCTTTTTACAGAAGTCTCTTCTACGGCACAAGTTAAATATCCCAGAGAGCAAATAATGGATAAAGATGTTGTAGTACTTATGTACAACAGAATACCACTCAGCAATGAAATCTATGTCACCAGGCCCGTACCAGCATAATGAGTGGATTGAGGCACGATGATTCTAAGTGAAATAAGTCACACAGAAAAAGAAACATAATAAGGTATCACTAATACACGGAATGTGAACTTGGCTACACATGAACTGAATTACAAAACAGAACAGGGTCTCAAGTTTAGAAAACCAACTTATGCCTGCTTAAGGGGGAAGGTGAGTTGGCGTGCTGCATAAAAGCAGAGTTTGAAATTAGCACAGATCCCGTTCCATAAGCCAAATATGTAATAGACAAGAGCTACCCCTTGCTCAACGAAATGGATTCAACAATGAGGTATCACCTCACACCTGGTAGAATAGGCATCATTGAAAATCTACAAACAAAAATGCTGGAAAGGGTGTGGAGAAAAGGAACCCTCTTCCACTATTGTTGGGAATATAAATTGATACAGTCATTATGGAGAACAATATGGAATTTCTTAAGAAACTAACAATAGAATTACCATATGATACAGCAATCCCAGTACTGGACATATACCCAGACAAAACCATAAATCAAAAAGAGTCATTCACCGCAATGTTCATTGCATCACTATTTACAATATCGAGGTAACGGAAGTAACCTAAATGCCCACAGACAGACGAATGCATAAAGCTGTGGTACATATATAAAATGGAATATTACTCAGCCATGAAAAGGAATGAAATTGGGTCATTTGTAGAGACGTCGATGGATCTAGAGACTGTCATACAGAGTGAAGTAAGTCAGAAAGAGAAAAACAAATCTTGTATATTCATGCATATATGTGGAACCTAGAAAAACTGTACAGATTAACCATTTTGCAAGGCATAAATAGAGCAACAGATGTAGACAACAAACGTATGGACAACAAGGGGGGAAAGCTGTTGGGGGGGTGGTGGTGGGAGGAGTTGAGAGACTGGGATTGGCATGTATACATTTATATGTATAAAATAGATAACCAATAAGAACCTGCTGTATAAAAATATAAAATAAAATTCAAAATTAAAAAGAAGTAAAATTTAAAAAATAAAACAGAAAAAACAATTATTCCCTGCACATACATGTATTTATATGAATAAATTATTTCCATGCTTATATCTGTAAATACAAAAAAGAGGAATAAAATCTACCTTGAACCAAAAACGAAAAAGAGAAAAAAAACACAGAACCCACCAGTTACACAGAGGAAAACCGTATCAGGGCACTTGCTCCAGTTGTAAACAATTCTGAAGTTGGTCAGTGGTGGGGAATCGTCTCCCATTCAGCCAGCAGCCCCCACGCAACAAGCGTCCTCATTGCAAAGCTGGGGCACCGTGCCGAGGCATCTGTGAGTAAACGTGAGCTGAGCCCCAGGCCAGTTGCTGCTGAACTATTCCCACCCGTCCCAGGTAAAACACCTGAATATATACAAGGACTTGAAAGCCTAGAGGAAGGGCCATAGAGCCACACGAGTGACAGCATGCCGGCCGACTTGGTGCCTGCAGGCCAGCCAGGATGGTCCTGGCCCTGGGTGCTCTTCTGGAAGATTTCCATTTCCCTGCCTGAGATACCCGTCCTGTCCCTGCCCCCACTGCTTTTTTCCTTCCTCACCTCTGCCCAGGGAGAAATTCCAGCAGCAGGTATGGGTGACACATCCTCTTCTTTAGCAGGTGGCAGCCTGGCAACTGCTGCAGAAAGTCCAGCAGAGCCCCACTCACACTGGGCCACCCACAAAGCCGTGGCCTCTCACTCCCTCCCACCAGCCCAGCCCCGAGACTGCTGACAGGGCAGAGAAAATGGCGTCAGGCACGGCTGCAGGGGCTCTTGCTGCCTGGAGTGGTATTTATATTGATCTCAACCCAGGCACACCTGGGGAGGGCTGGCCGGCACGGTAAGGCTGCCCAGGTCAGCCAATCATCACCCCTCAGGGGCTCACAGTTGCAGAAAATGGAACTTGCTGAACCGGCCAGGTCCAAGGAACAGGTGTGGGCTCCTGAGAGTCAGGATAGACAAGGGGCTGCAGCTTTGGCTTGTTTTCTAATCATTTTATCTGGCCCATGAGTGGGAGACAACTTCAAGAAAACCCTCTCCTAATGAGAGGAACCCAGGAGTCAGGCAGAGGAGGGGTGGGTGGTGGTTGGAGACAGAGGCCTGGTGCCCCGGGTGCAGTGGAAGTCTCTGGAAGACCAGGTGGAGGGAGGCCTCACGGAGTGATGCCCAGGGTCACAGACCTGTCACAGCTGCTGTTTGTTAGTTCAAGTCCTGCTCTGAGGTGCTCTGTGTCAGCTCTGAGTGACAGGTGAGCTGGGGGTGCTCTGCAATGAGGGCTATGTGCACGGTTCCTGTGTGCCCAGCCCTGCCACGGTACCTGCAAGGGTAGCTCTGTATCCTGGGAGGGGCCTGACCACGAGAGCCCCGTGGGCTGGGGTGGGGGTGGGGTACCTGCCCAGGTGAGCTCCATATTCTGGGATTGGTCTGACCACGAGAGCCCCATGGGCTGCTGGGGACCTGGTAAAGGATGTCAGGACAGTCAGTGAAGCCACCGAGGATATACCTCCAGTTGCTCCTAATTCCTACACCCTGCTGGTCATTCTACCAACCACCAGGACATGGTATTCTGTATTAGTCTTCAATGATGCCTTCTTTTGTATTCCATTAGTCCCAGAGTCACAAGAAATTTTGGCTTGTGAGTGGCAGGACTCCACATACAACTAAAACAATACTTCCGGGCCGTCTGGCCCCAAGGGTGCAAAAATTCCCACACCATCTTTGGGGAAAGCTTAGCTAAAGACCTAAAAGTTCTACCTCTGGAAAAGGAAACCCTCCTTCAATATGCAGACGACATTCTGATCACCAGCCCTACTAAGGAGGCCTCTGAACTACCAAGCCAATAAAGGATAGAAGTTGTCCAAGAAAAAGCTCAAATATCACAGACTGCGGTGACCTGCCTGGGCTTCATTCTCACAGAAGGTCAGAGAAGCCCATCCCAGGAAAGGGAAGAAACCATTTTCAGCCTTACCCCTTTCTAAAACTAGAAGACAGCTTAGGGGTTCCTGGGGAGGCCAGGGTTTGCTGCTTCTGGATCCCTAACCACAGTCTACTACCTGGGCCTCTATATGAAACACTGAAAGGAAAAGATGATGATCCTTTTGAATAGAATCCAGAAGTGGCCTTTCAAGAATGGAAAGAGCAGTCAATTCAGACCCTTGCCCTGGAACTCCCTAATTTAGCTAAACCCTTTGACCTTTACATTCCCGGTGAAAGGTGAATCACCATTGGGGAATTAGTGCAAAAACTGGGACCACTTGAAATGGAACAATGCAAGAATGCCATCCAGGTAGGATAAACTACGGTCACTAAGGGGCTTGGCCCACTGCCACATCTGGCCAAGATACTGGCGGTATCTAAAAACCTGGAAATCAGCAGCCCAAAAGGCCACCTCCCTCCTAAGGGAAAAGGACCCCACGTGGTGATCCTAACCACCAACCATGCCCTGAAGTTGCAGGGTTCGCTCCGTGGGCACACCGACCTCGAGTGAGGAGGCCCTCCAACTCCAACATCCAGAGAGATAACCGGGGGCAACAGGGCACCATGACGACTCGTGTGAACATCACTTGACCTGGAGTTTCTCTCATAAAACAACAAGAGTGTGTCCCAAAAGAGTAGACTACTGCTTGCAGGACTTACTGCACCCAGAGGGGAGCTAATAATCTTGGCGGGGGAACAGTATACCACACTGTCACCATAGAAAAGCCTACAGACACCGTGATGATGGTGGCCAATAAGGCCGGCTGGACTCCTGTTTACTTCAAAAGGCTGTTGACTCAGTAGCCATCATGGTCCTTGGTCACCACTGACCCTGGACTGTCTGGGAGTTGAGCGGGCAGGGCTCTGACACCTGGTGCTGTTTGTACGTTAATTCAGGGGCCTAACTGAAGAAAGCGCAGACTACTGGTCAGAGCATCTAGGCTGGCAGAGACGGTCAGCCTAAGGTGGCCAAACAAATGTGGGGCGGGGTGAAACCGGCCCCCACAGCGTCTCTGCACATCTCTTTCCTGGACCCTTAAAGGTCATTAGAATCTATAACACTTCCAATGCTGGTGCTCAGGTGGACGAGCAGGGAGGCAGGGGTCCTGGGGACAATCAACGTCACCGGGAGGCTGCTGGGGAGAAGCTCTGACCCTCGCCCCAGGGTATGAGGGCTCCCAACTCAGCACTCAGCAGTTACAGAAGAAGGGTCTGCACCCTCAGCACTCCAAGAATGAGGAACGGGACAAAAGGCAGAGGAGGGGTTTGTCCCCAGCAAAGCCCATTAAAAATCCCTGGGAGATAAAAATAGAATCTGGGCAATAAAGTCAAGTCTAACCTTTTTTATCCTTTGTGCTTTGTCTAATTTCACGTGCTCCTAGGGTCCCGCATGCAGAGGTTCCACACCCGGCACTTCAGACCAGATTTCCTAGTGCAGAATGGCTGGGTCGACACCTCAGCTCCTGGGGCCCAGTGCAGACTCCACGATATAGAGCCTGAGCTACAGCCAACCCGGCCCTCGAGAGCTCCGCCGCCTCCCTCCATCCCACTGACTCTGACAGGATCTCTACACAGCAGCCCAGCCCACAGCCCACGGGGTAGTGCATGCTCTCACCTCTCCATTCTCTGATCAAAATATAAAGTTTCCTTTGCTTGTGAACCAAACTCAGTCTCGATCTGTTGGCCCCAATGACACTGGGCAGGGGGACACTTGTTGGGGTCCACTCTGGAGGATCAGTAACAGAAATTGAGACTATTGTAACCTCAATGAACAGATGTGTGAGCCAAACTGTAGTTAACATAGAACAGTGTATAAGGCTCGGGTAAAATAAGATGTTTTTAACACTTCCATTTGATATTTCCATCACTTTTTATAAGCAAGTTCAGTGAAAAGGTTTGTCTTATTTGTCAGGTCAATATTAGAGAAACGAAGTGATTTCTTTCCAAGGATGTACAGCTAATAATCTTGGTTAAACCTTCAATCTTGTTTTAAATGCTTTTCCATTGAAAATGATACCTCTCTTTCAGCTCCCCCATTTCTGAGAAGTATAAAATCTTATAATTTATTATTACCAAAGGGGAAAGGTGGGAGGAGGGATAAATTAACAGTTTGGAATGAACACATACACACTGCTATGTATAAAATAGATCATCAACAAGGAACTACTGTATAGCACAGGGAACTACACTCAACATTTTGCAATAACCTATAAGGGGAAATAATCTGAAAAAGAATAGATATTTTTATTGACATCATCTATCAATGACAGTTAAAGTGTAGCCTAAGGGAAGCTGGTGGTGAGTGCTTCTGACCCTGAAGACTTCAATCATCTAAAGTTTGGACTCTGCCTACTTCCCAAGGCCCTTAATGAACATATGTGTAGCCGTAGCTTAAAAACTTCCCCAGTTTGGGTTTCGGGGAGACACTGATTTTGAAAAAGCCCTGGTGTTCTCCTTACATGAATGGGACTCTTCCTACTGCTAAAACATGTCTGTCACACCCAGAGGATGGTATACCGTCTGATCGGGAAGAGTTTGGAAAAGGCATCTCATCTCCTCATCTCCTGGTGCTCGGGTTCACCCCTCCAGCGTCTTTACTAACAGTCTCCCCACTTGGAGATGTCAGCACTGTCAACATCCTGTTGCGTACAGTTTGGAATTTGTCCAGAGGATGAAGCGGAAGGATGAGGAACAATGAGAGACAAGTCCTAGGTGTTCAGACAGGCACATGTCACTCTAATTTCCAATCAGGAAGACGAATTGACCAAAGGCTAGGGTTGCCCATGGAAACAGTATAGGGCTTGAGGAAATCCCGCTGCTTTGTGGCCAGTTCCCATAAACACGAGTTGAACAATGGAACTCAGGGGCAGTAAAATTCACAAAACTGCAGAGTTGAAAATATCCATCACTGAAAAATGTCTTGAGGAAAGTCAGAGAAAAGGACTTGTAAGCAAGGGAGAATGGCAGGAAAGGGATTTGAGGAGGTAGAAAGGACTCGCCATTAAGCACAAGAAAAGGAGCTGAACATTGCCAACATTGCAGTTGGCCAAAAAGGGTGTATGCGTTCTTTTCTGTATATATTCAAGAAAAGGGCATACACTTTTTTAGCCAACCAAACAGGTGGGCACTGGAAGTCAATACTACAAAAGATATCACTTCGCATCAGTCAGAAGAGCCATCCTCATAAAGCGTAAACAACAGAAATGCAGGACAGGGCAACGAGAAGAGGGAGCCCTGTGAGACTTATAGTGGAAATGTATATTGCCAACGGCCATTCTGGAGAAGTGTATTGTGTTTACTAAAGCATCTAAAAAATGAGCTACAGAGCATAGGGCACTTGCACTCATGGGCGTATATCTTGGGAAAAACAAAAATCGAGAGGACACAGGCACCCCAATGTTTACCCCCTCTCTGTTTAAAAGATCCTCGACTAGGATATAACTTAAATGTCTCTGGAGGGAAAAAATGGATAGAGATGTGGTACTTAGGTAGAGTGGAATATTATTCAGCCTGGAAATCAATGAAATATGGCCAGTTGTAACAACTCCGGAGGAGTTACGTATGATCATTCTAAGTGACAGAATTCAAAAAGAAAAAGACACATATCATAAGATATCACTTAAAGGTGGAATCCAAAATGGCTACACATGAAATAAATTACAAAACAAAAACATAGTCAAATATGTAGAAAACACGCATAAGGCTGCTAAACGGGAAAGGTGGGGAGGGGTGAGGCATCATCCAGGAGGTTGAAATTAGCAAAGATACCATTCCAAATACCAAACTGATAATCAACAAGGCCTACACGGTAGCTAAAAGAACTGCACTCAGCACACTCAAGTCACCGGAAAAGAATATATACGACTGGTAAGAATCTGAAAAAGAATTTATTGATGTCTCTCTGTACGCGAATCAAGTGGATGTACAGCAGCAAGAAACAGAGCTTTGAAAATCAGCTGTCCAATATAGTAATAAATTGAAAAAATAAACGACAGAGAGACAGAGAAAACCTCTTACAACTTTTCCTCAGGGACGGTGATGCAACATGGATTGAACACATCTAGACCCACAGCAGGATGAGACATAAGGCTGGAAACTGTTTGTGCTAAGAGAAATGTGAGGTTGGGTGAGGAAATGCACACCCTTTAAAGTAATACTACCTGGTACCCATTCAATGGGTCCCAAATCTGCAGGTTCAAGGGATCTTCCTACAGCTAAAACATGCATGGAAAACCCAGAGGACTGTACACCATGTGATCGGGAGATGTGTCTAAAATGCACCTCATTTATCCTCTCCTGGTGCTCCTGTTCACCATTCCACCCACGCTACTTAGAATCTCCCCACTTGGAGAATCAGCACATTTAAACTTCTGTTTCACACATTTTGCAAATTGTGAGGAGGATGAACGGGAAGAGGGGGAACCAATGAGAGAAGAGTTGTAGGGGTTTGGACGGGCACATATCACTCTAATTTCCCATTAAGAATAAGAATTAAAGAAAGGCTCAGCCTGCCTCGCCGGAGCCAAAATAGGGCCTGAAGCAATCCTGCGGGTTTGAGGCCAGCTCACAAAAGAGCAACTTAAAAAATGGAGCTCAGGGTCACTGCAATTCACAAACCTGCAGAGTTATAAATGAAAACTAACGTCCAAAAATATGTTGAGGTAAGGCAAAGAAGAGGATCTGAATGCAAGACAGAATTGCAAGAAACAGATTTCAAGAGATAGATTGGACTCGTCTTTAACGCACATGAAAAGCGGCAGAATTTCGACAATGATGCAGTTGGCCCAAAAGGGCGTATGCGTTTTTTCCTGATTATATCCAGGAAAAAACGCATACGCACTTTATGGGCAACGAAGCAAGCAAGCAATGCAAATGTGCACAACAAAGAAGTCTCACTTCCCACCGGTCAAAAGGGCCATCCTAAAAAATTGTAAAAACCAGAAATGCAGGACAGGCCATGGAGAACAGGGAGCCTTTATACGCTGATGGGCAGTGTGTGAACTGCCGAGAGCCACTCTGGAGAAGTGTATGGTGGTTCCTAAATCATCTAAAAAACAGAGCTACAGAGCATAGGACACTTCCAATCATGGGAGTATATCTAGGGAAGTCTAAAAATCAACAAGACACAAGCACACCACAGTTTAGGGCTACTCTGTTTACAAGAACCTCAACTTCAGTACACCTTAAATATCCCAGGAAAGAGAACAATGGATAAAGAAGATGTGGTACTTATGTACAATGGAATATCTCTTCACCATGAAATCAATGTAATAAGGCTAGTAGAAGGATAAAGAGTGGATTTAGGTCCGATAATACTACTTGAAATAAGTCAAACAGAAAAAGAAACATATCATAAGATATCACTTATAGAGGGAGGGTAAATATGGCTGCACAAGAAATGAATTACAGAACAGAACAGTGTCTCACATTTAGAAAACACACTTATGTCAGTTTAAGGGGAAAGGAGAGGTGGGGTGATGCATAAAACCAGAGTTTGAAATTAGCACAGATACCGTTCAATAAACCAAATAGGTATTAGACAAGATCTACACCTTGCTCAATGAACTGGCCTCAACACTCCCTATACACCGCAGAGAAATATATCTGAGGAATAAGAATCTTAAAACCCATGTATTGATATATCTCCATAAGGGAATCAAGTGTGTGCAGAGCGGCACAAACACAGCAGTGAAAAGGAGCTAAACCCCATTATAGAAATAAATTTTAAAAACAAAACGCTGAAACAATGAAAGAGAGAAAAATTCTTACAAAATTCGCTCAGGGGCTGTGATACAACCTGGATTGACCACATATAAACCCACAGCTGGATAAGACATAAGGCTGGACACTTGGGGCTGACAGGATTGGTGAGCTTTGGTGAGCAACTGCCGAAAGTTTAATGCAATACTTCATGCTACTCAGTCCAAGGGTCCCAACACTCCAGGTTGAAGGGAATCTTCCTACAGCTAAACCATGCTTGGGAAACCCAGCGACTGGTATACCATATGATCGGGAAAGGTTTCTAAAACGCACCTCATTTTTCCTCTCCTGGGGCTCCGGATCGACATTCCAGCCGCTTTACTAACAACATCCCCACATGGAGTCAATGCCTTTAAGTTCTGGTATCGCACAGTCTGCAGTTAGTGCAGAGGATGAATGGGAATAGGGGGAACCAGTGAGGAACTAGCTGTAGCGGTTTCAATGGGCACATGTCACTCTAATATCACATCAGTAAGAAGAATTAACCAAAGGCACAGCAGGTGCCCCAGAAGAAAAATAGGGCTTCAAGGAATCCTGTGGTTATGGGGCAATACCACAAAAATAAGAGCTAAAAAATGGAGCTAAGGGCCACTGCAATTCAAAAACCTGCAGAGTTATAAAGGCCAACTATTTTTAAAAAATATATTGAGGTAAGGCTATGGAGAGGCATTGAAAGCAAGGCAGAATTGCAGGAAACCGATTTCAGGAGGTAGACTGGAATTGCATTGAAAGCATATGAAGAGAGTCAGAAACTCGACAATGATGCACTTGGCCAAAAAGGGCGTATGCGTTTTTTCCTGAATATATTCAGGAAAAAACGCATACGCCCTTTTTGGCCAACCAAGCAAGCTTGCAAAGGATATCTGCACTACAATGAAGTCTCACTTCCACCTGGTCAAAAGGGCCATCTGAAAAAAATGTAAAATCCATAAAGGCACGACAGGCCATGGAGAACTGGGAGCCTTCTTATGCTGATGGGCGGGATGTAAATTGCCAACAGACACTCTGGAGAAGTGTATGGTGTTTCCTGAAACATCTAAAAAACAAAGCAACAGAGCCTAGGGCACTTCCACTTATGGTCCTATAGCTTAGGGAAATTAAAATGAAAAAGACACAGCCACCCCAAAGTTTGGGACGGCTCTGTTTACAAGAACCTCGTTTACAGTACAAGTTCAATATCACAGAAAATGAAAAATGGATAAAGAAGCTGTGGTATTTACTTACAAAGCAATAACACTCAGCAATGAAATCTATGTCATCAGGCCCTTAGCAGCACAATGAGTGGATTCAGGTATAATGATTCTAACTGAAATAAGTCACACAGAAAAAGAAACATCATAAGATATCACTAATACACAGAATGTAAACATGGCTACACAGGAACTGAATTACAGAACAGAACAGGGTCTCAAATTTAGAAAACCAACTTATGCTTGCTTAAGGGGAAAGGTGAGTTGGGGTGCTGCATAAAACCAGAGATTGAAATGAACACAGATAAAGTTCCTTAAGCCAAATATGGAGTAGACAAGAGCTACTCCTTGCTCAAGGAAATGGACTCAACACCGCATATTAAACGCCTAAGAATGTACCTGACTAGTAAGTATCTTAAAACCTATGGATTGCTATGTCTCCAAAAGAGAATCAAGCATGTGTACAGGGGCATAAACGCAGCAGTGATAGGACTGGAGAGGTTCGTGAGCAAATGAAGACCCTTTGAAGTCATATTGCATGGTACCCATTCCATGGGTTTCAACTACCCAGGTTTAAGGTATTCTTCCTTCAGCTAAAACATGCATGTGGAACCTAGAGTATGATCAACCATGTGATCGGGAGACGTGTTCAAATATGTCTCAGTTTTCGTACCCTTGTACTCGGGTGCAACATTCCAGACGCTTTACTAACACTCTCCCGACTTGGAGAGTCAGTCCCTTTAACCTCCTGTTTGGCCCAATTTGCAATTTCTGCGGAAGATGAACAGGAATAGCGAGAATCAATGAGAGACTAGCTGGAGGTGTCTGGATGGGCAAATTTAACTCTCATTTCCCACCAGGAAGAGGAATTAACCAAAGGCTCAGAATGCCGTGCCAGAACCAGATTAGGGCCTGAAGACATCCTGCGGTGTTGCGGCCAGGTCACAAGAAAGCGAGTTGAAGAAAGGAGCTCAGGGGCACTGTAATTCACAAACCTGCAGAGTTATAAATGACAGCTATCGTCCAAAAATAGACTGAAGGAAGGCTGCCAAGAGGACTTGAAAGCGGGGCAGAATTGCAGGAAACCGATTTCAGGAGGTAGACTGGAATTGCATTGAAAGCATAGGAAAAGAGGCAGAACGTCCACAATGATGCACTTGGCCAAAAAGGGCGTATGCGTTTTTTCCTGAATATATTCAGGAAAAAACGCATACGCCCTTTTCGGCGAACCAAGCAAGCTTGCAAAGGAAATCTGCACTACAATGAAGTCTCACTTCCCCCCGGTCAAAAGGGCCATCTGAAAAAAGTGTAAAATCCAGAAAGGCAGGACAGGCCATGGAGAACTGGGAGCCTTGTTATGCTGATGGGCGGGATGTAAATTGCCAACAGACACTCAGGAGAAGTGTATGGTGTTTCCTGAAACATCTAAAAAACAAAGCAACAGAGCCTAGGGCACTTCCACTTATGGTCCTATAGCTTAGGGAAAGTAAAATCAAAAACACAGCCACCCCAAAGTTTGGGACGCCTCCGTTTACAAGAACCTCGTTTACCGTACAAGTTCAATATCACAGAAAGTGAAAAATGGATAAAGAACTTGTGGTACTTACGTACAATGCAGTATCACTCAGCAATGAAATCTATGTCATCAGGCCCGTAGCAGCATAATGAGTGGATTCAGGTACGATGATTCTAACTGAAATAAGTCACACAGAAAAAGAAACATCATAAGATATCAGTAATACACGGAATGTAAACTTGGCTACACAGGAACTGCATTCCAAAACAGAACAGGGTCTCAAATTTAGAACCAACTTATGCTTGCTTAAGGGGAAAGGTGAGTTGGGGTGCTGCATAAAACCAGAGATTGAAATGAGCACAGATAAAGTTCCTTAAGCCAAATATGGAATAGACAAGAGCTACTCCTTGCTCAACGAAATGGACTCAACACCCCATATTAAACGCCTAAGAATGTACCTGACTAGTAAGTATCTTAAAACCTACGGATTGCTATGTCTCCGAAAGAGAATCAAGCATATGTACAGGGACATAAACGCAGCAGTGATAGGATTGGAGAGGTTCGGTGAGCAAATGAAGACCCTTTGAAGTCATATTGCATGGTACCCATTCCACGGGTTTCAACTACCCAGGTTTAAGGTATTCTTCCTTCAGCTAAAACATGCATGTGGAACCCAGAGTATGATCAACCATGTGATCGGGAGATGTGTTCAAATATGTCTCAGTTTTCGTACCCTGGTACTCGGGTGCAACATTCCAGACGCTTTACTAACACTCTCCCGACTTGGAGAGTCAGTGCCTTTAACCTCCTGTTTGGCCCAGTTTGCAATTTCTGCGGAAGATGAACAGGAATAGCGAGAACCAATGAGAGGCTAGCTGGAGGTGTCTGAACGGGCAAATTTAACTCTCATTTCCCACCAGGAAGAGGAATTAACCAAAGGCTCAGCGTGCCGTGCCGGAACCAGATTAGGGCCTGAAGCCATCCTGCGGTGTTGCGGCCAGCTCACAAGAAACCGAGTTGAAGAAAGGAGCTCAGGGGCACTGTAATTCACAAACCTGCAGAGTTATAAATGACAGCTATCGTCCAAAAATAGACTGAAGTAAGGCTGCCAAGAGGACTTGAAAGCGGGGCAGAATTGCAGGAAACCGATTTCAGGAGGTAGACTGGAATTGCATTGAAAGCATAGGAAAAGAGGCAGAACGTCCACAATGATGCACTTGGCCAAAAAGTGTGTATGCGTTTTTTCCTGAATATATTCAGGAAAAAACGCATACGCCCTTTTTGGCCAACCAAGCAAGCTTGCAAAGGAAATCTGCACTACAATGAAGTCTCACTTCCCCCCGGTCAAAAGGGCCATCTGAAAAAAGTGTAAAATCCAGAAAGGCAGGACAGGCCATGGAGAACTGGGAGCCTTGTTATGCTGATGGGCGGGATGTAAATTGCCAACAGACACTTGGGAGAAGTGTATGGTGTTTCCTGAAACATCTAAAAAACAAAGCAACAGAGCCTAGGGCACTTCCACTTATGGTCCTATAGCTTAGGGAAATTAAAATCAAAAAGACACAGCCACCCCAAAGTTTGGGACGCCTCTTTTTACAAGAACCTCGTTTACCGTACAAGTTCAACATCGCAGAAAGTGAAAAATGGATAAAGAAGTTGTGGTATTCACTTACAAAGCAATATCACTCAGCAATGAAATCTATGTCATCAGGCCCTTAGCAGCACAATGAGTGGATTCAGGTATGATGATTCTAACTGAAATAAGTCACACAGAAAAAGAAACATCATAAGATATCAGTCATACACAGAATGTAAACTTGGCTACACAGGAACTGAATTACAGAACAGAACAGGGTCTCAAATTTAGAAAACCAACTTATGCTTGCTTAAGGGTAAAGGTGAGTTGGGGTGCTGCATAAAACCAGAGATTGAAATGAGCACAGATAAAGTTCCTTAAGCCAAATATGGAATAGACAAGAGCTACTCCTTGCTCAACGAAATGGACTCAACACCGCATATTAAACGCCTAAGAATGTACCTGACTAGTAAGTATCTTAAAACCTATGGATTGCTATGTCTTCGAAAGAGAATCAAGCATGTGTACAGGGGCATAAACGCAGCAGTGATAGGATTGGAGAGGTTCGGTGAGCAAATGAAGACCCTTTGAAGTCATATTGCATGGTACCCATTCCACGGGTTTCTACTACCCAGGTTTAAGGTATTCTTCCTTCAGCTAAAACATGCATGTGGAACCCAGAGTATGATCAACCATGTGATCGGGAGACGTGTTCAAATATGTCTCAGTTTTCGTACCCTGGTACTCGGGTGCAACATTCCAGACGCTTTACTAACACTCTCCCGACTTGGAGAGTCAGTCCCTTTAACCTCCTGTTTGGCCCAGTTTGCAATTTCTGCGGAAGATGAACAGGAATAGCGAGAACCAATGAGAGACTAGCTGGAGGTGTCTGGACGGGCAAATTTAACTCTCATTTCTCACCAGGAAGAGGAATTAACCAAAGGCTCAGCATGCCGTGCCAGAACCAGATTAGGGCCTGAAGCCATCCTGCGGTGTTGCGGCCAGGTCACAAGAAAGCGAGTTGAAGAAAGGAGCTCAGGGGCACTGTAATTCACAAACCTGCAGAGTTATAAATGACAGCTATCGTCCAAAAATAGACTGAAGTAAGGCTGCCAACAGGACTTGAAAGCGGGGCAGCATTGCAGGAAACCGTTTTCAGGAGGTAGACTGGAATTGCATTGAAAGCATAGGAAAAGAGGCAGAACGTCCACAATGATGCACTTGGCCGAAAAGGGCGTACGCGTTTTTTCCTGAATATATTCAGGAAAAAACGCGTACACCCTTTTTGGCCAACCAAGCAAGCTTGCAAAGGAAATCTGCACTACAATGAAGTCTCACTTCCCCCCGGTCAAAAGGGCCATCTGAAAAAAGTGTAAAATCCAGAAAGGCAGGACAGGCCATGGAGAACTGGGAGCCTTGTTATGCTGATGGGCGGGATGTAAATTGCCAACAACCACTCGGGAGAAGTGTATGGTGTTTCCTGAAACATCTAAAAAACAAAGCAACAGAGCCTAGGGCACTTCCACTTATGGTCCTATAGCTTAGGGAATTTAAAATCAAAAAGACACAGCCACCCCAAAGTTTGGGACGCCGCTTTTTACAAGAACCTCGTTTACAGTACAAGTTCAACATCGCAGAAAGTGAAAAATGGATAAAGAAGTTGTGGTATTTACTTACAAAGCAATATCACTCAGCAATGAAATCTGTGTCATCAGGCCCTTAGCAGCACAATGAGTGGATTCAGGTATGATGATTCGAACTGAAATAAGTCACACAGAAAAAGAAACATCATAAGATATCAGTAATACACGGAATGTAAACTTGGCTACACAGGAACTGAATTACAGAACAGAACAGGGTCTCAAATTTAGAAAACCAACTTATGCTTGCTTAAGGGGGAAGGTGAGTTGGGGTGCTGCATAAAACCAGAGATTGAAATGAGCACAGATAAAGTTCCTTAAGCCAAATATGGAATAGACCAGAGCTACTCCTTGCTCAACGAAATGGACTCAACACCCCATATTAAACGCCTAAGAATGTACCTGACTAGTAAGTATCTTAAAACCTATGGATTACTATGTCTCCGAAAGAGAATCAAGCATGTGTACAGGGGCATAAACGCAGCAGTGATAGGATTGGAGAGGTTCGGTGAGCAAATGAAGACCCTTTGAAGTCATATTGCATGGTACCCATTACACGGGTTTCAGCTCTCCAGGTTTAAGGTATTCTTCCTTCAGCTAAAACATGCATGTGGAACCCAGAGTATGATCAACCATGTGATCGGGAGACGTGTTCAAATATGTCTCAGTTTTCGTACCCTGGTACTCGGGTGCAACATTCCAGACGCTTTACTAACACTCTCCCGACTTGGAGAGTCAGTCCCTTTAACCTCCTGTTTGGCCCAGTTTGCAATTTCTGCGGAAGATGAACAGGAATAGCGAGAACCAATGAGAGACTAGCTGGAGGTGTCTGGACGGGCAAATTTAACTCTCATTTCCCACCAGGAAGAGGAATTAACCAAAGGCTCAGCATGCCGTGCCGGAACAAGATTAGGGCCTGAAGCCATCCTGCGGTGTTGCGGCCAGCTCACAAGAAAGCGAGTTGAAGAAAGGAGCTCAGGGGCACTGTAATTCACAAACCTGCAGAGTTATAAATGACAGCTATCGTCCAAAAATAGACTGAAGTAAGGCTGCCAAGAGGACTTGAAAGCGGGGCAGAATTGCAGGAAACCGATTTCAGGAGGTAGACTGGAATTGCATTGAAAGCATAGGAAAAGAGGCAGAACGTCCACAATGATGCACTTGGCCAAAAAGGGCGTATGCGTTTTTTCCTGAATATATTCAGGAAAAAACGCATACGCACTTTTTGGCCAACCAAGCAAGCTTGCAAAGGAAATCTGCACTACAATGAAGTCTCACTTCCCCCCGGTCAAAAGGGCCATTTGAAAAAAGTGTAAAATCCATAAAGGCACGACAGGCCATGGAGAACTGGGAGCCTTCTTATGCTGATGGGCGGGATGTAAATTGCCAACAGCCACTCTGGAGAAGTGTATGGTGTTTCCTGAAACATCTAAAAAACAAAGCAACAGAGCCTAGGGCACTTCCACTTATGGTCCTATAGCTTAGGGAAATTAAAATCAAAAAGACACAGCCACCCCAAAGTTTGGGACGCCTCTGTTTACAATAACCTCGTTTACTGTACAAGTTCAATATCACAGAAAGTGAAAAATGGATAAAGAACTTGAGGTACTTAGGTACAATGCAGTATCACTCAGCAATGAAATCTATGTCATCAGGCCCTTAGCAGCATAATGAGTGGATTCAGGTATGATGATTCTAACTGAAATAAGTCACACAGAAAAAGAAACATCATAAGATATCACTAATACACGGAATGTAAACTTGGCTACACAGGAACTGCATTCCAAAAGAGAATAGGGTCTCAAATTTAGAAAACCAACTTATGCTTGCTTAAGGGGAAAGGTGAGTTGGGGTGCTACATAAAACCAGAGATTGAAATGAGCACAGATAAAGTTCCTTAAGCCAAATATGGAATAGACAAGAGCTACTCCTTGCTCAACGAAATGGACTCAACACCCCATATTAAACGCCTAAGAATGTACCTGACTAGTAAGTATCTTAAAACCTATGGATTGCTATGTCTCCAAAAGAGAATCAAGCGTGTGTACAGGGGCATAAACGCAGCAGTGATAGGATTGGAGAGGTTCGGTGAGTAAATGAAGACCCTTTGAAGTCATATTGCATGGTACCCATTACACGGGTCTCAACTCTCCAGGTTTTAGGTATTCTTCCTTCAGCTAAAACATGCATGTGGAACCCAGAGTATGATCAACCATGTGAACGGGAGACGTGTTCAAATATGTCTCAGTTTTCCTCCCCTGGTACTCGGGTGCAACATTCCAGACGCTTTACTAACACTCTCCCGACTTGGAGAGTCAGTGCCTTTAACCTCCTGTTTGGCCCAGTTTGCAATTTCTGCGGAAGATGAACAGGAATAGCGAGAACCAATGAGAGGCTAGCTGGAGGTGTCTGAACGGGCAAATTTAACTCTCATTTCCCACCAGGAAGAGGAATTAACCAAAGGCTCAAGTGCCGGGCCGGAACCAGATTAGGGCCTGAAGCCATCCTGTGGTGTTGCGGCCAGCTCAAAAGAAAGCGAGTTGAAGAAAGGAGCTCAGGGGCACTGTAATTCACAAACCTTCAGAGTTATAAATGATAGCTATCGTCCAAAAATAGACTGAAGTAAGGCTGCCAAGAGGACTTGAAAGCGGGGCAGAATTGCAGGATACCGATTTCAGGAGGTAGACTGGAATTGCATTGAAAGCATAGGAAAAGAGGCAGAACGTCCACAATGATGCACTTGGCCAAAAAGGGCGTATGCGTTTTTTCCTGAATATATTCAGGAAAAAACGCATACGCCCTTTTTGGCCAACCAAGCAAGCTTGCAAAGGAAATCTGCACTACAATGAAGTCTCACTTCCCCCCGGTCAAAAGGGCCATCTGAAAAAAGTGTAAAATCCAGAAAGGCAGGACAGGCCATTGAGAACTGGGAGCCTTGTTATGCTGATGGGCGGGATGTAAATTGCCAACAGACACTCAGGAGAAGTGTATGGTGTTTCCTGAAACATCTAAAAAACAAAGCAACAGAGCCTAGGGCACTTCCACTTATGGTCCTATAGCTTAGGGAAATTAAAATCAAAAAGACACAGCCACCCCAAAGTTTGGGACGCCTCTGTTTACAAGAACCTCGTTTACAGTACAAGTTCAACATCGCAGAAAGTGAAAAATGGATAAAGAAGTTGTGGTATTTACTTACAAAGCAATATCACTCAGCAATGAAATCTATGTCATCAGGCCCTTAGCAGCACAATGAGTGGATTCAGGTATGATGATTCTAACTGAAATAAGTCACACAGAAAAAGAAACATCATAAGATATCAGTAATACACGGAATGTAAACTTGGCTACACAGGAACTGAATTACAGAACAGAACAGGGTCTCAAATTTAGAAAACCAACTTATGCTTGCTTAAGGGTAAAGGTGAGTTGGGGTGCTGCATAAAACCAGAGATTGAAATGAGCACAGATAAAGTTCCTTAAGCCAAATATGGAATAGACAAGAGCTACTCCTTGCTCAACGAAATGGACTCAACACCGCATATTAAACGCCTAAGAATGTACCTGACTAGTAAGTATCTTAAAACCTATGGATTGCTATGTCTCCGAAAGAGAATCAAGCATGTGTACAGGGGCATAAACGCAGCAGTGATAGGATTGGAGAGGTTCGGTGAGCAAATGAAGACCCTTTGAAGTCATATTGCATGGTACCCATTCCACGGGTTTCTACTACCCAGGTTTAAGGTATTCTTCCTTCAGCTAAAACATGCATGTGGAACCCAGAGTATGATCAACCATGTGATTGGGAGACGTGTTCAAATATGTCTCAGTTTTCGTACCCTGGTACTCGGGTGCAACATTCCAGACGCTTTACTAACACTCTCCCGACTTGGAGAGTCAGTCCCTTTAACCTCCTGTTTGGCCCAGTTTGCAATTTCTGCGGAAGATGAACAGGAATAGCGAGAACCAATGAGAGACTAGCTGGAGGTGTCTGGACGGGCAAATTTAACTCTCATTTCCCACCAGGAAGAGGAATTAACCAAAGGCTCAGCATGCCGTGCCAGAACCAGATTAGGGCCTGAAGCCATCCTGCGGTGTTGCGGCCAGGTCACAAGAAAGCGAGTTGAAGAAAGGAGCTCAGGGGCACTGTAATTCACAAACCTGCAGAGTTATAAATGACAGCTATCGTCCAAAAATAGACTGAAGTAAGGCTGCCAAGAGGACTTGAAAGCGGGGCAGCATTGCAGGAAACCGATTTCAGGAGGTAGACTGGAATTGCATTGAAAGCATAGGAAAAGAGGCATAACGTCCACAATGATGCACTTGGCCAAAAAGGGCGTATGCGTTTTTTCCTGAATATATTCAGGAAAAAACGCATACGCCCTTTTTGGCCAACCAAGCAAGCTTGCAAAGGAAATCTGCACTACAATGAAGTCTCACTTCCCCCCGGTCAAAAGGGCCATCTGAAAAAAGTGTAAAATCCAGAAAGGCAGGACAGGCCATGGAGAACTGGGAGCCTTGTTATGCTGATGGGCGGGATGTAAATTGCCAACAACCACTCGGGAGAAGTGTATGGTGTTTCCTGAAACATCTAAAAAACAAAGCAACAGAACCTAGGGCACTTCCACTTATGGTCCTATAGCTTAGGGAAATTAAAATCAAAAAGACACAGCCACCCCAAAGTTTGGGACGCCTCCGTTTACAAGAACCTCGTTTACCGTACAAGTTCAATATCACAGAAAGTGAAAAATGGATAAAGAACTTGTGGTACTTACGTACAATGCAGTATCACTCAGCAATGAAATCTATGTCATCAGGCCCGTCGCAGCATAATGAGTGGATTCAGGTACGATGATTCTAACTGAAATAAGTCACACAGAAAAAGAAACATCATAAGATATCACTAAAACACGGAATGTAAACTTGGCTACACAGGAACTGCATTCCAAAACAGAACAGGGTCTCAAATTTAGAAAACCAACTTATGCTTGCTTAAGGGGAAAGGTGAGTTGGGGTGCTGCATAAAACCAGAGATTGAAATGAGCACAGATAAAGTACATTAAGCCAAATATGGAATAGACAAGAGCTACTCCTTGCTCAACGAAATGGACTCAACACCCCATATTAAACGCCTAAGAATGTACCTGACTAGTAAGTATCTTAAAACCTATGGATTGCTATGTCTCCGAAAGAGAATCAAGCATGTGTACAGGGGCATAAACGCAGCAGTGATAGGATTGGAGAGGTTCGGTGAGCAAATGAAGACCCTTTGAAGTCATATTGCATGGTACCCATTACATGGGTCTCAACTACCCAGGTTTTAGGTATTCTTCCTTCAGCTAAAACATGCATGTGGAACCTAGAGTATGATCAACCATGTGATCGGGAGACGTGTTCAAATATGTCTCAGTTTTCGTACCCTGGTACTCGGGTGCAACATTCCAGACGCTTTACTAACACTCTCCCGACTTGGAGAGTCAGTCCCTTTAACCTCCTGTTTGGCACAGTTTGCAATTTCTGCGGAAGATGAACAGGAATAGGGAGAACCAATGAGAGGCTAGCTGGAGGTGTCTGGACGGGCAAATTTAACTCTCATTTCCCACCAGGAAGAGGAATTAACCAAAGGCTCAGCGTGCCGTGCCGGAACAAGATTAGGGCCTGAAGCCATCCTGCGGTGTTGCGGCCAGCTCAAAAGAAAGCGAGTTGAAGAAAGGAGCTCAGGGGCACTGTAATTCACAAACCTGCAGAGTTATAAATGACAGCTATCGTCCAAAAATAGACTGAAGTAAGGCTGCCAAGAGGACTTGAAAGCGGGGCAGAATTGCAGGAAACCGATTTCAGGAGGTAGACTGGAATTGCATTGAAAGCATAGGAAAAGAGGCAGAACGTCCACAATGATGCACTTGGCCAAAAAGGGCGTATGCGTTTTTTCCTGAATAAATTCAGGAAAAAACGCATACGCCCTTTTTGGCCAACCCAGCAATCTTGCAATGGAAATCTGCACTACAATGAAGTCTCACTTCCCCCCGGTCAAAAGGGCCATCTGAAAAAAGTGTAAAATCCAGAAAGACAGGACAGGCCATGGAGAACTGGGAGCCTTGTTATGCTGATGGGTGGGATGTAAATTGCCAACAGACACTCAGGAGAAATGTATGGTGTTTCCTGAAACATCTAAAAAACAAAGCAACAGAGCCTAGGGCACTTCCACTTATGGTCCTATAGCTTAGGGAAATTAAAATCAAAAAGACACAGCCACCCCAAAGTTTGGAAAGGCTCTGTTTAAAAGAACCTCGTTTACAGTACAAGTTCAACATCGCAGAAAGTGAAAAATGGATAAAGAAGTTGTGGTATTTACTTACAAAGCAATATCACTCAGCAATGAAATCTGTGTCATCAGGCCCTTAGCAGCACAATGAGTGGATTCACGTATGATGATTCTAACTGAAATAAGTCACACAGAAAAAGAAACATCATAAGATATCAGTAATACACGGAATGTAAACTTGGCTACACAGGAACTGAATTACAGAACAGAACAGGGTCTCAAATTTAGAAAACCAACTTATGCTTGCTTAAGGGTAAAGGTGAGTTGGGGTGCTGCATAAAACCAGAGATTGAAATGAGCACAGATAAAGTTCCTTAAGCCAAATATGGAATAGACAAGAGCTACTCCTTGCTCAATGAAATGGACTCAACACCCCATATTAAACGCCTAAGAATGTACCTGACTAGTAAGTATCTTAAAACCTATGGATTGCTATGTCTCCGAAAGAGAATCAAGCATGTGTACAGGGGCATAAACGCAGCAGTGATAGGATTGGAGAGGTTCGGTGAGCAAATGAAGACCCTTTGAAGTCATATTGCATGGTACCCATTCCACGGGTTTCAACTACCCAGGTTTAAGGTATTCTTCCTTCAGCTAAAACATGCATGTGGAACCTAGAGTATGATCAACCATGTGATCGGGAGACGTGTTCAAATATGTCTCAGTTTTCGTACCCTGGTACTCGGGTGCAACATTCCAGACACTTTACTAACACTCTCCTGACTTGGAGAGTCAGTCCCTTTAACCTCCTGTTTGGCCCAGTTTGCAATTTCTGCGGAAGATGAACAGGAATAGCGAGAACCAATGAGAGGCTAGCTGGAGGTGTCTGGACGGGCAAATTTAACTCTCATTTTCCACCATGAAGAGGAATTAACCAAAGGCTCAGCGTGCCCTGCCGGAACCAGATTAGGGCCTGAAGCCATCCTGTGGTGTTGCGGCCAGGTTACAAGAAAGCAAGTTGAAGAAAGGAGCTCAGGGGCACTGTAATTCACAAACCTGCAGAGTTATAAATGACAGCTATCGTCCAAAAATAGACTGAAGGAAGGCTGCCAAGAGGACTTGAAAGCGGGGCAGAATTGCAGGAAACCGATTTCAGGAGGTAGACTGGAATTGCATTGAAAGCATAGGAAAAGAGGCAGAACGTCCACAATGATGCACTTGGCCAAAAAGGGCGTATGCGTTTTTTCCTGAATATATTCAGGAAAAAACGCATACGCCCTTTTTGGCCAACCAAGCAAGCTTGCAAAGGAAATCTGCACTACAATGAAGTCTCACTTCCCCCCGGTCAAAAGGGCCATCTGAAAAAAGTGTAAAATCCAGAAAGGCAGGACAGGCCATGGAGAACTGGGAGCCTTGTTATGCTGATGGGCGGGATGTAAACTGCCAAGAACCACTTGGGAGAAGTGTATGGTGTTTCCTGAAACATCTAAAAAACAAAGCAACAGAACCTAGGGCACTTCCACTCTTGGTCCTATAGCTTTGGGAAATTAAAATCAAAAAGACACAGCCACCCCAAAGTTTGGAACGGCTCTGTTTACAAGAACCTCGTTTACAGTACAAGTTCAACATCGCAGAAAGTGAAAAATGGATAAAGAACTTGTGGTATTTACTTACAAAGCAATATCACTCAGCAATGAAATCTGTGTCATCAGGCCCTTAGCAGCACAATGAGTGGATTCAGGTATGATGATTCTAACTGAAATAAGTCACACAGAAAAAGAAACATCATAAGATATCAGTAATACACGGAATGTAAACTTGGCTACACAGGAACTGAATTACAGAACAGAACAGGGTCTCAAATTTAGAAAACCAACTTATGCTTGCTTAAGGGGAAAGGTGAGTTGGGGTGCTGCATAAAACCAGAGATTGAAATGAGCACAGATAAAGTTCCTTAAGCCAAATATGGAATAGACAAGAGCTACTCCTTGCTCAACGAAATGGACTCAACACCGCATATTAAACGCCTAAGAATGTACCTGACTAGTAAGTATCTTAAAACCTATGGATTGCTATGTCTCCAAAAGAGAATCAAGCATGTGTACAGGGGCATAAACGCAGCAGTGATAGGATTGGAGAGGTTCGGTGTGCAAATGAAGACCCTTTGAAGTCATATTGCATGGTACCCATTACACGGGTCTCAACTCTCCAGGTTTAAGGTATTCTTCCTTCAGCTAAAACATGCATGTGGAACCCAAGTATGATCAACCATGTGAACGGGAGACGTGTTCAAATATGTCTCAGTTTTCCTCCCCTGGTACTCGGGTGCAACATTCCAGATGCTTTACTAACACTCTCCCGAGTTGGAGAGTCAGCGCCTTTAACCTCCTGTTTGGCCCAGTTTGCAATTTCTGCGGAAGATGAACAGGAATAGCGAGAACCAATGAGAGGCTAGCTGGAGGTGTCTGGACGGGCAAATTTAACTCTCATTTCCCACCAGGAAGAGGAATTAACCAAAGGCTCAGCGTGCCATGCCGGAACCAGATTAGGGCCTGAAGCCATCCTGCGGTGTTGCGGCCAGCTCAAAAGAAAGCGAGTTGAAGAAAGGAGCTCAGGGGCACTGTAATTCACAAACCTGCAGAGTTATAAATGACAGCTATCGTCCAAAAATAGACTGAAGGAAGGCTGCCAAGAGGACTTGAAAGCGGGGCAGAATTGCAGGAAACCGATTTCAGGAGGTAGACTGGAATTGCATTGAAAGCATAGGAAAAGAGGCAGAACGTCCACAATGATGCACTTGGCCAAAAAGGGCGTATGCATTTTTTCCTGAATATATTCAGGAAAAAACGCATACGCCCTTTTTGGCCAACCAAGCAAGCTTGCAAAGGAAATCTGCACTACAATGAAGTCTCACTTCCCCCCGGTCAAAAGGGCCATCTGAAAAAAGTGTAAAATCCAGAAAGGCAGGACAGGCCATGGAGAACTGGGAGCCTTGTTATGCTGATGGGCGGGATGTAAATTGCCAACAACCACTCGGGAGAAGTGTATGGTGTTTCCTGAAACATCTAAAAAACAAAGCAACAGAACCTAGGGCACTTCCACTCTTGGGCCTATAGCTTAGGGAAATTAAAATCAAAAAGACACAGCCACCCCAAAGTTTGGGACGCCTCCGTTTACAAGAACCTCGTTTACCGTACAAGTTCTATATCACAGAAAGTGAAAAATGGATAAAGAACTTGTGGTACTTACGTACAATGCAGTATCACTCAGCAATGAAATCTATGTCAACAGGCCCGTAGCAGCATAATGAGTGGATTCAGGTACGATGATTCTAACTGAAATAAGTCACACAGAAAAAGAAACATCATAAGATATCACTAATACATGGAATGTAAACTTGGCTACACAGGAACTGCATTCCAAAACAGAACAGGGTCTCAAATTTAGAAAACCAACTTATGCTTGCTTAAGGGGAAAGGTGAGTTGGGGTGCTGCATAAAACCAGAGATTGAAATGAGCACAGATAAAGTTCCTTAAGCCAAATATGGAATACACAAGAGCTACTCCTTGCTCAACGAAATGGACTCAAAACCCCATATTAAACGCCTAAGAATGTACCTGACTAGTAAGTATCTTAAAACCTATGGATTGCTATGTCTCCAAAAGAGAATCAAGCGTGTGTACAGGGGCATAAACGCAGCAGTGATAGGATTGGAGAGGTTCGGTGAGCAAATGAAGACCCTTTGAAGTCATATTGCATGGTACCCATTCCACGGGTCTCAACTCTCCAGGTTTAAGGTATTCTTCCTTCAGCTAAAACATGCATGTGGAACCCAGAGTATGATCAACCATGTGAACGGGAGACGTGTTCAAATATGTCTCAGTTTTCCTACCCTGGTACTCGGGTGCAACATTCCAGATGCTTTACTAACACTCTCCCGACTTGGAGAGTCAGTCCCTTTAACCTCCTGTTTGGCCCAGTTTGCAATTTCTGCGGAAGATGAACAGGAATAGCGAGAACCAATGAGAGGCTAGCTGGAGGTGTCTGGACGGGCAAATTTAACTCTCATTTCCCACCAGGAAGAGGAATTAACCAAAGGCTCAGCATGCCGGGCCGGAACCAGATTAGGGCCTGAAACCATCCTGCGGTGTTGCGGCCAGGTCACAAGAAAGCGAGTTGAAGAAATGAACTCAGGGGCACTGTAATTCACAAACCTGCAGAGTTATAAATGACAGCTATCGTCCAAAAATAGACTGAAGGAAGGCTGCCAAGAGGACTTGAAAGCGGGGCAGAATTGCAGGAAACCGATTTCAGGAGGTAGACTGGAATTGCATTGAAAGCATAGGAAAAGAGGCAGAACGTCCACAATGATGCACTTGGCCAAAAAGGGCGTATGCGTTTTTTCCTGAATATATTCAGGAAAAAACGCATACGCCCTTTTTGGCCAACCAAGCAAGCTTGCAAAGGAAATCTGCACTACAATGAAGTCTCACTTCCCCCCGGTCAAAAGGGCCATCTGAAAAAAGTGTAAAATCCAGAAAGGCAGGACAGGCCATGGAGAACTGGGAGCCTTGTTATGCTGATGGGCGGGATGTAAATTGCCAAGAACCACTTGGGAGAAGTGTATGGTGTTTCCTGAAACATCTAAAAAACAAAGCAACAGAACCTAGGGCACTTCCACTCTTGGTCCTATAGCTTTGGGAAATTAAAATCAAAAAGACACAGCCACCCCAAAGTTTGGAACGGCTCTGTTTACAAGAACCTCGTTTACAGTACAAGTTCAACATCGCAGAAAGTGAAAAATGGATAAAGAACTTGTGGTATTTACTTACAAAGCAATATCACTCAGCAATGAAATCTGTGTCATCAGGCCCTTAGCAGCACAATGAGTGGATTCAGGTATGATGATTCTAACTGAAATAAGTCACACAGAAAAAGAAACATCATAAGATATCAGTAATACACGGAATGTAAACTTGGCTACACAGGAACTGAATTACAGAACAGAACAGGGTCTCAAATTTAGAAAACCAACTTATGCTTGCTTAAGGGGAAAGGTGAGTTGGGGTGCTGCATAAAACCAGAGATTGAAATGAGCACAGATAAAGTTCCTTAAGCCAAATATGGAATAGACAAGAGCTACTCCTTGCTCAACGAAATGGACTCAACACCGCATATTAAACGCCTAAGAATGTACCTGACTAGTAAGTATCTTAAAACCTATGGATTGCTATGTCTCCAAAAGAGAATCAAGCATGTGTACAGGGGCATAAACGCAGCAGTGATAGGATTGGAGAGGTTCGGTGTGCAAATGAAGACCCTTTGAAGTCATATTGCATGGTACCCATTACACGGGTCTCAACTCTCCAGGTTTAAGGTATTCTTCCTTCAGCTAAAACATGCATGTGGAACCCAAGTATGATCAACCATGTGAACGGGAGACGTGTTCAAATATGTCTCAGTTTTCCTCCCCTGGTACTCGGGTGCAACATTCCAGATGCTTTACTAACACTCTCCCGAGTTGGAGAGTCAGCGCCTTTAACCTCCTGTTTGGCCCAGTTTGCAAATTCTGCGGAAGATGAACAGGAATAGCGAGAACCAATGAGAGACTAGCTAGAGGTGTCTGGACGGGCAAATTTAACTCTCATTTCCCACCAGGAAGAGGAAATAACCAAAGGCTCAGCGTGCCGTGCCGGAACCAGATTAGGGCCTGAAGCCATCCTGTGGTGTTGCGGCCAGGTCACAAGAAAGCGAGTTGAAGAAAGGAGCTCAGGGGCACTGTAATTCACAAACCTGCAGAGTTATATATGACAGCTATCGTCCAAAAATAGACTGAAGGAAGGCTGCCAAGAGGACTTGAAAGCGGGGCAGAATTGCAGGAAACCGATTTCAGGAGGTAGACTGGAATTGCATTGAAAGCATAGGAAAAGAGGCAAAACGTCCACAATGATGCACTTGGCCAAAAAGGGCGTATGCGTTTTTTCCTGAATATATTCAGGAAAAAACGCATACGCCCTTTTTGGCCAACCAAGCAAGCTTGCAAAGGAAATCTGCACTAAAATGAAGTCTCACTTCTCCCCGGTCAAAAGGGCCATCTGAAAAAAGTGTAAAATCCAGAAAGGCAGGAGAGGCCATGGAGAACTGGGAGCCTTGTTATGCTATGGGCGGGATGTAAATTGCCAACAACCACTCGGGAGAAGTGTATGGTGTTTCCTGAAACATCTAAAAAACAAAGCAACAGAACCTAGGGCACTTCCACTCTTGGTCCTATAGCTTAGGGAAATTAAAATCAAAAAGACACAGCCACCCCAAAGTTTGGAACGGCTCTGTTTACAAGAACCTCGTTTACAGTACAAGTTCAACATCGCAGAAAGTGAAAAATGGATAAAGAAGTTGTGGTATTTACTTACAAAGCAATATCACTCAGCAATGAAATCTGTGTCATCAGGCCCTTAGCAGCACAATGAGTGGATTCAGGTATGATGATTCTAACTGAAATAAGTCACACAGAAAAAGAAACATCATAAGATATCAGTAATACACGGAATGTAAACTTGGCTACACAGGAACTGAATTACAGAACAGAACAGGGTCTCAAATTTAGAAAACCAACTTATTCTTGCTTAAGGGTAAAGGTGAGTTGGGGTGCTGCATAAAACCAGAGATTGAAATGAGCACAGATAAAGTTCCTTAAGCCAAATATGGAATAGACAAGAGCTACTCCTTGCTCAACGAAATGGACTCAACACCGCATATTAAACGCCTAAGAATGTACCTGACTAGTAAGTATCTTAAAACCTATGGATTGCTATGACTCCGAAAGAGAATCAAGCATGTGTACAGGGGCATAAACGCAGCAGTGATAGGATTGGAGAGGTTCGGTGAGCAAATGAAGACCCTTTGAAGTCATATTGCATCGTACCCATTCCACGGGTTTCAACTACCCAGGTTTAAGGTATTCTTCCTTCAGCTAAAACATGCATGTGGAACCTAGAGTATGATCAACCATGTGATCGGGAGACGTGTTTAAATATGTCTCAGTTTTCGTACCTTGGTACTCGGGTGCAACATTCCAGACGCTTTACTAACACTCTCCCGACTTGGAGAGTCAGTCCCTTTAACCTCCTGTTTGGCCCAGTTTGCAATTTCTGCGGAAGATGAACAGGAATAGCGAGAACCAATGAGAGGCTAGCTGGAGGTGTCTGGACGGGCAAATTTAACTCTCATTTCCCACCAGGAAGAGGAATTAACCAAAGGCTCAGCGTGCCATGCCGGAACCAGATTAGGGCCTGAAGCCATCCTGCGGTGTTGCGGCCAGCTCAAAAGAAAGCGAGTTGAAGAAAGGAGCTCAGGGGCACTGTAATTCACAAACCTGCAGAGTTATAAATGACAGCTATCGTCCAAAAATAGACTGAAGGAAGGCTGCCAAGAGGACTTGAAAGCGGGGCAGAATTGCAGGAAACCGATTTCAGGAGGTAGACTGGAATTGCATTGAAAGCATAGGAAAAGAGGCAGAACGTCCACAATGATGCACTTGGCCAAAAAGGGCGTATGCGTTTTTTCCTGAATATATTCAGGAAAAAACGCATACGCCCTTTTTGGCCAACCAAGCAAGCTTGCAAAGGAAATCTGCACTACAATGAAGTCTCACTTCCCCCCGGTCAAAAGGGCCATCTGAAAAAAGTGTAAAATCCAGAAAGGCAGGACAGGCCATGGAGAACTGGGAGCCTTGTTATGCTGATGGGCGTGATGTAAATTGCCAACAACCACTTGGGAGAACTGTATGGTGTTTCCTGAAACATCTAAAAAACAAAGCAACAGAACCTACGGAACTTCCAATTATGGTCCTATAGCTTAGGGAAATTAAAATCAAAAAGACACAGCCACCCCAAAGTTTGGGACGCCTCTGTTTACAAGAACCTCGTTTACAGAACAAGTTCAACATCGCAGAAAGTGAAAAATGGATAAAGAAGTTGTGGTATTTACTTACAAAGCAATATCACCAAGCAATGAAATCTGTGTCATCAGGCCCTTAGCAGCACAATGAGTGGATTCAGGTATGATGATTCTAACTGAAATAAGTCACACAGAAAAAGAAACATCATAAGATATCACTAATACACGGAATGTAAACTTGGCTACACAGGAACTGAATTACAGAACAGAACAGGGTCTCAAATTTAGAAAACCAACTTATGCTTGCTTAAGGGTAAAGGTGAGTTGGGGTGCTGCATAAAACCAGAGATTGAAATGAGCACAGATAAAGTTCCTTAAGCCAAATATGGAATAAACAAGAGCTACTCCTTGCTCAAAGAAATGGACTCAACACCCCATATTAAACGCCTAAGAATGTACCTGACTAGTAAGTATCTTAAAACCTAGGGATTGCTATGTCTCCGAAAGAGAATCAAGCATGTGTACAGGGGCATAAACGCAGCAGTGATAGGATTGGAGAGGTTCTGTGAGCAAATGAAGACCCTTTGAAGTCATATTGCATGGTACCCATTCCACGGGTTTCAACTACCCAGGTTTTAGGTATTCTTCCTTCAGCTAAAACATGCATGTGGAACCCAGAGTATGATCAACCATGTGATCGGGAGACGTGTTCAAATATATCTCAGTTTTCGTACCCTGGTACTCGGGTGCAACATTCCAGATGCTTTACTAACACTCTCTCGACTTGGAGAGTCAGTCCCTTTAACCTCCTGTTTGGCCCAGTTTGCAATTTCTGTGGAAGATGAACAGGAATAGCGAGAACCAATGAGAGACTAGCTGGAGGTGTCTGGACGGGCAAATTTAACTCTCATTTCCAACCAGGAAGAGGAATTAACCAAAGGCTCAGCGTGCCATGCCAGAACCAGATTAGGGCCTGAAGACATCCTGCGGTGTTGCGGCCAGGTCACAAGAAAGCGAGTTGAAGAAAGGAGCTCAGGGGCACTGTAATTCACAAACCTGCAGAGTTATAAATGACAGCTATCGTCCAAAAATATACTGAAGTAAGGCTGCCAAGAGGACTTGAAAGCCGGGCAGAATTACAGGAAACCGATTTCAGGAGGTAGACTGGAATTGCATTGAAAGCATAGGAAAAGAGGCAGAACGTCCACAATGATGCACTTGGCCAAAATGGGCGTATGCGTTTCTTCCTGAATATATTCAGGAAAAAACGCATACGCCCTTTTTGGCCAACGAAGCAAACTTGCAAAGGAAATCTGCACTACAATGAAGTCTCACTTCCCCCCGGTCAAAAGGGCCATCTGAAAAAAGTGTAAAATCCAGAAAGGCAGGATAGGCCATGGAGAACTGGGAGCCTTGTTATGCTGATGGGCGGGATGTAAATTGCCAACAGACACTCAGGAGAAGTGTATGGTGTTTCCTGAAACATCTAAAAAACAAAGCAACAGAGTCTAGGGCACTTCCACTTATGGTCCTATAGCTTAGGGAAATTAAAATCAAAAAGACACAGCCACCCCAAAGTTTGGGACGCCTCCGTTTACAAGAACCTCGTTTACCATACAATTTCAATATCACAGAAAGTGAAAAATGGATAAAGAACTTGTGGTACTTACGTACAATGCAGTATCACTCAGCAATGAAATCTATGTCATCAGGCCCGTAGCAGCATCATGAGTGGATTCAGGTACGATGATTCTAACTGAAATAAGTCACACAGAAAAAGAAACATCATAAGATATCAGTAATACACGGAATGTAAACTTGGCTACACAGGAACTGCATTCCAAAACAGAACAGGGTCTCAAATTTAGAAAACCAACTTATGCTTGCTTCAGGGGAAAGGTGAGTTGGGGTGCTGCATAAAACCAGAGATTGAAATGAGCACAGATAAAGTTCCTTAAGCCAAATATGGAATACACAAGAGCTACTCCTTGCTCAACGAAATGGACTCAAAACCCCATATTAAACGCCTAAGAATGTACCTGACTAGTAAGTATCTTAAAACCTATGGATTGCTATGTCTCCGAAAGAGAATCAAGCGTGTGTACAGGGGCATAAACGCAGCAGTGATAGGATTGGAGAGGTTCGGTGAGCAAATGAAGACCCTTTGAAGTCATATTGCATGGTACCCATTCCACGGGTCTCAACTCTCCAGGTTTAAGGTATTCTTCCTTCAGCTAAAACATGCATGTGGAACCCAGAGTATGATCAACCATGTGAACGGGAGACGTGTTCAAATATGTCTCAGTTTTCCTACCCTGGTACTCGGGTGCAACATTCCAGATGCTTTACTAACACTCTCCCGACTTGGAGAGTCAGTCCCTTTAACCTCCTGTTTGGCCCAGTTTGCAATTTCTGCGGAAGATGAACAGGAATAGCGAGAACCAATGAGAGGCTAGCTGGAGGTGTCTGGACGGGCAAATTTAACTCTCATTTCCCACCAGGAAGAGGAATTAACCGAAGGCTCAGCATGCCGGGCCAGAACCAGATTAGGGTCTGAAGCCATCCTGCGGTGTTGCGGCCAGGTCACAAGAAAGCGAGTTGAAGAAATGAACTCAGGGGCACTGTAATTCACAAACCTGCAGAGTTATAAATGACAGCTATCGTCCAAAAATAGACTGAAGTAAGGCTGCCAAGAGGACTTGAAAGCGGGGCAGAATTGCAAGAAACCGATTTCAGGAGGTAGACGGGAATGTATTGAAAGCATAGGAAAAGAGGCAGAACGTCCACAATGATGCACTTGGCCAAAAAGGGCGTATGCGTTTTTTCCTGAATATATTCAGGAAAAAACGCATACGCCCTTTTTGGCCAACCAAGCAAGCTTGCAAAGGAAATCTGCACTACAATGAAGTCTCACTTCCCCCCGGTCAAAAGGGCCATCTGAAAAAAGTGTAAAATCCAGAAAGGCAGGACAGGCCATGGAGAACTGGGAGCCTTGTTATGCTGATGGGCGGGATGTAAATTGCCAACAGACACTTGGGAGAAGTGTATGGTGTTTCCTGAAACATCTAAAAAACAAAGCAACAGAGCCTAGGGCACTTCCACTTATGGTCCTATAGCTTAGGGAAATTAAAATCAAAAAGACACAGCCACCCCAAAGTTTGGAACGGCTCTGTTTACAAGAACCTCGTTTACAGTACAAGTTCAACATCGCAGAAAGTGAAAAATGGATAAAGAAGTTGTGGTAATCACTTACAAAGCAATATCACTCAGCAATGAAATCTATGTCATCAGGCCCTTAGCAGCACAATGAGTGGATTCAGGTATGATGATTCCAACTGAAATAAGTCACACAGAAAAAGAAACATCATAAGATATCAGTAATACACGGAATGGAAACTTGGCTACACAGGAACTGAATTACAGAACAGAACAGGGTCTCAAATTTAGAAAACCAACTTATGCTTGCTTAAGGGTAAAGGTGAGTTGGGGTGCTGCATAAAACCAGAGATTGAAATGAGCACAGATAAAGTTCCTTAAGCCAAATATGGAATAGACAAGAGCTACTCCTTGCTCAAAGAAATGGACTCAACACCGCATATTAAACGCCTAAGAATGTACCTGACTAGTAAGTATCTTAAAACCTATGGATTGCTATGTCTCCGAAAGAGAATCAAGCATGTGTACAGGGCATAAACGCAGCAGTGATAGGATTGGAGAGGTTCGGTGAGCAAATGAAGACCCTTTGAAGTCATATTGCATGGTACCCATTCCACGGGTTTCAACTACCCAGGTTTTAGGTATTCTTCCTTCAGCTAAAACATGCATGTGGAACCCAGAGTATGATCAACCATGTGATCGGGAGACGTGTTCAAATATGTCTCAGTTTTCCTCCCCTGGTACTCGGGTGCAACATTCCAGACGCTTTACTAACACTCTCCCCACTTGGAGAGTCAGCGCCTTTAACCTCCTGTTTGGCCCAGTTTGCAATTTCTGCGGAAGATGAACAGGAATAGCGAGAACCAATGAGAGACTAGCTGGAGGTGTCTGGACGGGCAAATTTAACTCTCATTTCCCACCAGGAAGAGGAAATAACCAGAGGCTCAGCGTGCCGTGCCGGAACCAGATTAGGGCCTGAAGCCATCCTGCGGTGTTGCGGCCAGCTCAAAAGAAAGCGAGTTGAAGAAAGGAGCTCAGGGGCACTGTAATTCACAAACCTGCAGAGTTATAAATGACAGCTATCGTCCAAAAATAGACTGAAGTAAGGCTGCCAAGAGGACTTGAAAGTGGGGCAGAATTGCAGGAAACCGATTTCAGGAGGTAGACTGGAATTGCATTGAAAGCATAGGAAAAGAGGCAGAACGTCCACAATGATGCACTTGGCCAAAAAGGGCGTATGCGTTTTTTCCTGAATATATTCAGGAAAAAACGCATACGCCCTTTTT
Organism: Delphinus delphis; assembly: GCF_949987515.2. Taxonomy (NCBI): domain Eukaryota; kingdom Metazoa; phylum Chordata; class Mammalia; order Artiodactyla; family Delphinidae; genus Delphinus; species Delphinus delphis. Next base: position 2,304,423 of record NW_027192654.1, on the reverse strand, counting down.
GGCCAACCAAGCAAGCTTGCAAAGGAAATCTGCACTACAATGAAGTCTCACTTCCCCCCGGTCAAAAGGGTCATCTGAAAAAACTGTAAAATCCAGAAAGGCAGGACAGGCCATGGAGAACTGGGAGCCTTGTTATGCTGATGGGCGGGATGTAAATTGCCAACAACCACTCGGGAGAAGTGTATGGTGTTTCCTGAAATATCTAAAAAACAAAGCAACAGAACCTAGGGCACTTCCACTTATGGTCTTATAGCTTAGGGAAATTAAAATCAAAAAGACACAGCCACCCCAAAGTTTGGGATGCCTCTGTTTACAAGAACCTCGTTTACAGTACAAGTTCAACATCGCAGAAAGTGAAAAATGGATAAAGAAGTTGTGGTATTTACTTACAAAGCAATATCACTCAGCAATGAAATCTGTGTCATGAGGCCCTTAGCAGCACAATGAGTGGATTCAGGTATGATGATTCTAACTGAAATAAGTCACACAGAAAAAGAAACATCATAAGATATCAGTAATACACGGAATGTAAACTTGGCTACACAGGAACTGAATTACAGAACAGAACAGGGTCTCAAATTTAGAAAACCAACTTATGCTTGCTTAAGGGGAAAGGTGAGTTGGGGTGCTGCATAAAACCAGAGATTGAAATGAGCACAGATAAAGTTCCTTAAGCCAAATATGGAATAGACAAGAGCTACTCCTTGCTCAACGAAATGGACTCAACACCGCATATTAAACGCCTAAGAATGTACCTGACTAGTAAGTATCTTAAAACCTATGGATTGCTATGTCTCCGAAAGAGAATCAAGCATGTGTACAGGGGCATAAACGCAGCAGTGATAGGATTGGAGAGGTTCGGTGAGCAAATGAAGACCCTTTGAAGTCATATTGCATGGTACCCATTCCACGGGTCTTAACTCTCCAGGTTTAAGGTATTCTTCCTTCAGCTAAAACATGCATGTGGAACCCAAGTATGATCAACCATGTGATCGGGAGACGTGTTCAAATATGTCTCAGTTTTCGTACCCTGGTACTCGGGTGCAGCATTCCAGACGCTTTACTAACACTCTCCCCACTTGGAGAGTCAGCGCCTTTAACCTCCTGTTTGGCCCAGTTTGCAATTTCTGCGGAAGATGAACAGGAATAGCGAGAACCAATGAGAGACTAGCTGGAGGTGTCTGGACGGGCAAATTTAACTCTCATTTCCCACCAGGAAGAGGAAATAACCAAAGGCTCAGCGTGCCGTACCGGAACCAGATTAGGGCCTGAAGCCATCCTGCGGTGTTGCGGCCAGCTAACAAGAAAGCGAGTTGAAGAAAGGAGCTCAGGGGCACTGTAATTCACAAGCCTGCAGAGTTATAAATGACAGCGATCGTCCAAAAATAGACTGAAGTAAGGCTGCCAAGAGGACTTGAAAGCGGGGCAGAATTGCAGGAAACCGATTTCAGGAGGTAGACTGGAATTGCATTGAAAGCATAGGAAAAGAGGCAGAACGTCCACAATGATGCACTTGGCCAAAAAGGGCGTATGCGTTTTTTCCTGAATATATTCAGGAAAAAACGCATACGTCCTTTTTGGCCAACCAAGCAAACTTGCAAAGGAAATCTGCACTACAATGAAGTCTCACTTCCCCACGGTCAAAAGGGCCATCTGAAAAAAGTGTAAAATCCAGAAAGGCAGGAAAGGCCATGGAGAACTGGGAGCCTTGTTATGCTGATGGGTGGGATGTAAATTGCCAACAGACACTCGGTAGAAGTGTATGGTGTTTCCTGAAACATCTAAAAAACAAAGCAACAGAGCCTAGGGCACTTCCACTTATGGTCCTATAGCTTAGGGAAATTAAAATCAAAAAGACACAGCCACCCCAAAGTTTGGGACGCCTCTGTTTACAAGAACCTCGTTTACAGTACAAGTTCAATATCACAGAAAGTGAAAAATGGATAAAGAACTTGTGGTACTTACGTACAATGCAGTATCACTCAGCAATGAAATCTATGTCATCAGGCCCGTAGCAGCATCATGAGTGGATTCAGGTACGATGATTCTAACTGAAATATGTCACACAGAAAAAGAAACATCATAAGATATCACTAATACACGGAATGTAAACTTGGCTACACAGGAACTGAATTACAGAACAGAACAGGTTCTCAAATTTAGAAAACCAACTTATGCTTGCTTAAGGGGAAAGGTGAGTTGGGGTGCTGCATAAAACCAGAGATTGAAATGAGCACAGATAGAGTTCCTTAAGCCAAATATGGAATAGACAAGAGCTACTCCTTGCTCAACGAAATGGACTCAACACCGCATATTAAACGCCTAAGAATGTACCTGACTAGTAAGTATCTTAAAACCTATGGATTGCTATGTCTCCGAAAGAGAATCAAGCATGTGTACAGGGGCATAAACGCAGCAGTGATAGGATTGCAGATGTTCGGTGAGCAAATGAAGACCCTTTAAAGTCATATTGCATGGTAACCATTCCACGGGTTTCAACTACCCAGGTTTTAGGTATTCTTCCTTCAGCTAAAACATGCATGTGGAACCCAGAGTATGATCAACCATGTGATCGGGAGACGTGTTCAAATATGTCTCAGTTTTCGTACCCTGGTACTCGGGTGCAACATTCCAGATGCTTTACTAACACTCTCTCGACTTGGAGAGTCAGTCCCTTTAACCTCCTGTTTGGCCCAGTTTGCAATTTCTGTGGAAGATGAACAGGAATAGCGAGAACCAATGAGAGACTAGCTGGAGGTGTCTGGATGGGCAAATTTAACTCTCATTTCCCACCAGGAAGAGGAATTAACCAAAGGCTCAGCGTGCCATGCCAGAACCAGATTAGGGCCTGAAGACATCCTGCGGTGTTGCGGCCAGGTCACAAGAAAGCGAGTTGAAGAAAGGAGCTCAGGGGCACTGTAATTCACAAACCTGCAGAGTTATAAATGACAGCTATCGTCCAAAAATAGACTGAAGTAAGGCTGCCAAGAGTACTTGAAAGCGGGGCAGAATTACAGGAAACCGATTTCAGGAGGTAGACTGGAATTGCATTGAAAGCATAGGAAAAGAGGCAGAACGTCCACAATGATGCACTTGGCCAAAAAGGGCGTATGCGTTTTTTCCTGAATATATTCAGGAAAAAACGCATACGCCCTTTTTAGCCAACCAAGCAAACTTGCAAAGGAAATCTGCACTACAATGAAGTCTCACTTCCCCCAGGTCAAAAGGGCCATCTGAAAAAAGTGTAAAATCCAGAAAGACAGGATAGGCCATGGAGAACTGGGAGCCTTGTTATGCTGATGGGCGGGATGTAAATTGCCAACAGACACTCAGGAGAAGTGTATGGTGTTTCCTGAAACATCTAAAAAACAAAGCAACAGAGCCTAAGGCACTTCCACTTATGGTCCTATAGCTTAGGGAAATTAAAATCAAAAAGACACAGCCACCCCAAAGTTTGGGACGCCTCCGTTTACAAGAACCTCGTTTACCGTACAAGTTCAATATCACAGAATGTGAAAAATGGATAAAGAACTTGTGGTACTTACGTACAATGCAGTATCACTCAGCAATGAAATCTATGTCATCAGGCCCGTAGCAGCATAATGAGTGGATTCAGGTACGATGATTCTAACTGAAATAAGTCACACAGAAAAAGAAACATCATAAGATATCAGTAATACACAGAATGTAAACTTGGCTACACAGGAACTGCATTCCAAAACAGAACAGGGTCTCAAATTTAGAAAACCAACTTATGCTTGCTTAAGGAGAAAGGTGAGTTGGGGTGCTGCATAAAACCAGAGATTGAAATGAGCACAGATAAAGTTCCTTAAGCCAAATATGGAATAGACAAGAGCTACTCCTTGCTCAATGAAATGGACTCAAAACCACATATTAAACGCCTAAGAATGTACCTGACTAGTAAGTATCTTAAAACCTATAGATTGCTATGTCTCCGAAAAAGAATCAAGCATGTGTACAGGGGCATAAACGCAGCAGTGATAGGATTGGAGAGGTTCGGTGAGCAAATGAAGACCCTTTGAAGTCATATTGCATGGTACCCATTACACGGGTCTTAACTCTCCAGGTTTAAGGTATTCTTCCTTCAGCTAAAACATGCATGTGGAACCCAAGTATGATCAACCATGTGAACGGGAGACGTGTTCAAATATGTCTCAGTTTTCCTCCCCTGGTACTCGGGTGCAACATTCCAGACGCTTTACTAACACTCTCCCCACTTGGAGAGTCAGCGCCTTTAACCTCCTGTTTGGCCCAGTTTGCAATTTCTGCGGAAGATGAACAGGAATAGCGAGAACCAATGAGAGACTAGCTGGAGGTGTCTGGACGGGCAAATTTAACTCTCATTTCCCACCAGGAAGAGGAAATAACCAAAGGCTCAGCGTGCCGTGCCGGAACCAGATTAGGGCCTGAAGCCATCCTGCGGTGTTGCGGCCAGGTCACAAGAAAGCGAGTTGAAGAAAGGAGCTCAGGGGCACTGTAATTCACAAACCTGCAGAGTTATAAATGACAGCTATCATCCAAAAATAGACTGAAGTAAGGCTGCCAAGAGGACTTGAAAGCGGGGCAGAATTGCAGGAAACCGATTTCAGGAGGTAGACTGGAATTGCATTGAAAGCATAGGAAAAGAGGCAGAACGTCCACAATGATGCACTTGGCCAAAAAGGGCGTATGCGTTTTTTCCTGAATATATTCAGGAAAAAACGCATACGCCCTTTTTGGCCAACCAAGCAAGCTTGCAAAGAAAATCTGCACTACAATGAAGTCTCACTTCCACCCGGTCAAAAGGGCCATCTGAAAAAAGTGTAAAATCCAGAAAGGCAGGACAGGCCATGGAGAACTGGGAGCCTTGTTATGCTGATGGGCGGCATATAAATTGCCAACAGACACTCGGGAGAAGTGTATGGTGTTTCCTGAAACATCTAAAAAACAAAGCAACAGAGCCTAGGGCACTTCCACTTATGGTCCTATAGTTTAGGGAAATTAAAATCAAAAAGACACAGCCACCCCAAAGTTTGGGACGCCTCTGTTTACAAGAACCTCATTTACAGAACAAGTTCAACATCGCAGAAAGTGAAAAATGGATAAAGAAGTTGTGGTATTTACTTACAAAGCAATATCACCAAGCAATGAAATCTGTGTCATCAGGCCCTTAGCAGCACAATGAGTGGATTCAGATATGATGATTCTAACTGAAATAAGTCACACAGAAAAAGAAACATCATAAGATATCAGTAATACAAGGAATGGAAACTTGGCTACACAGGAACTTTATTACAGAACAGAACAGGGTCTCAAATTTAGAAAACCAACTTATGCTTGCTTAAGGGTAAAGCTGAGTTGGGGTGCTACATAAAACCAGAGATTGAAATGAGCACAGATAAAGTTCCTTAAGCCAAATATGGAATAAACAAGAGCTACTCCTTGCTCAAAGAAATGGACTCAACACCCCATATTAAACGCCTAAGAATGTACCTGACTAGTAAGTATCTTAAAACCTATGGATTGCTATGTCTCCGAAAGAGAATCAAGCATGTGTACAGGGGCATAAACGCAGCAGTGATAGGATTGGAGAGGTTCGGTGAGCAAATGAAGACCCTTTGAAGTCATATTGCATGGTACCCATTCCACGGGTTTCAACTACCCAGGTTTAAGGTATTCTTCCTTCAGCTAAAACATGCATGTGGAACCTAGAGTATGACCAACCATGTGAACGGGAGACGTGTTCAAATATGTCCCAGTTTTCGTACCCTGGTACTCGGGTGCAACATTCCAGACGCTTTACTAACACTCTCCCGACTTGGAGAGTCAGTCCCTTTAACCTCCTGTTTGGCCCAGTTTGCAATTTCTGCGGAAGATGAACAGGAATAGCAAGAAACAATGAGAGGCTAGCTGGAGGTGTCTGGACGGGCAAATTTAACTCTCATTTCCCACCAGGAAGAGGAATTAACCAAAGGCTCAGCATGCCGGGCCGGAACCAGATTAGGGCCTGAAGCCATCCTGCGGTGTTGCGGCCAGGTCACAAGAAAGCGAGTTGAAGAAAGGAGCTCAGGGGCACTGTAATTCACAAACCTGCAGAGTTATAAATGACAGCTATCGTCCAAAAATAGACTGAAGTAAGGCTGCCAAGAGGACTTGAAAGCGGGGCAGAATTGCAGGAAACCGATTTCAGGAGGTAGACTGGAATTGCATTGAAAGCATAGGAAAAGAGGCAGAACGTCCACAATGATGCACTTGGCCAAAAAGGGCGTATGAGTTTTTTCCTGAATATATTCAGGAAAAAACGCATACGCCCTTTTTGGCCAACCAAGCAAGCTTGCAAAGGAAATCTGCACTACAATGAAGTCTCACTTCCCCCCGGTCAAAAGGGCCATCTGAAAAAAGTGTAAAATCCAGAAAGGCAGGACAGGCCATGGAGAACTGGGAGCCTTGTTATGCTGATGGGCGGGATGTAAATTGCCAACAGACACTGGGGAGAAGTGTATGGTGTTTCCTGAAACATCTAAAAAACAAAGCAACAGAGCCTAGGGCACTTCCACTTATGGTCCTATAGCTTAGGGAAATTAAAATCAAAAAGAAACAGCCACCCCAAAGTTTGGGACGCCTCTGTTTACAAGAACCTCATTTACCGTACAAGTTCAATATCACAGAAAATGAAAAATGGATAAAGAACTTGTGGTACTTACGTACAATGCAGTATCACTCAGCAATGAAATCTATGTCATCAGGCCCGTAGCAGCATCATGAGTGGATTCAGGTACGATGATTCTAACTGAAATAAGTCACACAGAAGAAGAAACATCATAAGATATCACTAATACACGGAATGTAAACTTGGCTACACAGGAACTGCATTCCAAAACAGAACAGGGTCTCAAATTTAGAAAACCAACTTATGCTTGCTTAAGGGGAAAGGTGAGTTGGGGTGCTGCATAAAACCAGAGATTGAAATGAGCACAGATAAAGTTCCTTAAGCCAAATATGGAATAGACAAGAGCTACTCCTTGCTCAACGAAATGGACTCAACACCGCATATTAAACGCCTAAGAATGTACCTGACTAGTAAGTATCTTAAAACCTATGGATTGCTATGTCTCCGAAAGAGAATCAAGCATGTGTACAGGGGCATAAACGCAGCAGTGATAGGATTGGAGATGTTCGGTGAGCAAATGAAGACCCTTTGAAGTCATATTGCATGGTACCCATTCCACGGGTCTTAACTCTCCAGATTTAAGGTATTCTTCCTTCAGCTAAAACATGCATGTGGAACCCAGAGTATGATCAACCATGTGATCGGGAGACGTGTTCAAATATGTCTCAGTTTTCGTACCCTGGTACTCGGGTGCAACATTCCAGACGCTTTACTAACACTCTCCCCACTTGGAGAGTCAGTCCCTTTAACCTCCTGTTTGGCCCAGTTTGCAATTTCTGCGGAAGATGAACAGGAATAGCGAGAACCAATGAGAGGCTAGCTGGAGGTGTCTGGACGGGCAAATTTAACTCTCATTTCCCACCAGGAAGAGGAAATAACCAAAGGCTCAGCGTGCCGTACCGGAACCAGATTAGGGCCTGAAGCCATCCTGCGGTGTTGCGGCCAGCTCAAAAGAAAGCGAGTTGAAGAAAGGAGCTCAGGGGCACTGTAATTCACAAACCTGCAGAGTTATAAATGACAGCTATCGTCCAAAAATAGACTGAAGTAAGGCTGCCAAGAGGACTTGAAAGCGGGGCAGAATTGCAGGAAACCGATTTCAGGAGGTAGACTGGAATTGCATTGAAAGCATAGGAAAAGAGGCAGAACGTCCACAATGATGCACTTGGCCAAAAAGGGCGTATGCGTTTATTCCTGAATATATTCAGGAAAAAACGCATACGCCCTTTTTGGCCAACCAAGCAAGCTTGCAAAGGAAATCTGCACTACAATGAAGTCTCACTTCCCCCCGGTCAAAAGGGCCATCTGAAAAAAGTGTAAAATCCAGAAAGGCAGGACAGGCCATGGAGAACTGGGAGCCTTGTTATGCTGATGGGCGGGATGTAAATTGCCAACAGACACTCGGGAGAAGTGTATGGTGTTTCCTGAAACATCTAAAAAACAAAGCAACAGAACCTAGGGCACTTCCACTTATGGTCCTATAGCTTAGGGAAATTAAAATCAAAAAGACACAGCCACCCTAAAGTTTGGAACGGCTCTGTTTACAAGAAACTCGTTTACAGTACAAGTTCAACATCGCAGAAAGTGAAAAATGGATAAAGAAGTTGTGGTATTTACTTACAAAGCAATATCACTCAGCAATGAAATCTGTGTCGTCAGGCCCTTAGCATCACAATGAGTGGATTCAGGTATGATGATTCTAACTGAAATAAGTCAACAGAAAAAGAAACATCATAAGATATCAGTAATACACGGAATGTAAACTTGGCTACACAGGAACTGAATTACAGAACAGAACAGGGTCTCAAATTTAGAAAACCAACTTATGCTTGCTTAAGGGGAAAGGTGAGTTGGGGTGCTGCATAAAACCAGAGATTGAAATGAGCACAGATAAAGTTCCTTAAGCCAAATATAGAATAGACAAGAGCTACTCCTTGCTCAACGAAATGGACTCAACACCGCATATTAAACGCCTAAGAATGTACCTGACTAGTAAGTATCTTAAAACCTATGGATTGCTATGTCTCCGAAAGAGAATCAAGCATGTGTACAGGGGCATAAACGCAGCAGTGATAGGATTGGAGAGGTTCGTGAGCAAATGAAGGCCCTTTGAAGTCATATTGCATGGTACCCATTCCACGGGTTTCAACTACCCAGGTGTAAGGTATTGTTCCTTCAGCTAAAACATGCATGTGGAACCTAGAGTATGATCAACCATGTGATTGGGAGATGTGTTCAAATATGTCTCAGTTTTCGTACCCTGGTACTCGGGTGCAACATTCCAGACGCTTTACTAACACTCTCCCCACTTGGAGAGTCAGTCCCTTTAACCTCCTATTTGGCCCAGTTTGCAATTTCTGCGGAAGATGAACAGGAATAGCGAGAACCAATGAGAGGCTAGCTGGAGGTGTGTGGATGGGCAAATTTAACTCTCATTTCCCACCAGGAAGAGGAAATAACCAAAGGCTCAGCGTGCCGTGCCGGAACCAGATTAGGGCCTGAAGACATCCTGCGGTGTTGCGGCCAGGTCACAAGAAAGCGAGTTGAAGAAAGGAGCTCAGGGGCACTGTAATTCACAAACCTGCAGAGTTATAAATGACAGCTATCGTCCAAAAATAGACTGAAGTAAGGCTGCCAAGAGGACTTGAAAGCGGGGCAGAATTGCAGGAAACCGATTTCAGGAGGTAGACTGGAATTGCATTGAAAGCATAGGAAAAGAGGCAGAACGTCCACAATGATGCACTTGGCCAAAAAGGGCGTATGCGTTTTTTCCTGAATATATTCAGGAAAAAACGCATACGCCCTTTTTGGCCAACCAAGCAAGCTTGCAAAGGAAATCTGCACTACAATGAAGTCTCACTTCCCCCCGGTCAAAAGGGCCATCTGAAAAAAGTGTAAAATCCAGAAAGGCAGGACAGGCCATGGAGAACTGCGAGCCTTGTTATGCTGATGGGCGGGATGTAAATTGCCAACAACCACTTGGGAGAAGTGTATGGTGTTTCCTGAAACATCTAAAAAACAAAGCAACAGAGCCTAGGGCACTTCCACTTATGGTCCTATAGCTTAGGGAAATTAAAATCAAAAAGACACAGCCACCCTAAAGTTTGGAACGGCTCTGTTTACAAGAAACTCGTTTACAGTACAAGTTCAACATCGCAGAAAGTGAAAAATGGATAAAGAAGTTGTGGTATTTACTTACAAAGCAATATCACTCAGCAATGAAATCTGTGTCGTCAGGCCCTTAGCATCACAATGAGTGGATTCAGGTATGATGATTCTAACTGAAATAAGTCAACAGAAAAAGAAACATCATAAGATATCAGTAATACACGGAATGGAAACTTGGCTACACAGGAACTGAATTACAGAACAGAACAGGGTCTCAAATTTAGAAAACCAACTTATGCTTGCTTAAGGGGAAAGGTGAGTTGGGGTGCTGCATAAAACCAGAGATTGAAATGAGCACAGATAAAGTTCCTTAAGCCAAATATGGAATAGACAAGAGCTACTCTTTGCTCAACGAAATGGACTCAACACCGCATATTAAACGCCTAAGAATGTACCTGATTAGTAAGTATCTTAAAACCTATGGATTGCTATGTCTCCGAAAGAGAATCAAGCATGTGTACAGGGGCATAAATGCAGCAGTGATAGGATTGGAGAGGTTCGTGAGCAAATGAAGGCCCTTTGAAGTCATATTGCATGGTACCCATTCCACGGGTTTCAACTACCCAGGTGTAAGGTATTGTTCCTTCAGCTAAAACATGCATGTGGAACCTAGAGTATGATCAACCATGTGATTGGGAGACGTGTTCAAATATGTCTCAGTTTTCGTACCCTGGTACTCGGGTGCAACATTCCAGACGCTTTACTAACACTCTCCCCACTTGGAGAGTCAGTCCCTTTAACCTCCTGTTTGGCCCAGTTTGCAATTTCTGCGGAAGATGAACAGGAATAGCGAGAACCAATGAGAGGCTAGCTGGAGGTGTCTAGATGGGCAAATTTAACTCTCATTTCCCACCAGGAAGAGGAAATAACCAAAGGCTCAGCGTGCCGTGCCGGAACCAGATTAGGGCCTGAAGCCATCCTGCGGTGTTGCGGCCAGGTCACAAGAAAGCGAGTTGAAGAAAGGAGCTCAGGGGCACTGTAATTCACAAACCTGCAGAGTTATAAATGACAGCTATCGTCCAAAAATAGACTGAAGTAAGGCTGCCAAGAGGACTTGAAAGCGGGGCAGAATTGCAGGAAACTGATTTCAGGAGGTAGACTGGAATTGCATTGAAAGCATAGGAAAAGAGGCAGAACGTCCACAATGATGCACTTGGCCAAAAAGGGCGTATGCGTTTTTTCCTGAATATATTCAGGAAAAAACGCATACGCCCTTTTTGGCCAACAAAGCAAGCTTGCAAAGGAAATCTGCACTACAATGAAGTCTCACTTCCCCCCGGTCAAAAGGGCCATCTGAAAAAAGTGTAAAATCCAGAAAGGCAGGACAGGCCATGGAGAACTGGGAGCCTTGTTATGCTGATGGGCGGGATGTAAATTGCCAACAACCACTTGGGAGAAGTGTATGGTGTTTCCTGAAACATCTAAAAACAAAGCAACAGAGCCTAGGGCACTTCCGCTTATGGTCCTATAGCTTAGGGAAATTAAAATCAAAAAGACACAGCCACCCCAAAGTTTGGGACGCCTCCGTTTACAAGAACCTCGTTTACCGTACAAGTTCAATATCACAGAAAGTGAAAAATGCATAAAGAACTTGTGGTACTTACGTACAATGCAGTATCACTCAGCAATGAAATCTATGTCATCAGGCCCGTAGCAGCATAATGAGTGGATTCAGGTATGATGATTCTAACTGAAATAAGTCACACAGAAAAAGAAACATCATAAGATATCACTAATACACGGAATGTAAACTTGGCTACACAGGAACTGCATTCCAAAACAGAACAGCGTCTCAAATTTAGAAAACCAACTTATGCTTGCTTAAGGGGAAAGGTGAGTTGGGGTGCTGCATAAAACCAGAGATTGAAATGAGCACAGATAAAGTTCCTTAAGCCAAATATGGAATAGACAAGAGCTACTCCTTGCTCAACGAAATGGACTCAAAACCCTATATTAAACGCCTAAGAATGTACCTGACTAGTAAGTATCTTAAAACCTATGGATTGCTATGTCTCCAAAAGAGAATCAAGCGTGTGTACAGGGACATAAACGCAGCAGTGATAGGATTGGAGAGGTTCGGTGAGCAAATGAAGACCCTTTGAAGTCATATTGCATGGTACCCATTCCACGGGTCTCAACTCTCCAGGTTTAAGGTATTCTTCCTTCAGCTAAAACATGCATGTGGAACCCAGAGTATGATCAGCCATGTGAACGGGAGACGTGTTCAAATATGTCTCAGTTTTCCTCCCTGGTACTCGGGTGAAACATTCCAGACGCTTTATTAACACTCTCCCGACTTGGAGAGTCAGTCCCTTTAACCTCCTGTTTGGCCCAGTTTGCAATTTCTGCGGAAGATGAACAGGAATAGCGAGAACCAATGAGAGGCTAGCTGGAGGGGTCTGGACGGGCAAATTTAACTCTCATTTCCCACCAGGAAGAGGAATTAACCAAAGGCTCAGCATGCCATGCCGGAACCAGATTAGGGCCTGAAGCCATCCTGCGGTGTTGCGGCCAGGTCACAAGAAAGCGAGTTGAAGAAAGGAGCTCAGGGGCACTGTAATTCACAAACCTGCAGAGTTATAAATGACAGCTATCGTCCAAAAATAGACTGAAGTAAGGCTGCCAAGAGGACTTGAAAGCGGGGCAGAATTGCAGGAAACCGATTTCAGGAGGTAGACTGGAATTGCATTGAAAGCATAGGAAAAGAGGCAGAACGTCCACAATGATGCACTTGGCCAAAAAGGGCGTATGCGTTTTTTCCTGAATATATTCAGGAAAAAACGCATACGCCCTTTTTGGCCAACCAAGCAAGCTTGCAAAGGAAATCTGCACTACAATGAAGTCTCACTTCCCCCCGGTCAAAAGGGCCATCTGAAAAAAGTGTAAAATCCAGAAAGGCAGGACAGGCCATTGAGAACTGGGAGCCTTGTTATGCTGATGGGCGGGATGTAAATTGCCAACAGACACTCAGGAGAAGTGTATGGTGTTTCCTGAAACATCTAAAAAACAAAGCAACAGAGCCTAGGGCACTTCCACTTATGGTCCTATAGCTTAGGGAAATTAAAATCAAAAAGACACAGCCACCTCAGAGTTTGGGACGCCTCTGTTTACAAGAACCTCGTTTACAGTACAAGTTCAACATCGCAGAAAGTGAAAAATGGATAAAGAAGTTGTGGTATTTACTTACAAAGCAATATCACTCAGCAATGAAATCTGTGTCACAAGGCACTTAGCAGCACAATGAGTGGATTCAGGTATGATGATTCTAACTGAAATAAGTCACACAGAAAAAGAAACATCATAAGATATCAGTAATACACGGAATGTAAACTTGGCTACACAGGAACTGAATTACAGAACAGAACAGGGTCTCAAATTTAGAAAACCAACTTATGCTTGCTTAAGGGTAAAGGTGAGTTGGGGTGCTGCATAAAACCAGAGATTGAAATGAGCACAGATAAAGTTCCTTAAGCCAAATATGGAATAGACAAGAGCTACTCCTTGCTCAACGAAATGGACTCAACACCGCATATTAAACGCCTAAGAATGTACCTGACTAGTAAGTATCTTAAAACCTATGGATTGCTATGTCTCTGAAAGAGAATCAAGCATGTGTACAGGGGCATAAACGCAGCAGTGATAGGATTGGAGAGGTTCGGTGAGCAAATGAAGACCCTTTGAAGTCATATTGCATGGTACCCATTACACGGGTCTTAACTCTCCAGGTTTAAGGTATTCTTCCTTCAGCTAAAACATGCATGTGGAACCCAAGTATGATCAACCATGTGAACGGGAGACGTGTTCAAATATGTCTCAGTTTTCGTACCCTGGTACTCGGGTGCAACATTCCAGACGCTTTACTAACACTCTCCCCACTTGGAGAGTCAGTCCCTTTAACCTCCTGTTTGGCCCAGTTTGCAATTTCTGTGGAAGATGAACAGGAATAGCGAGAACCAATGAGAGACTAGCTGGAGGTGTCTGGATGGGCAAATTTAACTCTCATTTCCCACCAGGAAGAGGAATTAACCAAAGGCTCAGCGTGCCGTGCCAGAACCAGATTAGGGCCTGAAGACATCCTGCGGTGTTGCGGCCAGGTCACAAGAAAGCGAGTTGAAGAAAGGAGCTCAGGGGCACTGTAATTCACAAACCTGCAGAGTTATAAATGACAGCTATCGTCCAAAAATAGACTGAAGTAAGGCTGCCAAGAGGACTTGAAAGCAGGGCAGAATTGCAGGAAACCGACTTCAGGAGGTAGACTGGAATTGCATTGAAAGCATAGGAAAAGAGGCAGAACGTCCACAATGATGCACTTGGCCAAAAAGGGCGTATGCGTTTTTTCCTGAATATATTCAGGAAAAAACGCATACGCCCTTTTTGGCCAACCAAGCAAACTTGCAAAGGAAATCTGCACTACAATGAAGTCTCACTTCCCCCCGGTCAAAAGGGCCATCTGAAAAAAGTGTAAAATCCAGAAAGGCAACAGGCCATTGAGAACTGGGAGCCTTGTTATGCTGATGGGCGGGATGTAAATTGCCAACAGACACTTGGGAGAAGTGTATGGTGTTTCCTGAAACATCTAAAAAACAAAGCAACAGAGCCTAGGGCACTTCCACTTATGGTCCTATAGCTTAGGGAAATTAAAATCAAAAAGACACAGCCACCCCAAAGTTTGGGACACCTCCGTTTACAAGAACCTCGTTTACCGTACAAGTTCAATATCACAGAAAGTGAAAAATGGATAAAGAACTTGTGGTACTTACGTACAATGCAGTATCACTCAGCAATGAAATCTATGTCATCAGGCCCGTAGCAGCATCATGAGTGGATTCAGGTACGATGATTCTAACTGAAATAAGTCACACAGAAAAAGAAACATCATAAGATATCACTAATACACGGAATGTAAACTTGGCTACACAGGAACTGCATTCCAAAACAGAACAGGGTCTCAAATTTAAAAAACCAACTTATGTTTGCTTAAGGGGAAAGGTGAGTTGGGGTGCTGCATAAAACCAGAGATTGAAATGAGCACAGATAAAGTTCTTAAGCCAAATATGGAATAGACAAGAGCTACTCCTTGCTCAACGAAATGGACTCAAAACCCCATATTAAATGCCTAAGAATGTACCTGACTAGTAAGTATCTTAAAACCTATGGATTGCTATGTCTCCAAAAGAGAATCAAGCGTGTGTACAGGGGCATAAACGCAGCAGTGATAGGATTGGAGAGGTTCGTTGAGCAAATGAAGACCCTTTGAAGTCATATTGCATGGTACCCATTACACGGGTCTCAGCTCTCCAGGTTTAAGGTATTCTTCCTTCAGCTAAAACATGCATGTGGAACCCAGAGTATGATCAACCATGTGAACGGGAGACGTGTTCAAATATGTCTCAGTTTTCGTACCCTGGTACTCGGGTGCAACATTCCAGACGCTTTACTAACACTCTCCCCACTTGGAGAGTCAGTCCCTTTAACCTCCTGTTTGGCCCAGTTTGCAATTTCTACGGAAGATGAACAGGAATAGCGAGAACCAATGAGAGGCTAGCTGGAGGTGTCTGGACGGGCAAATTTAACTCTCATTTCCCACCAGGAAGAGGAATTAACCAAAGGCTCAGCATGCCGGGCCGGAACCAGATTAGGGCCTGAAGCCATCCTGCGGTGTTGCGGCCAGGTCACAAGAAAGCGAGTTGAAGAAAGGAGCTCAGGGGCACTGTAATTCACAAACCTGCAGAGTTATAAATGACAGCTATCGTCCAAAAATAGACTGAAGTAAGGCTGCCAAGAGGCCTTGAAAGCGGGGCAGAATTGCAGGAAACCGATTTCAGGAGGTAGACCGGAATTGCATTGAAAGCATAAGAAAAGAGGCAGAACGTCCACAATGATGCACTTGGCCAAAAAGGGCGTATGCATTTTTTCCTGAATATATTCAGGAAAAAACGCATACGCCCTTTTTGGCCAACCAAGCAAGCTTGCAAAGGAAATCTGCACTACAATGAAGTCTCACTTCGCCCCGGTCAAAAGGGCCATCTGAAAAAAGTGTAAAATCCAGAAAGTCAACAGGCCATTGAGAACTGGGAGCCTTGTTATGCTGATGGGCGGGATGTAAATTGCCAACAGACACTCAGGAGAAGTGTATGGTGTTTCCTGAAACATCTAAAAAACAAAGCAACAGAGCCTAGGGCACTTCCACTTATGGTCCTATAGCTTAGGGAAATTAAAATCAAAAAGACACAGCCACCCCAAAGTTTGGGACACCTCCGTTTACAAGAACCTCGTTTACCGTACAAGTTCAATATCACAGAAAGTGAAAAATGGATAAAGAACTTGTGGTACTTACGTACAATGCAGTATCACTCAGCAATGAAATCTATGTCATCAGGCCCGTAGCAGCATAATGAGTGGATTCAGGTACGATGATTCTAACTGAAATAAGTCACACAGAAAAAGAAACATCATAAGATATCAGTAATACACGGAATGTAAACTTGGCTACACAGGAACTGAATTACAGAACAGAACAGGGTCTCAAATTTAGAAAACCAACTTATGCTTGCTTAAGGGGAAAGGTGAGTTGGGGTGCTGCATAAAACCAGAGATTGAAATGAGCACAGATAAAGTTCCTTAAGCCAAATATGGAATAGACAAGAGCTACTCCTTGCTCAACGAAATGGACTCAAAACCCCATATTAAACGCCTAAGAATGTACCTGACTAGTAAGTATCTTAAAACCTATGGATTGCTATGTCTCCAAAAGAGAATCAAGCGTGTGTACAGGGGCATAAACGCAGCAGTGATAGGATTGGAGAGGTTCGGTGAGCAAATGAAGACCCTTTGAAGTCATATTGCATGGTACCCATTACACGGGTCTCAGCTCTCCAGGTTTAAGGTATTCTTCCTTCAGCTAAAACATGCATGTGGAACCCAGAGTATGATCAACCATGTGAACGGGAGACGTGTTCAAATATGTCTCAGTTTTCGTACCCTGGTACTCGGGTGCAACATTCCAGACGCTTTACTAACACTCTCCCGACTTGGAGAGTCAGTCCCTTTAACCTCCTGTTTGGCCCAGTTTGCAATTTCTGCGGAAGATGAACAGGAATAGCGAGAACCAATGAGAGGCTAGCTGGAGGTGTCTGGACGGGCAAATTTAACTCTCATTTCCCACCAGGAAGAGGAATTAACCAAAGGCTCAGCATGCCGGGCCGGAACCAGATTAGGGCCTGAAGCCATCCTGCGGTGTTGCGGCCAGGTCACAAGAAAGCGAGTTGAAGAAAGGAGCTCAGGGGCACTGTAATTCACAAACCTGCAGAGTTATAAATGACAGCTATCGTCCAAAAATAGACTGAAGTAAGGCTGCCAAGAGGCCTAGAAAGCGGGGCAGAATTGCAGGAAACCGATTTCAGGAGGTAGACTGGAATTGCATTGAAAGCATAGGAAAAGAGGCAGAACGTCCACAATGATGCACTTGGCCAAAAAGGGCGTATGCGTTTTTTCCTGAATATATTCAGGAAAAAACGCATACGCCCTTTTTGGCCAACCAAGCAAGCTTGCAAAGGAAATCTGCACTACAATGAAGTCTCACTTCCCCCCGGTCAAAAGGGCCATCTGAAAAAAGTGTAAAATCCAGAAAGGCAACAGGCCATTGAGAACTGGGAGCCTTGTTATGCTGATGGGCGGGATGTAAATTGCCAACAGACACTCAGGAGAAATGTATGGTGTTTCCAGAAACATCTAAAAAACAAAAGCAACAGAGCCTAGGGCACTTCCACCTATGGTCCTATAGCTTAGGGAAATTAAAATCAAAAAGACACAGCCACCCCAAAGTTTGGGACGCCTCTGTTTACAAGAACCTCGTTTACCGTAGAAGTTCAATATCACAGAAATGAAAAATGGATAAAGAACCTGTGGTACTTACGTACAATGCAGTATCACTCAGCAATGAAATCTATGTCATCAGGCCCGTAGCAGCATAATGAGTGGATTCAGGTACGATGATTCTAACTGAAATAAGTCACACAGAAAAAGAAACATCATAAGATATCAGTAATACACGGAATGTAAACTTGGCTACACAGGAACTGCATTCCAAAACAGAACAGGGTCTCAAATTTAGAAAACCAACTTATGCTTGCTTAAGGGGAAAGGTGAGTTGGGGTGCTGCATAAAACCAGAGATTGAAATGAGCACAGATAAAGTTCCTTAAGCCAAATATGGAATAGCCAAGAGCTACTCCTTGCTCAACGAAATGGACTCAACACCGCATATTAAACGCCTAAGAATGTACCTGACTAGTAAGTATCTTAAAACCTATAGATTGCTATGTCTCCGAAAGAGAATCAAGCATGTGTACAGGGGCATAAACGCAGCAGTGATAGGATTTGAGAGGTTCGTGAGCAAATGAAGACCCTTTGAAGTCATATTGCATGGTACCCATTACACGGGTTTCAAATACCCAGGTTTAAGGTATTCTTCCTTCAGCTAAAACATGCATGTGGAACCTAGAGTATGATCAACCATGTGATCAGGAGACGTGTTCAAATATGTCTCAGTTTTCGTACCCTGGTCCTCGGGTGCAACATTCCAGACGCTTTACTAACACTCTCCCGACTTGGAGAGTCAGTCCCTTTAACCTCCTGTTTGGCCCAGTTTGCAATTTCTGCGGAAGATGAACAGGAATAGCGAGAACCAATGAGAGACTAGCTGGAGGTGTCTGGACGGGCAAATTTAACTCTCATTTCCCACCAGGAAGAGGAAATAACCAAAGGCTCAGCGTGCCGTACCGGAACCAAATTAGGGCCTGAAGCCATCCTGCGGTTTTGCGGCCAGCTCAAAAGAAAGCGAGTTGAAGAAAGGAGCTCAGGGGCACTGTAATTCACAAACCTGCAGAGTTATAAATGACAGCTATCGTCCAAAAATAGACTGAAGTAAGGCTGCCAAGAGGACTTGAAAGCGGGGCAGCATTGCAGGAAACCGATTTCAGGAGGTAGACTGGAATTGCATTGAAAGCATAGGAAAAGAGGCAGAACGTCCAAAATGATGCACTTGGCCAAAAAGGGCGTATGCGTTTTTTCCTGAATATATTCAGGAAAAAACGCATACGCCCTTTTTGGCCAACCAAGCAAGCTTGCAAAGGAAATCTGCACTACAATGAAGTCTCACTTCCCCCCAGTCAAAAGGGCCATCTGAAAAAAGTGTAAAATCCAGAAAGGCAGGACAGGCCATGGAGAACTGGGAGCCTTGTTATGCTGATGGGTGGGATGTAAATTGCCAACAGACACTCGGGAGAAGTGTATGGTGTTTCCTGAAACATCTAAAAAACAAAGCAACAGAGCCTAGGGCACTTCCACTTATGGTCCTATAGCTTAGGGAATTTAAAATCAAAAAGACACAGCCACCCCAAAGTTTGGGACGCCTCTGTTTACAAGAACCTCGTTTACAGTACAAGTTCAATATCACAGAAAGTGAAAAATGGATAAAGAACTTGTGGTACTTACGTACAATGCAGTATCACTCAGCAATGAAATCTATGTCATCAGGCCCGTAGCAGCACAATGAGTGGATTCAGGTATGATGATTCTAACTGAAATAAGTCACACAGAAAAAGAAACATCATAAGATATCAGTAATACACGGAATGTAAACTTGGCTACACAGGAACTGAATTACAGAACAGAACAGGGTCTCAAATTTAGAAAACCAACTTATGCTTGCTTAAGGGTAAAGGTGAGTTGCGGTGCTGCATAAAACCAGAGATTGAAATGAGCACAGATAAAGTTCCTTAAGCCAAATATGGAATAGACAAGAGCTACTCCTTGCTCAACGAAATGGACTCAGCACCGCATATTAAATGCCTAAGAATGTACCTGACTAGTAAGTATCTTAAAACCTATGGATTGCTATGTCTCCAAAAGAGAATCAAGCATGTGTACAGGGGCATAAACGCAGCAGTGATAGGATTGGAGAGGTTCGGTGAGCAAATGAAGACCCTTTGAAGTCATATTGCATGGTACCCATTCCACGGGTTTCAACTACCAAGGTTTAAGGTATTCTTCCTTCAGCTAAAACATGCATGTGGAACCTAGAGTATGATCAACCATGTGATCGGGAGACGTGTTCAAATATGTCTCAGTTTTCGTACCCTGGTACTCGGGTGCAACATTCCAGACGCTTTACTAACACTCTCCCCACTTGCAGAGTCAGTCCCTTTAACCTCCTGTTTGGCCCAGTTTGCAATTTCTGTGGAAGATGAACAGGAATAGCGAGAACCAATGAGAGACTAGCTGGAGGTGTCTGGATGGGCAAATTTAACTCTCATTTCCCACCAGGAAGAGGAATTAACCAAAGACTCAGCGTGACGTGCCAGAACCAGATTAGGGCCTGAAGACATCCTGCGGTGTTGCGGCCAGCTCAAAAGAAAGCGAGTTGAAGAAAGGAGCTCAGGGGCACTGTAATTCACAAGCCTGCAGAGTTATAAATGACAGCTATCGTCCAAAAATAGACTGAAGTAAGGCTGCCAAGAGGACTTGAAAGCGGGGCAGAATTGCAGGAAACCGATTTCAGGAGGTAGACTGGAATTGCATTGAAAGCATAGGAAAAGAGGCAGAACGTCCACAATGATGCACTTGGCCAAAAAGGGCGTATGCGTTTTTTCCTGAATATACCAAGCAAGCTTGCAAAGGAAATCTGCAAGCTTGCAAAGGAAGCAAGCAAGCTTGCAAAGGAAATCTGCACTACAATGAAGTCTCACTTCCCCCCGGTCAAAAGGGCCATCTGAAAAAAGTGTAAAATCCAGAAAGGCAGGACAGGCCATGGAGAACTGGGAGCCTTGTTATGCTGATGGGTGGGATGTAAATTGCCAACACCCACTCGGGAGAAGTGTATGGTGTTTCCTGAAACATCTAAAAAACAAAGCAACAGAACCTAGGGCACTTCCACTTATGGTCCTATAGCTTAGGGAAATTAAAATCAAAAAGACACAGCCACCCCAAAGTTTGGAACGGCTCTGTTTACAAGAACCTCGTTTATAGTACAAGTTCAACATCGCAGAAAGTGAAAAATGGATAAAGAACTTGTGGTATTTACTTACAAAGCAATATCACTCAGCAATGAAATCTGTGTCATCAGGACCTTAGCAGCACAATGAGTGGATTCAGGTATGATGATTCTAACTGAAATAAGTCACACAGAAAAAGAAACATCATAACATATCAGTAATACACGGAATGTAAAGTTGGCTACACAGGAACTAAATTACAGAACAGAACAGGGTCTCAAATTTAGAAAACCAACTTATGCTTGCTTAAGGGGAAAGGTGAGTTGGGGTGCTGCATAAAACCAGAGATTGAAATGAGCACAGATAAAGTTCCTTAAGCCAAATATGGAATAGACAAGAGCTACTCCTTGCTCAACGAAATGGACTCAACACCGCATATTAAACGCCTAAGAATGTACCTGACTAGTAAGTATCTTAAAACCTATGGATTGCTATGTCTCCGAAAGAGAATCAAGCATGTGTACAGGGGCATAAACGCAGCAGTGATAGGATTGGAGAGGTTCGGTGAGCATATGAAGACCCTTTGAAGTCATATTGCATGGTACCCATTACACGGGTCTCAACTCTCCAGGTTTAAGGTATTCTTCCTTCAGCTAAAACATGCATGTGGAAACCAGAGTATGATCAACCATGTGAACGGGAGACGTATTCAAATATGTCTGTTTTCCTCCCCTGGTACTCGGGTGCAACATTCCAGACGCTTTACTAACACTCTCCCGACTTGGAGAGTCAGTCCCTTTAACCTCCTGTTTGGCCCAGTTTGCAATTTCTGCGGAAGATGAACAGGAATAGCGAGAACCAATGAGAGGCTAGCTGGAGGTGCTGGACGGGGAAATTTAACTCTCATTTCCTACCAGGAAGAGGAATTAACCAAAGGCTCAGCATGCCGGGCCGGAACCAGATTAGGGCCTGAAGCCATCCTGCGGTGTTGCGGCCAGGTCACAAGAAAGCGAGTTGAAGAAAGGAGCTCAGGGGCACTGTAATTCACAAACCTGCAGAGTTATAAATGACAGCTATTGTCCAAAAATAGACTGAAGTAAGGCTGCCAAGAGGACTTGAAAGCGGGGCAGAATTGCAGGAAACCGATTTCAGGAGGTAGACTGGAATTGCATTGAAAGCATAGGAAAAGAGGCAGAACGTCCACAATGATGCACTTGGCCAAAAAGGGCGTATGCGTTTTTTCCTGAATATATTCAGGAAAAAACGCATACACCGTTTTTGGCCAACCAAGCAAGCTTGCAAAGGAAATCTGCACTACAATGAAGTCTCACTTCCCCCTGGTCAAAAGGGCCATCTGAAAAAAGTGTAAAATCCAGAAAGGCAATAGGCCATTGAGAACTGGGAGCCTTGTTATGCTGATGGGCGGGATGTAAATTGCCAACAGACACTCAGGAGAAGTGTATGGTGTTTCCTGAAACATCTAAAAAACAAAGCAACAGAACCTAAGGCACTTCCACTTATGGTCCTATAGCTTAGGGAATTTAAAATCAAAAAGACACAGCCACACCAAAGTTTTGAACGGCTCTGTTTACAAGAACCTCGTTTACAGTACAAGTTCAACATCGCAGAAAGTAAAAAATGGATAAAAAAGTTGTGGTATTTACTTACAAAGCAATATCACTCAGCAATGAAATCTGTGTCATCAGGCACTTAGCAGCACAATGAGTGGATTCAGGTATGATGATTCTAACTGAAATAAGTCACACAGAAAAAGAAACATCATAAGATATCACTAATACACGGAATGTAAACTTGGCTACACAGGAACTGAATTACAGAACAGAACAGGGTCTCAAATTTAGAAAACCAACTTATGCTTGCTTAAGGGGAAAGGTGAGTTGGGGTGCTGCATAAAACCAGAGATTGAAATGAGCAGAGAAAGAGTTCCTTAAGCCAAATATGGAATAGACAAGAGCTACTCCTTGCTCAACGAAATGGACTCAACACCCCATATTAAACGCCTAAGAATGTACCTGACTAGTAAGTATCTTAAAACCTATGGATTGCTATGTCTCCGAAAGAGAATCAAGCATGTGTACAGGGGCATAAACGCAGCAGTGATAGGATTGGAGAGGTTCGGTGAGCAAATGAAGACCCTTTGAAGTCATATTGCATGGTACCCATTCCACGGGTTTCAAATACCCAGGTTTAAGGTATTCTTCCTTCAGCTAAAAGATACATGTGGAACCCAAGTATGATCAACCATGTGAACGGGAGACGTGTTCAAATATGTCTCAGTTTTCCTCCCCTGGTACTCGGGTGCAACATTCCAGACGCTTTACTAACACTCTCCCCACTTGGAGAGTCAGCGCCTTTAACCTCTTGTTTGGCCCAGTTTGCTATTTCTTGGAAGATGAACAGGAATAGCGAGAACCAATGAGAGACTAGCTGGAGGTGTCTGGACGGGCAAATTTAACTCTCATTTCCCACCAGGAAGAGGAAATAACCAAAGGCTCAGCGTGCCGTGCCGGAACCAGATTAGGGCCTGAAGCCATCCTGCGGTGTTGCGGCCAGGTCACAAGAAAGCGAGTTGAGGAAAGGAGCTCAGGGGCACTGTAATTCACAAAACTGCAGAGTTATACATGACAGCTATCGTCCAAAAATACACTGAAGTAAGGCTGCCAAGAGGACTTGAAAGCGGGGCAGAATTGCAGGAAACCGATTTCAGGAGGTAGACTGGAATTGCATTGAAAGCATAGGAAAAGAGGCAGAACGTCCACAATGATGAACTTGGCCAAAAAGGGCGTATGCGTTTTTTCCTGAATATATTCAGGAAAAAACGCATACGCCCTTTTTGGCCAACCAAGCAAGCTTGCAAAGGAAATCTGCACTACAATGAAGTCTCACTTCCCCCCGGTCAAAAGGACCATCTGAAAAAAGTGTAAAATCCAGAAAGGCAGGACAGGCCATGGAGAACTGGGAGCCTTGTTATGCTGATGGGCGGGATGTAAATTGCAAACAACCACTCGGGAGAAGTGTATGGTGTTTCCTGAAACATCTAAAAAACAAAGCAACAGAACCTAGGGCACTTCCACTTATGGTCCTATAGCTTAGGGAAATTAAAATCAAAAAGACACAGCCACCCCAAAGTTTGGAACAGCTCTGTTTACAAGAACCTCATTTACAGTACAAGTTCAACATCGCAGAAAGTGAAAAATGGATAAAGAAGTTGTGGTATTTACTTACAAAGCAATATCAGTCAGCAATGAAATCTGTGTCATCAGGCCCTTAGCAGCACAATGAGTGGATTCAGGTATGATGATTCTAACTGAAATAAGTCACACAGAAAAAGAAACATCATAAGATATCAGTAATACACGGAATGTAAACTTGGCTACACAGGAACTGAATTACAGAACAGAACAGGGTCTCAAATTTAGAAAACCAACTTATGCTTGCTTAAGGGGAAAGGTGAGTTGGGGTGCTGCATAAAACCAGAGATTGAAATGAGCACAGATAAAGTTCCTTAAGCCAAATATGGAATAGACAAGAGCTACTCCTTGCTCAACGAAATGGACTCAACACCGCATATTAAACGCCTAAGAATGTACCTGACTAGTAAGTATCTTAAAACCTATGGATTGCTATGTCTCCGAAAGAGAATCAAGCATGTGTACAGGGGCATAAACGCAGCAGTGATAGGATTGGAGAGGTTCTGTGAGAAAATGAAGACCCTTTGAAGTCATATTGCATGGTACCCATTCCACGGGTTTCAACTACCCAGGTTTAAGGTATTCTTCCTTCAGCTAAAACATGCATGTGGAACCCAGAGTATGATCAACCATGTGATCGGGAGACGTGTTCAAATATGTCTCAGTTTTCGTACCCTGGTACTCGGGTGCAACATTCCAGATGCTTTACTAACACTCTCCCCACTTGGAGAGTCAGCGCCTTTAACCTCCTGTTTGGCACAGTTCGCAATTTCTGCGGAAGATGAACAGGAATAGCGAGAACCAATGAGAGGCTAGCTGGAGGTGTCTGGACGGGCAAATTTAACTCTCATTTCCCACCAGAAAGAGGAAATAACCAAAGGCTCAGCGTGCCGTACCGGAACCAGATTAGGGCCTGAAGCCATCCTGCAGTGTTGCGGCCAGCTCAAAGAAAGCGAGTTGAAGAAAGGAGCTCAGGGGCACTGTAATTCACAAACCTGCAGAGTTATAAATGACAGCTATCGTCCAAAAATAGACTGAAGTAAGGCTGCCAAGAGGACTTGAAAGCGGGGCAGAATTGCAGGAAACCGATTTCAGGAGGTAGACTGGAATTGCATTGAAAGCATAGGAAAAGAGGCAGAACGTCCACAATGATGCACTTGGCCAAAAAGTGCGTATGCGTTTTTTCCTGAATATATTCAGGAAAAAACGCATATGCCCTTTTTGGCCAACCAAGCAAGCTTGCAAAGGAAATCTGCACTACAATGAAGTCTCACTTCCCCCCGGTCAAAAGGGCCATCTGAAAAAAATGTAAAATCCAGAAAGGCAGGACAGGCCATGGAGAACTGGGAGCCTTGTTATGCTGATGGGCGGGATGTAAATTGCCAAGAGACACTCGGGAGAAGTGTATGGTGTTTCCTGAAACATCTAAAAAACAAAGCAACAGAGCCTAGGGCACTTCCACTTATGGTCCTATAGCTTAGGGAAATTAAAATCAAAAAGACACAGCCACCCCAAAGTTTGGAATGGCTCTGTTTACAAGAAACTCGTTTACAGTACAAGTTCAACATCGCAGAAAGTGAAAAATGGATAAAGAAGTTGTGGTATTCACTTACAAAGCAATATCAATCAGCAATGAAATCTATGTCATCAGGGCCTTAGCAGCACAATGAGTGGATTCAGGTATGATGATTCTAACTGCAATAAGTCACACAGAAAAAGAAACATCATAAGATATCACTAATACACGGAATGTAAACTTGGCTACACAGGAACTGCATTCCAAAACAGAACAGGGTCTCAAATTTAGAAAACCAACTTATGCTTGCTTAAGGGGAAAGGTGAGTTGGGGTGCTGCATAAAACCAGAGATTGAAATGAGCACAGATAAAGTTCCTTAAGCCAAATATGGAATAGACAAGAGCTACTCCTTGCTCAACGAAATGGACTCAAAACCCCATATTAAACGCCTAAGAATGTACATGACTAGTAAGTATCTTAAAACCTATGGATTGCTATGTCTCCAAAAGAGAATCAAGCGTGTGTACAGGGGCATAAACGCAGCAGTAATAGGATTGGAGAAGTTCGGTGAGCAAATGAAGACCCTTTGAAGTCATATTGCATGGTACCCATTCCACGGGTTTCAACTCTCCAGTTTTAAGGTATTCTTCCTTCAGCTAAAACATGCATGTGGAACCCAGAGTATGATCAACCATGTGAACGGGAGACGTGTTCAAATATGTCTCAGTTTTCCTCCCCTGGTACTCGGGTGCAACATTCCAGACGCTTTACTAACACTCTCCCGACTTGGAGAGTCAGTCCCTTTAACCTCCTGTTTGGCCCAGTTTGCAATTTCTGCGGAAGATGAACAGGAATAGCGAGAACCAATGAGAGGCTAGCTGGAGGTGTCTGGACGGGCAAATTTAACTCTCATTTCCCACCAGGAAGAGGAATTAACCAAAGGCTCATCATGCCGTGCCAGAACCAGATTAGGGCCTGAAGGCATCCTGCGGTGTTGCGGCCAGGTCACAAGAAAGCGAGTTGAAGAAAGGAGCTCAGGGGCACTGTAATTCACAAACCTGCAGAGTTATAAATGACAGCTATCGTCCAAAAATAGACTGAAGTAAGGCTGCCAAGAGGACTTGAAAGCGGGGCAGAATTGCAGGAAACCGATTTCAGGAGGTAGACTGGAATTGCATTGAAAGCATAGGAAAAGAGGCAGAACGTCCACAATGATGCACTTGGCCAAAAAGGGCGTATGCGTTTTTTCCTGAATATATTCAGGAAAAAACGCATACGTCCTTTTTGGCCAACCAAGCAAACTTGCAAAGGAAATCTGCACTGGAATGAAGTCTCACTTCCCCCCGGTCAAAAGGGCCATCTGAAAAAAGTGTAAAATCCAGAAAGGCAGGACAGGCCATGGAGAACTGGGAGCCTTGTTATGCTGATGGGCGGGATGTAAATTGCCAAGAACCACTTGGGAGAAGTGTATGGTGTTTCCTGAAACAACTAAAAAACAAAGCAACAGAACCTAGGGCACTTCCACTTATGGTCCTATAGCTTAGGGAAATTAAAATGAAAAAGACACAGCCACCCCAAAGTTTGGAACGGCTCTGTTTACAAGAACCTCGTTTACAGTACAAGTTCAACATCGCAGAAAGTGAAAAATGGATAAAGAAGTTGTGGTATTTACTTACAAAGCAATATCACTCAGCAATGAAATCTGTGTCATCAGGCCCTTAGCAGCACAATGAGTGGATTCAGGTATGATGATTCTAACTGAAATAAGTCACACAGAAAAAGAAACATCATAAGATATCACTAATACACGGAATGTAAACTTGGCTACACAGGAACTGCATTCCAAAACAGAACAGGGTCTCAAATTTAGAAAACCAACTTATGCTTGCTTAAGGGGAAAGGTGAGTTGGGGTGCTGCATAAAACCAGAGATTGAAATGAGCACAGATAAAGTTCCTTAAGCCAAATATGGAATAGACAAGAGCTACTCCTTGCTCAACGAAATGGACTCAACACCGCATATTAAACACCTAAGAATGTACCTGACTAGTAAGTATCTTAAAACCTATATATTGCTATGTCTCCGAAAGTGAATCAAGCATGTGTACAGGGGCATAAACGCAGCAGTGATAGGATTGTAGAGGTTCGTGAGCAAATGAAGACCCTTTGAAGTCATATTGCATGGTACCCATTCCACGGGTTTCAACTACCCAGGTTTAAGGTATTCTTCCTTCAGCTAAAACATGCATGTGGAACCTAGAGTATGATCAACCATGTGATTGGGAGACGTGTTCAAATATGTCTCAGTTTTCGTACCCTGGTACTCGGGTGCAACATTCCAGACGCTTTACTAACACTCTCCCGACTTGGAGAGTCAGTCCCTTTAACCTCCTGTTTGGCCCAGTTTGCAATTTCTGCGGAAGATGAACAGGAATAGCGAGAACCAATGAGAGACTAGCTGGAGGTGTCTGGACGGGCAAATTTAACTCTCATTTCCCGATAGGAAGAGGAAATAACCAAAGGCTCAGCGTGCCGTGCCGGAAGCAGATTAGGGCCTGAAGCCATCCTGCGGTGTTGCGGCCAGGTCACAAGAAAGCGAGTTGAAGAAAGAGCTCAGGGGCACTGTAATTCACAAACCTGCAGAGTTATAAATGACAGCTATCGTCCAAAAATAGACTGAAGTAAGGCTGCCAAGAGGACTTGAAAGCAGGGCAGAATTGCAGGAAACCGATTTCAGGAGGTAGACTGGAATTGCATTGAAAGCATAGGAAAAGAGGCAGAACGTCCACAATGATGCACTTGGCCAAAAAGGGCGTATGCGTTTTTTCCTGAATATATTCAGGAAAAAACGCATACGCCCTTTTTGGCCAACCAAGCAAGCTTGCAAAGGAAATCTGCACTACAATGAAGTCTCACTTCCCCCCGGTCAAAAGGGCCATCTGAAAAAAGTGTAAAATCCAGAAAGGCAACAGGCCATTGAGAACTGGGAGCCTTGTTATGCTGATGGGCGGGATGTAAATTGCCAACAGACACTCAGGAGAAGTGTATGGTGTTTCCTGAAACATCTAAAAAACAAAGCAACAGAGCCTAGGGCACTTCCACTTATGGTCCTATAGCTTAGGGAAATTAAAATCAAAAAGACACAGCCACCCCAAAGTTTGGGACGCCACT
Organism: Delphinus delphis; assembly: GCF_949987515.2. Taxonomy (NCBI): domain Eukaryota; kingdom Metazoa; phylum Chordata; class Mammalia; order Artiodactyla; family Delphinidae; genus Delphinus; species Delphinus delphis. The sequence goes on along the minus strand of NW_027192654.1, from coordinate 2,275,696 downwards.
GTTTACAAGAACCCCGTTTACAGTACAAGTTCAACATCGCAGAAAGTGAAAAATGGATAAAGAACTTGTGGTACTTACGTACAATGCAGTATCACTCAGCAATGAAATCTATGTCATCAGGCCCGTAGCAGCATAATGAGTGGATTCAGGTACGATGATTCTAACTGAAATAAGTCACACAGAAAAAGAAACATCATAAGATATCACTAATACACGGAATGTAAACTTGGCTACACAGGAACTGCATTCCAAAACAGAACAGGGTCTCAAATTTAGAAAACCAACTTATGCTTGCTTAAGGGGAAAGGTGAGTTGGGGTGCTGCATAAAACCAGAGATTGAAATGAGCACAGATAAAGTTCCTTAAGCCAAATATGGAATAGACAAGAGCTACTCCTTGCTCAACGAAATGGACTCAAAACCCCATATTAAACGCCTAAGAATGTACATGACTAGTAAGTATCTTAAAACCTATGGATTGCTATGTCTCCAAAAGAGAATCAAGCGTGTGTACAGGGGCATAAACGCAGCAGTAATAAGATTGGAGAGGTTCGGTGAGCAAATGAAGACCCTTTGAAGTCATATTGCATGGTACCCATTACACGGTTCTCAACTCTCCAGGTTTAAGGTATTCTTCCTTCAGCTAAAACATGCATGTGGAACCCAGAGTATGATCAACCATGTGAACGGGAGACATGTTCAAATATGTCTCAGTTTTCCTCCCCTGGTACTCGGGTGCAACATTCCAGACGCTTTACTAACACTCTCCCCACTTGGAGAGTTAGTCCCTTTAACCTCCTGTTTGGCCCAGTTTGCAATTTCTGCGGAAGATGAACAGGAATAGCGAGAACCAATGAGAGGCTAGCTGGAGGTGTCTGGACGGGCAAATTTAACTCTCATTTCCCACCAGGAAGAGGAATTAACCAAAGGCTCAGCATGCCGGGCCGGAACAAGATTAGGGCCTGAAGCCATCCTGCGGTGTTGCGGCCAGGTCACAAGAAAGCGAGTTGAAGAAAGGAGCTCAGGGGCACTGTAATTCACAAACCTGCAGAGTTATAAATGACAGCTATCGTCCAAAAATACACTGAAGTAAGGCTGCCAAGAGGACTTGAAAGCGGGGCAGAATTGCAGGAAACCGATTTCAGGAGGTAGACTGGAGTTGCATTGAAAGCATAGGAAAAGAGGCAGAACGTCCACAATGATGCACTTGGCCAAAAAGGGCGTATGCGTTTTTTCCTGAATATATTCAGGAAAAAACGCATACGCCCTTTTTGGCCAACCAAGCAAGCTTGCAAAGGAAATCTGCACTACAATGAAGTCTCACTTCCACCCGGTCAAAAGGGCCATCTGAGAAAAGTGTAAAATCCAGAAAGGCAGGACAGGCCATGGAGAACTGGGAGCCTTGTTATGCTGATGGGCGGGATGTAAATTGCCAAGAACCACTTGGGAGAAGTGTATGGTGTTTCTTGAAACAACTAAAAAACAAAGCAACAGAGCCTAGGGCACTTCCACTTATGGTCCTATAGCTTAGGGAAATTAAAATCAAAAAGACACAGCCACCCCAAAGTTTGGAACGGCTCTGTTTACAAGAACCTCGTTTACAGTACAAGTTCAACATCGCAGAAAGTGAAAAATGGATAAAGAAGTTGTGGTATTTACTTACAAAGCAATATCACTCAGCAATGAAATCTGTGTCATCAGGCCCTTAGCAGCACAATGAGTGGATTCAGGTATGATGATTCTAACTGAAATAAGTCACACAGAAAAAGAAACATCATAAGATATCACTAATACACGGAATGTAAACTTGGCTACACAGGAACTGCATTCCAAAACAGAACAGGGTCTCAAATTTAGAAAACCAACTTATGCTTGCTTAAGGGGAAAGGTGAGTTGGGGTGCTGCATAAAACCAGAGATTGAAATGAGCACAGATAAAGTTCCTTAAGCCAAATATGGAATAGACAAGAGCTACTCCTTGCTCAACGAAATGGACTCAACACCGCATATTAAACGCCTAAGAATGTACCTGACTAGTAAGTATCTTAAAACCTATGGATTGCTATGTCTCCAAAAGAGAATCAAGCATGTGTACAGGGGCATAAACGCAGCAGTAATAGGATTGGAGAGGTTCGGTGAGCAAATGAAGACCCTTTGAAGTCATATTGCATGGTACCCATTCCACGGGTTTCAACTCTCCAGTTTTAAGGTATTCTTCCTTCAGCTAAAACATGCATGTGGAACCCAGAGTATGATCAACCACGTGAACGGGAGACGTGTTCAAATATGTCTCAGTTTTCCTCCCCTGGTACTCGGGTGCAACATTCCAGACGCTTTACTAACACTCTCCCGACTTGGAGAGTCAGTCCCTTTAACCTCCTGTTTGGCCCAGTTTGCAATTTCTGCGGAAGATGAACAGGAATAGCGAGAACCAATGAGAGGCTAGCTGGAGGTGTCTGGACGGGCAAATTTAACTCTCATTTCCCACCAGGAAGAGGAATTAACCAAAGGCTCAGCATGCCGGGCCGGAACCAGATTAGGGCCTGAAGGCATCCTGCGGTGTTGCGGCCAGGTCACAAGAAAGCGAGTTGAAGAAAGGAGCTCAGGGGCACTGTAATTCACAAACCTGCAGAGTTATAAATGACAGCTATCGTCCAAAAATAGACTGAAGTAAGGCTGCCAAGAGGACTTGAAAGCAGGGCAGAATTGCAGGAAACCGATTTCAGGAGGTAGACTGGAATTGCATTGAAAGCATAGGAAAAGAGGCAGAACGTCCACAATGATGCACTTGGCCAAAAAGGGCGTATGCGTTTTTTCCTGAATATATTCAGGAAAAAACGCATACGTACTTTTTGGCCAACCAAGCAAGCTTGCAAAGGAAATCTGCACTACAATGAAGTCTCACTTCCCCCCGGTCAAAAGGGCCATCTGAAAAAAGTGTAAAATCCAGAAAGGCAGGACAGGCCATGGAGAACTGGGAGCCTTGTTATGCTGATGGGCGGGATGTAAATTGCCAACAACCACTCGGGAGAAGTGTATGGTGTTTCCTGAAACATCTAAAAAACAAAGCAACAGAACCTAGGGCACTTCCACTCTTGGTCCTATAGCTTAGGGAAATTAAAATCAAAAAGACACAGCCACCCCAAAGTTTGGAACGGCTCTGTTTACAAGAACCTCGTTTACAGTACAAGTTCAACATCGCAGAAAGTGAAAAATGGATAAAGAAGTTGTGGTATTTACTTACAAAGCAATATCACTCAGCAATGAAATCTATGTCATCAGGCCCTTAGCAGCACAATGAGTGGATTCAGGTATGATGATTCTAACTGAAATAAGTCACACAGAAAAAGAAACATCATAAGATATCACTAATACACGGAATGTAAACTTGGCTACACAGGAACTGCATTCCAAAACAGAACAGGGTCTCAAATTTAGAAAACCAACTTATGCTTGCTTAAGGGGAAAGGTGAGTTGGGGTGCTGCATAAAACCAGAGATTGAAATGAGCACAGATAAAGTTCCTTAAGCCAAATATGGAATAGACAAGAGCTACTCCTTGCTCAAAGAAATGGACTCAAAACCCCATATTAAACGCCTAAGAATGTACATGACTAGTAAGTATCTTAAAACCTATGGATTGCTATGTCTCCAAAAGAGAATCAAGCGTGTGTACAGGGGCATAAACGCAGCAGTAATAGGATTGGAGAGGTTCGGTGAGCAAATGAAGACCCTTTAAAGTCATATTGCATGGTACCCATTACACGGTTCTCAACTCTCCAGGTTTAAGGTATTCTTCCTTCAGCTAAAACATGCATGTGGAACCTAGAGTATGATCAACCATGTGAAGGGAGACATGTTCAAATATGTCTCAGTTTTCGTACCCTGGTACTCGGGTGCAACATTCCAGACGCTTTACTAACACTCTCCCCACTTGGAGAGTCAGTCCCTTTAACCTCCTGTTTGGCCCAGTTTGCAATTTCTGCGGAAGATGAACAGGAATAGCGAGAACCAATGAGAGGCTAGCTGGAGGTGTCTGGACGGGCAAATTTAACTCTCATTTCCCACCAGGAAGAGGAATTAACCAAAGGCTCAGCATGCCGGGCCGGAACAAGATTAGGGCCTGAAGCCATCCTGCGGTGTTGCGGCCAGGTCACAAGAAAGCGAGTTGAAGAAAGGAGCTCAGGGGCACTGTAATTCACAAACCTGCAGAGTTATAAATGACAGCTATCGTCCAAAAATACACTGAAGTAAGGCTGCCAAGAGGACTTGAAAGCGGGGCAGAATTGCAGGAAACCGATTTCAGGAGGTAGACTGGAGTTGCATTGAAAGCATAGGAAAAGAGGCAGAACGTCCACAATGATGCACTTGGCCAAAAAGGGCGTATGCGTTTTTTCCTGAATATATTCAGGAAAAAACGCATACGCCCTTTTTGGCCAACCAAGCAAGCTTGCAAAGGAAATCTGCACTACAATGAAGTCTCACTTCCACCCGGTCAAAAGGGCCATCTGAAAAAAGTGTAAAATCCAGAAAGGCAGGACAGGCCATGGAGAACTGGGAGCCTTGTTATGCTGATGGGCGGGATGTAAATTGCCAAGAACCACTTGGGAGAAGTGTATGGTGTTTCTTGAAACAACTAAAAAACAAAGCAACAGAGCCTAGGGCACTTCCACTTATGGTCCTATAGCTTAGGGAAATTAAAATCAAAAAGACACAGCCACCCCAAAGTTTGGAACGGCTCTGTTTACAAGAACCTCGTTTACAGTACAAGTTCAACATCGCAGAAAGTGAAAAATGGATAAAGAATTTGTGGTATTTACTTACAAAGCAATATCACTCAGCAATGAAATCTGTGTCATCAGGCCCTTAGCAGAACAATGAGTGGATTCAGGTATGATGATTCTAACTGAAATAAGTCACACAGAAAAAGAAACATCATAAGATATCACTAATACACGGAATGTAAACTTGGCTACACAGGAACTGCATTCCAAAACAGAACAGGGTCTCAAATTTAGAAAACCAACTTATGCTTGCTTAAGGGGAAAGGTGAGTTGGGGTGCTGCATAAAACCACAGATTGAAATGAGCACAGATAAAGTTCCTTAAGCCAAATATGGAATAGACAAGAGCTACTCCTTGCTCAACGAAATGGACTCAAAACCCCATATTAAACGCCTAAGAATGTACCTGACTAGTAAGTATCTTAAAACCTATGGATTGCTATGTCTCCAAAAGAGAATCAAGCGTGTGTACAGGGGCATAAACGCAGCAGTAATAGGATTGGAGAGGTTCGGTGAGCAAATGAAGACCCTTTGAAGTCATATTGCATGGTACCCATTCCACGGGTTTCAACTCTCCAGTTTTAAGGTATTCTTCCTTCAGCTAAAACATGCATGTGGAACCCAGAGTATGATCAACCACGTGAACGGGAGACGTGTTCAAATATGTCTCAGTTTTCCTCCCCTGGTACTCGGGTGCAACATTCCAGACGCTTTACTAACACTCTCCCGACTTGGAGAGTCAGTCCCTTTAACCTCCTGTTTGGCCCAGTTTGCAATTTCTGCGGAAGATGAACAGGAATAGCGAGAACCAATGAGAGGCTAGCTGGAGGTGTCTGGACGGGCAAATTTAACTCTCATTTCCCACCAGGAAGAGGAATTAACCAAAGGCTCATCATGCCGTGCCAGAACCAGATTAGGGCCTGAAGGCATCCTGCGGTGTTGCGGCCAGGTCACAAGAAAGCGAGTTGAAGAAAGGAGCTCAGGGGCACTGTAATTCACAAACCTGCAGAGTTATAAATGACAGCTATCGTCCAAAAATAGACTGAAGTAAGGCTGCCAAGAGGACTTGAAAGCGGGGCAGAATTGCAGGAAACCGATTTCAGGAGGTAGTCTGGAATTGCATTGAAAGCATAGGAAAAGAGGCAGAACGTCCACAATGATGCACTTGGCCAAAAAGGGCGTATGCGTTTTTTCCTGAATATATTCAGGAAAAAACGCATACGTCCTTTTTGGCCAACCAAGCAAACTTGCAAAGGAAATCTGCACTAGAATGAAGTCTCACTTCCCCCCGGTCAAAAGGGCCATCTGAAAAAAGTGTAAAATCCAGAAAGGCAGGACAGGCCATGGAGAACTGGGAGCCTTGTTATGCTGATGGGCGGGATGTAAATTGCCAAGAACCACTTGGGAGAAGTGTATGGTGTTTCCTGAAACAACTAAAAAACAAAGCAACAGAACCTAGGGCACTTCCACTTATGGTCCTATAGCTTAGGGAAATTAAAATGAAAAAGACACAGCCACCCCAAAGTTTGGAACGGCTCTGTTTACAAGAACCTCGTTTACAGTACAAGTTCAACATCGCAGAAAGTGAAAAATGGATAAAGAAGTTGTGGTATTTACTTACAAAGCAATATCACTCAGCAATGAAATCTGTGTCATCAGGCCCTTAGCAGCACAATGAGTGGATTCAGGTATGATGATTCTAACTGAAATAAGTCACACAGAAAAAGAAACATCATAAGATATCACTAATACACGGAATGTAAACTTGGCTACACAGGAACTGCATTCCAAAACAGAACAGGGTCTCAAATTTAGAAAACCAACTTATGCTTGCTTAAGGGGAAAGGTGAGTTGGGGTGCTGCATAAAACCAGAGATTGAAATGAGCACAGATAAAGTTCCTTAAGCCAAATATGGAATAGACAAGAGCTACTCCTTGCTCAACGAAATGGACTCAACACCGCATATTAAACGCCTAAGAATGTACCTGACTAGTAAGTATCTTAAAACCTATATATTGCTATGTCTCCGAAAGTGAATCAAGCATGTGTACAGGGGCATAAACGCAGCAGTGATAGGATTGTAGAGGTTCGTGAGCAAATGAAGACCCTTTGAAGTCATATTGCATGGTACCCATTCCACGGGTTTCAACTACCCAGGTTTAAGGTATTCTTCCTTCAGCTAAAACATGCATGTGGAACCTAGAGTATGATCAACCATGTGATTGGGAGACGTGTTCAAATATGTCTCAGTTTTCGTACCCTGGTACTCGGGTGCAACATTCCAGACGCTTTACTAACACTCTCCCGACTTGGAGAGTCAGTCCCTTTAACCTCCTGTTTGGCCCAGTTTGCAATTTCTGCGGAAGATGAACAGGAATAGCGAGAACCAATGAGAGACTAGCTGGAGGTGTCTGGACGGGCAAATTTAACTCTCATTTCCCGATAGGAAGAGGAAATAACCAAAGGCTCAGCGTGCCGTGCCGGAACCAGATTAGGGCCTGAAGCCATCCTGCGGTGTTGCGGCCAGGTCACAAGAAAGCGAGTTGAAGAAAGAGCTCAGGGGCACTGTAATTCACAAACCTGCAGAGTTATAAATGACAGCTATCGTCCAAAAATAGACTGAAGTAAGGCTGCCAAGAGGACTTGAAAGCAGGGCAGAATTGCAGGAAACCGATTTCAGGAGGTAGACTGGAATTGCATTGAAAGCATAGGAAAAGAGGCAGAACGTCCACAATGATGCACTTGGCCAAAAAGGGCGTATGCGTTTTTTCCTGAATATATTCAGGAAAAAACGCATACGCCCTTTTTGGCCAACCAAGCAAGCTTGCAAAGGAAATCTGCACTACAATGAAGTCTCACTTCCCCCCGGTCAAAAGGGCGATCTGAAAAAAGTGTAAAATCCAGAAAGGCAACAGGCCATTGAGAACTGGGAGCCTTGTTATGCTGATGGGCGGGATGTAAATTGCCAACAGACACTCAGGAGAAGTGTATGGTGTTTCCTGAAACATCTAAAAAACAAAGCAACAGAGCCTAGGGCACTTCCACTTATGGTCCTATAGCTTAGGGAAATTAAAATCAAAAAGACACAGCCACCCCAAAGTTTGGGACGCCTCTGTTTACAAGAACCCCGTTTACAGTACAAGTTCAACATCGCAGAAAGTGAAAAATGGATAAAGAACTTGTGGTACTTACGTACAATGCAGTATCACTCAGCAATGAAATCTATGTCATCAGGCCCGTAGCAGCATCATGAGTGGATTCAGGTACGATGATTCTAACTGAAATAAGTCACACAGAAAAAGAAACATCATAAGATATCACTAATACACGGAATGTAAACTTGGCTACACAGGAACTGCATTCCAAAACAGAACAGGGTCTCAAATTTAGAAAACCAACTTATGCTTGCTTAAGGGGAAAGGTGAGTTGGGGTGCTGCATAAAACCAGAGATTGAAATGAGCACAGATAAAGTTCCTTAAGCCAAATATGGAATAGACAAGAGCTACTCCTTGCTCAACGAAATGGACTCAAAACCCCATATTAAACGCCTAAGAATGTACATGACTAGTAAGTATCTTAAAACCTATGGATTGCTATGTCTCCAAAAGAGAATCAAGCGTGTGTACAGGGGCATAAACGCAGCAGTAATAAGATTGGAGAGGTTCGGTGAGCAAATGAAGACCCTTTGAAGTCATATTGCATGGTACCCATTACACGGTTCTCAACTCTCCATGTTTAAGGTATTCTTCCTTCAGCTAAAACATGCATGTGGAACCCAGAGTATGATCAACCATGTGAACGGGAGACATGTTCAAATATGTCTCAGTTTTCCTCCCCTGGTACTCGGGTGCAACATTCCAGACGCTTTACTAACACTCTCCCCACTTGGAGAGTTAGTCCCTTTAACCTCCTGTTTGGCCCAGTTTGCAATTTCTGCGGAAGATGAACAGGAATAGCGAGAACCAATGAGAGGCTAGCTGGAGGTGTCTGGACGGGCAAATTTAACTCTCATTTCCCACCAGGAAGAGGAATTAACCAAAGGCTCAGCATGCCGGGCCGGAACAAGATTAGGGCCTGAAGCCATCCTGCGGTGTTGCGGCCAGGTCACAAGAAAGCGAGTTGAAGAAAGGAGCTCAGGGGCACTGTAATTCACAAACCTGCAGAGTTATAAATGACAGCTATCGTCCAAAAATACACTGAAGTAAGGCTGCCAAGAGGACTTGAAAGCGGGGCAGAATTGCAGGAAACCGATTTCAGGAGGTAGACTGGAGTTGCATTGAAAGCATAGGAAAAGAGGCAGAACGTCCACAATGATGCACTTGGCCAAAAAGGGCGTATGCGTTTTTTCCTGAATATATTCAGGAAAAAACGCATACGCCCTTTTTGGCCAACCAAGCAAGCTTGCAAAGGAAATCTGCACTACAATGAAGTCTCACTTCCACCCGGTCAAAAGGGCCATCTGAGAAAAGTGTAAAATCCAGAAAGGCAGGACAGGCCACGGAGAACTGGGAGCCTTGTTATGCTGATGGGCGGGATGTAAATTGCCAAGAACCACTTGGGAGAAGTGTATGGTGTTTCTTGAAACAACTAAAAAACAAAGCAACAGAGCCTAGGGCACTTCCACTTATGGTCCTATAGCTTAGGGAAATTAAAATCAAAAAGACACAGCCACCCCAAAGTTTGGAACGGCTCTGTTTACAAGAACCTCGTTTACAGTACAAGTTCAACATCGCAGAAAGTGAAAAATGGATAAAGAAGTTGTGGTATTTACTTACAAAGCAATATCACTCAGCAATGAAATCTGTGTCATCAGGCCCTTAGCAGCACAATGAGTGGATTCAGGTATGATGATTCTAACTGAAATAAGTCACACAGAAAAAGAAACATCATAAGATATCACTAATACACGGAATGTAAACTTGGCTACACAGGAACTGCATTCCAAAACAGAACAGGGTCTCAAATTTAGAAAACCAACTTATGCTTGCTTAAGGGGAAAGGTGAGTTGGGGTGCTGCATAAAACCAGAGATTGAAATGAGCACAGATAAAGTTCCTTAAGCCAAATATGGAATAGACAAGAGCTACTCCTTGCTCAACGAAATGGACTCAACACCGCATATTAAACGCCTAAGAATGTACCTGACTAGTAAGTATCTTAAAACCTATGGATTGCTATGTCTCCAAAAGAGAATCAAGCGTGTGTACAGGGGCATAAACGCAGCAGTAATAGGATTGGAGAGGTTCGGTGAGCAAATGAAGACCCTTTGAAGTCATATTGCATGGTACCCATTCCACGGGTTTCAACTCTCCAGTTTTAAGGTATTCTTCCTTCAGCTAAAACATGCATGTGGAACCCAGAGTATGATCAACCACGTGAACGGGAGACGTGTTCAAATATGTCTCAGTTTTCCTCCCCTGGTACTCGGGTGCAACATTCCAGACGCTTTACTAACACTCTCCCGACTTGGAGAGTCAGTCCCTTTAACCTCCTGTTTGGCCCAGTTTGCAATTTCTGCGGAAGATGAACAGGAATAGCGAGAACCAATGAGAGGCTAGCTGGAGGTGTCTGGACGGGCAAATTTAACTCTCATTTCCCACCAGGAAGAGGAATTAACCAAAGGCTCAGCATGCCGGGCCGGAACCAGATTAGGGCCTGAAGGCATCCTGCGGTGTTGCGGCCAGGTCACAAGAAAGCGAGTTGAAGAAAGGAGCTCAGGGGCACTGTAATTCACAAACCTGCAGAGTTATAAATGACAGCTATCGTCCAAAAATAGACTGAAGTAAGGCTGCCAAGAGGACTTGAAAGCAGGGCAGAATTGCAGGAAACCGATTTCAGGAGGTAGACTGGAATTGCATTGAAAGCATAGGAAAAGAGGCAGAACGTCCACAATGATGCACTTGGCCAAAAAGGGCGTATGCGTTTTTTCCTGAATATATTCAGGAAAAAACGCATACGTACTTTTTGGCCAACCAAGCAAGCTTGCAAAGGAAATCTGCACTACAATGAAGTCTCACTTCCCCCCGGTCAAAAGGGCCATCTGAAAAAAGTGTAAAATCCAGAAAGGCAGGACAGGCCATGGAGAACTGGGAGCCTTGTTATGCTGATGGGCGGGATGTAAATTGCCAACAACCACTCGGGAGAAGTGTATGGTGTTTCCTGAAACATCTAAAAAACAAAGCAACAGAACCTAGGGCACTTCCACTCTTGGTCCTATAGCTTAGGGAAATTAAAATCAAAAAGACACAGCCACCCCAAAGTTTGGAACGGCTCTGTTTACAAGAACCTCGTTTACAGTACAAGTTCAACATCGCAGAAAGTGAAAAATGGATAAAGAAGTTGTGGTATTTACTTACAAAGCAATATCACTCAGCAATGAAATCTATGTCATCAGGCCCTTAGCAGCACAATGAGTGGATTCAGGTATGATGATTCTAACTGAAATAAGTCAAACAGAAAAAGAAACATCATAAGATATCACTAATACACGGAATGTAAACTTGGCTACACAGGAACTGCATTCCAAAACAGAACAGGGTCTCAAATTTAGAAAACCAACTTATGCTTGCTTAAGGGGAAAGGTGAGTTGGGGTGCTGCATAAAACCAGAGATTGAAATGAGCACAGATAAAGTTCCTTAAGCCAAATATGGAATAGACAAGAGCTACTCCTTGCTCAAAGAAATGGACTCAAAACCCCATATTAAACGCCTAAGAATGTACATGACTAGTAAGTATCTTAAAACCTATGGATTGCTATGTCTCCAAAAGAGAATCAAGCGTGTGTACAGGGGCATAAACGCAGCAGTAATAGGATTGGAGAGGTTCGGTGAGCAAATGAAGACCCTTTAAAGTCATATTGCATGGTACCCATTACACGGTTCTCAACTCTCCAGGTTTAAGGTATTCTTCCTTCAGCTAAAACATGCATGTGGAACCTAGAGTATGATCAACCATGTGAACGGGAGACATGTTCAAATATGTCTCAGTTTTCCTCCCCTGGTACTCGGGTGCAACATTCCAGACGCTTTACTAACACTCTCCCCACTTGGAGAGTCAGTCCCTTTAACCTCCTGTTTGGCCCAGTTTGCAATTTCTGCGGAAGATGAACAGGAATAGCGAGAACCAATGAGAGGCTAGCTGGAGGTGTCTGGACGGGCAAATTTAACTCTCATTTCCCACCAGGAAGAGGAATTAACCAAAGGCTCAGCATGCCGGGCCGGAACAAGATTAGGGCCTGAAGCCATCCTGCGGTGTTGCGGCCAGGTCACAAGAAAGCGAGTTGAAGAAAGGAGCTCAGGGGCACTGTAATTCACAAACCTGCAGAGTTATAAATGACAGCTATCGTCCAAAAATACACTGAAGTAAGGCTGCCAAGAGGACTTGAAAGCGGGGCAGAATTGCAGGAAACCGATTTCAGGAGGTAGACTGGAGTTGCATTGAAAGCATAGGAAAAGAGGCAGAACGTCCACAATGATGCACTTGGCCAAAAAGGGCGTATGCGTTTTTTCCTGAATATATTCAGGAAAAAACGCATACGCCCTTTTTGGCCAACCAAGCAAGCTTGCAAAGGAAATCTGCACTACAATGAAGTCTCACTTCCACCCGGTCAAAAGGGCCATCTGAAAAAAGTGTAAAATCCAGAAAGGCAGGACAGGCCATGGAGAACTGGGAGCCTTGTTATGCTGATGGGCGGGATGTAAATTGCCAAGAACCACTTGGGAGAAGTGTATGGTGTTTCTTGAAACAACTAAAAAACAAAGCAACAGAGCCTAGGGCACTTCCACTTATGGTCCTATAGCTTAGGGAAATTAAAATCAAAAAGACACAGCCACCCCAAAGTTTGGAACGGCTCTGTTTACAAGAACCTCGTTTACAGTACAAGTTCAACATCGCAGAAAGTGAAAAATGGATAAAGAATTTGTGGTATTTACTTACAAAGCAATATCACTCAGCAATGAAATCTGTGTCATCAGGCCCTTAGCAGAACAATGAGTGGATTCAGGTATGATGATTCTAACTGAAATAAGTCACACAGAAAAAGAAACATCATAAGATATCACTAATACACGGAATGTAAACTTGGCTACACAGGAACTGCATTCCAAAACAGAACAGGGTCTCAAATTTAGAAAACCAACTTATGCTTGCTTAAGGGGAAAGGTGAGTTGGGGTGCTGCATAAAACCACAGATTGAAATGAGCACAGATAAAGTTCCTTAAGCCAAATATGGAATAGACAAGAGCTACTCCTTGCTCAACGAAATGGACTCAAAACCCCATATTAAACGCCTAAGAATGTACCTGACTAGTAAGTATCTTAAAACCTATGGATTGCTATGTCTCCAAAAGAGAATCAAGCGTGTGTACAGGGGCATAAACGCAGCAGTAATAGGATTGGAGAGGTTCGGTGAGCAAATGAAGACCCTTTGAAGTCATATTGCATGGTACCCATTCCACGGGTTTCAACTCTCCAGTTTTAAGGTATTCTTCCTTCAGCTAAAACATGCATGTGGAACCCAGAGTATGATCAACCACGTGAACGGGAGACGTGTTCAAATATGTCTCAGTTTTCCTCCCCTGGTACTCGGGTGCAACATTCCAGACGCTTTACTAACACTCTCCCGACTTGGAGAGTCAGTCCCTTTAATCTCCTGTTTGGCCCAGTTTGCAATTTCTGCGGAAGATGAACAGGAATAGCGAGAACCAATGAGAGGCTAGCTGGAGGTGTCTGGACGGGCAAATTTAACTCTCATTTCCCACCAGGAAGAGGAATTAACCAAAGGCTCAGCATGCCGGGCCGGAACAAGATTAGGGCCTGAAGCCATCCTGCGGTGTTGCGGCCAGGTCACAAGAAAGCGAGTTGAAGAAAGGAGCTCAGGGGCACTGTAATTCACAAACCTGCAGAGTTATAAATGACAGCTATCGTCCAAAAATACACTGAAGTAAGGCTGCCAAGAGGACTTGAAAGCGGGGCAGAATTGCAGGAAACCGATTTCAGGAGGTAGACTGGAGTTGCATTGAAAGCATAGGAAAAGAGGCAGAACGTCCACAATGATGCACTTGGCCAAAAAGGGCGTATGCGTTTTTTCCTGAATATATTCAGGAAAAAACGCATACGCCCTTTTTGGCCAACCAAGCAAGCTTGCAAAGGAAATCTGCACTACAATGAAGTCTCACTTCCACCCGGTCAAAAGGGCCATCTGAAAAAAGTGTAAAATCCAGAAAGGCAGGACAGGCCATGGAGAACTGGGAGCCTTGTTATGCTGATGGGCGGGATGTAAATTGCCAAGAACCACTTGGGAGAAGTGTATGGTGTTTCTTGAAACAACTAAAAAACAAAGCAACAGAGCCTAGGGCACTTCCACTTATGGTCCTATAGCTTAGGGAAATTAAAATCAAAAAGACACAGCCACCCCAAAGTTTGGAACGGCTCTGTTTACAAGAACCTCGTTTACAGTACAAGTTCAACATCGCAGAAAGTGAAAAATGGATAAAGAAGTTGTGGTATTTACTTACAAAGCAATATCACTCAGCAATGAAATCTGTGTCATCAGGCCCTTAGCAGCACAATGAGTGGATTCAGGTATGATGATTCTAACTGAAATAAGTCACACAGAAAAAGAAACATCATAAGATATCACTAATACACGGAATGTAAACTTGGCTACACAGGAACTGCATTCCAAAACAGAACAGGGTCTCAAATTTAGAAAACCAACTTATGCTTGCTTAAGGGGAAAGGTGAGTTGGGGTGCTGCATAAAACCAGAGATTGAAATGAGCACAGATAAAGTTCCTTAAGCCAAATATGGAATAGACAAGAGCTACTCCTTGCTCAACGAAATGGACTCAAAACCCCATATTAAACGCCTAAGAATGTACCTGACTAGTAAGTATCTTAAAACCTATGGATTGCTATGTCTCCAAAAGAGAATCAAGCGTGTGTACAGGGGCATAAACGCAGCAGTAATAGGATTGGAGAAGTTCGGTGAGCAAATGAAGACCCTTTGAAGTCATATTGCATGGTACCCATTCCACGGGTTTCAACTCTCCAGTTTTAAGGTATTCTTCCTTCAGCTAAAACATGCATGTGGAACCCAGAGTATGATCAACCATGTGAACGGGAGACGTGTTCAAATATGTCTCAGTTTTCCTCCCCTGGTACTCGGGTGCAACATTCCAGACGCTTTACTAACACTCTCCCGACTTGGAGAGTCAGTCCCTTTAACCTCCTGTTTGGCCCAGTTTGCAATTTCTGCGGAAGATGAACAGGAATAGCGAGAACCAATGAGAGGCTAGCTGGAGGTGTCTGGACGGGCAAATTTAACTCTCATTTCCCACCAGGAAGAGGAATTAACCAAAGGCTCATCATGCCGTGCCAGAACCAGATTAGGGCCTGAAGGCATCCTGCGGTGTTGCGGCCAGGTCACAAGAAAGCGAGTTGAAGAAAGGAGCTCAGGGGCACTGTAATTCACAAACCTGCAGAGTTATAAATGACAGCTATCGTCCAAAAATAGACTGAAGTAAGGCTGCCAAGAGGACTTGAAAGCGGGGCAGAATTGCAGGAAACCGATTTCAGGAGGTAGACTGGAATTGCATTGAAAGCATAGGAAAAGAGGCAGAACGTCCACAATGATGCACTTGGCCAAAAAGGGCGTATGCGTTTTTTCCTGAATATATTCAGGAAAAAACGCATACGTCCTTTTTGGCCAACCAAGCAAGCTTGCAAAGGAAATCTGCACTACAATGAAGTCTCACTTCCCCCCGGTCAAAAGGGCCATCTGAAAAAAGTGTAAAATCCAGAAAGGCAGGACAGGCCATGGAGAACTGGGAGCCTTGTTATGCTGATGGGCGGGATGTAAATTGCCAAGAACCACTTGGGAGAAGTGTATGGTGTTTCCTGAAACAACTAAAAAACAAAGCAACAGAACCTAGGGCACTTCCACTTATGGTCCTATAGCTTAGGGAAATTAAAATGAAAAAGACACAGCCACCCCAAAGTTTGGAACGGCTCTGTTTACAAGAACCTCGTTTACAGTACAAGTTCAACATCGCAGAAAGTGAAAAATGGATAAAGAAGTTGTGGTATTTACTTACAAAGCAATATCACTCAGCAATGAAATCTGTGTCATCAGACCCTTAGCAGCACAATGAGTGGATTCAGGTATGATGATTCTAACTGAAATAAGTCACACAGAAAAAGAAACATCATAAGATATCACTAATACACGGAATGTAAACTTGGCTACACAGGAACTGCATTCCAAAACAGAACAGGGTCTCAAATTTAGAAAACCAACTTCTGCTTGCTTAAGGGGAAAGGTGAGTTGGGGTGCTGCATAAAACCAGAGATTGAAATGAGCACAGATAAAGTTCCTTAAGCCAAATATGGAATAGACAAGAGCTACTCCTTGCTCAACGAAATGGACTCAACACCGCATATTAAACGCCTAAGAATGTACCTGACTAGTAAGTATCTTAAAACCTATGGATTGCTATGTCTCCAAAAGAGAATCAAGCGTGTGTACAGGGGCATAAACGCAGCAGTAATAGGATTGGAGAAGTTCGGTGAGCAAATGAAGACCCTTTGAAGTCATATTGCATGGTACCCATTACACGGGTTTCAACTCTCCAGTTTTAAGGTATTCTTCCTTCAGCTAAAACATGCATGTGGAACCCAGAGTATGATCAACCATGTGAACGGGAGACGTGTTCAAATATGTCTCAGTTTTCCTCCCCTGGTACTCGGGTGCAACATTCCACACGCTTTACTAACACTCTCCCGACTTGGAGAGTCAGTCCCTTTAACCTCCTGTTTGGCCCAGTTTGCAATTTCTGCGGAAGATGAACAGGAATAGCGAGAACCAATGAGAGGCTAGCTGGAGGTGTCTGGACGGGCAAATTTAACTCTCATTTCCCACCAGGAAGAGGAATTAACCAAAGGCTCATCATGCCGTGCCAGAACCAGATTAGGGCCTGAAGGCATCCTGCGGTGTTGCGGCCAGCTCAAAAGAAAGCGAGTTGAAGAAAGGAGCTCAGGGGCACTGTAATTCACAAACCTGCAGAGTTATAAATGACAGCTATCGTCCAAAAATAGACTGAAGTAAGGCTGCCAAGAGGACTTGAAAGCGGGGCAGAATTGCAGGAAACCGATTTCAGGAGGTAGACTGGAATTGCATTGAAAGCATAGGAAAAGAGGCAGAACGTCCACAATGATGCACTTGGCCAAAAAGGGCGTATGCGTTCTTTCCTGAATATATTCAGGAAAAAACGCATACGCCCTTTTTGGCCAACCAAGCAAGCTTGCAAAGGAAATCTGCACTACAATGAAGTCTCACTTCCACCCGGTCAAAAGGGCCATCTGAAAAAAGTGTAAAATCCAGAAAGGCAGGACAGGCCATGGAGAACTGGGAGCCTTGTTATGCTGATGGGCGGGATGTAAATTGCCAACAGACACTGGGGAGACATGTATGGTGTTTCCTGAAACATCTAAAAAACAAAGCAACAGAGCCTAGGGCACTTTCACTTAAGGTCCTATAGCCTAGGGAAATTAAAATCAAAAAGACACAGCCACCCCAAAGTTTGGAACGGCTCTGTTTACAAGAACCTCGTATACAGTATAAGTTTAACATCGCAGAAAGTGAAAAATGGATAAAGAAGTTGTGGTATTTACTTACAAAGCAATATCACTCAGCAAAGAAATCTATGTCATCAGGCCCGTAGCAGCACAATGAGTGGATTCAGGTATGATGATTCTAACTGAAATAAGTCACACAGAAAAAGAAACATCTTAAGATATCAGTAATACACGGAATGTAAACTTGGCTACACAGGAACTGAATTACAGAACAGAACAGGGTCTCAAATTTAGAAAACCAACTTATGTTTGCTTAAGGGTAAATGTGAGTTGGCGTGCTGCATAAAACCAGAGATTGAAATGAGCACAGATAAAGTTCCTTAAGCCAAATATGGAATAGACAAGAGCTACTCCTTGCTGAATGAAATGGACTGAACACCGCATATTAAACGCCTAAGAATTTACCTGACTAGTAAGTATCTTAAAACCTATGGATTGCTATGTCTCCGAAAGAGAATCAAGCATGTGTACAGGGGCATAAACGCAGCAGTGATAGGATTGGAGAGGTTCGGTGAGCAAATGAAGACCCTTTGAAGTCATATTGCATGGTACCCATTCCACGGGTTTCAACTACCCAGGTTTAAGGTATTCTTCCCTCAGCTAAAACATGCATGTGGAACCTAGAGTATGATCAACCGTGTGATCGGGAGACGTGTTCAAATATGTCTCAGTTTTCATACCCTGGTACTCGGGTGCAACATTCCAGAAGCTTTACTAACACTCTCCCCACTTGGAGAGTCAGTCCCTTTAACCTCCTGTTTGGCCCAGTTTGCAATTTCTGCGGAAGATGAACAGGAATAGCGAGAACAAATGAGAGGCTAGCTGGAGGTGTCTGGAAGGGCAAATTTAACTCTCATTTCCCACCAGGAAGAGGAAATAACCAAAGGCTCAGCGTGCCGTACCGGAACCAGATTAGGGCCTGAAGCCATCCTGCGGTGTTACGGCCAGCTCAAAAGAAAGCGAGTTGAAGAAAGGAGCTCAGGGGCACTGTAATTCACAAACCTGCAGAGTTATAAATGACAGCTATCGTCCAAAAATAGACTGAAGTAAGGCTGCCAAGAGGACTTGAAAGCGGGGCAGAATTGCAGGAAACCGATTTCAGGAGGTAGACTGGAATTGCATTGAAAGCATAGGAAAAGAGGCAGAACGTCCACAATGATGCACTTGGCCAAAAAGGGCGTATGCGTTTTTTCCTGAATATATTCAGGAAAAAACGCATACGCCCTTTTTGGCCAACCAAGCAAGCTTGCAAAGGAAATCTGCACTACAATGAAGTCTCACTTCCCCCCGGTCAAAAGGGCCATCTGAAAAAAGTGTAAAATCCAGAAATGCAACAGGCCATTGAGAACTGGGAGCCTTGTTATGCTGAGGGGCGGGATGTAAATTGCCAACAGACACTCGGGAGAAGTGTATGGTGTTTCCTGAAACATCTAAAAAACAAAGCAACAGAGCCTAGGGCACTTCCACTTATGGTCCTATAGCTTAGGGAAATTAAAATAAAAAAGACACAGCCACCCCAAAGTTTGGAACGGCTCTGTTTACAAGAACCCCGTTTACAGTACAAGTTCAACATCGCAGAAAGTGAAAAATGGATAAAGAACTTGTGGTACTTACGTACAATGCAGTATCACTCAGCAATGAAATCTATGTCATCAGGCCCGTAGCAGCATAATGAGTGGATTCAGGTACGATGATTCTAACTGAAATAAGTCACACAGAAAAAGAAACATCATAAGATATCACTAATACACAGAATGTAAACTTGGCTACACAGGAACTGCATTCCAAAACAGAACAGGGTCTCAAATTTAGAAAACCAACTTATGCTTGCTTAAGGGGAAAGGTGAGTTGGGGTGCTGCATAAAACCAGAGATTGAAATGAGCACAGATAAAGTTCCTTAAGCCAAATATGGAATAGACAAGAGCTACTCCTTGCTCAACGAAATGGACTCAACAACCCATATTAAACGCCTAAGAATGTACCTGACTAGTAAGTATCTTAAAACCTATGGATTGCTATGTCTCCGAAAGAGAATCAAGCATGTGTACAGGGGCATAAACGCAGCAGTGATAGGATTGGAGAGGTTCGGTGAGCAAATGAAGACCCTTTGAAGTCATATTGCATGGTACCCATTCCACGGGTCTCAACTCTCCAGGTTTAAGGTATTCTTCCTTCAGCTAAAACATGCATGTGGAACCCAAGTATGATCAACCATGTGAACGGGAGACGTGTTCAAATATGTCTCAGTTTTCCTCCCCTGGTACTCGGGTGCAACATTCCAGACGCTTTAGTAACACTCTCCCCACTTGGAGAGTCAGCGCCTTTAACCTCCTGTTTGGCCCAGTTTTCAATTTCTGCGGAAGATGAACAGGAATAGCGAGAACCAATGAGAGGCTAGCTGGAGGTGTCTGGACGGGCAAATTTAACTCTCATTTCCCACCAGGAAGAGGAAATAACCAAAGGCTCAGCGTGCCGTACCGGAACCAGATTAGGGCCTGAAGCCATCCTGCGGTGTTACGGCCAGCTCAAAAGAAAGCGAGTTGAAGAAAGGAGCTCAGGGGCACTGTAATTCACAAACCTGCAGAGTTATAAATGACAGCTATCGTCCAAAAATAGACTGAAGTAAGGCTGCCAAGAGGACTTGAAAGCGGGGCAGAATTGCAGGAAACCGATTTCAGGAGGTAGACTGGAATTGCATTGAAAGCATAGGAAAAGAGGCAGAACGTCCACAATGATGCACTTGGCCAAAAAGGGCGTATGCGTTTTTTCCTGAATATATTCAGGAAAAAACGCATACGCCCTTTTTGGCCAACCAAGCAAGCTTGCAAAGGAAATCTGCACTACAATGAAGTCTCACTTCCCCCCGGTCAAAAGGGCCATCTGAAAAAAGTGTAAAATCCAGAAAGGCAGGACAGGCCATGGAGAACTGGGAGCCTTGTTATGCTGATGGGCGGGATGTAAATTGCCAACAACCACTCGGGAGAAGTGTATGGTGTTTCCTGAAACATCTAAAAAACAAAGCAACAGAACCTAGGGCACTTCCACTTATGGTCCTATAGATTAGGGAAATTAAAATCAAAAAGACACAGCCACCCCAAAGTTTGGAACGGCTCTGTTTACAAGAACCTCGTTTACAGTACAAGTTCAACATCGCAGAAAGTGAAAAATGGAGAAAGAAGTTGTGGTATTTACTTACAAATCAATATCACTCAGCAATGAAATCTATGTCATCAGGCCCTTAGCATCACAATGAGTGGATTCAGTTATGATGATTCTAACTGAAGTAAGTCACACAGAAAAAGAAACATCATAAGATATCAGTAATACACGGAATGTAAACTTGGCTACACAGGAACTGAATTACAGAACAGAACAGGGACTCAAATTTACAAAAACAACTTATGCTTGCTTAAGGGTAAAGGTGAGTTGGGGTGCTGCATAAAACCAGAGATTGAAATGAGCACAGATAAAGTTCCTTAAGCCAAATATGGAATAGACAAGAGCTACTCCTTGCTCAACGAAATGGACTCAACACTGCATATTAAACGCCTAAGAATGTACCTGACTTGTAAGTATCTTAAAACCTATGGATTGCTATGTCTCCAAAAGAGAATCAAGCATGTGTACAGGGGCATAAACGCAGCAGTGATAGGATTGGAGAGGTTCGGTGAGCAAATGAAGACCCTTTGAAGTCATATTGCATGGTACCCATTCCACGGGTTTCAACTACCCAGGTTTAAGGTATTCTTCCTTCAGCTAAAACATGCATGTGGAACCTAGAGTATGATCAACCATGTGATCGGGAGACGTCTTCAAATATGTCTCAGTTTTCGTACCCTGGTACTCGGGTGCAACATTCCAGACGCTTTACTAACACTCTCCCGACTTGGAGAGTCAGTCCCTTTAACCTCCTGTTTGGCCCAGTTTGCAATTTCTGCGGAAGATGAACAGGAATAGCGAGAACCAATGGAGACTAGCTGGAGGTGTCTGGACGGGCAAATTTAACTCTCATTTCCACCAGGAAGAGGAATTAACCAAAGGCTCAGCGTGCCGTACCAGAGCCAGATTAGGGCCTGAAGCCATCCTGCGGTGTTGCGGCCAGGTCACAAGAAAGCGAGTTGAAGAAAGGAGCTCAGGGGCACTGTAATTCACATACCTGCAGAGTTATAAATGACAGCTATCGTCCAAAAATAGACTGAAGTAAGGCTGCCAAGAGGACTTGAAAGCGGGGCAGAATTGCAGGAAACCGATTTCAGGAGGTAGACTGGAATTGCATTGAAAGCATAGGAAAAGAGGCAGAACGTCCACAATGATGCACTTGGCCAAAAAGGGCGTATGCGTTTTTTCCTGAATATATTCAGGAAAAAACGCATACGCCCTTTTTGGCCAACCAAGCAAGCTTGCAAAGGAAATCTGCACTACAATGAAGTCTCACTTCCCCCCGGTCAAAAGGGCCATCTGAAAAAAGTGTAAAATCCAGAAAGGCAACAGGCCATTGAGAACTGGGAGCCTTGTTATGCTGATGGGCGGGATGTAAATTGCCAACAGACACTCAGGAGAAGTGTATGGTGTTTCCTGAAACATCTAAAAAACAAAGCAACAGAGCCTAGGGCACTTCCACTTATGGTCCTATAGCTTAGGGAAATTAAAATCAAAAAGACACAGCCACCCCAAAGTTTGGAACGGCTCTGTTTACAAAAACCCCGTTTACAGTACAAGTTCAACATCGCAGAAAGTGAAAAATGGATAAAGAACTTGTGGTACTTACGTACAATGCAGTATCACTCAGCAATGAAATCTATTTCATCAGGCCCGTAGCAGCATAATGAGTGGATTCAGGTACGATGATTCGAACTGAAATAAGTCACACAGAAAAAGAAACATCATAAGATATCACTAATACACGGAATGTAAACTTGGCTACACAGGAACTGCATTCCAAAACAGAACAGGGTCTCAAATTTAGAAAACCAACTTATGCTTGCTTAAGGGGAAAGGTGAGTTGGGGTGCTGCATAAAACCAGAGATTGAAATGAGCACAGATAAAGTTCCTTAAGCCAAATATGGAATAGACAAGAGCTACTCCTTGCTCAACGAAATGGACTCAACACTGCATATTAAACGCCTAAGAATGTACCTGACTAGTAAGTATCTTAAAACCTATGGATTGCTATGTCTCCGAAAGAGAATCAAGCATGTGTACAGGGGCATAAATGCAGCAGTGATAGGATTGGAGAGGTTCGGTGAGCAAATGAAGACCCTTTGAAGTCATATTGCATGGTACCCATTCCACGGGTTTCAACTACCCAGGTTTTAGGTATTCTTGCTTCAGCTAAAACATGCATGTGGAACCCAGAGTATGATCAACCATGTGATCGGGAGACGTGTTCAAATATGTCTCAGTTTTCCTTCCCTGGTACTCGGGTGCAACATTCCAGACGCTTTACTAACACTCTCCCCACTTGGAGAGTCAGCGCCTTTAACCTCCTGTTTGGCACAGTTTGCAATTTCTGCGGAAGATGAACAGGAATAGCGAGAACCAATGAGAGGCTAGCTGGAGGTGTCTGGACGGGCAAATTTAACTCTCATTTCCCACCAGGAAGAGGAAATAATCAAAGGCTCAGCGTGCCGTACCGGAACCAGATTAGGGCCTGAAGCCATCCTGCAGTGTTGCGGCCAGCTCAAAAGAAAGCGAGTTGAAGAAAGGAGCTCAGGGGCACTGTAATTCACAAACCTGCAGAGTTATAAATGACAGCTATCGTCCAAAAATAGACTGAAGTAAGGCTGCCAAGAGGACTTGAAAGCGGGGCAGAATTGCAGGAAACCGATTTCAGGAGGTAGACTGGAATTGCATTGAAAGCATAGGAAAAGAGGCAGGACGTCCACAATGATGCACTTGGCCAAAAAGGGCATATGCGTTTTTTCCTGAATATATTCAGGAAAAAACGCATACGCCCTTTTTGGCCAACCAAGCAAGCTTGCAAAGGAAATCTGCACTACAATGAAGTCTCACTTCCCCCCGGTCAAAAGGGCCATCTGAAAAAAGTGTAAAATCCAGAAAGGCAGGACAGGCCATGGAGAACTGGGAGCCTTGTGATGCTGATGGGCGGGATGTAAATTGCCAACAGACACTCGGGAGAAGTGTATGGTGTTTCCTGAAACATCTAAAAAACAAAGCAACAGAGCCTAGGGCACTGCCACTTATGGTCCTATAGCTTAGGGAAATTAAAATCAAAAAGACACAGCCACCCCAAAGTTTGGGACGCCTCTGTTTACAAGAACCTCGTTTACAGTACAAGTTCAACATCGCAGAAAGTGAAAAATGGATAAAGAACTTGTGGTACTTACGTACAATGCAGTATCACTCAGCAATGAAATCTATGTCATCAGGCCCGTAGCAGCATAATGAGTGGATTCAGGTACGATGATTCTAACTGAAATAAGTCACACAGAAAAAGAAACATCATAAGATATCACTAATACACGGAATGTAAACTTGGCTACACAGGAACTGAATTACAGAACAGAACAGGGTCTCAAATTTAGAAAACCAACTTATGCTTGCTTAAGGGGAAAGGTGAGTTGGGGTGCTGCATAAAACCAGAGATTGAAATGAGCACAGATAAAGTTCCTTAAGTCAAATATGGAATAGACAAGAGCTACTCCTTGCTCAAGGAAATGGACTCAACACCGCATATTAAACGCCTAAGAATGTACCTGACTAGTAAGTATCTTAAAACCTATGGATTGCTATGTCTCCGAAAGAGAATCAAGCATGTGTACAGGGGCATAAACGCAGCAGTGATAGGATTGGAGAGGTTCGGTGAGCAAATGAAGACCCTTTGAAGTCATATTGCATGGTACCCATTCCACGGGTCTCAACTCTCCAGGTTTAAGGTATTCTTCCTTCAGCTAAAACATGCATGTGGAACCCAAGTATGATCAACCATGTGAACGGGAGACGTGTTCAAATATGTCTCAGTTTTCGTACCCTGGTACTCGGGTGCAACATTCCAGACGCTTTACTAACACTCTCCCCACTTGGAGAGTCAGCGCCTTTAACCTCCTGTTTGGCCCACTTTGCAATTTCTGCGGAAGATGAACAGGAATAGCGAGAACCAATGAGAGGCTAGCTGGAGGTGTCTGGACGGGCAAATTTAACTCTCATTTCCCACCAGGAAGAGGAATTAACCAAAGGCTCAGCATGCCGGGCCGGAACCAGATTAGGGCCTGAAGCCATCCTGCGGTGTTGCGGCCAGGTCACAAGAAAGCCAGTTGAAGAAAGGAGCTCAGGGGCACTGTAATTCACAAACCTGCAGAGTTATAAATGACAGCTATCGTCCAGAAATATACTGAAGTAAGGCTGCCAAGAGGACTTGAAAGCGGGGCAGAATTGCAGGAAACCGATTTCAGGAGGTAGACTGGAATTGCATTGAAAGCATAGGAAAAGAGGCAGAACGTCCACAATGATGCACTTGGCCAAAAAGGGCGTATGCGTTTTTTCCTGAATATATTCAGGAAAAAACGCATACGCCCTTTTTGGCCAACCAAGCAAGCTTGCAAAGGAAATCTGCACTACAATGAAGTCTCACTTCCCCCCGGTCAAAAGGGCCATCTGAAAAAACTGTAAAATCCAGAAAGGCAGGACAGGCCATGGAGAACTGGGAGCCTTGTTATGCTGATGGGCGGGATGTAAATTGCCAACAACCACTCGGGAGAAGTGTATGGTGTTTCCTGAAACATCTAAAAAACAAAGCAACAGAACCTAGGGCACTTCCACTTATGGTCCTATAGCTTAGGGAAATTAAAATCAAAAAGACACAGCCACTCCAAAGTTTGGAACGGCTCTGTTTACAAGAACCTCGTTTACAGTACAAGTTCAACATCGCAGAAAGTGAAAAATGGAGAAAGAAGTTGTGGTATTTACTTACAAAGCAATATCACTCAGCAATGAAATCTGTGTCATCAGGCCCTTAGCAGCACAATGAGTGGATTCAGGTATGATGATTTTAACTGAAGTAAGTCACACAGAAAAAGAAACATCATAAGATATCAGTAATACACGGAATGTAAACTTGGCTACACAGGAACTGAATTACAGAACAGAACAGGGACTCAAATTTAGAAAAACAACTTATGCTTGCTTAAGGGTAAAGGTGAGTTGGGGTGCTGCATAAAACCAGAGATTGAAATGAGCACAGATAAAGTTCCTTAAGCCAAATATGGAATAGACAAGAGCTACTCCTTGCTCAACGAAATGGACTCAACACCGCATATTAAACGCCTAAGAATGTACCTGACTAGTAAGTATCTTAAAACCTATGGATTGCTATGTCTCCGAAAGAGAATCAAGCATGTGTACAGGGGCATAAACGCAGCAGTGATAGGATTGGAGAGGTTCGGTGAGCAAATGAAGACCCTTTGAAGTCATATTGCATGGTACCCATTCCACGGGTTTCAACTACCCAGGTTTAAGGTATTCTTCCTTCAGCTAAAACATGCATGTGGAACATAGAGTATGATCAACCATGTGAATGGGAGACGTGTTCAAATATGTCTCAGTTTTCCTCCCCTGGTACACGGGTGCAACATTCCAGACGCTTTACTAACAC
Organism: Delphinus delphis; assembly: GCF_949987515.2. Taxonomy (NCBI): domain Eukaryota; kingdom Metazoa; phylum Chordata; class Mammalia; order Artiodactyla; family Delphinidae; genus Delphinus; species Delphinus delphis. The sequence continues at coordinate 2,249,666 of NW_027192654.1, read as the reverse complement.
TCTCCCGACTTGGAGAGTCAGTCCCTTTAACCTCCTGTTTGGCCCAGTTTGCAATTTCTGCGGAAGATGAACAGGAATAGGGAGAACCAATGAGAGACTAGCTGGAGGTGTCTGAACGGGCAAATTTAACTCTCATTTCCCACCAGGAAGAGGAATTAACCAAAGGCTCAGCATGCCGGGCCGGAACCAGATTAGGGCCTGAAGCCATCCTGCGGTGTTGCGGCCAGGTCACAAGAAAGCGAGTTGAAGAAAGGAGCTCAGGGGCACTGTAATTCACAAACCTGCAGAGTTATAAATGACAGCTATCGTCCAAAAATAGACTGAAGTAAAGCTGCCAAGAGGACGTGAAAGCGGCTCAGAATTGCAGGAAACCGATTTCAGGAGGTAGACTGGAATTGCATTGAAAGCATAGGAAAAGAGGCAGAACGTCCACAATGATGCACTTGGCCAAAAAGGGCGTATGCGTTTTTTCCTGAATATATTCAGGAAAAAACGCATACGCCCTTTTTGGCCAACCAAGCAAGCTTGCAAAGGAAATCTGCACTACAATGAAGTCTCACTTCCCCCCGGTCAAAAGCGCCATCTGAAAAAAGTGTAAAATCCAAAAAGGCAACAGGCCATTGAGAACTGGCAGCCTTGGTATGCTGAGGGGCGGGATGTAAATTGCCAACAGACACTCGGGAGAAGTGTATGGTGTTTCCTGAAACATCTAAAAAACAAAGCAACAGAGCCTAGGGCACTTCCACTTATGGTCCTATAGCTTAAGGAAATTAAAATCAAAAAGACACAGCCACCCCAAAGTTTGGAACGGCTCTCTTTACAAGAACCCCGTTTACAGTACAAGTTCAACATCGCAGAAAGTGAAAAATGGATAAAGAACTTGTGGTACTTACGTACAATGCAGTATCACTCAGCAATGAAATCTATGTCATCAGGCCCGTAGCAGCATAATGAGTGGATTCAGGTACGATGATTCGAACTGAAATAAGTCACACAGAAAAAGAAACATCATAAGATATCAGTAATACACGGAATGTAAACTTGGCTACACAGGAACTGAATTACAGAACAGAACAGGGTCTCAAATTTAGAAAACCAACTTATGCTTGCTTAAGGGGAAAGGTGAGTTGGGGTGCTGCATAAAACCAGAGATTGAAATGAGCACAGATAAAGTTACTTAAGTCAAATATGGAATAGACAAGAGCTACTCCTTGCTCAACGAAATGGACTCAACACCGCATATTAAACGCCTAAGAATGTACCTGACTAGTAAGTATCTTAAAACCTATGGATTGCTATGTCTCCGAAAGAGAATCAAGCATGTGTACAGGGGCATAAACGCAGCAGTGATAGGATTGGAGAGGTTCGGTGAGCAAATGAAGACCCTTTGAAGTCATATTGCATGGTACCCATTCCACGGGTCTCAACTCTCCAGGTTTAAGGTATTCTTCCTTCAGCTAAAACATGCATGTGGAACCCAAGTATGATCAACCATGTGAACGGGAGACGTGTTCAAATATGTCTCAGTTTTCCTCCCCTGGTACTCGGGTGCAACATTCCAGACACTTTATTAACACTCTCCCCACTTGGAGAGTCAGCGCCTTTAACCTCCTGTTTGGCCCAGTTTGCAATTTCTGCGGAAGATGAACAGGAATAGCGAGAACCAATGAGAGGCTAGCTGGAGGTGTCTGGACGGGCAAATTTAACTCTCATTTCCCACCAGGAAGAGGAAATAACCAAAGGCTCAGCATGCCGTACCGGAACCAGATTAGGGCCTGAAGCCATCCTGCGGTGTTGCGGCCAGCTCAAAAGAAAGCGAGTTGAAGAAAGGAGCTCAGGGGCACTGTAATTCACAAACCTGCAGAGTTATAAATGACAGCTATCGTCCAAAAATAGACTGAAGTAAGGCTGCCAAGAGGACTTGAAAGCGGGGCAGAATTGCAGGAAACCGATTTCAGGAGGTAGACTGGAATTGCATTGAAAGCATAGGAAAAGAGGCAGAACGTCCACAATGATGCACTTGGCCAAAAAGGGCGTATGCGTTTTTTCCTGAATATATTCAGGAAAAAACGCATACGCCCTTTTTGGCCAACCAAGCAAGCTTGCAAAGGAAATCTGCACTACAATGAAGTCTCACTTCCCCCCGGTCAAAAGGGCCATCTGAAAAAAGTGTAAAATCCAGAAAGGCAGGACAGGCCATGGAGAACTGGGAGCCTTGTTATGCTGATGGGCGGGATGTAAATTGCCAACAACCACTCGGGAGAAGTGTATGGTGTTTCCTGAAACATCTAAAAAACAAAGCAACAGAACCTAGGGCACTTCCACTTATGGTCCTGTAGCTTAGGGAAATTAAAATCAAAAAGACACAGCCACCCCAAAGTTTGGAACCGCTCTGTTTACAAGAACCTCGTTTACAGTACAAGTTCAACATCGCAGAAAGTGAAAAATGGATAAAGAAGTTGTGGTATTTACTTACAAAGCAATATCACTCAGCAATGAAATCTGTGTCATCAGGCCCTTAGCAGCACAATGAGTGGATTCAGGTATGATGATTCTAACTGAAATAAGTCACACAGAAAAAGAAACTTCATAAGATATCAGTAATACACGGAATGTAAACTTGGTTACACAGGAACTGAATTATAGAACAGAACAGGGTCTCAAATTTAGAAAACCAACTTATGCTTGCTTAAGGGGAAAGGTGAGTTGGGGTGCTGCATAAAACCAGAGATTGAAATGAGCACAGATAAAGTTCCTTAAGTCAAATATGGAATAGACAAGGGCTACTCCTTGCTCAACGAAATGGACTCAACACCGCATATTAAATGCCTAAGAATGTACCTGACTAGTAAGTATCTTAAAACCTATGGATTGCTATGTCTCCGAAAGAGAATCAAGCATGTGTACAGGGGCATAAACGCAGCAGTGATAGGATTGGAGAGGTTCGGTGAGCAAATGAAGACCCTTTGAAGTCATATTGCATGGTACCCATTACACGGGGCTTAACTCTCCAGGTTTAAGGTATTCTTCCTTCAGCTAAAACATGCATGTGGAACCCAAGTATGATCAACCATGTGAACGGGAGACGTGTTCAAATATGTCTCAGTTTTCCTCCCCTGGTACTCGGGTGCAACATTCCAGACGCTTTACTAACACTCTCTCCACTTGGAGAGTCAGCGCCTTTAACCTCCTGTTTGGCCCAGTTTGCAATTTCTGCGGAAGATGAACAGGAATAGTGAGAACCAATGAGAGGCTAGCTGGAGGTGTCTGGACGGGCAAATTTAACTCTCATTTCCCACCAGGAAGAGGAAATAACCAAAGGCTCAGCGTGCCGTACCGGAACCAGATTAGGGCCTGAAGCCATCCTGCGGTGTTGCGGCCAGGTCACAAGAAAGCGAGTTGAAGAAAGGAGCTCAGGGGCACTGTAATTCACAAACCTGCAGAGTTATAAATGACAGCTATTGTCCAAAAATATACTGAAGTAAGGCTGCCAAGAGGACTTGAAAACGGGGCAGAATTGCAGGAAACCGATTTCAGGAGGTAGACTGGAATTGCATTGAAAGCATAGGAAAAGAGGCAGAACGTCCACAATGATGCACTTGGCCAAAAAGGGCGTATGCGTTTTTTCCTGAATATATTCAGGAAAAAACGCATACGCCCTTTTTGGCCAACCAAGCAAGCTTGCAAAGGAAATCTGCACTACAATGAAGTCTCACTTCCCCCCGGTCAAAAGGGCCATCTGAAAAAAGTGTAAAATCCAGAAAGGCAGGACAGTCCATGGAGAACTGGGAGCCTTCTTATGCTGATGGGCGGGATGTAAATTGCCAACAGACACTCGGGAGAAGTGTATGGTGTTTCCTGAAACATCTAAAAAACAAAGCAACAGAGCCTAGGGCAGTTCCACTTATGGTCCTATAGCTTAGGGAAATTAAAATCAAAAAGACACAGCCACCCCAAAGTTTGGAACGGCTCTGTTTACAAGAACCTCGTTTACAGTACAAGTTCAACATCGCAGAAAGTGAAAAATGGATAAAGAAGTTGTGGTATTTACTTACAAAGCAATATCACTCAGCAATGAAATCTGTGTCATCAGGCCCTTAGCAGCACAATGAGTGTATTCAGGTATGATGATTCTAACTGAAATAAGTCACACAGAAAAAGAAACATCATAAGATATCAGTAGGGCGGAGGTCGGGGCTGCGTAGTGGGAGGCGGACTGGCGAGGGGCGCCGGAAGAGCTGCAGGTGCGGCCCAGCGGCCGATTCCGCGGGCCCGCCGAGCCAGGAGGTACTGAGCCGCCGCCGCCGCCGCCCTCGGCCCGGCCTGCAGCGGGGTATGGGGGCGGTGCAGCCCCTCGGCCCCCTCCCCCTCTCTCCCTCCTCTCCACCCCTCCCCTTCCCGTGGTCCCGGGCTCCCGGACCCTCCCCCAGGGCCGCATTCTCCTCTCCCCGTCTTCCTGTCCTCTTCCGCTGTCCTCTCGTTCCCCACCCCCAAGCATAAACACCCCTCCGCGTCCCAGGCGTCTCCCGTCGCCCCTCCCCCCTCCCCGGGGGTCCGCCCTCCAGCATTCTGGGGGTTCCCGAGGTCTCTCCAGCGGCAGCTTTCTGTAAGCGCGGTCCCGAAGATGGGAGGCGCGGTGAGTGCTGGTGAAGACAACGACGAGCTGATAGACCATCTGAAGGCGGCGCAGTACATCCGCTCCGAGCTGGTGGAGCAGGCCTTCCGAGCTGTTGACCGCGCCGACTATTACCTCGAGGAGTTTAAGGAGAACGCGTACAAGGACCTGGCGTGGAAGCACGGGAACATCCACCTCTCTGCTCCGTGCATCTATTCGGAGGTGATGGAGGCCCTGGACCTGCAGCCTGGCCTTTCCTTCCTGAACCTGGGCAGCGGCACCGGCTACCTCAGCTCCATGGTGGGGCTCATCCTCGGTCCTTTTGGTGTGAACCATGGGGTGGAACTCCATTCAGATGTGACAGAGTATGCGAAGCAGAAGCTGGACTTTTTCATCAGGACGAGTGACAGCTTCGACAAGTTTGACTTCTGCGAACCCTCCTTCGTCACCGGCAATTGCCTGGAGATCTCTCCAGGCTGCTCTCAGTATGACCGGGTGTACTGCGGGGCAGGCGTGCAGAAGCAGCACGAGGGGTACATGAAGAGCCTCCTCAAAGTCGGGGGCGTCCTGGTCATGCCGCTGGAAGAGAAGTTGACTAAGATAACTCGGACGGGTCCTTCCGCCTGGGAAACCAAAAAGATTCTGGCTGTGTCTTTTGCTCCACTCGTCCAGCCCTGCCAGTCGGAGTCAGGAGAATCACGACTTGTCCACACCCCTGGCGGTTCGCAGCCTCCAGGACCTGGCGTGCATTGCCATCCGGGGCACCATTAAGAAGGTCATCCACCAGGAAGCTGTGAACAAAAACGGGAACGGACTGAAGAACACTCCCAGGTTTAAACGGAGGAGAGTTCGCCGCCGCCGAATGGAAACGATTGTCTTTTTGGACAAAGAGGTGTTTGCCAGTCGGCTCTCCAACCCCTCTGATGACACCAGCTGCGGAGACCTGGAAGACGAGCAGCAAGAAGAAGAGGTGACAACCCCGCCGGACACCAAGCCCGAGCCCCCGGTGAACTTCCTGCGTGAGAAGGTCCTGAGCCTCCCTCTGCCAGATCCCCTGAAGTACTACCTGCTTTATTACAGAGAAAAGTAAGTCTGTGGTCCAGGGGAGGAGGCCAAGCCTTCCTGGAGGGCTGCCCGCAGCAGGTGCACTGGAGGAGGAAGGGGCTCCCGCTCTGCATCTCGTCTTCTCGTCTGTCCTTGACTGTCCTGTAGAGTTTTCATCCAGTCATCTGATTTCTGTAAACATAGTCTGACAAACATAAGGTGCAAGGGGGAATGTCTCAAAAGGGCGAGAGTCTCCTGGAGGAGGGGTTGACTTCACACTCTCAGGAAATGCTGAGGTCTACACGTGGAGGTGGCCTGGAGACCGTTTCTTACACAAGGTACACGTGTCTGCATCAGAAAGGAAAACTGAAGTTGAAATTAATCTGTGTTTCTTATAAAAGGTGAGACAAAAAGCACAAGTTGCTAAGTGTATGAAATCTTTTCTGAGTGGGACACGCCTATGTGCAAGTTTGAATTTTACGGAATCAACCTCTTAATTACTGGCACCGAGTAATTAAAGATTTATTAAAAGATTAATTTAAAAGATTTAACTAAATGTTTTAGTTATTTGGAACGTGGATACTTGATTGAAAAGCCCTCTCTTATTTTAAGTAAATTAATTACATCTTACGTGAGTTGTCAATTGTAATTTTAAAAAACAAAAATTGTGATGGGGAGAGGAATGAACGTATCAGATTGCCAGGTGTCTTTGTGGAATTGCAAAAGAATTCCAAGGCATTTTTTTCTGACACCTTTTGTTACCTTTAAAGTAACCAACATTGAGTAATCCCGTCAAAGAAAGTCCTGAAGAATGAAACAAGTGTTGTGTGTAAGTAATGAGCTGCATTACTTTTGCCCCAGAGACAGAGAGTACTGTTGACTCAACTTTAAATACAGTCAACGGTGTCTAAGGCTCAGTCCTCAGAGCAGGTGGGAAGTACTGGCTGCAGGAAATGGATTGGGGACGGTGTAGACGGCCTGTGGGTTGGTGTTTTGTTTTTTTTTTCAGTTGGCTATTGTTCTGTAATCACATAACAGTACTGATTCATAGATTTTATCTTTTATAATTCTGGAGAAAAATATTTGTTAGTTTTGTAATTTTTCCTAAGAACAAACGCGTGTTTGGTACATTGCATTAGAACAGTTTCACTCAAGTTTGACTTGTGGAATCCATCTTCTCCAGCGCTGTGTGTTGAGAGCTTCCTGTCTTATTAAGTCGTGGGTCTAGAAGAAGAGGCCGTCCTTTTAGTTAGGTGGCAGGATGTTTACAAGTGACACTGCTTCTTCCAAAACATTGGTTCTTTTCAGACTTTTCAGTTTTAACCAAAGTTAAACCCCAAATCAGAGTCATCCAGATTTTATGATTCATTTGATCTCTCAGCCTCTCAGGAGTTGCTGGATTTCAGTGTCTTTGTGGTTTTACCAGCTTCGCGGAGTTCTGGTTATTTTGTTTTGCCATTTATGCTTTTTTAAAGTAACTGAGTCATTTTATCACAGAACACTGCGTGCACACATAGCTGGGAAAGCGGGTATATTGCCCTAAATGGGTACCGTTAAGCTGTTGTAAAGAAGGGTTTCTTCATAGTCGTGTTTACCTGCCTTTAACTGAACGTCAAGCCTCATTGTCTCAGAGAGAAAAACATGAGTCACGTTTACTTGCTAAGACTTCGGTTTGCAGATCTTGTTGACGTCATTCTAATTGATTTGTAGAGACCTCTGCAACACGTGGACGTTTTTGGACATGATATCTGAAATATTTTATATTAGGTGGCTTGACTAAATGTTTTTCTGTAATTGTATATGGATTTCCTTTTTTTTCAACCACATTTGCCTTTATGCTAGATTGTAGAAAGTCTTTGCGAGGCATAAGACATGTTTTCCCCTATGTATGTTAAACCTTTCCTAACATTTTGTATTTACATGTTGGTTTGTGACTTTTAAACCAGAATTTGGTTACAAGATATATATATATAGATATTGAATATAATATATGTGAAATAATTTGGTATTGATCTATCTAATAAACATAAAGGAGAATCATCAGTGAGTTTCCCTGTGTGTCAGCACCTTTCTCCGGAGTCAGTCTGAGACACTACTTTCTGTTTTCAGACAGATGACTTATATATATACTCTGTGTTGTCTGCAAGCTCTGTATTGTAAACCACATTCTAGACAATGGCTGACTTTTGTGTTTCGATTAGTCTGTATTTTTATATGTGACTTTCGTCTTGCAAGTAGTGCAGCCATAGACATGTGCAAAACAAGCAACAAATGTATAATATTAAGCACATAAGACAGAAGCCAGCTGCGTATTTAAAAGTATTTTTGCCCATCTGGAACTTTCAGGGGATTAAGGCGAGAAATATGAAACAAAGGTTTTGATGAACTGATACACAAGCGATACCAATAAAGGTAGTTACGGCAAAAAAAAAAAAAAGATATCAGTAATACACGGAATGTAAACTTGGCTACACAGGAACTGAATTACAGAACAGAACAGGGTCTCAAATTTAGAAAACCAACTTATGCTTGCTTCAGGGGAAAGGTGAGTTGGGGTGCTGCATAAAACCAGATTGAAATGAGCACAGATAAAGTTCCTTAAGCCAAATATGGAATAGACAAGAGCTACTCCTTGCTCAACGAAATGGACTCAACACCGCATATTAAACGCCTAAGAATGTACCTGACTAGTAAGTATCTTAAAACCTATGGATTGCTATGTCTCCAAAAGAGAATCAAGCATGTGTACAGGGGCATAAACGCAGCAGTGATAGGATTGGAGATGTTTGGTGAGCAAATGAAGACCCTTTGAAGTCATATTGCATGGTACCCATTCCACGGGTTTCAACTACCCAGGTTTAAGGTATTCTTCCTTCAGCTAAAACATGCATGTGGAACCTAGAGTATGATCAACCATGTGATCGGGAGACGTGTTCAAATATGTCTCAGTTTTCGTACCCTGGTACTCGGGTGCAACATTCCAGACGCTTTACTAACACTCTCCCGACTTGGAGAGTCAGTCCCTTTAACCTCCTGTTTGGCCCAGTTTGCAATTTCTGCGGAAGATGAACAGGAATAGCGAGAACCAATGAGAGACTAGCTGGAGGTGTCTGGACGGGAAAATTTAACTCTCATTTCCCACCAGGAAGAGGAATTAACCAAAGGCTCAGCATGCCGTGCCAGAACCAGATTAGGGCCTGAAGACATCCTGCGGTGTTTCGGCCAGCTCACAAGAAAGCGAGTTGAAGAAAGGAGCTCAGGGGCACTGTAATTCACAAACCTGCAGAGTTATAAATGACAGCTATCGTCCAAAAATAGACTGAAGTAAGGCTGCCAAGAGGACTTGAAAGCGGGGCAGAATTGCAGGAAACCGATTTCAGGAGGTAGACTGGAATTGTATTTCAAGCATAGGAAAAGAGGCAGAACGTCCACAATGATGCACTTGGCCAAAAAGGGTGTATGCGTTTTTTCCTGAATATATTCAGGAAAAAACGCATACGCCCTTTTTGGCCAACCAAGCAAGCTTGCAAAGGAAATCTGCACTACAATGAAGTCTCACTTCCCCCCGGTCAAAAGGGCCATCTGAAAAAAGTGTAAAATCCAGAAAGGCAGGACAGGCCATGGAGAACTGGGAGCCTTGTTATGCTGAAGGGCGGGATGTAAATTGCCAACAACCACTCAGGAGAAGTGTATGGTGTTTCCTGAAACATCTAAAAAACAAAGCAACAGAGCCTAGGGCAGTTCCACTTATGGTCCTATAGCTTAGGGAATTTAAAATCAAAAAGACACAGCCACCCCAAAGTTTGGAACGGCTCTGTTTACAAGAACCTCGTTTACAGTACAAGTTCAACATCGCAGAAAGTGAAAAATGGATAAAAAAGTTGTGGTATTTACTTACAAAGCAATATCACTCAGCAATGAAATCTGTGTCATCAGGCCATTAGCAGCACAATGAGTGGATTCAGGTATGATGATTCTAACTGAAATAAGTCACACAGAAAAAGAAACATCATAAGATATCAGTAATACACGGAATGGAAACTTGGCTACACAGGAACTGAATTACAGAACAGAACAGGGTCTCAAATTTAGAAAACCAACTTATGCTTGCTTAAGGGGAAAGGTGAGTTGGGGTGCTGCATAAAACCAGAGATTGAAATGAGCACAGATAAAGTTCCTTAAGCCAAATATGGAATAGACAAGAGCTACTCCTTGCTCAACGAAATGGACTCAACACCGCATATTAAACGCCTAAGAATGTACCTGACTAGTAAGTATCTTAAAACCTATGGATTGCTATGTCTCCGAAAGAGAATCAAGCATGTGTACAGGGGCATAAACGCAGCAGTGATAGGATTGGAGAGGTTCGTGAGCAAATGAAGACCCTTTGAAGTCATATTGCATGGTACCCATTCCACGGGTTTCAACTACCCAGGTTTAAGGTATTCTTCCTTCAGCTAAAACATGCATGTGGAACCTAGAGTATGATCAACCATGTGATCGGGAGACGTGTTCAAATATGTCTCAGTTTTCTTACGCTGGTACTCGGGTGCAACATTCCAGACGCTTTACTAACACTCTCCCCACTTGGAGAGTCAGTCCCTTTAACCTCCTGTTTGGCCCAGTTTGCAATTTCTGTGGAAGATGAACAGGAATAGCGAGAACCAATGAGAGACTAGGTGGAGGTGTCTGGATGGGCAAATTTAACTCTCATTTCCCACCAGGAAGAGGAATTAACCAAAGGCTCAGCGTGCCGTGCCAGAACCAGATTAGGGCCTGAAGACATCCTGCGGTGTTGCGGCCAGGTCACAAGAAAGCGAGTTGAAGAAAGGAGCTCAGGGGCACTGTAATTCACAAACCTGCAGAGTTATAAATGACAGCTATCGTCCAAAAATAGACTGAAGTAAGGCTGCCAAGAGGACTTGAAAGCGGGGCAGAATTGCAGGAAACCGATTTCAGGAGGTAGACTGGAATTGCATTGAAAGCATAGGAAAAGAGGCAGAACGTCCACAATGATGCACTTGGCCAAAAAGGGCGTATGCGTTTTTTCCTGAATATATTCAGGAAAAAACGCATACGCCCTTTTTGGCCAACCAAGCAAGCTTGCAAAGGAAATCTGCACTACAATGAAGTCTCACTTCCCCCCGGTCAAAAGGGCCATCTGAAAAAAGTGTAAAATCCAGAAAGGCAGGACAGGCCATGGAGAACTGGGAGCCTTGTTATGCTGAAGGGCGGGATGTAAATTGCCAACAACCACTCGGGAGAAGTGTATGGTGTTTCCTGAAACATCTAAAAAACAAAGCAACAGAGCCTAGGGCAGTTCCACTTATGGTCCTATAGCTTAGGGAATTTAAAATCAAAAAGACACAGCCACCCCAAAGTTTGGAACGGCTCTGTTTACAAGAACCTCGTTTACAGTACAAGTTCAACATCGCAGAAAGTGAAAAATGGATAAAAAAGTTGTGGTATTTACTTACAAAGCAATATCACTCAGCAATGAAATCTGTGTCATCAGGCCCTTAGCAGCACAATGAGTGGATTCAGGTATGATGATTCTAACTGAAATAAGTCACACAGAAAAAGAAACATCATAAGATATCAGTAATACACGGAATGGAAACTTGGCTACACAGGAACTGAATTACAGAACAGAACAGGGTCTCAAATTTAGAAAACCAACTTATGCTTGCTTAAGGGTAAAGGTGAGTTGGGGTGCTGCATAAAACCAGAGATTGAAATGAGCACAGATAAAGTTCCTTAAGCCAAATATGGAATAGACAAGAGCTACTCCTTGCTCAACGAAATGGACTCAACACCCCATATTAAACGCCTAAGAATGTTCCTGACTAGTAAGTATCTTAAAACCTATGGATTGCTATGTCTCCGAAAGAGAATCAAGCATGTGTACAGGGGCATAAACGCAGCAGTGATAGGATTGGAGAGGTTCGTGAGCAAATGAAGACCCTTTGAAGTCATATTGCATGGTACCCATTCCACGGGTTTCAACTACCCAGGTTTAAGGTATTCTTCCTTCAGCTAAAACATGCATGTGGAACCTAGAGTATGATCAACCATGTGATCGGGAGACGTGTTCAAATATGTCTCAGTTTTCGTACGCTGGTACTCGGGTGCAACATTCCAGACGCTTTACTAACACTCTCCCCACTTGGAGAGTCAGTCCCTTTAACCTCCTGTTTGGCCCAGTTTGCAATTTCTGTGGAAGATGAACAGGAATAGCGAGAACCAATGAGAGACTAGGTGGAGGTGTCTGGATGGGCAAATTTAACTCTCATTTCCCACCAGGAAGAGGAATTAACCAAAGGCTCAGCGTGCCGTGCCAGAACCAGATTAGGGCCTGAAGACATCCTGCGGTGTTGCGGCCAGGTCACAAGAAAGCGAGTTGAAGAAAGGAGCTCAGGGGCACTGTAATTCACAAACCTGCAGAGTTATAAATGACAGCTATCGTCCAAAAATAGACTGAAGTAAGGCTGCCAAGAGGACTTGAAAGCGGGGCAGAATTGCAGGAAACCGATTTCAGGAGGTAGACTGGAATTGCATTGAAAGCATAGGAAAAGAGGCAGAACGTCCACAATGATGCACTTGGCCAAAAAGGGCGTATGCGTTTTTTCCTGAATATATTCAGGAAAAAACGCATACGCCCTTTTTGGCCAACCAAGCAAGCTTGCAAAGGAAATCTGCACTACAATGAAGTCTCACTTCCCCCCGGTCAAAAGGGCCATCTGAAAAAAGTGTAAAATCCAGAAAGGCAGGACAGGCCATGGAGAACTGGGAGCCTTGTTATGCTGAAGGGCGGGATGTAAATTGCCAACAACCACTCGGGAGAAGTGTATGGTGTTTCCTGAAACATCTAAAAAACAAAGCAACAGAGCCTAGGGCAGTTCCACTTATGGTCCTATAGCTTAGGGAATTTAAAATCAAAAAGACACAGCCACCCCAAAGTTTGGAACGGCTCTGTTTACAAGAACCTCGTTTACAGTACAAGTTCAACATCGCAGAAAGTGAAAAATGGATAAAAAAGTTGTGGTATTTACTTACAAAGCAATATTACTCAGCAATGAAATCTGTGTCATCAGGCCCTTAGCAGCACAATGAGTGGATTCAGGTATGATGATTCTAACTGAAATAAGTCACACAGAAAAAGAAACATCATAAGATATCAGTAATACACGGAATGGAAACTTGGCTACACAGGAACTGAATTACAGAACAGAACAGGGTCTCAAATTTAGAAAACCAACTTATGCTTGCTTAAGGGGAAAGGTGAGTTGGGGTGCTGCATAAAACCAGAGATTGAAATGAGCACAGATAAAGTTCCTTAAGCCAAATATGGAATAGACAAGAGCTACTCCTTGCTCAACGAAATGGACTCAACACCGCATATTAAACGCCTAAGAATGTACCTGACTAGTAAGTATCTTAAAACCTATGGATTGCTATGTCTCCGAAAGAGAATCAAGCATGTGTACAGGGGCATAAACGCAGCAGTGATAGGATTGGAGAGGTTCGTGAGCAAATGAAGACCCTTTGAAGTCATATTGCATGGTACCCATTCCACGGGTTTCAACTACCCAGGTTTAAGGTATTCTTCCTTCAGCTAAAACATGCATGTGGAACCTAGAGTATGATCAACCATGTGATCGGGAGACGTGTTCAAATATGTCTCAGTTTTCTTACGCTGGTACTCGGGTGCAACATTCCAGACGCTTTACTAACACTCTCCCCACTTGGAGAGTCAGTCCCTTTAACCTCCTGTTTGGCCCAGTTTGCAATTTCTGTGGAAGATGAACAGGAATAGCGAGAACCAATGAGAGACTAGGTGGAGGTGTCTGGATGGGCAAATTTAACTCTCATTTCCCACCAGGAAGAGGAATTAACCAAAGGCTCAGCGTGCCGTGCCAGAACCAGATTAGGGCCTGAAGACATCCTGCGGTGTTGCGGCCAGGTCACAAGAAAGCGAGTTGAAGAAAGGAGCTCAGGGGCACTGTAATTCACAAACCTGCAGAGTTATAAATGACAGCTATCGTCCAAAAATAGACTGAAGTAAGGCTGCCAAGAGGACTTGAAAGCGGGGCAGAATTGCAGGAAACCGATTTCAGGAGGTAGACTGGAATTGCATTGAAAGCATAGGAAAAGAGGCAGAACGTCCACAATGATGCACTTGGCCAAAAAGGGCGTATGCGTTTTTTCCTGAATATATTCAGGAAAAAACGCATACGCCCTTTTTGGCCAACCAAGCAAGCTTGCAAAGGAAATCTGCACTACAATGAAGTCTCACTTCCCCCCGGTCAAAAGGGCCATCTGAAAAAAGTGTAAAATCCAGAAAGGCAGGACAGGCCATGGAGAACTGGGAGCCTTGTTATGCTGAAGGGCGGGATGTAAATTGCCAACAACCACTCGGGAGAAGTGTATGGTGTTTCCTGAAACATCTAAAAAACAAAGCAACAGAGCCTAGGGCAGTTCCACTTATGGTCCTATAGCTTAGGGAATTTAAAATCAAAAAGACACAGCCACCCCAAAGTTTGGAACGGCTCTGTTTACAAGAACCTCGTTTACAGTACAAGTTCAACATCGCAGAAAGTGAAAAATGGATAAAAAAGTTGTGGTATTTACTTACAAAGCAATATCACTCAGCAATGAAATCTGTGTCATCAGGCCCTTAGCAGCACAATGAGTGGATTCAGGTATGATGATTCTAACTGAAATAAGTCACACAGAAAAAGAAACATCATAAGATATCAGTAATACACGGAATGGAAACTTGGCTACACAGGAACTGAATTACAGAACAGAACAGGGTCTCAAATTTAGAAAACCAACTTATGCTTGCTTAAGGGTAAAGGTGAGTTGGGGTGCTGCATAAAACCAGAGATTGAAATGAGCACAGATAAAGTTCCTTAAGCCAAATATGGAATAGACAAGAGCTACTCCTTGCTCAACGAAATGGACTCAACACCCCATATTAAACGCCTAAGAATGTTCCTGACTAGTAAGTATCTTAAAACCTATGGATTGCTATGTCTCCGAAAGAGAATCAAGCATGTGTACAGGGGCATAAACGCAGCAGTGATAGGATTGGAGAGGTTCGTGAGCAAATGAAGACCCTTTGAAGTCATATTGCATGGTACCCATTCCACGGGTTTCAACTACCCAGGTTTAAGGTATTCTTCCTTCAGCTAAAACATGCATGTGGAACCTAGAGTATGATCAACCATGTGATCGGGAGACGTGTTCAAATATGTCTCAGTTTTCGTACGCTGGTACTCGGGTGCAACATTCCAGACGCTTTACTAACACTCTCCCCACTTGGAGAGTCAGTCCCTTTAACCTCCTGTTTGGCCCAGTTTGCAATTTCTGTGGAAGATGAACAGGAATAGCGAGAACCAATGAGAGACTAGGTGGAGGTGTCTGGATGGGCAAATTTAACTCTCATTTCCCACCAGGAAGAGGAATTAACCAAAGGCTCAGCGTGCCGTGCCAGAACCAGATTAGGGCCTGAAGACATCCTGCGGTGTTGCGGCCAGGTCACAAGAAAGCGAGTTGAAGAAAGGAGCTCAGGGGCACTGTAATTCACAAACCTGCAGAGTTATAAATGACAGCTATCGTCCAAAAATAGACTGAAGTAAGGCTGCCAAGAGGACTTGAAAGCGGGGCAGAATTGCAGGAAACCGATTTCAGGAGGTAGACTGGAATTGCATTGAAAGCATAGGAAAAGAGGCAGAACGTCCACAATGATGCACTTGGCCAAAAAGGGCGTATGCGTTTTTTCCTGAATATATTCAGGAAAAAACGCATACGCCCTTTTTGGCCAACCAAGCAAGCTTGCAAAGGAAATCTGCACTACAATGAAGTCTCACTTCCCCCCGGTCAAAAGGGCCATCTGAAAAAAGTGTAAAATCCAGAAAGGCAGGACAGGCCATGGAGAACTGGGAGCCTTGTTATGCTGAAGGGCGGGATGTAAATTGCCAACAACCACTCGGGAGAAGTGTATGGTGTTTCCTGAAACATCTAAAAAACAAAGCAACAGAGCCTAGGGCAGTTCCACTTATGGTCCTATAGCTTAGGGAATTTAAAATCAAAAAGACACAGCCACCCCAAAGTTTGGAACGGCTCTGTTTACAAGAACCTCGTTTACAGTACAAGTTCAACATCGCAGAAAGTGAAAAATGGATAAAAAAGTTGTGGTATTTACTTACAAAGCAATATTACTCAGCAATGAAATCTGTGTCATCAGGCCCTTAGCAGCACAATGAGTGGATTCAGGTATGATGATTCTAACTGAAATAAGTCACACAGAAAAAGAAACATCATAAGATATCAGTAATACACGGAATGGAAACTTGGCTACACAGGAACTGAATTACAGAACAGAACAGGGTCTCAAATTTAGAAAACCAACTTATGCTTGCTTAAGGGGAAAGGTGAGTTGGGGTGCTGCATAAAACCAGAGATTGAAATGAGCACAGATAAAGTTCCTTAAGCCAAATATGGAATAGACAAGAGCTACTCCTTGCTCAACGAAATGGACTCAACACCGCATATTAAACGCCTAAGAATGTACCTGACTAGTAAGTATCTTAAAACCTATGGATTGCTATGTCTCCGAAAGAGAATCAAGCATGTGTACAGGGGCATAAATGCAGCAGTGATAGGATTGGAGATGTTCGGTGAGCAAATGAAGAGCCTTTGAAGTCATATTGCATGGTACCCATTCCACGGGTTTCAACTACCCACGTTTAAGGTATTCTTCCTTCAGCTAAAATATGCATGTGGAACCCAGAGTATGATCAACCATGTGATCGGGAGACGTGTTCAAATATATCTCAGTTTTCGTACCCTGGTACTCGGGTGCAACATTCCAGACGCTTTACTAACACTCTCCCGACTTGGAGAGTCAGTCCCTTTAACCTCCTGTTTGGCCCAGTTTGCAATTTCTGCGGAAGATGAACAGGAATAGCGAGAACCAATGAGAGACTAGCTGGAGGTGTCTGGACGGGCAAATTTAACTCTCATTTCCCACCAGGAAGAGGAATTAACCAAAGGCTCAGCATGCCGTGCCGGAACCAGATTAGGGCCTGAAGCCATCCTGCGGTGTTGCGGCCAGGTCACAAGAAAGCCAGTTGAAGAAAGGAGCTCAGGGGCACTGTAATTCACAAACCTGCAGAGTTATAAATGACAGCTATCGTCCAAAAATAGACTGAAGTAAGGCTGCCAAGAGGACTTGAAAGCGGGGCAGAATTGCAGGAAACCGATTTCAGGAGGTAGACTGGAATTGCATTTCAAGCATAGGAAAAGAGGCAGAACGTCCACAATGATGCACTTGGCCAAAAAGGGCGTATGCGTTTTTTCCTGAATATATTCAGGAAAAAACGCATACGCCCTTTTTGGCCAACCAAGCAAGCTTGCAAAGGAAATCTGCACTACAATGAAGTCTCACTTCCCCCCGGTCAAAAGGGCCATCTGAAAAAAGTGTAAAATCCAGAAAGGCAGGACAGGCCATGGAGAACTGGGAGCCTTGTTATGCTGAAGGGCGGAATGTAAATTGCCAACAACCACTCAGGAGAAGTGTATGGTGTTTCCTGAAACATCTAAAAAACAAAGCAACAGAGCCTAGGGCAGTTCCACTTATGGTCCTATAGCTTAGGGAATTTAAAATCAAAAAGACACAGCCACCCCAAAGTTTGGAACGGCTCTGTTTACAAGAACCTCGTTTACAGTACAAGTTCAACATCGCAGAAAGTGAAAAATGGATAAAAAAGTTGTGGTATTTACTTACAAAGCAATATCACTCAGCAATGAAATCTGTGTCATCAGGCCCTTAGCAGCACAATGAGTGGATTCAGGTATGATGATTCTAACTGAAATAAGTCACACAGAAAAAGAAACATCATAAGATATCAGTAATACACGGAATGGAAACTTGGTTACACAGGAACTGAATTACAGAACAGAACAGGGTCTCAAATTTAGAAAACCAACTTATGCTTGCTTAAGGGTAAAGGTGAGTTGGGGTGCTGCATAAAACCAGAGATTGAAATGAGCACAGATAAAGTTCCTTAAGCCAAATATGGAATAGACAAGAGCTACTCCTTGCTCAACAAAATGGACTCAACACCCCATATTAAACGCCTAAGAATGTTCCTGACTAGTAAGTATCTTAAAACCTATGGATTGCTATGTCTCCGAAAGAGAATCAAGCATGTGTACAGGGGCATAAACGCAGCACTGATAGGATTGGAGAGGTTCGTGAGCAAATGAAGACCCTTTGAAGTCATATTGCATGGTACCCATTCCACGGGTTTCAACTACCCAGGTTTAAGGTATTCTTCCTTCAGCTAAAACATGCATGTGGAACCTAGAGTATGATCAACCATGTGATCGGGAGACGTGTTCAAATATGTCTCAGTTTTCGTACGCTGGTACTCGGGTGCAACATTCCAGATGCTTTACTAACACTCTCCCCACTTGGAGAGTCAGTCCCTTTAACCTCCTGTTTGGTCCAGTTTGCAATTTCTGTGGAAGATGAACAGGAATAGCGAGAACCAATGAGAGACTAGGTGGAGGTGTCTGGATGGGCAAATTTAACTCTCATTTCCCACCAGGAAGAGGAATTAACCAAAGGCTCAGCGTGCCGTGCCAGAACCAGATTAGGGCCTGAAGACATCCTGCGGTGTTGCGGCCAGGTCACAAGAAAGCGAGTTGAAGAAAGGAGCTCAGGGGCACTGTAATTCACAAACCTGCAGAGTTATAAATGACAGCTATCGTCCAAAAATAGACTGAAGTAAGGCTGCCAAGAGGACTTGAAAGTGGGGCAGAATTGCAGGAAACCGATTTCAGGAGGTAGACTGGAATTGCATTGAAAGCATAGGAAAAGAGGCAGAACGTCCACAATGATGCACTTGGCCAAAAAGGGCGTATGCGTTTTTTCCTGAATATATTCAGGAAAAAACGCATACGCCCTTTTTGGCCAACCAAGCAAGCTTGCAAAGGAAATCTGCACTACAATGAAGTCTCACTTCCCCCCGGTCAAAAGGGCCATCTGAAAAAAGTGTAAAATCCAGAAAGGCAGGACAGGCCATGGAGAACTGGGAGCCTTGTTATGCTGAAGGGCGGGATGTAAATTGCCAACAACCACTCAGGAGAAGTGTATGGTGTTTCCTGAAACATCTAAAAAACAAAGCAACAGAGCCTAGGGCAGTTCCACTTATGGTCCTATAGCTTAGGGAAATTAAAATCAAAAAGACACAGCCACCCCAAAGTTTGGAACGGCTCTGTTTACAAGAACCTCGTTTACAGTACAAGTTCAACATCGCAGAAAGTGAAAAATGGATAAAAAAGTTGTGGTATTTACTTACAAAGCAATATCACTCAGCAATGAAATCTGTGTCATCAGGCCCTTAGCAGCACAATGAGTGGATTCAGGTATGATGATTCTAACTGAAATAAGTCACACAGAAAAAGAAACATCATAAGATATCAGTAATACACGGAATGGAAACTTGGCTACACAGGAACTGAATTACAGAACAGAACAGGGTCTCAAATTTAGAAAACCAACTTATGCTTGCTTAAGGGTAAAGGTGAGTTGGGGTGCTGCATAAAACCAGAGATTGAAATGAGCACAGATAAAGTTCCTTAAGCCAAATATGGAATAGACAAGAGCTACTCCTTGCTCAACAAAATGGACTCAACACCCCATATTAAACGCCTAAGAATGTTCCTGACTAGTAAGTATCTTAAAACCTATGGATTGCTATGTCTCCGAAAGAGAATCAAGCATGTGTACAGGGGCATAAACGCAGCAGTGATAGGATTGGAGAGGTTCGTGAGCAAATGAAGACCCTTTGAAGTCATATTGCATGGTACCCATTCCACGGGTTTCAACTACCCAGGTTTAAGGTATTCTTCCTTCAGCTAAAACATGCATGTGGAACCTAGAGTATGATCAACCATGTGATCGGGAGACGTGTTCAAATATGTCTCAGTTTTCGTACGCTGGTACTCGGGTGCAACATTCCAGACGCTTTACTAACACTCTCCCGACTTGGAGAGTCAGTCCCTTTAACCTCCTGTTTGGCCCAGTTTGCAATTTCTGCGGAAGATGAACAGGAATAGCGAGAACCAATGAGAGACTAGCTGGAGGTGTCTGGACGGGCAAATTTAACTCTCATTTCCCACCAGGAAGAGGAATTAACCAAAGGCTCAGCGTGCCGTGCCGGAACCAGATTAGGGCCTGAAGCCATCCTGCGGTGTTGCGGCCAGGTCACAAGAAAGCCAGTTGAAGAAAGGAGCTCAGGGGCACTGTAATTCACAAACCTGCAGAGTTATAAATGACAGCTATCGTCCAAAAATAGACTGAAGTAAGGCTGCCAAGAGGACTTGAAAGCGGGGCAGAATTGCAGGAAACCGATTTCAGGAGGTAGACTGGAATTGCATTGAAAGCATAGGAAAAGAGGCAGAACGTCCACAATGATGCACTTGGCCAAAAAGGGCGTATGCGTTTTTTCCTGAATATATTCAGGAAAAAACGCATACGCCCTTTTTGGCCAACCAAGCAAGCTTGCAAAGGAAATCTGCACTACAATGAAGTCTCACTTCCCCCCGGGCAAAAGGGCCATCTGAAAAAAGTGTAAAATCCAGAAAGGCAGGACAGGCCATGGAGAACTGGGAGCCTTGTTATGCTGAAGGGCGGGATGTAAATTGCCAACAACCACTCAGGAGAAGTGTATGGTGTTTCCTGAAACATCTAAAAAACAAAGCAACAGAGCCTAGGGCACTGCCACTTATGGTCCTATAGCTTAGGGAAATTAAAATCAAAAAGACACAGCCACCCCAACGTTTGGGACGCCTCTGTTTACAAGAACCTCGTTTACCGTACAAGTTCAATATCACAGAAAGTGAAAAATGGATAAAGAACTTGTGGTACTTACGTACAATGCAGTATCACTCAGCAATGAAATCTATGTCATCAGGCCCGTAGCAGCATAATGAGTAGATTCAGGTACGATGATTCTAACTGAAATAAGTCACACAGAAAAAGAAACATCATAAGATATCACTAATACACGGAATGTAAACTTGGCTACACAGGAACTGAATTCCAAAACAGAACAGGTTCTCAAATTTAGAAAACCAACTTATGCTTGCTTAAGGGGAAAGGTGAGTTGGGTTGCTGCATAAAACCAGAGATTGAAATGAGCACAGATAAAGTTCCTTAAGCCAAATATGGAATAGACAAGAGCTACTCCTTGCTCAACGAAATGGACTCAACACCGCATATTAAACGCCTAAGAATGTACCTGACTAGTAAGTATCTTAAAACCTATGGATTGCTATGTCTCCGAAAGAGAATCAAGCATGTGTACAGGGGCATAAACGCAGCAGTGATAGGATTGGAGAGGTTCGGTGAGCAAATGAAGACCCTTTGAAGTCTTATTGCATGGTACCCATTCCACGGGTTTCAACTACCCAGGTTTTAGGTATTCTTCCTTCAGCTAAAACATGCATGTGGAACCCAGAGTATGATCAACCATGTGATTGGGAAACGTGTTCAAATATGTCTCAGTTTTCCTCCCCTGGTACTCGGGTGCAACATTCCAGACGCTTTACTAACACTCTCCCCACCTGGAGAGTCAGCGCCTTTAACCTCCTGTTTGGCACAGTTTGCAATTTCTGCGGAAGATGAACAGGAATAGCGAGAACAAATGAGAGGCTAGCTGGAGGTGTCTGGACGGGCAAATTTAACTCTCATTTCCCACCAGGAAGAGGAAATAACCAAAGGCTCAGCGTGCCGTGCCAGAACCAGATTAGGGCCTGAAGCCATGCTGCGGTGTTGCGGCCAGGTCACAAGAAAGCGAGTTGAAGAAAGGAGCTCAGGGGCACTGTAATTCACAAACCTGCAGAGTTATAAATGACAGCTATCGTCCAAAAATAGACTGAAGTAAGGCTGCCAAGAGGACTTGAAAGCTGGGCAGAATTGCAGGAAACCGATTTCAGGAGGTAGACTGGAATTGCATTGAAAGCATAGGAAAAGAGGCAGAACGTCCACAATGATGCACTTGGCCAAAAAGTGTGTATGCGTTTTTTCCTGAATATATTCAGGAAAAAACGCATACGCCCTTTTTGGCCAACCAAGCAAGCTTGCAAAGGAAATCTGCACTACAATGAAGTCTCACTTCCCCCCGGTCAAAAGGGCCATCTGAAAAAAGTGTAAAATCCAGAAAGGCAGGACAGGCCATGGAGAACTGGGAGCCTTGTTATGCTGATGGGCGGGATGTAAATTGCCAACAACCACTCGGGAGAAGTGTATGGTGTTTCCTGAAACATGTAAAAAACAAAGCAACAGAACCTAGGGCACTTCCACTTATGGTCCTATAGCTTAGTGAAATTAAAATCAAAAAGACACAGCCACCCCAAAGTTTGGAACGGCTCTGTTTACAAGAACCTCGTTTACAGTACAAGTTCAACATCGCAGAAAGTGAAAAATGGGTAAAGAAGTTGTGGTATTTACTTACAAAGCAATATCACTCAACAATGAAATCTGTGTCATCAGGCCCTTAGCAGCACAATGAGTGGATTCAGGTATGATGATTCTAACTGAAATAAGTCACACAGAAAAAGAAACATCATAAGATATCAGTAATACACGGAATGTAAACTTGGCTACACAGGAACTGAATTACAGAACAGAACAGGGTCTCAAATTTAGAAAACCAACTTATGCTTGCTTAAGGGTAAAGGTGAGTTGGGGTGCTGCATAAAACCAGAGATTGAAATGAGCACAGATAAAGTTCCTTAAGCCAAATATGGAATAGACAAGAGCTACTCCTTGCTCAACGAAATGGACTCAACACCCCATATTAAACGCCTAAGAATGTACCTGACGAGTAAGTATCTTAAAACCTATGGATTGCTATGTCTCCGAAAGAGAATCAAGCATGTGTACAGGGGCATAAACGCAGCAGTGATAGGATTGGAGAGGTTCGTGAGCAAATGAAGACCCTTTGAAGTCATATTGCATGGTACCCATTCCACGGGTTTCAACTACCCACGTTTAAGGTATTCTTCCTTCAGCTAAAATATGCATGTGGAACCCAGAGTATGATCAACCATGTGATCGGGAGACGTGTTCAAATATATCTGTTTTCGTACCCTGGTACTCGGGTGCAACATTCCAGACGCTTTACTAACACTCTCCCGACTTGGAGAGTCAGTCCCTTTAACCTCCTGTTTGGCCCAGTTTGCAATTTCTGCGGAAGATGAACAGGAATAGCGAGAACCAATGAGAGACTAGCTGGAGGTGTCTGGACGGGCAAATTTAACTCTCATTTCCCACCAGGAAGAGGAATTAACCAAAGGCTCAGCGTGCCGTGCCGGAACCAAATTAGGGCCTGAAGCCATCCTGCGGTGTTGCGGCCAGGTCACAAGAAAGCGAGTTGAAGAAAGGAGCTCAGGGGCACTGTAATTCACAAACCTGCAGAGTTATAAATGACAGCTATCGTCCAAAAATAGACTGAAGTAAGGCTGCCAAGAGGACTTGAAAGCGGGGCAGAATTGCAGGAAACCGATTTCAGGAGGTAGACTGGAATTGTATTGAAAGCATAGGAAAAGAGGCAGAACGTCCACAATGATGCACTTGGCCAAAAAGGGCGTATGCGTTTTTTCCTGAATATATTCAGGAAAAAACGCATACGCCCTTTTTGGCCAACCAAGCAAGCTTGCAAAGGAAATCTGCACTACAATGAAGTCTCACTTCCCCCCGGTCAAAAGGGCCATCTGAAAAAAGTGTAAAATCCAGAAAGGCAGGACAGGCCATGGAGAACTGGGAGCCTTGTTATGCTGAAGGGCGGAATGTAAATTGCCAACAACCACTCAGGAGAAGTGTATGGTGTTTCCTGAAACATCTAAAAAACAAAGCAACAGAGCCTAGGGCAGTTCCACTTATGGTCCTATAGCTTAGGGAATTTAAAATCAAAAAGACACAGCCACCCCAAAGTTTGGAATGGCTCTGTTTACAAGAACCTCGTTTACAGTACAAGTTCAACATCGCAGAAAGTGAAAAATGGATAAAAAAGTTGTGGTATTTACTTACAAAGCAATATCACTCAGCAATGAAATCTGTGTCATCAGGCCCTTAGCAGCACAATGAGTGGATTCAGGTATGATGATTCTAACTGAAATAAGTCACACAGAAAAAGAAACATCATAAGATATCAGTAATACACGGAATGGAAACTTGGTTACACAGGAACTGAATTACAGAACAGAACAGGGTCTCAAATTTAGAAAACCAACTTATGCTTGCTTAAGGGTAAAGGTGAGTTGGGGTGCTGCATAAAACCAGAGATTGAAATGAGCACAGATAAAGTTCCTTAAGCCAAATATGGAATAGACAAGAGCTACTCCTTGCTCAACAAAATGGACTCAACACCCCATATTAAACGCCTAAGAATGTTCCTGACTAGTAAGTATCTTAAAACCTATGGATTGCTATGTCTCCGAAAGAGAATCAAGCATGTGTACAGGGGCATAAACGCAGCAGTGATAGGATTGGAGAGGTTCGTGAGCAAATGAAGACCCTTTGAAGTCATATTGCATGGTACCCATTCCACGGGTTTCAACTACCCAGGTTTAAGGTATTCTTCCTTCAGCTAAAACATGCATGTGGAACCTAGAGTATGATCAACCATGTGATCGGGAGACGTGTTCAAATATGTCTCAGTTTTCGTACGCTGGTACTCGGGTGCAACATTCCAGACGCTTTACTAACACTCTCCCCACTTGGAGAGTCAGTCCCTTTAACCTCCTGTTTGGCCCAGTTTGCAATTTCTGTGGAAGATGAACAGGAATAGCGAGAACCAATGAGAGACTAGGTGGAGGTGTCTGGATGGGCAAATTTAACTCTCATTTCCCACCAGGAAGAGGAATTAACCAAAGGCTCAGCGTGCCGTGCCGGAACCAGATTAGGGCCTGAAGACATCCTGCGGTGTTGCGGCCAGGTCACAAGAAAGCGAGTTGAAGAAAGGAGCTCAGGGGCACTGTAATTCACAAACCTGCAGAGTTATAAATGACAGTTATCGTCCAAAAATAGACTGAAGTAAGGCTGCCAAGAGGACTTGAAAGCGGGGCAGAATTGCAGGAAACCGATTTCAGGAGGTAGACTGGAATTGCATTGAAAGCATAGGAAAAGAGGCAGAACGTCCACAATGATGCACTTGGCCAAAAAGGGCGTATGCGTTTTTTCCTGAATATATTCAGGAAAAAACGCATACGCCCTTTTTGGCCAACCAAGCAAGCTTGCAAAGGAAATCTGCACTACAATGAAGTCTCACTTCCCCCCGGTCAAAAGGGCCATCTGAAAAAAGTGTAAAATCCAGAAAGGCAGGACAGGCCATGGAGAACTGGGAGCCTTGTTATGCTGAAGGGCGGGATGTAAATTGCCAACAACCACTCAGGAGAAGTGTATGGTGTTTCCTGAAACATCTAAAAAACAAAGCAACAGAGCCTAGGGCAGTTCCACTTATGGTCCTATAGCTTAGGGAATTTAAAATCAAAAAGACACAGCCACCCCAAAGTTTGGAACGGCTCTGTTTACAAGAACCTCGTTTACAGTACAAGTTCAACATCACAGAAAGTGAAAAATGGATAAAAAAGTTGTGGTATTTACTTACAAAGCAATATCACTCAGCAATGAAATCTGTGTCATCAGGCCCTTAGCAGCACAATGAGTGGATTCAGGTATGATGATTCTAACTGAAATAAGTCACACAGAAAAAGAAACATCATAAGATATCAGTAATACACGGAATGGAAACTTGGTTACACAGGAACTGAATTACAGAACAGAACAGGGTCTCAAATTTAGAAAACCAACTTATGCTTGCTTAAGGGTAAAGGTGAGTTGGGGTGCTGAATAAAACCAGAGATTGAAATGAGCACAGATAAAGTTCCTTAAGCCAAATATGGAATAGACAAGAGCTACTCCTTGCTCAACAAAATGGACTCAACACCCCATATTAAACGCCTAAGAATGTTCCTGACTAGTAAGTATCTTAAAACCTATGGATTGCTATGTCTCCGAAAGAGAATCAAGCATGTGTACAGGGGCATAAACGCAGCAGTGATAGGATTGGAGAGGTTCGTGAGCAAATGAAGACCCTTTGAAGTCATATTGCATGGTACCCATTCCACGGGTTTCAACTACCCAGGTTTAAGGTATTCTTCCTTCAGCTAAAACATGCATGTGGAACCTAGAGTATGATCAACCATGTGATCGGGAGACGTGTTCAAATATGTCTCAGTTTTCGTACGCTGGTACTCGGGTGCAACATTCCAGATGCTTTACTAACACTCTCCCCACTTGGAGAGTCAGTCCCTTTAACCTCCTGTTTGGTCCAGTTTGCAATTTCTGCGGAAGATGAACAGGAATAGCGAGAACCAATGAGAGACTAGGTGGAGGTGTCTGGATGGGCAAATTTAACTCTCATTTCCCACCAGGAAGAGGAATTAACCAAAGGCTCAGCGTGCCGTGCCAGAATCAGATTAGGGCCTGAAGACATCCTGCGGTGTTGCGGCCAGGTCACAAGAAAGCGAGTTGAAGAAAGGAGCTCAGGGGCACTGTAATTCACAAACCTGCAGAGTGATAAATGACAGCTATCGTCCAAAAATAGACTGAAGTAAGGCTGCCAAGAGGACTTGAAAGTGGGGCAGAATTGCAGGAAACCGATTTCAGGAGGTAGACTGGAATTGCATTGAAAGCATAGGAAAAGAGGCAGAACGTCCACAATGATGCACTTGGCCAAAAAGGGCGTATGCGTTTTTTCCTGAATATATTCAGGAAAAAACGCATACGCCCTTTTTGGCCAACCAAGCAAGCTTGCAAAGGAAATCTGCACTACAATGAAGTCTCACTTCCCCCCGGTCAAAAGGGCCATCTGAAAAAAGTGTAAAATCCAGAAAGGCAGGACAGGCCATGGAGAACTGGGAGCCTTGTTATGCTGAAGGGCGGGATGTAAATTGCCAACAACCACTCGGGAGAAGTGTATGGTGTTTCCTGAAACATCTAAAAAACAAAGCAACAGAGCCTAGGGCAGTTCCACTTATGGTCCTATAGCATAGGGAATTTAAAATCAAAAAGACACAGCCACCCCAAAGTTTGGAACGGCTCTGTTTACAAGAACCTCGTTTACAGTACAAGTTCAACATCGCAGAAAGTGAAAAATGGATAAAAAAGTTGTGGTATTTACTTACAAAGCAATATTACTCAGCAATGAAATCTGTGTCATCAGGCCCTTAGCAGCACAATGAGTGGATTCAGGTATGATGATTCTAACTGAAATAAGTCACACAGAAAAAGAAACATCATAAGATATCAGTAATACACGGAATGGAAACTTGGCTACACAGGAACTGAATTACAGAACAGAACAGGGTCTCAAATTTAGAAAACCAACTTATGCTTGCTTAAGGAGAAAGGTGAGTTGGGGTGCTGCATAAAACCAGAGATTGAAATGAGCACAGATAAAGTTCCTTAAGCCAAATATG
This sequence comes from Delphinus delphis, assembly GCF_949987515.2. Lineage (NCBI taxonomy): Eukaryota > Metazoa > Chordata > Mammalia > Artiodactyla > Delphinidae > Delphinus > Delphinus delphis. Next base: position 2,222,446 of record NW_027192654.1, on the reverse strand, counting down.
GAATAGACAAGAGCTACTCCTTGCTCAACGAAATGGACTCAACACCGCATATTAAACGCCTAAGAATGTACCTGACTAGTAAGTATCTTAAAACCTATGGATTGCTATGTCTCCGAAAGAGAATCAAGCATGTGTACAGGGGCATAAATGCAGCAGTGATAGGATTGGAGATGTTCGGTGAGCAAATGAAGAGCCTTTGAAGTCATATTGCATGGTACCCATTCCACGGGTTTCAACTACCCACGTTTAAGGTATTCTTCCTTCAGCTAAAATATGCATGTGGAACCCAGAGTATGATCAACCATGTGATCGGGAGACGTGTTCAAATATATCTGTTTTCGTACCCTGGTACTCGGGTGCAACATTCCAGACGCTTTACTAACACTCTCCCGACTTGGAGAGTCAGTCCCTTTAACCTCCTGTTTGGCCCAGTTTGCAATTTCTGCGGAAGATGAACAGGAATAGCGAGAACCAATGAGAGACTAGCTGGAGGTGTCTGGACGGGCAAATTTAACTCTCATTTCCCACCAGGAAGAGGAATTAACCAAAGGCTCAGCGTGCCATGCCGGAACCAAATTAGGGCCTGAAGCCATCCTGCGGTGTTGCGGCCAGGTCACAAGAAAGCGAGTTGAAGAAAGGAGCTCAGGGGCACTGTAATTCACAAACCTGCAGAGTTATAAATGACAGCTATCGTCCAAAAATAGACTGAAGTAAGGCTGCCAAGAGGACTTGAAAGCGGGGCAGAATTGCAGGAAACCGATTTCAGGAGGTAGACTGGAATTGTATTGAAAGCATAGGAAAAGAGGCAGAACGTCCACAATGATGCACTTGGCCAAAAAGGGCGTATGCGTTTTTTCCTGAATATATTCAGGAAAAAACGCATACGCCCTTTTTGGCCAACCAAGCAAGCTTGCAAAGGAAATCTGCACTACAATGAAGTCTCACTTCCCCCCGGTCAAAAGGGCCATCTGAAAAAAGTGTAAAATCCAGAAAGGCAGGACAGGCCATGGAGAACTGGGCGCCTTGTTATGCTAAAGGGCGGAATGTAAATTGCCAACAACCACTCAGGAGAAGTGTATGGTGTTTCCTGAAACATCTAAAAAACAAAGCAACAGAGCCTAGGGCAGTTCCACTTATGGTCCTATAGCTTAGGGAATTTAAAATCAAAAAGACACAGCCACCCCAAAGTTTGGAATGGCTCTGTTTACAAGAACCTCGTTTACAGTACAAGTTCAACATCGCAGAAAGTGAAAAATGGATAAAAAAGTTGTGGTATTTACTTACAAAGCAATATCACTCAGCAATGAAATCTGTGTCATCAGGCCCTTAGCAGCACAATGAGTGGATTCAGGTATGATGATTCTAACTGAAATAAGTCACACAGAAAAAGAAACATCATAAGATATCAGTAATACACGGAATGGAAACTTGGTTACACAGGAACTGAATTACAGAACAGAACAGGGTCTCAAATTTAGAAAACCAACTTATGCTTGCTTAAGGGTAAAGGTGAGTTGGGGTGCTGCATAAAACCAGAGATTGAAATGAGCACAGATAAAGTTCCTTAAGCCAAATATGGAATAGACAAGAGCTACACCTTGCTCAACAAAATGGACTCAACACCCCATATTAAACGCCTAAGAATGTTCCTGACTAGTAAGTATCTTAAAACCTATGGATTGCTATGTCTCCGAAAGAGAATCAAGCATGTGTACAGGGGCATAAACGCAGCAGTGATAGGATTGGAGAGGTTCGTGAGCAAATGAAGACCCTTTGAAGTCATATTGCATGGTACCCATTCCACGGGTTTCAACTACCCAGGTTTAAGGTATTCTTCCTTCAGCTAAAACATGCATGTGGAACCTAGAGTATGATCAACCATGTGATCGGGAGACGTGTTCAAATATGTCTCAGTTTTCGTACGCTGGTACTCGGGTGCAACATTCCAGACGCTTTACTAACACTCTCCCCACTTGGAGAGTCAGTCCCTTTAACCTCCTGTTTGGCCCAGTTTGCAATTTCTGTGGAAGATGAACAGGAATAGCGAGAACCAATGAGAGACTAGTTGGAGGTGTCTGGATGGGCAAATTTAACTCTCATTTCGCACCAGGAAGAGGAATTAACCAAAGGCTCAGCGTGCCGTGCCGGAACCAGATTAGGGCCTGAAGACATCCTGCGGTGTTGCGGCCAGGTCACAAGAAAGCGAGTTGAAGAAAGGAGCTCAGGGGCACTGTAATTCACAAACCTGCAGAGTTATAAATGACAGCTATCGTCCAAAAATAGACTGAAGTAAGGCTGCCAAGAGGACTTGAAAGCGGGGCAGAATTGCAGGAAACCGATTTCAGGAGGTAGACTGGAATTGCATTGAAAGCATAGGAAAAGAGGCAGAACGTCCACAATGATGCACTTGGCCAAAAAGGGCGTATGCGTTTTTTCCTGAATATATTCAGGAAAAAACGCATACGCCCTTTTTGGCCAACCAAGCAAGCTTGCAAAGGAAATCTGCACTACAATGAAGTCTCACTTCCCCCCGGTCAAAAGGGCCATCTGAAAAAAGTGTAAAATCCAGAAAGGCAGGACAGGCCATGGAGAACTGGGAGCCTTGTTATGCTGATGGGCGGGATGTAAATTACCAACAGACACTCAGAAGAAGTGTATGGTGTTTCCTGAAACATCTAAAAAACAAAGCAACAGAGCCTAGGGCACTTCCACTTATGGTCCTATAGCTTAGGGAATTTAAAATCAAAAAGACACAGCCACCCCAAAGTTTGGAACGGCTCTGTTTACAAGAACCTCGTTTACAGTACAAGTTCAACATCGCAGAAAGTGAAAAATGGATAAAAAAGTTGTGGTATTTACTTACAAAGCAATATCACTCAGCAATGAAATCTGTGTCATCAGGCCCTTAGCAGCACAATGAGTGGATTCAGGTATGATGATTCTAACTGAAATAAGTCACACAGAAAAAGAAACATCATAAGATATCAGTAATACACGGAATGGAAACTTGGTTACACAGGAACTGAATTACAGAACAGAACAGGGTCTCAAATTTAGAAAACCAACTTATGCTTGCTTAAGGGTAAAGGTGAGTTGGGGTGCTGAATAAAACCAGAGATTGAAATGAGCACAGATAAAGTTCCTTAAGCCAAATATGGAATAGACAAGAGCTACTCCTTGCTCAACAAAATGGACTCAACACCCCATATTAAACGCCTAAGAATGTTCCTGACTAGTAAGTATCTTAAAACCTATGGATTGCTATGTCTCCGAAAGAGAATCAAGCATGTGTACAGGGGCATAAACGCAGCAGTGATAGGATTGGAGAGGTTCGTGAGCAAATGAAGACCCTTTGAAGTCATATTGCATGGTACCCATTCCACGGGTTTCAACTACCCAGGTTTAAGGTATTCTTCCTTCAGCTAAAACATGCATGTGGAACCTAGAGTATGATCAACCATGTGATCGGGAGACGTGTTCAAATATGTCTCAGTTTTCGTACGCTGGTACTCGGGTGCAACATTCCAGATGCTTTACTAACACTCTCCCCACTTGGAGAGTCAGTCCCTTTAACCTCCTGTTTGGTCCAGTTTGCAATTTCTGCGGAAGATGAACAGGAATAGCGAGAACCAATGAGAGACTAGGTGGAGGTGTCTGGATGGGCAAATTTAACTCTCATTTCCCACCAGGAAGAGGAATTAACCAAAGGCTCAGCGTGCCGTGCCAGAACCAGATTAGGGCCTGAAGACATCCTGCGGTGTTGCGGCCAGGTCACAAGAAAGCGAGTTGAAGAAAGGAGCTCAGGGGCACTGTAATTCACAAACCTGCAGAGTGATAAATGACAGCTATCGTCCAAAAATAGACTGAAGTAAGGCTGCCAAGAGGACTTGAAAGTGGGGCAGAATTGCAGGAAACCGATTTCAGGAGGTAGACTGGAATTGCATTGAAAGCATAGGAAAAGAGGCAGAACGTCCACAATGATGCACTTGGCCAAAAAGGGCGTATGCGTTTTTTCCTGAATATATTCAGGAAAAAACGCATACGCCCTTTTTGGCCAACCAAGCAAGCTTGCAAAGGAAATCTGCACTACAATGAAGTCTCACTTCCCCCCGGTCAAAAGGGCCATCTGAAAAAAGTGTAAAATCCAGAAAGGCAGGACAGGCCATGGAGAACTGGGAGCCTTGTTATGCTGAAGGGCGGGATGTAAATTGCCAACAACCACTCGGGAGAAGTGTATGGTGTTTCCTGAAACATCTAAAAAACAAAGCAACAGAGCCTAGGGCAGTTCCACTTATGGTCCTATAGCATAGGGAATTTAAAATCAAAAAGACACAGCCACCCCAAAGTTTGGAACGGCTCTGTTTACAAGAACCTCGTTTACAGTACAAGTTCAACATCGCAGAAAGTGAAAAATGGATAAAAAAGTTGTGGTATTTACTTACAAAGCAATATTACTCAGCAATGAAATCTGTGTCATCAGGCCCTTAGCAGCACAATGAGTGGATTCAGGTATGATGATTCTAACTGAAATAAGTCACACAGAAAAAGAAACATCATAAGATATCAGTAATACACGGAATGGAAACTTGGCTACACAGGAACTGAATTACAGAACAGAACAGGGTCTCAAATTTAGAAAACCAACTTATGCTTGCTTAAGGGGAAAGGTGAGTTGGGGTGCTGCATAAAACCAGAGATTGAAATGAGCACAGATAAAGTTCCTTAAGCCAAATATGGAATAGACAAGAGCTACTCCTTGCTCAACGAAATGGACTCAACACCGCATATTAAACGCCTAAGAATGTACCTGACTAGTAAGTATCTTAAAACCTATGGATTGCTATGTCTCCGAAAGAGAATCAAGCATGTGTACAGGGGCATAAATGCAGCAGTGATAGGATTGGAGATGTTCGGTGAGCAAATGAAGAGCCTTTGAAGTCATATTGCATGGTACCCATTCCACGGGTTTCAACTACCCACGTTTAAGGTATTCTTCCTTCAGCTAAAATATGCATGTGGAACCCAGAGTATGATCAACCATGTGATCGGGAGACGTGTTCAAATATATCTCAGTTTTCGTACCCTGGTACTCGGGTGCAACATTCCAGACGCTTTACTAACACTCTCCCGACTTGGAGAGTCAGTCCCTTTAACCTCCTGTTTGGCCCAGTTTGCAATTTCTGCGGAAGATGAACAGGAATAGCGAGAACCAATGAGAGACTAGCTGGAGGTGTCTGGACGGGCAAATTTAACTCTCATTTCCCACCAGGAAGAGGAATTAACCAAAGGCTCAGCGTGCCGTGCCGGAACCAGATTAGGGCCTGAAGCCATCCTGCGGTGTTGCGGCCAGGTCACAAGAAAGCCAGTTGAAGAAAGGAGCTCAGGGGCACTGTAATTCACAAACCTGCAGAGTTATAAATGACAGCTATCGTCCAAAAATACACTGAAGTAAGGCTGCCAAGAGGACTTGAAAGCGGGGCAGAATTGCAGGAAACCGATTTCAGGAGGTAGACTGGAATTGCATTGAAAGCATAGGAAAAGAGGCAGAACGTCCACAATGATGCACTTGGCCAAAAAGGGCGTATGCGTTTTTTCCTGAATATATTCAGGAAAAAACGCATACGCCCTTTTTGGCCAACCAAGCAAGCTTGCAAAGGAAATCTGCACTACAATGAAGTCTCACTTCCCCCCGGTCAAAAGGGCCATCTGAAAAAAGTGTAAAATCCAGAAAGGCAGGACAGGCCATGGAGAACTGGGAGCCTTGTTATGCTGAAGGGCGGGATGTAAATTGCCAACAACCACTCAGGAGAAGTGTATGGTGTTTCCTGAAACATCTAAAAAACAAAGCAACAGAGCCTAGGGCACTGCCACTTATGGTCCTATAGCTTAGGGAAATTAAAATCAAAAAGACACAGCCACCCCAAAGTTTGGAACGGCTCTGTTTACAAGAACCTCGTTTACAGTACAAGTTCAACATCGCAGAAAGTGAAAAATGGATAAAAAAGTTGTGGTATTTACTTACAAAGCAATATCACTCAGCAATGAAATCTGTGTCATCAGGCCCTTAGCAGCACAATGAGTGGATTCAGGTATGATGATTCTAACTGAAATAAGTCACACAGAAAAAGAAACATCATAAGATATCAGTAATACACGGAATGGAAACTTGGTTACACAGGAACTGAATTACAGAACAGAACAGGGTCTCAAATTTAGAAAACCAACTTATGCTTGCTTAAGGGTAAAGGTGAGTTGGGGTGCTGAATAAAACCAGAGATTGAAATGAGCACAGATAAAGTTCCTTAAGCCAAATATGGAATAGACAAGAGCTACTCCTTGCTCAACAAAATGGACTCAACACCCCATATTAAACGCCTAAGAATGTTCCTGACTAGTAAGTATCTTAAAACCTATGGATTGCTATGTCTCCGAAAGAGAATCAAGCATGTGTACAGGGGCATAAACGCAGCAGTGATAGGATTGGAGAGGTTCGTGAGCAAATGAAGACCCTTTGAAGTCATATTGCATGGTACCCATTCCACGGGTTTCAACTACCCAGGTTTAAGGTATTCTTCCTTCAGCTAAAACATGCATGTGGAACCTAGAGTATGATCAACCATGTGATCGGGAGACGTGTTCAAATATGTCTCAGTTTTCGTACGCTGGTACTCGGGTGCAACATTCCAGATGCTTTACTAACACTCTCCCCACTTGGAGAGTCAGTCCCTTTAACCTCCTGTTTGGTCCAGTTTGCAATTTCTGCGGAAGATGAACAGGAATAGCGAGAACCAATGAGAGACTAGGTGGAGGTGTCTGGATGGGCAAATTTAACTCTCATTTCCCACCAGGAAGAGGAATTAACCAAAGGCTCAGCGTGCCGTGCCAGAACCAGATTAGGGCCTGAAGACATCCTGCGGTGTTGCGGCCAGGTCACAAGAAAGCGAGTTGAAGAAAGGAGCTCAGGGGCACTGTAATTCACAAACCTGCAGAGTGATAAATGACAGCTATCGTCCAAAAATAGACTGAAGTAAGGCTGCCAAGAGGACTTGAAAGTGGGGCAGAATTGCAGGAAACCGATTTCAGGAGGTAGACTGGAATTGCATTGAAAGCATAGGAAAAGAGGCAGAACGTCCACAATGATGCACTTGGCCAAAAAGGGCGTATGCGTTTTTTCCTGAATATATTCAGGAAAAAACGCATACGCCCTTTTTGGCCAACCAAGCAAGCTTGCAAAGGAAATCTGCACTACAATGAAGTCTCACTTCCCCCCGGTCAAAAGGGCCATCTGAAAAAAGTGTAAAATCCAGAAAGGCAGGACAGGCCATGGAGAACTGGGAGCCTTGTTATGCTGAAGGGCGGGATGTAAATTGCCAACAACCACTCGGGAGAAGTGTATGGTGTTTCCTGAAACATCTAAAAAACAAAGCAACAGAGCCTAGGGCAGTTCCACTTATGGTCCTATAGCATAGGGAATTTAAAATCAAAAAGACACAGCCACCCCAAAGTTTGGAACGGCTCTGTTTACAAGAACCTCGTTTACAGTACAAGTTCAACATCGCAGAAAGTGAAAAATGGATAAAAAAGTTGTGGTATTTACTTACAAAGCAATATTACTCAGCAATGAAATCTGTGTCATCAGGCCCTTAGCAGCACAATGAGTGGATTCAGGTATGATGATTCTAACTGAAATAAGTCACACAGAAAAAGAAACATCATAAGATATCAGTAATACACGGAATGGAAACTTGGCTACACAGGAACTGAATTACAGAACAGAACAGGGTCTCAAATTTAGAAAACCAACTTATGCTTGCTTAAGGGGAAAGGTGAGTTGGGGTGCTGCATAAAACCAGAGATTGAAATGAGCACAGATAAAGTTCCTTAAGCCAAATATGGAATAGACAAGAGCTACTCCTTGCTCAACGAAATGGACTCAACACCGTATATTAAATGCCTAAGAATGTACCTGACTAGTAAGTATCTTAAAACCTATGGATTGCTATGTCTCCGAAAGAGAATCAAGCATGTGTACAGGGGCATAAATGCAGCAGTGATAGGATTGGAGATGTTCGGTGAGCAAATGAAGAGCCTTTGAAGTCATATTGCATGGTACCCATTCCACGGGTTTCAACTACCCACGTTTAAGGTATTCTTCCTTCAGCTAAAATATGCATGTGGAACCCAGAGTATGATCAACCATGTGATCGGGAGACGTGTTCAAATATATCTCAGTTTTCGTACCCTGGTACTCGGGTGCAACATTCCAGACGCTTTACTAACACTCTCCCGACTTGGAGAGTCAGTCCCTTTAACCTCCTGTTTGGCCCAGTTTGCAATTTCTGCGGAAGATGAACAGGAATAGCGAGAACCAATGAGAGACTAGCTGGAGGTGTCTGGACGGGCAAATTTAACTCTCATTTCCCACCAGGAAGAGGAATTAACCAAAGGCTCAGCGTGCCGTGCCGGAACCAGATTAGGGCCTGAAGCCATCCTGCGGTGTTGCGGCCAGGTCACAAGAAAGCCAGTTGAAGAAAGGAGCTCAGGGGCACTGTAATTCACAAACCTGCAGAGTTATAAATGACAGCTATCGTCCAAAAATAGACTGAAGTAAGGCTGCCAAGAGGACTTGAAAGCGGGGCAGAATTGCAGGAAACCGATTTCAGGAGGTAGACTGGAATTGCATTGAAAGCATAGGAAAAGAGGCAGAACGTCCACAATGATGCACTTGGCCAAAAAGGGCGTATGCGTTTTTTCCTGAATATATTCAGGAAAAAACGCATACGCCCTTTTTGGCCAACCAAGCAAGCTTGCAAAGGAAATCTGCACTACAATGAAGTCTCACTTCCCCCCGGTCAAAAGGGCCATCTGAAAAAAGTGTAAAATCCAGAAAGGCAGGACAGGCCATGGAGAACTGGGAGCCTTGTTATGCTGAAGGGCGGGATGTAAATTGCCAACAACCACTCAGGAGAAGTGTATGGTGTTTCCTGAAACATCTAAAAAACAAAGCAACAGAGCCTAGGGCACTGCCACTTATGGTCCTATAGCTTAGGGAAATTAAAATCAAAAAGACACAGCCACCCCAAAGTTTGGAACGGCTCTGTTTACAAGAACCTCGTTTACAGTACAAGTTCAACATCGCAGAAAGTGAAAAATGGATAAAAAAGTTGTGGTATTTACTTACAAAGCAATATCACTCAGCAATGAAATCTGTGTCATCAGGCCCTTAGCAGCACAATGAGTGGATTCAGGTATGATGATTCTAACTGAAATAAGTCACACAGAAAAAGAAACATCATAAGATATCAGTAATACACGGAATGGAAACTTGGCTACACAGGAACTGAATTACAGAACAGAACAGGGTCTCAAATTTAGAAAACCAACTTATGCTTGCTTAAGGGTAAAGGTGAGTTGGGGTGCTGCATAAAACCAGAGATTGAAATGAGCACAGATAAAGTTCCTTAAGCCAAATATGGAATAGACAAGAGCTACTCCTTGCTCAACAAAATGGACTCAACACCCCATATTAAACGCCTAAGAATGTTCCTGACTAGTAAGTATCTAAAAAACCTATGGATTGCTATGTCTCCGAAAGAGAATCAAGCATGTGTACAGGGGCATAAACGCAGCAGTGATAGGATTGGAGAGGTTCGTGAGCAAATGAAGACCCTTTGAAGTCATATTGCATGGTACCCATTCCACGGGTTTCAACTACCCAGGTTTAAGGTATTCTTCCTTCAGCTAAAACATGCATGTGGAACCTAGAGTATGATCAACCATGTGATCGGGAGACGTGTTCAAATATGTCTCAGTTTTCGTACGCTGGTACTCGGGTGCAACATTCCAGACGCTTTACTAACACTCTCCCCACTTGGAGAGTCAGTCCCTTTAACCTCCTGTTTGGCCCAGTTTGCAATTTCTGCGGAAGATGAACAGGAATAGCGAGAACCAATGAGAGACTAGCTGGAGGTGTCTGGACGGGCAAATTTAACTCTCATTTCCCACCAGGAAGAGGAATTAACCAAAGGCTCAGCGTGCCGTGCCGGAACCAGATTAGGGCCTGAAGCCATCTTGCGGTGTTGCGGCCAGGTCACAAGAAACCAGTTGAAGAAAGGAGCTCAGGGGCACTGTAATTCACAAACCTGCAGAGTTATAAATGACAGCTATCGTCCAAAAATAGACTGAAGTAAGGCTGCCAAGAGGACTTGAAAGCGGGGCAGAATTGCAGGAAACCGATTTCAGGAGGTAGACTGGAATTGCATTTCAAGCATAGGAAAAGAGGCAGAACGTCCACAATGATGCACTTGGCCAAAAAGGGCGTATGCGTTTTTTCCTGAATATATTCAGGAAAAAACGCATACGCCCTTTTTGGCCAACCAAGCAAGCTTGCAAAGGAAATCTGCACTACAATGAAGTCTCACTTCCCCCCGGTCAAAAGGGCCATCTGAAAAAAGTGTAAAATCCAGAAAGGCAGGACAGGCCATGGAGAACTGGGAGCCTTGTTATGCTGAAGGGCGGGATGTAAATTGCCAACAACCACTCAGGAGAAGTGTATGGTGTTTCCTGAAACATCTAAAAAACAAAGCAACAGAGCCTAGGGCACTGCCACTTATGGTCCTATAGCTTAGGGAAATTAAAATCAAAAAGACACAGCCACCCCAAAGTTTGGAACGGCTCTGTTTACAAGAACCTCGTTTACAGTACAAGTTCAACATCGCAGAAAGTGAAAAATGGAGAAAGAAGATGTGGTATTCACTTACAAAGCAATATCACTCAGCAATGAAATCTGTGTCATCAGGCCCTTAGCAGCACAATGAGTGGATTCAGGTATGATGATTCTAACTGAAATAAGTCACACAGAAAAAGAAACATCATAAGATATCAGTAATACACGGAATGGAAACTTGGCTACACAGGAACTGAATTACAGAACAGAACAGGGTCTCAAATTTAGAAAACCAACTTATGCTTGCTTAAGGGGAAAGGTGAGTTGGGGTGCTGCATAAAACCAGAGATTGAAATGAGCACAGATAAAGTTCCTTAAGCCAAATATGGAATAGACTAGAGCTACTCCTTGCTCAACAAAATGGACTCAACACCCCATATTAAACGCCTAAGAATGTTCCTGACTAGTAAGTATCTTAAAACCTATGGATTGCTATGTCTCCGAAAGAGAATCAAGCATGTGTACAGGGGCATAAACGCAGCAGTGATAGGATTGGAGAGGTTCGTGAGCAAATGAAGACCCTTTGAAGTCATATTGCATGGTACCCATTCCACGGGTTTCAACTACCCAGGTTTAAGGTATTCTTCCTTCAGCTAAAACATGCATGTGGAACCCAGAGTATGATCAACCATGTGATCGGGAGACGTGTTCAAATATGTCTCAGTTTTCGTACGCTGGTACTCGGGTGCAACATTCCAGACGCTTTACTAACACTCTCCCCACTTGGAGAGTCAGTCCCTTTAACCTCCTGTTTGGCCCAGTTTGCAATTTCTGTGGAAGATGAACAGGAATAGCGAGAACCAATGAGAGACTAGGTGGAGGTGTCTGGATGGGCAAATTTAACTCTCATTTCCCACCAGGAAGAGGAATTAACCAAAGGCTCAGCGTGCCGTGCCAGAACCAGATTAGGGCCTGAAGACATCCTGCGGTGTTGCGGCCAGCTCAAAAGAAAGCGAGTTGAAGAAAGGAGCTCAGGGGCACTGTAATTCACAAACCTGCAGAGTTATAAATGACAGCTATCGTCCAAAAATAGACTGAAGTAAGGCTGCCAAGAGGACTTGAAAGCGGGGCAGAATTGCAGGAAACCGATTTCAGGAGGTAGACTGGAATTGCATTGAAAGCATAGGAAAAGAGGCAGAACGTCCACAATGATGCACTTGGCCAAAAAGGGCGTATGCGTTTTTTCCTGAATATATTCAGGAAAAAACGCATACGCCCTTTTTGGCCAACCAAGCAAGCTTGCAAAGGAAATCTGCACTACAATGAAGTCTCACTTCCCCCCGGTCAAAAGGGCCATCTGAAAAAAGTGTAAAATCCAGAAAGGCAGGACAGGCCATGGAGAACTGGGAGCCTTGTTATGCTGATGGGCGGGATGTAAATTGCCAACAGACACTCAGGAGAAGTGTATGGTGTTTCCTGAAACATCTAAAAAACAAAGCAACAGAGCCTAGGGCACTTCCACTTATGGTCCTATAGCTTAGGGAAATTAAAATCAAAAAGACACAGCCACCCCAACGTTTGGGACGCCTCTGTTTACAAGAACCTCGTTTACCGTACAAGTTCAATATCACAGAAAGTGAAAAATGGATAAAGAACTTGTGGTACTTACGTACAATGCAGTATCACTCAGCAATGAAATCTATGTCATCAGGCCCGTAGCAGCATAATGAGTAGATTCAGGTACGATGATTCTAACTGAAATAAGTCACACAGAAAAAGAAACATCATAAGATATCACTAATACACGGAATGTAAACTTGGCTACACAGGAACTGAATTCCAAAACAGAACAGGTCCTCAAATTTAGAAAACCAACTTATGCTTGCTTAAGGGGAAAGGTGAGTTGGGTTGCTGCATAAAACCAGAGATTGAAATGAGCACAGATAAAGTTCCTTAAGCCAAATATGGAATAGACAAGAGTTACTCCTTGCTCAACGAAATGGACTCAACACCGCATATTAAACGCCTAAGAATGTACCTGACTAGTAAGTATCTTAAAACCTATGGATTGCTATGTCTCCGAAAGAGAATCAAGCATGTGTACAGGGGCATAAACGCAGCAGTGATAGGATTGGAGAGGTTCGGTGAGCAAATGAAGACCCTTTGAAGTCTTATTGCATGGTACCCATTCCACGGGTTTCAACTACCCAGGTTTTAGGTATTCTTCCTTCAGCTAAAACATGCATGTGGAACCCAGAGTATGATCAACCATGTGATTGGGAAACGTGTTCAAATATGTCTCAGTTTTCCTCCCCTGGTACTCGGGTGCAACATTCCAGACGCTTTACTAACACTCTCCCCACCTGGAGAGTCAGCGCCTTTAACCTCCTGTTTGGCACAGTTTGCAATTTCTGCGGAAGATGAACAGGAATAGCGAGAACAAATGAGAGGCTAGCTGGAGGTGTCTGGACGGGCAAATTTAACTCTCATTTCCCACCAGGAAGAGGAAATAACCAAAGGCTCAGCGTGCCGTGCCAGAACCAGATTAGGGCCTGAAGCCATGCTGCGGTGTTGCGGCCAGGTCACAAGAAAGCGAGTTGAAGAAAGGAGCTCAGGGGCACTGTAATTCACAAACCTGCAGAGTTATAAATGACAGCTATCGTCCAAAAATAGACTGAAGTAAGGCTGCCAAGAGGACTTGAAAGCGGGGCAGAATTGCAGGAAACCGATTTCAGGAGGTAGACTGGAATTGCATTGAAAGCATAGGAAAAGAGGCAGAACGTCCACAATGATGCACTTGGCCAAAAAGTGTGTATGCGTTTTTTCCTGAATATATTCAGGAAAAAACGCATACGCCCTTTTTGGCCAACCAAGCAAGCTTGCAAAGGAAATCTGCACTACAATGAAGTCTCACTTCCCCCCGGTCAAAAGGGCCATCTGAAAAAAGTGTAAAATCCAGAAAGGCAGGACAGGCCATGGAGAACTGGGAGCCTTGTTATGCTGATGGGCGGGATGTAAATTGCCAACAACCACTCGGGAGAAGTGTATGGTGTTTCCTGAAACATGTAAAAAACAAAGCAACAGAACCTAGGGCACTTCCACTTATGGTCCTATAGCATAGGGAATTTAAAATCAAAAAGACACAGCCACCCCAAAGTTTGGAACGGCTCTGTTTACAAGAACCTCGTTTACAGTACAAGTTCAACATCGCAGAAAGTGAAAAATGGGTAAAGAAGTTGTGGTATTTACTTACAAAGCAATATCACTCAACAATGAAATCTGTGTCATCAGGCCCTTAGCAGCACAATGAGTGGATTCAGGTATGATGATTCTAACTGAAATAAGTCACACAGAAAAAGAAACATCATAAGATATCAGTAATACACGGAATGTAAACTTGGCTACACAGGAACTGAATTACAGAACAGAACAGGGTCTCAAATTTAGAAAACCAACTTATGCTTGCTTAAGGGTAAAGGTGAGTTGGGGTGCTGCATAAAACCAGAGATTGAAATGAGCACAGATAAAGTTCCTTAAGCCAAATATGGAATAGACAAGAGCTACTCCTTGCTCAACGAAATGAACTCAACACCCCATATTAAACGCCTAAGAATGTACCTGACTAGTAAGTATCTTAAAACCTATGGATTGCTATGTCTCCGAAAGAGAATCAAGCATGTGTACAGGGGCATAAACGCAGCAGTGATAGGATTGGAGAGGTTCGTGAGCAAATGAAGACCCTTTGAAGTCATATTGCATGGTACCCATTACACGGGTTTCAACTACCCAGGTTTTATGTATTCTTCCTTCAGCTAAAACATGCATGTGGAACCTAGAGTATGATCAACCATGTGATCGGGAGACGTGTTCAAATATGTCTCAGTTTTCGTACCCTGGTACTCGGGTGCAACATTCCAGATGCTTTACTAACACTCTCCCGACTTGGAGAGTCAGTCCCTTTAACCTCCTGTTTGGCCCAGTTTGCAATTTCTGCGGAAGATGAACAGGAATAGCGAGAACCAATGAGAGGCTAGCTGGAGGTGTCTGGACGGGCAAATTTAACTCTCATTTCCCACCAGGAAGAGGAATTAACCAAAGGCACAGCGTGCCGTGCCGGAACCAGATTAGGGCCTGAAGACATCCAGCGGTGTTGCGGCCAGCTCAAAAGAAAGCGAGTTGAAGAAAGGAGCTCAGGGGCACTGTAATTCACAAACCTGCAGAGTTATAAATGACAGCTATCGTCCAAAAATAGACTGAAGTAAGGCTGCCAAGAGGACTTGAAAGCGGGGCAGAATTGCAGGAAACCGATTTCAGGAGGTAGACTGGAATTGCATTGAAAGCATAGGAAAAGAGGCAGAACGTCCACAATGATGCACTTGGCCAAAAAGGGCGTATGCGTTTTTTCCTGAATATATTCAGGAAAAAACGCATACGCCCTTTTTGGCCAACCAAGCAAGCTTGCAAAGGAAATCTGCACTACAATGAAGTCTCACTTCCCCCCGGTCAAAAGGGCCATCTGAAAAAAGTGTAAAATCCAGAAAGGCAGGACAGGCCATGGAGAACTGGGAGCCTTGTTATGCTGATGGGCGGGATGTAAATTACCAACAGACACTCAGAAGAAGTGTATGGTGTTTCCTGAAACATCTAAAAAACAAAGCAACAGAGCCTAGGGCACTGCCACTTATGGTCCTATAGCTTAGGGAAATTAAAATCAAAAAGACACAGCCACCCCAAAGTTTGGGACGCCTCTGTTTACAAGAACCTCGTTTACAGTACAAGTTCAACATCGCAGAAAGTGAAAAATGGATAAAGAAGTTGTGGTATTTACTTACAAAGCAATATCACTCAGCAATGAAATCTATGTCATCAGGCCCTTAGCAGCACAATGAGTGGATTCAGGTATGATGATTCTAACTGAAATAAGTCACACAGAAAAAGAAACATCATAAGATATCAGTAATACACGGAATGGAAACTTGGCTACACAGGAACTGAATTACAGAACAGAACAGGGTCTCAAATTTAGAAAACCAACTTATGCTTGCTTAAGGGGAAAGGTGAGTTGGGGTGCTGCATAAAACCAGAGATTGAAATGAGCACAGATAAAGTTCCTTAAGCCAAATATGGAATAGACAAGAGCTACTCCTTGCTCAACGAAATGGACTCAACACCCCATATTAAACGCCTAAGAATGTACCTGACTAGTAAGTATCTTAAAACCTATGGATTGCTATGTCTCCGAAAGAGAATCAAGCATGTGTACAGGGGCATAAACGCAGCAGTGATAGGATTGGAGAGGTTCGTGAGCAAATGAAGACCCTTTGAAGTCATATTGCATGGTACCCATTCCACGGGTTTCAACTACCCAGGTTTAAGGTATTCTTCCTTCAGCTAAAACATGCATGTGGAACCTACAGTATGATCAACCATGTGATCGGGAGACGTGTTCAAATATGTCTCAGTTTTCGTACCCTGGTACTCGGATGCAACATTCCAGACGCTTTACTAACACTCTCCCGACTTGGAGAGTCAGTCCCTTTAACCTCCTGTTTGGCCCAGTTTGCAATTTCTGTGGAAGATGAACAGGAATAGCGAGAACCAATGAGAGACTAGCTGGAGGTGTCTGGAAGGGCAAATTTAACTCTCATTTCCCACCAGGAAGAGGAAATAACCAAAGGCTCAGTGTGCCGTGCTGGAACCAGATTAGGGCCTGAAGCCATCCTGCGGTGTTGCGGCCAGGTCACAAGAAAGCGAGTTGAAGAAGGGAGCTCAGGGGCACTGTAATTCACAAACCTGCAGAGTTATAAATGACAGCTATCGTCCAAAAATATACTGAAGTAAGGCTGCCAAGAGGACTTGAAAGCGGGGCAGAATTGCAGGAAACCAATTTCAGGAGGTAGACTGGAATTGCATTGAAAGCATAGGAAAAGAGGCAGAACGTCCACAATGATGCACTTGGCCAAAAAGGGCGTATGCGTTTTTTCCTGAATATATTCAGGAAAAAACGCATACGCCCTTTTTGGCCAACCAAGCAAGCTTGCAAAGGAAATCTGCACTACAATGAAGTCTCACTTCCCCCCGGTCAAAAGGGCCATCTGAAAAAAGTGTAAAATCCAGAAAGGCAGGACAGGCCATGGAGAACTGGGAGCCTTGTTATGCTGATGGGCGGGATGTAAATTACCAACAGACACTCAGGAGAAGTGTATGGTGTTTCCTGAAACATCTAAAAAACAAAGCAACAGAGCCTAGGGCACTGCCACTTATGGTCCTATAGCTTAGGGAAATTAAAATCAAAAAGACACAGCCACCCCAAAGTTTGGGACGCCTCTGTTTACAAGAACCTCGTTTACAGTACAAGTTCAACATCGCAGAAAGTGAAAAATGGATAAAGAAGTTGTGGTATTTACTTACAAAGCAATATCACTCAGCAATGAAATCTATGTCATCAGGCCCTTAGCAGCACAATGAGTGGATTCAAGTATGATGATTCTAACTGAAATAAGTCACACAGAAAAAGAAACATCATAAGATATCAGTAATACACGGAATGTAAACTTGGCTACACAGGAACTGAAATACAGAACAGAAGAGTGTCTCAAATTTAGAAAACCAACTTATGCTTGCTTAAGGGTAAAGGTGAGTTGGGGTGCTGCATAAAACCAGAGATTGAAATGAGCACAGATAAAGTTCCTTAAGCCAAATATGGAATAGACAAGAGTTACTCCTTGCTCAACGAAATGGACTCAACACCGCATATTAAACGCCTAAGAATGTACCTGACTAGTAAGTATCTTAAAACCTATGGATTGCTATGTCTCCGAAAGAGAATCAAGCATGTGTACAGGGGCATAAACGCAGCAGTGATAGGATTGGAGAGGTTCGGTGAGCAAATGAAGACCCTTTGAAGTCTTATTGCATGGTACCCATTCCACGGGTTTCAACTACCAAGGTTTTAGGTATTCTTCCTTCAGCTAAAACATGCATGTGGAACCCAGAGTATGATCAACCATGTGATTGGGAAACGTGTTCAAATATGTCTCAGTTTTCCTCCCCTGGTACTCGGGTGCAACATTCCAGACGCTTTACTAACACTCTCCCCACCTGGAGAGTCAGCGCCTTTAACCTCCTGTTTGGCACAGTTTGCAATTTCTGCGGAAGATGAACAGGAATAGCGAGAACAAATGAGAGGCTAGCTGGAGGTGTCTGGACGGGCAAATTTAACTCTCATTTCCCACCAGGAAGAGGAAATAACCAAAGGCTCAGCGTGCCGTGCCAGAACCAGATTAGGGCCTGAAGCCATGCTGCGGTGTTGCGGCCAGGTCACAAGAAAGCGAGTTGAAGAAAGGAGCTCAGGGGCACTGTAATTCACAAACCTGCAGAGTTATAAATGACAGCTATCGTCCAAAAATAGACTGAAGTAAGGCTGCCAAGAGGACTTGAAAGCGGGGCAGAATTGCAGGAAACCGATTTCAGGAGGTAGACTGGAATTGCATTGAAAGCATAGGAAAAGAGGCAGAACGTCCACAATGATGCACTTGGCCAAAAAGTGTGTATGCGTTTTTTCCTGAATATATTCAGGAAAAAACGCATACGCCCTTTTTGGCCAACCAAGCAAGCTTGCAAAGGAAATCTGCACTACAATGAAGTCTCACTTCCCCCCGGTCAAAAGGGCCATCTGAAAAAAGTGTAAAATCCAGAAAGGCAGGACAGGCCATGGAGAACTGGGAGCCTTGTTATGCTGATGGGCGGGATGTAAATTACCAACAGACACTCAGAAGAAGTGTATGGTGTTTCCTGAAACATCTAAAAAACAAAGCAACAGAGCCTAGGGCACTGCCACTTATGGTCCTATAGCTTAGGGAAATTAAAATCAAAAAGACACAGCCACCCCAAAGTTTGGGACGCCTCTGTTTACAAGAACCTCGTTTACAGTACAAGTTCAACATCGCAGAAAGTGAAAAATGGATAAAGAAGTTGTGGTATTTACTTACAAAGCAATATCACTCAGCAATGAAATCTATGTCATCAGGCCCTTAGCAGCACAATGAGTGGATTCAGGTATGATGATTCTAACTGAAATAAGTCACACAGAAAAAGAAACATCATAAGATATCAGTAATACACGGAATGGAAACTTGGCTACACAAGAACTGAATTACAGAACAGAACAGGGTCTCAAATTTAGAAAACCAACTTATGCTTGCTTAAGGGGAAAGGTGAGTTGGGGTGCTGCATAAAACCAGAGATTGAAATGAGCACAGATAAAGTTCCTTAAGCCAAATATGGAATAGACAAGAGCTACTCCTTGCTCAACGAAATGGACTCAACACCCCATATTAAACGCCTAAGAATGTACCTGACTAGTAAGTATCTTAAAACCTATGGATTGCTATGTCTCCGAAAGAGAATCAAGCATGTGTACAGGGGCATAAACGCAGCAGTGATAGGATTGGAGAGGTTCGTGAGCAAATGAAGACCCTTTGAAGTCATATTGCATGGTACCCATTCCACGGGTTTCAACTACCCAGGTTTAAGGTATTCTTCCTTCAGCTAAAACATGCATGTGGAACCTACAGTATGATCAACCATGTGATCGGGAGACGTGTTCAAATATGTCTCAGTTTTCGTACCCTGGTACTCGGGTGCAACATTCCAGACGCTTTACTAACACTCTCCCGACTTGGAGAGTCAGTCCCTTTAACCTCCTGTTTGGCCCAGTTTGCAATTTCTGTGGAAGATGAACAGGAATAGCGAGAACCAATGAGAGACTAGCTGGAGGTGTCTGGAAGGGCAAATTTAACTCTCATTTCCCACCAGGAAGAGGAAATAACCAAAGGCTCAGTGTGCCGTGCTGGAACCAGATTAGGGCCTGAAGCCATCCTGCGGTGTTGCGGCCAGGTCACAAGAAAGCGAGTTGAAGAAGGGAGCTCAGGGGCACTGTAATTCACAAACCTGCAGAGTTATAAATGACAGCTATCGTCCAAAAATATACTGAAGTAAGGCTGCCAAGAGGACTTGAAAGCGGGGCAGAATTGCAGGAAACCGATTTCAGGAGGTAGACTGGAATTGCATTGAAAGCATAAGAAAAGAGGCAGAACGTCCACAATGATGCACTTGGCCAAAAAGGGCGTATGCGTTTTTTCCTGAATATATTAAGGAAAAAACGCATACGCCCTTTTTGGCCAACCAAGCAAACTTGCAAAGGAAATCTGCACTACAATGAAGTCTCACTTCCCCCCGGTCAAAAGGGCCATCTGAAAAAAGTGTAAAATCCAGAAAGGCAGGACAGGCCATGGAGAACTGGGAGCCTTGTTATGCTGATGGGCGGGATGTAAATTGCCAACAGACACTCCGGAGAAGTGTATGGTGTTTCCTGAAACATCTAAAAAACAAAGCAACAGAGCCTAGGGCACTTCCACTTATGGTCCTATAGCTTAGGGAAATTAAAATCAAAAAGACACAGCCACCGCAAAGTTTGGGACGCCTCTGTTTACAAGAACCTCGTTTACCGTACAAGTTCAATATCACAGAAAGTGAAAAATGGATAAAGAACTTGTGGTACTTACGTACAATGCAGTATCACTCAGCAATGAAATCTATGTCATCAGGCCCGTAGAAGCATAATGAGTAGATTCAGGTACGATGATTCTAACTGAAATAAGTCACACAGAAAAAGAAACATCATAAGATATCAGTAATACACGGAATGTAAACTTGGCTACACAGGAACTGAATTCCAAAACAGAACAGGTTCTCAAATTTAGAAAACCAACTTATGCTTGCTTAAGGGGAAAGGTGAGCTGGGTTGCTGTATAAAACCAGAGATTGAAATGAGCACAGATAAAGTTCCTTAAGCCAAATATGGAATAGACAAGAGCTACTCCTTGCTCAACAAAATGGACTCAACACCGCATATTAAACGCCTAAGAATGTACCTGACTAGTAAGTATCTTAAAACCTAGGGATTGCTATGTCTCCGAAAGAGAATCAAGCATGTGTACAGGGGCATAAACGCAGCAGTGATAGGATTGGAGAGGTTCGGTGAGCAAATGAAGACCCTTTGAAGTCATATTGCATGGTACCCATTCCACGGGTTTCAACTACCCAGGTTTTAGGTATTCTTCCTTCAGCTAAAACATGCATGTGGAACCCAGAGTATGATCAACCATGTGATCGGGAGACGTGTTCAAATATGTCTCAGTTTTCCTCCCCTGGTACTCGGGTGCAACATTCCAGACGCTTTACTAACACTCTCCCCACTTGGAGAGTCAGCGCCTTTAACCTCCTGTTTGGCCCAGTTTGCAATTTCTGCGGAAGATGAACAGGAATAGCGAGAACCAATTAGAGACTAGCTGGAGGTGTCTGGACGGGCAAATTTAACTCTCATTTCCCACCAGGAAGAGGAATTAACCAAAGGCTCAGCGTGCCGTGCCAGAACCAGATTAGGGCCTGAAGCCATCCTGCGGTGTTGCGGCCAGGTCACAAGAAAGCGAGTTGAAGAAAGGAGCTCAGGGGCACTGTAATTCACAAACCTGCAGAGTTATAAATGACAGCTATCGTCCAAAAATAGACTGAAGTAAGGCTGCCAAGAGGACTTGAAAGCGGGGCAGAATTGCAGGAAACCCATTTCAGGAGGTAGACTGGAATTGCATTGAAAGCATAGGAAAAGAGGCAGAACGTCCACAATGATGCACTTGGCCAAAAAGGGCGTATGCGTTTTTTCCTGAATATATTCAGGAAAAAACGCATACGCCCTTTTTGGCCAACCAAGCAAGCTTGCAAAGGAAATCTGCACTACAATGAAGTCTCACTTCCCCCCGGTCAAAAGGGCCATCTGAAAAAAGTGTAAAGTCCAGAAAGGCAGGACAGGCCATGGAGAACTGGGAGCCTTGTTATGCTGATGGGCGGGATGTAAATTGCCAACAGACACTTGGGAGAAGTGTATGGTGTTTCCTGAAACATCTAAAAAACAAAGCAACAGAGCCTAGGGCACTTCCACTTATGGTCCTATAGTTTAGGGAAATTAAAATCAAAAAGACACAGCCACCCCAAAGTTTGGAACGGCTCTGTTTACAAGAACCTCGTTTACAGTACAAGTTCAACATCGCAGAAAGTGAAAAATGGAGAAAGAAGTTGTGGTATTCACTTACAAAGCAATATCACTCAGCAATGAAATCTATGTCATCAGGCCCTTAGCAGCACAATGAGTGGATTCAGGTATGATGATTCTAACTGAAATAAGTCACACAGAAAAAGAAACATCATAAGATATCAGTAATACACAGAATGGAAACTTGGCTACACAGGAACTGAATTACAGAACAGAACAGGGTCTCAAATTCAGAAAACCAACTTATGCTTGCTTAAGGGTAAAGGTGAGTTGGGGTGCTGCATAAAACCAGAGATTGAAATGAGCACAGATAAAGTTCCTTAAGCCAAATATGGAATAGACAAGAGCTACTCCTTGCTCAACGAAATGGACTCAACACTGCATATTAAACGCCTAAGAATGTAACTGACTAGTAAGTATCTTAAAACCTATGGATTGCTATGTCTCCGAAAGAGAATCAAGCATGTGTACAGGGGCATAAACGCAGCAGTGATAGGATTGGAGAGGTTCGGTGAGCAAATGAAGACCCTTTGAAATCATATTGCATGGTACCCATTACACGGGTTTCAACTACCCAGGTTTAAGGTATTCTTCCTTCAGCTAAAACATGCATGTGGAACCTAGAGTATGATCAACCATGTGATCGGGAGACCTGTTCAAATATGTCTCAGTTTTCCTCCCCTGGTACTCGGGTGCAATATTCCAGACGCTTTACTAACACTCTCCCGACTTGGAGAGTCAGTCCCTTTAACCTCCTGTTTGGCCCAGTTTGCAATTTCTGCGGAAGATGAACAGGAATAGCGAGAACCAATGAGAGACTAGCTGGAGGTGTCTGGATGGGCAAATTTAACTCTCATTTCCCACCAGGAAGAGGAATTAACCAAAGGCTCAGGGTGCCGTGCCGGAACCAGATTAGGGCCTGAAGCCATCCTGCGGTGTTGCGGCCAGGTCACAAGAAAGCGAGTTGAAGAAAGGAGCTCAGGGGCACTGTAATTCACAAACCTGCAGAGTTATAAATGACAGCTATCGTCCAAAAATAGACTGAAGTAAGGCTGCCAAGAGGACTTGAAAGCAAGGCAGAATTGCAGGAAACCGATTTCAGGAGGTAGACTGGAATTGCATTGAAAGCTTAGGAAAAGAGGTCTAAGGTCCACAATGATGCACTTGGCCAAAAAGGGCGTATGCGTTTTTTCCTGAATATATTCAGGAAAAAACGCATACGCCCTTTTTGGCCAACCAAGCAAGCTTGCAAAGGAAATCTGCACTACAATGAAGTCTCACTTCCCCCTGGTCAAAAGGGCCATCTGAAAAAAGTATAAAATCCAGAAAGGCAGGACAGGCCATGGAGAACTGGGAGCCTTGTTATGGTGATGGGCGGGATGTAAATTGCCAACAACCACTTGGGAGAAGTGTATGGTGTTTCCTGAAACATCTAAAAAACAAAGCAACAGAACCTAGGGCACTTCCACTTATGGTCCTATAGCTTAGGGAAATTAAAATCAAAAAGACACAGCCACCCCAAAGTTTGGGACGCCTCTGTTTACAAGAACCTCGTTTACAGTACAAGTTCAACATCGCAGAAAGTGAAAAATGGATAAAGAAGTTGTGGTATTCACTTACAAAGCAATATCACTCAGCAATGAAATCTATGTCATCAGGCCCGTAGCAGCATAATGAGTGTATTCAGGTACGATGATTCTAACTGAAATAAGTCACACAGAAAAAGAAACATCATAAGATATCACTAATACACGGAATGTAAACTTGGCTACACAGGAACTGCATTCCAAAACAGAACAGGGTCTCAAATTTAGAAAACCAACTTATGCTTGCTTAAGGGTAAAGGTGAGTTGGGGTGCTGCATAAAACCAGAGATTGAAATGAGCACAGATAAAGTTCCTTAAGCCAAATATGGAATAGACAAGAGCTACTCCTTGCTCAACGAAATGGACTCAACACCCCATATTAAACGCCTAAGAATGTACCTGACTAGTAAGTATCTTAAAACCTATGGATTGCTATGTCTCCAAAAGAGAATCAAGCGTGTGTACAGGGGCATAAACGCAGCAGTGATAGGGTTGGAGAGGTTCGGTGAGCAAATGAAGACCCTTTGAAGTCATATTGCATGGTACCCATTCCACGGGTTTCAACTACCCAGGTTTTAGGTATTCTTCCTTCAGCTAAAACATGCATGTGGAACCCAGAGTATGATCAACCATGTGATCGGGAGACGTGTTCAAATATGTCTCAGTTTTCCTCCCCTGGTACTCGGGTGGAACATTCCAGACGCTTTACTAACACTCTCCCCACTTGGAGAGTCAGCGCCTTTAACCTCCGGTTTGGCCCAGTTTGCAATTTCTGCGGAAGATGAACAGGAATAGCGAGAACCAATGAGAGGCTAGCTGGAGGTGTCTGGACGGGCAAATTTAACTCTCATTTCCCACCAGGAGGAGGAAATAACCAAAGGCTCAGCGTGCCGTGCCAGAACCAGATTAGGGCCTGAAGCCATCCTGCGGTGTTGCGGCCAGGTCACAAGAAAGCGAGTTGAAGAAAGGAGCTCAGGGGCACTGTAATTCACAAACCTGCAGAGTTATAAATGACAGCTATCGTCCAAAAATAGACTGAAGTAAGGCTGCCAAGAGGACTTGAAAGCGGGGCAGAATTGCAGGAAACCGATTTCAGGAGGTAGACTGGAATTGCATTGAAAGCATAGGAAAAGAGGCAGAACGTCCACAATGATGCACTTGGCCAAAAAGGGCGTATACGTTTTTTCCTGAATATATTCAGGAAAAAACGCATACGCCCTTTTTGGCCAACCAAGCAAACTTGCAAAGGAAAACTGCACTACAATGAAGTCTCACTTCCCCCCGGTCAAAAGGGCCATCTGAAAAAAGTGTAAAATCCAGAAAGGCAGGACAGGCCATGGAGAACTGGGAGCCTTGTTATGCTGATGGGCGGGATGTAAATTGCCAACAGACACTCAGGAGAAGTGTATGGTGTTTCCTGAAACATCTGAAAAACAAAGCAACAGAGCCTAGGGCACTGCCACTTATGGTCCTATAGCTTAGGGAAATTAAAATCAAAAAGACACAGCCACCCCAAAGTTTGGGACGCCTCCGTTTACAAGAACCTCGTTTACCGTACAAGTTCAATATCACAGAAAGTGAAAAATGGATAAAGAACTTGTGGTACTTACGTACAATGCAGTATCACTCAGCAATGAAATCTATGTCATCAGGCCCGTAGCAGCATAATGAGTGGATTCAGGTACGATGATTCTAACTGAAATAAGTCACACAGAAAAAGAAACATCATAAGATATCACTAATACACGGAATGGAAACTTGGCTACAAAGGAACTGAATTCCAAACCAGAACAGGTTCTCAAATTTAGAAAACCAACTTATGCTTGCTTAAGGGGAAAGGTGAGTTGGTTTGCTGCATAAAACCAGAGATTGAAATGAGCACAGATAAAGTTCCTTAAGCCAAATATGGAATAGACAAGAGCTACTCCTTGCTCAACGAAATGGACTCAACACCGCATATTAAACGCCTAAGAATGTACCTGACTAGTAAGTATCTTAAAACCTATGGATTGCTATGTCTCCGAAAGAGAATCAAGCATGTGTACAGGGGCATAAACGCAGCAGTGATAGGATTGGAGAGGTTCGGTGAGCAAATGAAGACCCTTTGAAGTCATATTGCATGGTACCCATTCCACGGGTTTCAACTACCCAGGTTTAAGGTATTCTTCCTTCAGCTAAAACATGCATGTGGAACCCAGAGTATGATCAACCATGTGATCGGGAGACGTGTTCAAATATGTCTCAGTTTTCCTCCCCTGGTACTCGGGTGCAACATTCCAGACGCTTTACTAACACTCTCCCCACTTAGAGAGTCAGCGCCTTTAACCTCCTGTTTGGCACAGTTTGCAATTTCTGCGGAAGATGAACAGGAATAGCGAGAACCAATGAGAGGCTAGCTGGAGGTGTCTGGACGGGCAAATTTAACTCTCATTTCCCACCAGGAAGAGGAAATAACCAAAGGCTCAGCGTGCCATACTGGAACCAGATTAGGGCCTGAAGCCATCCTGCGGCGTTGCGGCCAGCTCAAAAGAAAGCGAGTTGAAGAAAGGAGCTCAGGGGCACTGTAATTCACAAACCTGCAGAGTTATAAATGACAGCTATCGTCCAAAAATAGACTGAAGTAAGGCTGCCAAGAGGACTTGAAAGCGGGGCAGAATTGCAGGAAACCGATTTCAGGAGGTAGACTGGAATTGCATTGAAAGCATAGGAAAAGAGGCAGAACGTCCACAATGATGCACTTGGCCAAAAAGGGCGTATGCGTTTTTTCCTGAATATATTCAGGAAAAAACGCATACGCCCTTTTTGGCCAACCAAGCAAGCTTGCAAAGGAAATCTGCACTACAATGAAGTCTCACTTCCCCCCGGTCAAAAGGGTCATCTGAAAAAAGTGTAAAATCCAGAAAGGCAACAGGCCATTGAGAACTGGGAGCCTTGTTATGCTGATGGGCGGGATGTAAATTGCCAACAGACACTTGGGAGAAGTGTATGGTGTTTCCTGAAACATCTAAAAAACAAAGCAACAGAGCCTAGGGCACTTCCACTTATGGTCCTATAGCTTAGGGAAATTAAAATAAAAAAGACACAGCCAACCCAAAGTTTGGGACGCCTCTGTTTACAAGAACCTCGTTTACCGTACAAGTTCAATATCACAGAAAGTGAAAAATGGATAAAGAACTTGTGGTACTTACGTACAATGCAGTATCACTCAGCAATGAAATCTATGTCATCAGGCCCGTAGCAGCATAATGAGTGGATTCAGGTACGATGATTCTAACTGAAATAAGTCACACAGAAAAAGAAACATCATAAGATATCACTAATACACAGAATGTAAACTTGGCTACACAGGAACTGAATTCCAAAACAGAACAGGGTCTCAAATTTAGAAAACCAACTTATGCTTGCTTAAGGGTAAAGGTGAGTTGGGGTGCTGCATAAAACCAGAGATTGAAATGAGCACAGATAAAGTTCCTTAAGCCAAATATGGAATAGACAAGAGCTACTCCTTGCTCAACGAAATGGACTCAACACCGCATATTAAACGCCTAAGAATGTACCGGACTTGTAAGTATCTTAAAACCTATGGATTGCTATGTCTCCGAAAGAGAATCAAGCATGTGTACAGGGGCATAAACGCAGCAGTGATAGGATTGGAGAGGTTCGGTGAGCAAATGAAGACCCTTTGAAGTCATATTGCATGGTACCCATTCCACGGGTTTCAACTACCCAGGTTTTAGGTATTCTTCCTTCAGCTAAAACATGCATGTGGAACCCAGAGTATGATCAACCATGTGATCGGGAGACGTGTTCAAATATGTCTCAGTTTTCCTCCCCTGGTACTCGGGTGGAACATTCCAGACGCTTTACTAACACTCTCCCCACTTGGAGAGTCAGCGCCTTTAACCTCCGGTTTGGCCCAGTTTGCAATTTCTGCGGAAGATGAACAGGAATAGCGAGAACCAATGAGAGGCTAGCTGGAGGTGTCTGGACGGGCAAATTTAACTCTCATTTCCCACCAGGAGGAGGAAATAACCAAAGGCTCAGCGTGCCGTGCCAGAACCAGATTAGGGCCTGAAGCCATCCTGCGGTGTTGCGGCCAGGTCACAAGAAAGCGAGTTGAAGAAAGGAGCTCAGGGGCACTGTAATTCACAAACCTGCAGAGTTATAAATGACAGCTATCGTCCAAAAATAGACTGAAGTAAGGCTGCCAAGAGGACTTGAAAGCGGGGCAGAATTGCAGGAAACCGATTTCAGGAGGTAGACTGGAATTGCATTGAAAGCATAGGAAAAGAGGCAGAACGTCCACAATGATGCACTTGGCCAAAAAGGGCGTATACGTTTTTTCCTGAATATATTCAGGAAAAAACGCATACGCCCTTTTTGGCCAACCAAGCAAACTTGCAAAGGAAAACTGCACTACAATGAAGTCTCACTTCCCCCCGGTCAAAAGGGCCATCTGAAAAAAGTGTAAAATCCAGAAAGGCAGGACAGGCCATGGAGAACTGGGAGCCTTGTTATGCTGATGGGCGGGATGTAAATTGCCAACAGACACTCAGGAGAAGTGTATGTTGTTTCCTGAAACATCTAAAAAACAAAGCAACAGAGCCTAGGGCACTGCCACTTATGGTCCTATAGCTTAGGGAAATTAAAATCAAAAAGACACAGCCACCCCAAAGTTTGGGACGCCTCCGTTTACAAGAACCTCGTTTACCGTACAAGTTCAATATCACAGAAAGTGAAAAATGGATAAAGAACTTGTGGTACTTACGTACAATGCAGTATCACTCAGCAATGAAATCTATGTCATCAGGCCCGTAGCAGCATAATGAGTGGATTCAGGTACGATGATTCTAACTGAAATAAGTCACACAGAAAAAGAAACATCATAAGATATCACTAATACACGGAATGGAAACTTGGCTACAAAGGAACTGAATTCCAAACCAGAACAGGTTCTCAAATTTAGAAAACCAACTTATGCTTGCTTAAGGGGAAAGGTGAGTTGGTTTGCTGCATAAAACCAGAGATTGAAATGAGCACAGATAAAGTTCCTTAAGCCAAATATGGAATAGACAAGAGCTACTCCTTGCTCAACGAAATGGACTCAACACCGCATATTAAACGCCTAAGAATGTACCTGACTAGTAAGTATCTTAAAACCTATGGATTGCTATGTCTCCGAAAGAGAATCAAGCATGTGTACAGGGGCATAAACGCAGCAGTGATAGGATTGGAGAGGTTCGGTGAGCAAATGAAGACCCTTTGAAGTCATATTGCATGGTACCCATTCCACGGGTTTCAACTACCCAGGTTTAAGGTATTCTTCCTTCAGCTAAAACATGCATGTGGAACCCAGAGTATGATCAACCATGTGATCGGGAGACGTGTTCAAATATGTCTCAGTTTTCCTCCCCTGGTACTCGGGTGCAACATTCCAGACGCTTTACTAACACTCTCCCCACTTAGAGAGTCAGCGCCTTTAACCTCCTGTTTGGCACAGTTTGCAATTTCTGCGGAAGATGAACAGGAATAGCGAGAACCAATGAGAGGCTAGCTGGAGGTGTCTGGACGGGCAAATTTAACTCTCATTTCCCACCAGGAAGAGGAAATAACCAAAGGCTCAGCGTGCCGTACTGGAACCAGATTAGGGCCTGAAGCCATCCTGCGGCGTTGCGGCCAGCTCAAAAGAAAGCGAGTTGAAGAAAGGAGCTCAGGGGCACTGTAATTCACAAACCTGCAGAGTTATAAATGACAGCTATCGTCCAAAAATAGACTGAAGTAAGGCTGCCAAGAGGACTTGAAAGCGGGGCAGAATTGCAGGAAACCGATTTCAGGAGGTAGACTGGAATTGCATTGAAAGCATAGGAAAAGAGGCAGAACGTCCACAATGATGCACTTGGCCAAAAAGGGCGTATGCGTTTTTTCCTGAATATATTCAGGAAAAAACGCATACGCCCTTTTTGGCCAACCAAGCAAGCTTGCAAAGGAAATCTGCACTACAATGAAGTCTCACTTCCCCCCGGTCAAAAGGGCCATCTGAAAAAAGTGTAAAATCCAGAAAGGCAGGACAGGCCATGGAGAACTGGGAGCCTTGTTATGCTGATGGGCGGGATGTAAATTGCCAACAGACACTCGGGAGAAGTGTATGGTGTTTCCTGAAACATCTAAAAAACAAAGCAACAGAGCCTAGGGCACTTCCACTTATGGTCCTATAGCTTAGGGAAATTAAAATCAAAAAGACACAGCTACCCCAAAGTTTGGAACGGCTCTGTTGACAAGAACCTCATTTACAGTACAAGTTCAACATCGCAGAAAGTGAAAAATGGATAAAGAAGTTGTGGTATTTACTTACAAAGCAATATCACTCAGCAATGAAATCTGTGTCATCAGGCCCGTAGCAGCATAATGAGTAGATTCAGGTACGATGATTCTAACTGAAATAAGTCACACAGAAAAAGAAACATCATAAGATATCAGTAATACACGGAATGTAAACTTGGCTACACAGGAACTGAATTACAGAACAGAACAGGGTCTCAAATTTAGAAAACCAACTTATGCTTGCTTAAGGGGAAAGGTGAGTTGGGGTGCTGCATAAAACCAGAGATTGAAATGAGCACAGATAAAGTTCCTTAAGTCAAATATGGAATAGACAAGAGCTACTCCTTGCTCAACGAAATGGACTCAACACCGCATATTAAACGCCTAAGAATGTACCTGACTAGTAAGTATCTTAAAACCTATGGATTGCTATGTCTCCGAAAGAGAATCAAGCATGTGTACAGGGCCATAAACGTAGCAGTGATAGGGTTGGAGAGGTTCGGTGAGCAAATGAAGACCCTTTGAAGTCATATTACATGGTACCCATTACACGGGTCTCAACACTCCAGGTTTAAGGTATTCTTCCTTTAGCTAAAACATGCATGTGGAACCCAAGTATGATCAACCATGTGAACGGGAGACGTGTTCAAATATGTCTCAGTTTTCCTCCCCTGGTACTCGGGTGCAACATTCCAGACGCTTTACTAACACTCTCCCCATTTGGAGAGTCAGCGCCTTTAACCTCCTGTTTGGCCCAGTTTGCAATTTCTGCAGAAGATGAACAGGAATAGCGAGAACCAATGGAGACTAGCTGGAGGTGTCTGGACGGGCAAATTTAACTCTCATTTCCTACCAGGAAGAGGAATTAACCAAAGGCTCAGCGTGCCGTGCCGGAACCAGATTAGGGCCTGAAGCCATCCTGCGGTGTTGCAGCCAGCTCACAAGAAAGCGAGTTGAAGAAAGGAGCTCAGGGGCACTGTAATTCACAAACCTGCAGAGTTATAAATGACAGCTATCGTCCAAAAATAGACTGAAGAAAGGCTGCCAAGAGGACTTGAAAGTTGGGCAGAATTGCAGGAAACCGATTTCAGGAGGTAGACTGGAATTGCATTGAAAGCATAGGAAAAGAGGCAGAACGTCCACAATGATGCACTTGGCCAAAAAGGGCGTATGCGTTTTTTCCTGAATATATTCAGGAAAAAACGCATACGCCCTTTTTGGCCAACCAAGCAAGCTTGCAAAGGAAATCTGCACTACAATGAAGTCTCACTTTCCCCGGGTCAAAAGGGCCATCTGAAAAAAGTGTAAAATCCAGAAAGGCAGGACAGGCCATGGAGAACTGGGAGCCTTGTTATGCTGATGGGCGGGATGTAAATTGCCAACAGACACTCGGGAGAAGTGTATGGTGTTTCCTGAAACATCTAAAAAACAAAGCAACAGAGCCTAGGGCACTTCCACTTATGGTCCTATAGCTTAGGGAAATAAAAATGAAAAAGACACAGCCACCCCAAAGTTTGGAACGGCTCTGTTTACAAGAACCTCGTTTACAGTACAAGTTCAACATCGCAGAAAGTGAAAAATGGATAAAGAAGTTGTGGTATTTACTTACAAAGCAATATCACTCAGCAATGAAATCTGTGTCATCAGGCCCTTAGCAGCACAATGAGTGGATTCAGGTATGATGATTCTAACTGAAATAAGTCACACAGAAAAAGAAACATCATAAGATATCAGTAATACACGGAATGTAAACTTTGCTACACAGGAACTGAATTACAGAACAGAACAGGGTCTCAAATTTAGAAAACCAACTTATGCTTGCTTAAGGGTAAAGGTGAGTTGTGGTGCTGCATAAAACCAGAGATTGAAATGAGCACAGATAAAGTTCCTTAAGTCAAATATGGAATAGACAAGAGCTACTCCTTGCTCAACGAAATGGAATCAACACCGCATATTAAAGGCCTAAGAATGTACCTGACTAGTAAGTATCGTAAAACTTATGGATTGCTATGTCTCCAAAAGAGAATCAAGCAAGTGTACAGGGGCATAAACGTAGCAGTGATAGGATTGGAGAGGTTCGGTGAGCAAATGAAGACCCTTTGAAGTCATATTGCATGGTACCCATTACACGGGTCTCAACGCTCCAGGTTTAAGGTATTCTTCCTTCAGCTAAAACATGCATGTGGAACCCAAGTATGATCAACCATGTGAACGGGAGACGTGTTCAAATATGTCTCAGTTTTCCTCCCCTGGTACTCGGGTGCAACATTCCAGACGCTTTACTAACACTCTCCCCACTTGGAGAGTCAGCGCCTTTAACCTCCTGTTTGGCCCAGTTTGCAATTTCTGCGGAAGATGAACAGGAATAGCGAGAACCAATGGAGACTAGCTGGAGGTGTCTGGACGGGCAAATTTAACTCTCATTTCCTACCAGGAAGAGGAATTAACCAAAGGCTCAGCGTGCCATGCCAGAACCAGATTAGGGCCTGAAGCCATCCTGCGGTGTTGCGGCCAGGTCACAAGAAAGCGAGTTGAAGAAAGGAGCTCAGGGGCACTGTAATTCACAAACCTGCAGAGTTATAAATGACAGCTATCGTCCAAAAATAGACTGAAGTAAGGCTGCCAAGAGGACTTGAAAGCGGGGCAGAATTGCAGGAAACCGATTTCAGGAGGTAGACTGGAATTGCATTGAAAGCATAGGAAAAGAGGCAGAACGTCCACAATGATGCACTTGGCCAAAAAGGGCGTATGCGTTTTTTCCTGAATATATTCAGGAAAAAACGCATACGCCCTTTTTGGCCAACCAAGCAAGCTTGCAAAGGAAATCTGCACTACAATGAAGTCTCACTTCCCCCCGGTCAAAAGGGCCATCTGAAAAAAGTGTAAAATCCAGAAAGGCAGGACAGGCCATGGAGAACTGGGAGCCTTGTTATGCTGATGGGCGGGATGTAAATTGCCAACAACCACTCCGGAGAAGTGTATGGTGTTTCCTGAAACATCTAAAAAACAAAGCAACAGAACCTAGGGCACTTCCACTTATGGTCCTATAGCTTAGGGAAATTAAAATCAAAAAGACACAGCCACCCCAAAGTTTGGAACGGCTCTGTTTACAAGAACCTCGTTTACAGTACAAGTTCAACATCGCAGAAAGTGAAAAATGGATAAAGAAGTTGTGGTATTTACTTACAAAGCAATATCACTCAGCAATGAAATCTGTGTCATCAGGCCCTTAGGAGCACAATGAGTGGATTCAGGTATGATGATTCTAACTGAAATAAGTCACACAGAAAAAGAAACATCATAAGATATCAGTAATACACGGAATGGAAACTTGGCTACACAGGAACTGAATTACAGAACAGAACAGGGTCTCAAATTTAGAAAACCAACTTATGCTTGCTTAAGGGTAAAGGTGAGTTGGGGTGCTGCATAAAACCAGAGACTGAAATGAGCACAGATAAAGTTCCTTAAGCCAAATATGGAATAGACAAGAGCTACTCCTTGCTCAACGAAATGGACTCAACACCGCATATTAAACACCTAAGAATGTACCAGACTTGAAAGTATCTTAAAACCTATGGATTGCTATGTCTCCGAAAGAGAATCAAGCATGTGTACAGGGCCATAAACGCAGCAGTGATAGGATTGGAGAGGTTCGGTGAGCAAATGAAGACCCTTTGAAGTCATATTGCATGGTACCCATTCCACGGGTTTCAACTACCCAGGTTTAAGGTATTCTTCCTTCAGCTAAAACATGCATGTGGAACCTAGAGTATGATCAACCATGTGATCGGGAGACGTGTTCAAATATGTTTCAGGTTTCTTACCCTGGTACTCGAGTGCAACATTCCAGACGCATTACTAACACTGTCCCGACTTGGAGAGTCAGTCCCTTTAACCTCCTGTTTGGCCCAGTTTGCAATTTCTGTGGAAGATAAAGAGGAATAGCGAGAACCAATGAGAGACTAGCTGGAGGTGTCTTGATGGGCAAATTTAACTCTCATTTCCCACCAGGAAGAGGAATTAACCAAAGGCTCAGCGTGCCGTGCCAGAACCAGATTAGGGCCTGAAGCCATCCTGCGGTGTTGCAGCCAGGTCACAAGAAAGCGAGTTGAAGAAAGGAGCTCAGGGGCACTGTAATTCACAAACCTGCAGAGTTATAAATGACAGCTATCGTCCAAAAATAGACTGAAGTAAGGCTGCCAAGAGGACTTGAAAGCGGGGCAGAATTGCAGGAAACCGATTTCAGGAGGTAGACTGGAATTGCATTGAAAGCATAGGAAAAGAGGCAGAACGTCCACAATGATGCACTTGGCCAAAAAGGGCGTATGCGTTTTTTCCTGAATATATTCAGGAAAAAACGCATACGCCCTTTTTGGCCAACCAAGCAAGCTTGCAAAGGAAATCTGCACTACAATGAAGTCTCACTTCCCCCGGGTCAAAAGGGCCATCTGAAAAAAGTGTAAAATCCAGAAAGGCAGGACAGGCCATGGAGAACTGGGAGCCTTGTTATGCTGATGGGCGGGATGTAAATTGCCAACAACCACTCGGGAGAAGTGTATGGTGTTTCCTGAAACATCTAAAAAACAAAGCAACAGAACCTAGGGCACTTCCACTTATGGTCCTATAGCTTAGGGAAATTAAAATAAAAAAGACACAGCCACCCCAAAGTTTGGAACGGCTCTGTTTACAAGAACCTCGTTTACAGTACAAGTTCAACATCGCAGAAAGTGAAAAATGGATAAAGAAGTTGTGGTATTTACTTACAAAGCAATATCACTCAGCAATGAAATCTGTGTCATCAGGCCCTTAGCAGCACAATGAGTGGATTCAGGTATGATGATTCTAACTGAAATAAGTCACACAGAAAAAGAAACATCATAAGATATCAGTAATACACGGAATGGAAACTTGGCTACACAGGAACTGAATTACAGAACAGAACAGGGTCTCAAATTTAGAAAACCAACTTATGCTTGCTTAAGGGTAAAGGTGAGTTGGGGTGCTGCATAAAACCAGAGATTGAAATGAGCACAGATAAAGTTCCTTACGCCAAATATGGAATAGACAAGAGCTACTCCTTGCTCAACGAAATGGACTCAACACCGCATATTAAACACCTAAGAATGTACCAGATTTGAAAGTATCTTAAAACCTATGGATTGCTATGTCTCCGAAAGAGAATCAAGCATGTGTACAGGGCCATAAACGCAGCAGTGATAGGATTGGAGAGGTTCGGTGAGCAAATGAAGACCCTTTGAAGTCATATTGCATGGTACCCATTCCACGGGTTTCAACTACCCAGGTTTAAGGTATTCTTCCTTCAGCTAAAACATGCATGTGGAACCTAGAGTATGATCAACCATGTGAACGGGAGACGTGTTCAAATATGTCTCAGTTTTCTTACCCTGGTACTCGGGTGCAACATTCCAGACGCATTACTAACACTCTCCCGACTTGGAGAGTCAGTCCCTTTAACCTCCTGTTTGGCCCAGTTTGCAATTTCTGTGGAAGATGAACAGGAATAGCGAGAACCAATGGAGACTAGCTGGAGGTGTCTGGACGGGCAAATTTAACTCTCATTTCCCACCAGGAAGAGGAATTAACCAAAGGCTCAGCGTGCCGTGCCAGAACCAGATTAGGGCCTGAAGCCATCCTGCGGTGTTGCGGCCAGGTCACAAGAAAGCGAGTTGAAGAAAGGAGCTCAGGGGCACTGTAATTCACAAACCTGCAGAGTTATAAATGACAGCTATCGTCCAAAAATAGACTGAAGTAAGGCTGCCAAGAGGACTTGAAAGCGGGGCAGAATTGCAGGAAACCGATTTCAGGAGGTAGACTGGAATTGTATTGAAAGCATAGGAAAAGAGGCAGAACGTCCACAATGATGCACTTGGCCAAAAAGGGCGTATGCGTTTTTTCCTGAATATATTCAGGAAAAAACGCATACGCACTTTTTGGCCAACCAAGCAAGCTTGCAAAGGAAATCTGCACTACAATGAAGTCTCACTTCCCCCCGGTCAAAAGGGCCATCTGAAAAAAGTGTAAAATCCAGAAAGGCAGGACAGGCCATGGAGAACTGGGAGCCTTGTTATGCTGATGGGCGGGATGTAAATTGCCAACAACCACTTGGGAGAAGTGTATGGTGTTTCCTGAAACATCTAAAAAACAAAGCAACAGAGCCTAGGGCACTTCCACTTATGGTCCTATAGCTTAGGGAAATAAAAATGAAAAAGACACAGCCACCCCAAAGTTTGGAACGGCTCTGTTTACAAGAACCTCGTTTACAGTACAAGTTCAACATCGCAGAAAGTGAAAAATGGATAAAGAAGTTGTGGTATTTACTTACAAAGCAATATCACTCAGCAATGAAATCTGTGTCATCAGGCCCTTAGCAGCACAATGAGTGGATTCAGGTATGATGATTCTAACTGAAATAAGTCACACAGAAAAAGAAACATCATAAGATATCAGTAATACACGGAATGGAAACTTGGCTACACAGGAACTGAATTACAGAACAGAACAGGGTCTCAAATTTAGAAAACCAACTTATGCTTGCTTAAGGGTAAAGGTGAGTTGGGGTGCTGCATAAAACCAGAGATTGAAATGAGCACAGATAAAGTTCCTTACGCCAAATATGGAATAGACAAGAGCTACTACTTGCTCAACGAAATGGACTCAACACCGCATATTAAACACCTAAGAATGTACCAGACTTGAAAGTATCTTAAAACCTATGGATTGCTATGTCTCCGAAAGAGAATCAAGCATGTGTACAGGGCCATAAACGCAGCAGTGATAGGATTGGAGAGGTTCGGTGAGCAAATGAAGACCCTTTGAAGTCATATTGCATGGTACCCATTCCACGGGTTTCAACTACCCAGGTTTAAGGTATTCTTCCTTCAGCTAAAACATGCATGTGGAACCTAGAGTATGATCAACCATGTGATCGGGAGACGTGTTCAAATATGTCTCAGTTTTCTTACCCTGGTACTCGGGTGCAACATTCCAGATGCATTACTAACACTCTCCCGACTTGGAGAGTCAGTCCCTTTAACCTCCTGTTTGGCCCAGTTTGCAATTTCTGTGGAAGATGAACAGGAATAGCGAGAACCAATGAGAGGCTAGCTGGAGGTGTCTTGATGGGCAAATTTAACTCTCATTTCCCACCAGGAAGAGGAATTAACCAAAGGCTCAGCGTGCCGTGCCGGAACCAGATTAGGGCCTGAAGCCATCCTGCGGTGTTGCGGCCAGGTCACAAGAAAGCGAGTTGAAGAAAGGAGCTCAGGGGCACTGTAATTCACAAACCTGCAGAGTTATAAATGACAGCTATCGTCCAAAAATAGACTGAAGTAAGGCTGCCAAGAGGACTTGAAAGCGGGGCAGAATTGCAGGAAACCGATTTCAGGAGGTAGACTGGAATTGTATTGAAAGCATAGGAAAAGAGGCAGAACGTCCACAATGATGCACTTGGCCAAAAAGGGCGTATGCGTTTTTTCCTGAATATATTCAGGAAAAAACGCATACGCCCTTTTTGGCCAACCAAGCAAGCTTGCAAAGGAAATCTGCACTACAATGAAGTCTCACTTCCCCCCGGTCAAAAGGGCCATCTGAAAAAAGTGTAAAATCCAGAAAGGCAGGACAGGCCATGGAGAACTGGGAGCCTTGTTATGCTGATGGGCGGGATGTAAATTGCCAACAGACACTTGGGAGAAGTGTATGGTGTTTCCTGAAACATGTAAAAGACAAAGCAACAGAGCCTAGGGCACTTCCACTTATGGTCCTATAGCTTAGGGAAATTAAAATCAAAAAGACACAGCCACCCCAAAGTTTGGAACGGCTCTGTTTACAAGAAACTCGTTTATAGTACAAGTTCAACATCGCAGAAAGTGAAAAATGGATAAAGAAGTTGTGGTATTTACTTACAAAGCAACATCACTCAGGAATGAAATCTGTGTCACAAGGCCCTTAGCAGCACAATGAGTGGATTCAGGTATGATGATTCTAACTGAAATAAGTCACACAGAAAAAGAAACATCATAAGATATCAGTAATACACGGAATGTAAACTTGGCTACACAGGAACTGAATTACAGAACAGAACAGGGTCTCAAATTTAGAAAACCAACTTATGCTTGCTTAAGGGGAAAGGTGAGTTGGGGTGCTGCATAAAACCAGAGACTGAAATGAGCACAGATAAAGTTCCTTAAGCCAAATATGGAATAGACAAGAGCTACTCCTTGCTCAACGAAATGGACTCAACACCGCATATTAAACGCCTAAGAATGTACCTGACTAGTAAGTATCTTAAAACCTATGGATTGCTATGTCTCTGAAAGAGAATCAAGCATGTGTACAGGGGCATAAACGCAGCAGTGATAGGATTGGAGAGGTTCGGTGAGCAAATGAAGACCCTTTGAAGTCATATTGCATGGTACCCATTCCACGGGTCTCAACTCTCCAGGTTTAAGGTATTCTTCCTTCAGCTAAAACATGCATGTGGAACCCAGAGTATGATCAACCGTGTGAACGGGAGATGTGTTCAAATATGTCTCAGGTTTCCTCCCCTGGTACTCGGGTGCAACATACCAGATGCTTTACTAACACTCTCCCTACTTGGAGAGTCAGCGCCTTTAACCTCCTGTTTGCCCCAGTTTGCAATTTCTGCGGAAGATGAACAGGAATAGCGAGAACCAATGAGAGACTACCTGGAGGTGTCTGAACGGGCAAATTTAACTCTCATTTCCCACCAGGAAGAGGAATTAAGCAAAGGCTCAGCGTGCCATGCCGGAACCACATTAGGGCCTGAAGACATCCTGCGGTGTTGCGGCCAGGTCACAAGAAAGCGAGTTGAAGAAAGGAGCTCAGGGGCACTGTAATTTACAAACCTGCAGAGTTATAAATGACAGCTATCGTCCAAAAATAGACTGAAGTAAGGCTGCCAAGAGGACTTGAAAGCGGGGCAGAATTGCAGGAAACCGATTTCAGGAGGTAGACTGGAATTGCATTGAAAGCATAGGAAAAGAGGCAGAACGTCCACAATGATGCACTTGGCCAAAAAGGGCGTATGCGTTTTTTCCTGAATATATTCAGGAAAAAACGCATACGCCCTTTTTGGCCAACCAAGCAAGCTTGCAAAGGAAATCTGCACTACAATGAAGTCTCACTTCCCCCCGGTCAAAAGGGCCATCTGAAAAAAGTGTAAAATCCAGAAAGGCAACAGGGCATGGAGAATTGGGAGCCTTGTTATGCTGATGGGCGGGATGTAAATTGCCAACAGACACTCGGGAGAAGTGTATGGTGTTTCCTGAAACATCTAAAAAACAAAGCAACAGAACCTAGGGCACTTCCACTTATGGTCCTATAGCTTAGGGAAATTAAAATCAAAAAGACACAGCCACCCCAAAGTTTGGAACGGCTCTGTTTACAAGAACCTCATTTACAGTACAATTTCAACATCGCAGAAATTGAAAAATGCATAAAGAAGTTGTGGTATTCACTTACAAAGCAATATCACTCAGCAATGAAATCTATGTCATCAGGCCCTTAGCAGCACAATGAGTGGATTCAGGTATGATGATTCTAACTGAAATAAGTCACACAGAAAAAGAAACATCATAAGATATCAGTAATACACGGAATGTAAACTTGGCTACACAGGAACTGAATTACAGAACAGAACATGTTCTCAAATTTAGAAAACCAACTTATGCTTGCTTAAGGGTAAAGGTGAGTTGGGGTGCTGCATAAAACCAGAGATTGAAATGAGCACAGATAAAGTTCCTTAAGCCAAATATGGAATAGACAAGAGCTACTCCTTGCTCAACGAAATGGACTCAACACCGCATATTAAACGCCTAAGAATGTACCTGACTAGTAAGTATCTTAAAACCTATGGATTGCTATGTCTCCGAAAGAGAATCAAGCATGTGTACAGGGGCATAAACGCAGCAGTGATAGGATTGGAGATGTTAAGTGAGCAAATGAAGACCCTTTGAAGTCATATTTCATGGTACCCATTCCACGGGTTTCAACTACCCAGGTTTTAGGTATTCTTCCTTCAGCTAAAACATGCATGTGGAACCCAGAGTATGATCAACCATGTGATCGGGAGACGTGTTCAAATATGTCTCAGTTTTCCTCCCCTGGTACTCGGGTGCAACATTCCAGACGCTTTACTAACACTCTCCCCACTTGGAGAGTCAGCGCCTTTAACCTCCTGTTTGGCACAGTTTGCAATTTCTGCGGAAGATGAACAGGAATAGCGAGAACCAATGAGAGGCTAGCTGGAGGTGTCTGGACGGGCAAATTTAACTCTCATTTCCCACCAGGAAGAGGAAATAACCAAAGGCTCAGCGTGCCGTACCGGAACCAGATTAGGGCCTGAAGCCATCCTGCGGTGTTGCGGCCAGCTCAAAAGAAAACGAGTTGAAGAAAGGAGCTCAGGGGCACTGTAATTCACAAACCTGCAGAGTTATAAATGACAGCTATCGTCCAAAAATAGACTGAAGTAAGGCTGCCAAGAGGACTTGAAAGCGGGGCAGAATTGCAGGAAACCGATTTCAGGAGGTAGACTGGAATTGCATTGAAAGCATAGGAAAAGAGGCAGAACGTCCACAATGATGCACTTGGCCAAAAAGGGCGTATGCGTTTTTTCCTGAATATATTCAGGAAAAAACGCATACGCCCTTTTTGGCCAACCAAGCAAGCTTGCAAAGGAAATCTGCACTACAATGAAGTCTCACTTCCCCCAGGTCAAAAGGGCCATCTGAAAAAAGTGTAAAATCCAGAAAGGCAGGACAGGCCATGGAGAACTGAGAGCCTTGTTATGCTGATGGACGGGATGTAAATTGCCAACAACCACTCGGGAGAAGTGTATGGTGTTTCCTGAAACATCTAAAAAACAAAGCAGCAGAACCTAGGGCACTTCCACTTATGGTCCTATAGCTTAGGGAAATTAAAATCAAAAAGACACAGCCACCCCAAAGTTTGGGACGCCTCTGTTTACAAGAACCTCGTTTACCGTACAAGTTCAACATCGCAGAAAGTGAAAAATGGATAAAGAAGTTGTGGTATTTACTTACAAAGCAACATCACTCAGCAATGAAATCTGTGTCACAAGGCCCTTAGCAGCACAATGATTGGATTCAGGTACGATGATTCTAACTGAAATAAGTAACACAGAAAAAGAAACATCATAAG
Source organism: Delphinus delphis (assembly GCF_949987515.2). NCBI lineage: Eukaryota > Metazoa > Chordata > Mammalia > Artiodactyla > Delphinidae > Delphinus > Delphinus delphis. Next base: position 2,181,561 of record NW_027192654.1, on the reverse strand, counting down.
ATATCACTAATACACGGAATGTAAACTTGGCTACACAGGAACTGAATTCCAAAACAGAACAGGGTCTCAAATTTAGAAAACCAACCTATGCTTGCTTAAGGGGAAAGGTGAGTTGGGGTGCTGCATAAAACCAGAGATTGAAATGAGCACAGATAAAGTTCCTTAAGCCAAATATGGAATAGACAAGAGCTACTCCTTGCTCAACGAAATGGACTCAACACCGCATATTAAACGCCTAAGAATGTACCTGACTAGTAAGTATCTTAAAACCTATGGTTTGTTATGTCTCTGAAAGAGAATCAAGCATGTGTACAGGGACATAAACGCAGCAGTGATAGGATTGGAGAGGTTCGGTGAGCAAATGAAGACCCATTGAAGTCATATTGCATGGTACCCATTCCACGGGTTTCAACTACCCAGGTTTAAGGTATTCTTCCTTCAGCTAAAACATGCATGTGGAACCTAGAGTATGATCAACCATGTGATCGGTAGACGTGTTCAAATATGTCGCAGGTTACCTCCCCTGGTACTCGGGTGCAACATTCCAGACGCTTTACTAACACTCTCCCCACTTGGAGAGTCAGCGCCTTTAACCTCCTGTTTGACACAGTTTGCAATTTCTGCGGAAGATGAACAGGAATAGGGAGAACCAATGAGAGACTAGCTTGAGGTGTCTGAACGGGCAAATTTAACTCTCATTTCCCACTAGGAAGAGGAATTAACCAAAGGCTCAGCGTGCCATGCCGGAAACAGATTAGGGCCTGAAGCCATCCTGCGGTGTTGCGGCCAGCTCACAACAAAGTGAGTTGAAGAAAGGAGCTCAGGGGCTCTGTAATTCACAAAGCTGCAGAGTTATAAATGACAGCTATCGTCCAAAAATATACTGAAGTAAGGCTGCCAAGAGGACTTGAAAGCGGGGCAGAATTGCAGGATACCGATTTCAGGAGGTAGACTGGAATTGCATTGAAAGCATACGAAAAGAGGCAGAACGTCCACAATGATGCACTTTGCCAAAAGGGAATATGCGTTTTTTCCTGAATATATTCAGGAAAAAACGCATACGCCCTTTTTGGCCAACCAAGCAAGCTTGCAAAGGAAATCTGCACTACAATGAAGTCTCACTTCCCCCCGGTCAAAAGGGCCATCAGAATAAAGTGTAAAATCCAGAAAGGCAGGACAGGCCATGGAGAACTGGGAGCCTTGTTATGCTGATGGGCGGGATGTAAATTGCCAACAGACACTCGGGAGAAGTGTATGGTGTTTCCTGAAACATCTAAAAAACAAAGCAACAGAGCCTAGGGCACTTCCACTTATGGTCCTATAGCTTAGGGAAATTAATATCAAAAAGACACAGCAACCCCAAAATTTGGGACGGCTCTTATTACAGGAATCTCTTCTACGGCACAAGTTAAATATCCCAGAGAGCAAATAATGGATAAAGAAGCTGCGGTACTTCTGTACAACAGAATACCACTCAGCAATGAAATCTATGTCACCAGGCCCGTACCAGCATAATGAGTGGATTGAGGCACGATGATTCTAAGTGAAATAAGTCACACAGAAAAAGAAACATCATAAGGTATCACTAATACACGGAATGTGAACTTGGCTACACATGAACTGAAATACAAAACAGAACAGGGTCTCAAGTTTAGAAAACCAACTTATGCCTGCTTAAGGGGGAAGGTGAGTTGGGGTGCTGCATAAAAGCAGAGTTTGAAATTAGCACAGATACCGTTCCATAAGCCAAATATGTAATAGACAAGAGCTACCCCTTGCTCAACGAAATGGATTCAACAATGAGGTATCACCTCACACCTGGTAGAATAGGCATCATTGAAAATCTACAAACAAAAAATGCTGGAAAGGGTGTGGAGAAAAGGAACCCTCTTCCACTATTGTTGGGAATATAAATTGATACAGTCATTATGGAGAACAATATGGAATTTCTTAAGAAACTAACAATAGAATTACCATATGATACAGCAATCCCAGTACTGGACATATACCCAGACAAAACCATAAATCAAAAAGAGTCATTCACCGCAATGTTCATTGCATCACTATTTACAATATCGAGGTAATGGAAGCAACCTAAATGCCCACAGACAGACGAATGCATAAAGCTGTGGTACATATATGAAATGGAATATTACTAAGCCATGAAAAGGAATGAAATTGGGTCATTTGTAGAGACGTCGATGGATCTAGAGACTGTCATACAGAGTGAAGTAAGTCAGAAAGAGAAAAACAAATCTTGTATATTCATGCATATATGTGGAACCTAGAAAAACTGTACAGATTAACCATTTTGCAAGGCATAAATAGAGCAACAGATGTAGACAACAAACGTATGGACAACAAGGGGGGAAAGCTGTTGGGGGGGTGGTGGTGGGAGGAGTTGAGAGACTGGGATTGGCATGTATACATTTATATGTATAAAATAGATAACCAATAAGAACCTGCTGTATAAAAATATAAAATAAAATTCAAAATTAAAAAGAAGTAAAATTTAAAAAATAAAACAGAAAAAACAATTATTCCCTGCACATACATGTATTTATATGAATAAATTATTTCCATGCTTATATCTGTAAATACAAAAAAGAGGAATAAAATCTACCTTGAACCAAAAACGAAAAAGAGAAAAAAAACACAGAACCCACCAGTTACACAGAGGAAAACCGTATCAGGGCACTTGCTCCAGTTGTAAACAATTCTGAAGTTGGTCAGTGGTGGGGAATCGTCTCCCATTCAGCCAGCAGCCCCCACGCAACAAGCGTCCTCATTGCAAAGCTGGGGCACCGTGCCGAGGCATCTGTGAGTAAACGTGAGCTGAGCCCCAGGCCAGTTGCTGCTGAACTATTCCCACCCGTCCCAGGTAAAACACCTGAATATATACAAGGACTTGAAAGCCTAGAGGAAGGGCCATAGAGCCACACGAGTGACAGCATGCCGGCCGACTTGGTGCCTGCAGGCCAGCCAGGATGGTCCTGGCCCTGGGTGCTCTTCTGGAAGATTTCCATTTCCCTGCCTGAGATACCCGTCCTGTCCCTGCCCCCACTGCTTTTTTCCTTCCTCACCTCTGCCCAGGGAGAAATTCCAGCAGCAGGTATGGGTGACACATCCTCTTCTTTAGCAGGTGGCAGCCTGGCAACTGCTGCAGAGAGTCCAGCAGAGCCCCACTCACACTGGGCCACCCACAAAGCCATGGCCTCTCACTCCCTCCCACCAGCCCAGCCCCGAGACTGCTGACAGGGCAGAGAAAATGGCGTCAGGCACGGCTGCAGGGGCTCTTGCTGCCTGGAGTGGTATTTATATTGATCTCAACCCAGGCACACCTGGGGAGGGCTGGCCGGCACGGTAAGGCTGCCCAGGTCAGCCAATCATCACCCCTCAGGGGCTCACAGTTGCAGAAAATGGAACTTGCTGAACCGGCCAGGTCCAAGGAACAGGTGTGGGCTCCTGAGAGTCAGGATAGACAAGGGGCTGCAGCTTTGGCTTGTTTTCTAATCATTTTATCTGGCCCATGAGTGGGAGACAACTTCAAGAAAACCCTCTCCTAATGAGAGGAACCCAGGAGTCAGGGAGAGGAGGGGTGGGTGGTGGTTGGAGACAGAGGCCTGGTGCCCCGGGTGCAGTGGAAGTCTCTGGAAGACCAGGTGGAGGGAGGCCTCACGGAGTGATGCCCAGGGTCACAGACCTGTCGCAGCTGCTGTTTGTTAGTTCAAGTCCTGCTCTGAGGTGCTCTGTGTCAGCTCTGAGCGACAGGTGAGCTGGGGGTGCTCTGCAATGAGGGCTATGTGCACGGTTCCTGTGTGCCCAGCCCTGCCACGGTACCTGCAAGGGTAGCTCTGTATCCTGGGAGGGGCCTGACCACGAGAGCCCCGTGGGCTGGGGTGGGGGTGGGGTACCTGCCCAGGTGAGCTCCATATTCTGGGATTGGTCTGACCACGAGAGCCCCATGGGCTGCTGGAGACCTGGTAAAGGATGTCAGGACAGTCAGTGAAGCCACCGAGGATATACCTCCAGTTGCTCCTAATTCCTACACCCTGCTGGTCATTCTACCAACCACCAGGACATGGTATTCTGTATTAGTCTTCAATGATGCCTTCTTTTGTATTCCATTAGTCCCAGAGTCACAAGAAATTTTGGCTTGTGAGTGGCAGGACTCAACATACAACTAAAACAATACTTCTGGGCCGTCTGGCCCCAAGGGTGCAAAAATTCCCACACCATCTTTGGGGAAAGCTTAGCTAAAGACCTAAAAGTTCTACCTCTGGAAAAGGAAACCCTCCTTCAATATGCAGACGACATTCTGATCACCAGCCCTACTAAGGAGGCCTCTGAACTACCAAGCCAATAAAGGATAGAAGTTGTCCAAGAAAAAGCTCAAATATCACAGACTGCGGTGACCTGCCTGGGCTTCATTCTCACAGAAGGTCAGAGAAGCCCATCCCAGGAAAGGGAAGAAACCATTTTCAGCCTTACCCCTTTCTAAAACTAGAAGACAGCTTAGGGGTTCCTGGGGAGGCCAGGGTTTGCTGCTTCTGGATCCCTAACTACAGTCTACTAGCTGGGCCTCTATATGAAACACTGAAAGGAAAAGATGATGATCCTTTTGAATAGAATCCAGAAGTGGCCTTTCAAGAATGGAAAGAGCAGTCAATTCAGACCCTTGCCCTGGAACTCCCTAATTTAGCTAAACCCTTTGACCTTTACATTCCCGGTGAAAGGTGAATCGCCATTGGAGAATTAGTGCAAAAACTGGGACCACTTGAAATGGAACAATGCAAGAATGCCATCCAGGTAGGATAAACTATGGTCACTAAGGGGCTTGGCCCACTGCCACATCTGGCCAAGATACTGGCGGTATCTAAAAACCTGGAAATCAGCAGCCCAAAAGGCCACCTCCCTCCTAAGGGAAAAGGACCCCACGTGGTGATCCTAACCACCAACCATGCCCTGAAGTTGCAGGGTTCGCTCCGTGGGCACACCGACCTCGAGTGAGGAGGCCCTCCAACTCCAACATCCAGAGAGATAACTGGGGGCAACAGGGCACCATGACGACTCGTGTGAACATCACTTGACCTGGAGTTTCTCTCATAAAACAACAAGAGTGTGTCCCAAAAGAGTAGACTACTGCTTGCAGGACTTACTGCACCCAGAGGGGAGCTAATAATCTTGGCGGGGGAACAGTATACCACACTGTCACCATAGAAAAGCCGACAGACACCGTGATGATGGTGGCCAATAAGACCGGCTGGACTCCTGTTTACTTCAAAAGGCTGTTGACTCAGTAGCCATCATGGTCCTTGGTCACCACTGACCCTGGACTGTCTGGGAGTTGAGCGGGCAGGGCTCTGACACCTGGTGCTGTTTGTACGTTAATTCAGGGGCCTAACTGAAGAAAGCGCAGACTACTGGTCAGAGCATCTAGGCTGGCAGAGACGGTCAGCCTAAGGTGGCCGAACAAATGTGGGGCGGGGTGAAACCGGCCCCCACAGCGTCTCTGCACATCTCTTTCCTGGACCCTTAAAGGTCATTAGAATCTATAACACTTCCAATGCTGGTGCTCAGGTGGACGAGCAGGGAGGCAGGGGTCCTGGGGACAATCAACGTCACCGGGAGGCTGCTGGGGAGAAGCTCTGACCCTCGCCCCAGGGTATGAGGGCTCCCAACTCAGCACTCAGCAGTTACAGAAGAAGGGTCTGCACCCTCAGCACTCCAAGAATGAGGAACGGGACAAAAGGCAGAGGAGGGGTTTGTCCCCAGCAAAGCCCATTAAAAATCCCTGGGAGATAAAAATAGAATCTGGGCAATAAAGTCAAGTCTAACCTTTTTTATCCTTTGTGCTTTGTCTAATTTCACGTGCTCCTAGGGTCCCGCATGCAGAGGTTCCACACCCGGCACTTCAGACCAGATTTCCTAGTGCAGAATGGCTGGGTCGACACCTCAGCTCCTGGGGCCCAGTGCAGACTCCACGATATAGAGCCTGAGCTACAGCCAACCCGGCCCTCGAGAGCTCCGCCGCCTCCCTCCCTCCCACTGACTCTGACAGGATCTCTACACAGCAGCCCAGCCCACAGCCCACGGGGTAGTGCATGCTCTCACCTCTCCATTCTCTGATCAAAATATAAAGTTTCCTTTGCTTGTGAACCAAACTCAGTCTCGATCTGTTGGCCCCAATGACACTGGGCAGGGGGACACTTGTTGGGGTCCACTCTGGAGGATCAGTAACAGAAATTGAGACTATTGTAACCTCAATGAACAGATGTGTGAGCCAAACTGTAGTTAACATAGAACAGTGTATAAGGCTCGGGTAAAATAAGATGTTTTTAACACTTCCATTTGATATTTCCATCACTTTTTATAAGCAAGTTCAGTGAAAAGGTTTGTCTTATTTGTCAGGTCAATATTAGAGAAACGAAGTGATTTCTTTCCAAGGATGTACAGCTAATAATCTTGGTTAAACCTTCAATCTTGTTTTAAATGCTTTTCCATTGAAAATGATACCTCTCTTTCAGCTCCCCCATTTCTGAGAAGTATAAAATCTTATAATTTATTATTACCAAAGGGGAAAGGTGGGAGGAGGGATAAATTAACAGTTTGGAATGAACACATACACACTGCTATGTATAAAATAGATCATCAACAAGGAACTACTGTATAGCACAGGGAACTACACTCAACATTTTGCAATAACCTATAAGGGGAAATAATCTGAAAAAGAATAGATATTTTTATTGACATCATCTATCAATGACAGTTAAAGTGTAGCCTAAGGGAAGCTGGTGGTGAGTGCTTCTGACCCTGAAGACTTCAATCATCTAAAGTTTGGACTCTGCCTACTTCCCAAGGCCCTTAATGAACATATGTGTAGCTGTAGCTTAAAAAATTCCCCAGTTTGGGTTTCGGGGAGACACTGATTTTGAAAAAGCCCTGGTGTTCTCCTTACATGAATGGGACTCTTCCTACTGCTAAAACATGTCTGTCACACCCAGAGGATGGTATACCGTCTGATCGGGAAGAGTTTGGAAAAGGCATCTCATCTCCTCATCTCCTGGTGCTCGGGTTCACCCCTCCAGCGTCTTTACTAACAGTCTCCCCACTTGGAGATGTCAGCACTGTCAACATCCTGTTGCGTACAGTTTGGAATTTGTCCAGAGGATGAAGCGGAAGGATGAGGAACAATGAGAGACAAGTCCTAGGTGTTCAGACAGGCACATGTCACTCTAATTTCCAATCAGGAAGACGAATTGACCAAAGGCTAGGGTTGCCCATGGAAACAGTATAGGGCTTGAGGAAATCCCGCTGCTTTGTGGCCAGTTCCCATAAACACGAGTTGAACAATGGAACTCAGGGGCAGTAAAATTCACAAAACTGCAGAGTTGAAAATATCCATCACTGAAAAATGTCTTGAGGAAAGTCAGAGAAAAGGACTTGTAAGCAAGGGAGAATGGCAGGAAAGGGATTTGAGGAGGTAGAAAGGACTCGCCATTAAGCACAAGAAAAGGAGCTGAACATTGCCAACATTGCAGTTGGCCAAAAAGGGTGTATGCGTTCTTTTCTGTATATATTCAAGAAAAGGGCATACACTTTTTTAGCCAACCAAACAGGTGGGCACTGGAAGTCAATACTACAAAAGATATCACTTCGCATCAGTCAGAAGAGCCATCCTCATAAAGCGTAAACAACAGAAATGCAGGACAGGGCAACGAGAAGAGGGAGCCCTGTGAGACTTATAGTGGAAATGTATATTGCCAACGGCCATTCTGGAGAAGTGTATTGTGTTTACTAAAGCATCTAAAAAATGAGCTACAGAGCATAGGGCACTTGCACTCATGGGCGTATATCTTGGGAAAAACAAAAATCGAGAGGAAAAAAAAAATCGAGAGGCACCCCAATGTTTACCCCCTCTCTGTTTAAAAGATCCTCGACTAGGATATAACTTAAATGTCTCTGGAGGGAAAAAATGGATAGAGATGTGGTACTTAGGTAGAGTGGAATATTATTCAGCCTGGAAATCAATGAAATATGGCCAGTTGTAACAACTCCGGAGGAGTTACGTATGATCATTCTAAGTGACAGAATTCAAAAAGAAAAAGACACATATCATAAGATATCACTTAAAGGTGGAATCCAAAATGGCTACACATGAAATAAATTACAAAACAAAAACATAGTCAAATATGTAGAAAACACGCATAAGGCTGCTAAACGGGAAAGGTGGGGAGGGGTGAGGCATCATCCAGGAGGTTGAAATTAGCAAAGATACCATTCCAAATACCAAACTGATAATCAACAAGGCCTACACGGTAGCTAAAAGAACTGCACTCAGCACACTCAAGTCACCGGAAAAGAATATATACGACTGGTAAGAATCTGAAAAAGAATTTATTGATGTCTCTCTGTACGTGAATCAAGTGGATGTACAGCAGCAAGAAACAGAGCTTTGAAAATCAGCTGTAACCAATATAGTAATAAATTGAAAAAATAAACGACAGAGAGACAGAGAAAACCTCTTACAACTTTTCCTCAGGGACGATGATGCAACATGGATTGAACACATCTAGACCCACAGCAGGATGAGACATAAGGCTGGAAACTGTTTGCGCTAAGAGAAATGTGAGGTTGGGTGAGGAAATGCACACCCTTTAAAGTAATACTACCTGGTACCCATTCAATGGGTCCCAAATCTGCAGGTTCAAGGGATCTTCCTACAGCTAAAACATGCATGGAAAACCCAGAGGACTGTACACCATGTGATCGGGAGATGTGTCTAAAATGCACCTCATTTATCCTCTCCTGGTGCTCCTGTTCACAATTCCAGCCACGCTACTTAGAATCTCCCCACTTGGAGAATCAGCACATTTAAACTTCTGTTTCACACATTTTGCAAATTGTGAGGAGGATGAACGGGAAGAGGGGGAACCAATGAGAGAAGAGTTGTAGGGGTTTGGACGGGCACATATCACTCTAATTTCCCATTAAGAATAAGAATTAAAGAAAGGCTCAGCCTGCCTCGCCGGAGCCAAAATAGAGCCTGAAGCAATCCTGCGGGTTTGAGGCCAGCTCACAAAAGAGCAACTTAAAAAATGGAGCTCAGGGTCACTGCAATTCACAAACCTGCAGAGTTATAAATGAAAACTAACGTCCAAAAATATGTTGAGGTAAGGCAAAGAAGAGGATCTGAATGCAAGACAGAATTGCAAGAAACAGATTTCAAGAGATAGATTGGACTCGTCTTTAACGCACATGAAAAGCGGCAGAATTTCGACAATGATGCAGTTGGCCCAAAAGGGCGTATGCGTTTTTTCCTGATTATATCCAGGAAAAAACGCATACGCACTTTATGGGCAACGAAGCAAGCAAGCAATGCAAATGTGCACAACAAAGAAGTCTCACTTCCCACCGGTCAAAAGGGCCATCCTAAAAAATTGTAAAAACCAGAAATGCAGGACAGGCCATGGAGAACAGGGAGCCTTTATACGCTGATGGGCAGTGTGTGAACTGCCGAGAGCCACTCTGGAGAAGTGTATGGTGGTTCCTAAATCATCTAAAAAACAGAGCTACAGAGCATAGGACACTTCCAATCATGGGAGTATATCTAGGGAAGTCTAAAAATCAACAAGACACAAGCACACCACAGTTTAGGGCTACTCTGTTTACAAGAACCTCAACTTCAGTACACCTTAAATATCCCAGGAAAGAGAACAATGGATAAAGAAGATGTGGTACTTATGTACAATGGAATATCTCTTCACCATGAAATCAATGTAATAAGGCTAGTAGAAGGATAAAGAGTGGATTTAGGTCCGATAATACTACTTGAAATAAGTCAAACAGAAAAAGAAACATATCATAAGATATCACTTATAGAGGGAGGGTAAATATGGCTGCACAAGAAATGAATTACAGAACAGAACAGTGTCTCACATTTAGAAAACACACTTATGTCAGCTTAAGGGGAAAGGAGAGGTGGGGTGATGCATAAAACCAGAGTTTGAAATTAGCACAGATACCGTTCAATAAACCAAATAGGTATTAGACAAGATCTACACCTTGCTCAATGAACTGGCCTCAACACACCCTATACACCGCAGAGAAATATATCTGAGGAATAAGAATCTTAAAACCCATGTATTGATATATCTCCATAAGGGAATCAAGTGTGTGCAGAGCGGCACAAACACAGCAGTGAAGATGAGCTAAACCCCATTATAGAAATAAATTTTAAAAACAAAACGCTGAAACAATGAAAGAGAGAAAAATTCTTACAAAATTCGCTCAGGGGCTGTGATGCAACCTGGATTGACCACATATAAACCCACAGCTGGATAAGACATAAGGCTGGACACTTGGGGCTGACAGGATTGGTGAGCTTTGGTGAGCAACTGCCGAAAGTTTAATGCAATACTTCATGCTACTCATTCCAAGGGTCCCAACACTCCAGGTTGAAGGGAATCTTCCTACAGCTAAACCATGCTTGGGAAACCCAGCGACTGGTATACCATATGATCGGGAAAGGTTTCTAAAACGCACCTCATTTTTCCTCTCCTGGGGCTCCGGATCGACATTCCAGCCGCTTTACTAACAACATCCCCACATGGAGTCAATGCCTTTAAGTTCTGGTATCGCACAGTCTGCAGTTAGTGCAGAGGATGAATGGGAATAGGAGGAACCAGTGAGAAACTAGCTGTAGCGGTTTCAATGGGCACATGTCACTCTAATATCACATCAGTAAGAAGAATTAACCAAAGGCACAGCAAGGTGCCCCAGAAGAAAAATAGGGCTTCAAGGAATCCTGTGGTTACGGGGCAAGACCACAAAAATAAGAGCTAAAAAATGGAGCTAAGGGCCAATGCAATTCAAAAACCTGCAGAGTTATAAAGGCCAACTATTTTCAAAAAATATATTGAGGTAAGGCTATGAAGAGGCATTGAAAGCAAGGCAGAATTGCAGGAAACCGATTTCAGGAGGTAGACTGGAATTGCATTGAAAACATATGAAGAGAGTCAGAACCTCGACAATGATGCACTTGGCCAAAAAGGGCGTATGCGTTTTTTCCTGAATATATTCAGGAAAAAACGCATACGCCCTTTTTGGCCAACCAAGCAAGCTTGCAAAGAAAATCTGCACTACAATGAAGTCTCACTTCCACCTGGTCAAAAGGGCCATCTGAAAAAAGTGTAGAATCCATAAAGGCACGACAGGCCATGGAGAACTGGGAGCCTTGTTATGCTGATGGGCGGGATGTAAATTGCCAACAGCCACTCTGGAGAAGTGTATGGTGTTTCCTGAAACATCTAAAAAACAAAGCAACAGAGCCTAGGGCACTTCCACTTATGGTCCTATAGCTTAGGGAAATTAAAATCAAAAAGACACAGCCACCCCAAAGTTTGGAACAGCTCTGTTTACAGGAAACTCGTTTACAGTACACGTTCAACATCGCAGAAAGTGAAAAATGGATAAAGAAGTTGTGGTATTTAATTACAAAGCAATATCACTCAGCAGTGAAATCTATGTCATCAGGCCCTTAGCAGCACAATGAGTGGATTCAGGTATGATGATTCTAACTGAAATAAGTCACACAGAAAAAGAAACATCATAAGATATCAGTAATACACGGAATGGAAACTTGGCTACACAGGAACACAATTACAGAATAGAACAGGGTCTCAAATTAGAAAACCAACATATGCTTACTTAAGGGTAAAGGTGAGTTGGGGTGCTGCATAAAACCAGAGATTGAAATGAGCACAGATAAAGTTCCTTAAGCCAAATATGGAATAGACAAGAGCTACTCCTTGCTCAACGAAATGGACTCAACACCGCATATTAAACACCTAAGAATGTACCTGACTAGTAAGTATCTTAAAACCTATGGATTGCTATGTCTCCGAAAGAGAATCAAGCATGTGTACAGGGCCATAAATGCAGCAGTGATAGAATTGGAGAGGTTCGGTGAGCAAATGAAGACCCTTTGAAATCATATTGCATGGTACCCATTCCACGGGTTTCAACTACCCAGATTTAAGGTATTCTTCCTTCAGCTAAAACATGCATGTGGAACGTAGAGTATGTTCAACCATGTGATCGGGAGACGTGTTCAAATATGTCTCAGTTTTCGTACCCTGGTACTCGGGTGCAACATTCCAGACGCTTTACTAACACTCTCCTGACTTGGAGAGTCAGAGCCTATAACCTCCTGTTTGGCCCAGTTTGCAATTTCTGCGGAAGATGAACAGGAATAGTGAGAACCAATGAGAGACTAGCTGGAGGTGTCTGGACGGGCAAATTTAACTCTCATTTTCCACCAGGAAGAGGAATTAACCAAAGGCTCAGTGTGCCGTGCCGGAACCAGATTAGGGCCTGAAGCCATCCTGCGGTGTTGCAGCCAGGTCACAAGAAAGCGAGTTGAAGAAAGGAGCTCAGGGGCACTGTAATTCACAAACCTGCAGAGTTATAAATGACAGCTATCGTCCAAAAATAGACTGAAGTAAGGCTGCCAAGAGGACTTGAAAGCGGGGCAGAATTGCAGGAAACCGATTTCAGGAGGTAGACTGGAATTGCATTGAAAGCATAGGAAAAGAGGCAGAACGTCCACAATGATGCACTTGGCCAAAAAGGGCGTATGCGTTTTTTTCTGAATATATTCAGGAAAAAACGCATACGCCCTTTTTGGCCAACCAAGCAAGCTTGCAAAGGAAATCTGCACTACAATGAAGTCTCACTTCCCCCCGGTCAAAAGGGCCATCTGAAAAAAGGGTAAAATCCAGAAAGGCAGGACAGGCCATGGAGAACTGGGAGCCTTGTTATGCTGATGGGCGGGATGTAAATTGCCAAGAACCACTTGGGAGAAGTGTATGGTGTTTCCTGAAACAACTAAAAAACAAAGCAACAGAACCTAGGGCACTTCCACTTATGGTCCTATAGCTTAGGGAAATTGCAATGAAAAAGACACAGCCACCCCAAAGTTTGGAACGGCTCTGTTTACAAGAACCTCGTTTACAGTACAAGTTCAACATCGCAGAAAGTGAAAAATGGATAAAGAAGTTGTGGTATTTACTTACAAAGCAATATCACTCAGCAATGAAATCTGTGTCATCAGGCCCTTAGCAGCACAATGAGTGGATTCAGGTATGATGATTCTAACTGAAATAAGTCACACAGAAAAAGAAACATCATAAGATATCACTAATACACGGAATGTAAACTTGGCTACACAGGAACTGCATTCCAAAACAGAACAGGGTCTCAAACTTAGAAAACCAACTTATGCTTGCTTAAGGGGAAAGGTGAGTTGGGGTGCTGCATAAAACCAGAGATTGAAATGAGCACAGATAAAGTTCCTTAAGCCAAATATGGAATAGACAAGAGCTACTCCTTGCTCAACGAAATGGACTCAAAACCCCATATTAAACGCCTAAGAATGTACCTGACTAGTAAGTATCTTAAAACCTATGGATTGCTATGTCTCCGAAAGAGAATCAAGCGTGTGTACAGGGGCATAAACGCAGCAGTGATAGGATTGGAGAGGTTCGGTGAGCAAATGAAGACCCTTTGAAGTCATATTGCATGGTACCCATTACACGGGTCTCAACTCTCCCGGTTTAAGGTATTCTTCCTTCAGCTGAAACATGCATGTGGAACCCAGAGTATGATCAACCATGTGAACGGGAGACGTGTTCAAATATGTCTCAGTTTTCCTCCCCTGGTACTCGGGTGCAACATTCCAGACGCTTTACTAACACTCTCCCGACTTGGAGAGTCAGTCCCTTTAACCTCCTGTTTGGCCCAGTTTGCAATTTCTGCGGAAGATGAACAGGAATAAATAGCGAGAACCAATGAGAGTCTAGCTGGAGGTGTCTGGACGGGCAAATTCAACTCTCATTTCCCACCAGGAAGAGGAATTAACCAAAGGCTCAGCATGCCGGGCCGGAACCAGATTAGGGCCTGAAGCCATCCTGCGGTGTTGCGGCCAGGTCACAAGAAAGCGAGTTGAAGAAAGGAGCTCAGGGGCACTGTAATTCACAAACCTGCAGAGTTATAAATGACAGCTATCGTCCAAAAATAGACTGAAGTAAGGCTGCCAAGAGGACTTGAAAGCGGGGCAGAATTGCAGGAAACCGATTTCAGGAGGTAGACTGGAATTGCATTGAAAGCATAGGAAAAGAGGCAGAACGTCCACAATGATGCACTTGGCCAAAAAGGGCGTATGCGTTTTTTCCTGAATATATTCAGGAAAAAACGCATACGCCCTTTTTGGCCAACCAAGCAAGCTTGCAAAGGAAATCTGCACTACAATGAAGTCTCACTTCCCCCCGGTCAAAAGGGCCATCTGAAAAAAGGGTAAAATCCAGAAAGGCAGGACAGGCCATGGAGAACTGGGAGCCTTGTTATGCTGATGGGCGGGATGTAAATTGCCAAGAACCACTTGGGAGAAGTGTATGGTGTTTCCTGAAACAACTAAAAAACAAAGCAACAGAACCTAGGGCACTTCCACTTATGGTCCTATAGCTTAGGGAAATTAAAATGAAAAAGACACAGCCACCCCAAAGTTTGGAACGGCTCTGTTTACAAGAACCTCGTTTACAGTACAAGTTCAACATCGCAGAAAGTGAAAAATGGATAAAGAAGTTGTGGTATTTACTTACAAAGCAATATCACTCAGCAATGAAATCTGTGTCATCAGGCCCTTAGCAGCACAATGAGTGGATTCAGGTATGATGATTCTAACTGAAATAAGTCACACAGAAAAAGAAACATCATAAGATATCACTAATACACGGAATGTAAACTTGGCTACACAGGAACTGCATTCCAAAACAGAACAGGGTCTCAAATTTAGAAAACCAACTTATGCTTGCTTAAGGGGAAAGGTGAGTTGGGGTGCTGCATAAAACCAGAGATTGAAATGAGCACAGATAAAGTTCCTTAAGCCAAATATGGAATAGACAAGAGCTACTCCTTGCTCAACGAAATGGACTCAAAACCCCATATTAAACGCCTAAGAATGTACCTGACTAGTAAGTATCTTAAAACCTATGGATTGCTATGTCTCCAAAAGAGAATCAAGTGTGTGTACAGGGGCATAAACGCAGCAGTGATAGGATTGGAGAGGTTCGGTGAGCAAATGAAGACCCTTTGAAGTCATATTGCATGGTACCCATTACACGGGTCTCAACTCTCCAGGTTTAAGGTATTCTTCCTTCAGCTAAAACATGCATGTGGAACCCAGAGTATGATCAACCATGTGAACGGGAGACGTGTTCAAATATGTCTCAGTTTTCCTCCCCTGGTACTCGGGTGCAACATTCCAGACGCTTTACTAACACTCTCCCGACTTGGAGAGTCAGTCCCTTTAACCTCCTGTTTGGCCCAGTTTGCAATTTCTGCGGAAGATGAACAGGAATAACGAGAACCAATGAGAGGCTAGCTGGAGGTGTCTGGACGGGCAAATTCAACTCTCATTTCCCACCAGGAAGAGGAATTAACCAAAGGCTCAGCATGCCGGGCCGGAACCAGATTAGGGCCTGAAGCCATCCTGCGGTGTTGCGGCCAGGTCACAAGAAAGCGAGTTGAAGAAAGGAGCTCAGGGGCACTGTAATTCACAAACCTGCAGAGTTATAAATGACAGCTATCGTCCAAAAATAGACTGAAGTAAGGCTGCCAAGAGGACTTGAAAGCGGGGCAGAATTGCAGGAAACCGATTTCAGGAGGTAGACTGGAATTGCATTGAAAGCATAGGAAAAGAGGCAGAACGTCCACAATGATGCACTTGGCCAAAAAGGGCGTATGCGTTTTTTCCTGAATATATTCAGGAAAAAACGCATACGCCCTTTTTGGCCAACCAAGCAAGCTTGCAAAGGAAATCTGCACTACAATGAAGTCTCACTTCCCCCCGGTCAAAAGGGCCATCTGAAAAAAGGGTAAAATCCAGAAAGGCAGGACAGGCCATGGAGAACTGGGAGCCTTGTTATGCTGATGGGCGGGATGTAAATTGCCAAGAACCACTTGGGAGAAGTGTATGGTGTTTCCTGAAACAACTAAAAAACAAAGCAACAGAACCTAGGGCACTTCCACTTATGGTCCTATAGCTTAGGGAAATTAAAATGAAAAAGACACAGCCACCCCAAAGTTTGGAACGGCTCTGTTTACAAGAACCTCGTTTACAGTACAAGTTCAACATCGCAGAAAGTGAAAAATGGATAAAGAAGTTGTGGTATTTACTTACAAAGCAATATCACTCAGCAATGAAATCTGTGTCATCAGGCCCTTAGCAGCACAATGAGTGGATTCAGGTATGATGATTCTAACTGAAATAAGTCACACAGAAAAAGAAACATCATAAGATATCACTAATACACGGAATGTAAACTTGGCTACACAGGAACTGCATTCCAAAACAGAACAGGGTCTCAAATTTAGAAAACCAACTTATGCTTGCTTAAGGGGAAAGGTGAGTTGGGGTGCTGCATAAAACCAGAGATTGAAATGAGCACAGATAAAGTTCCTTAAGCCAAATATGGAATAGACAAGAGCTACTCCTTGCTCAACGAAATGGACTCAAAACCCCATATTAAACGCCTAAGAATGTACCTGACTAGTAAGTATCTTAAAACCTATGGATTGCTATGTCTCCAAAAGAGAATCAAGTGTGTGTACAGGGGCATAAACGCAGCAGTGATAGGATTGGAGAGGTTCGGTGAGCAAATGAAGACCCTTTGAAGTCATATTGCATGGTACCCATTACACGGGTCTCAACTCTCCAGGTTTAAGGTATTCTTCCTTCAGCTAAAACATGCATGTGGAACCCAGAGTATGATCAACCATGTGAACGGGAGACGTGTTCAAATATGTCTCAGTTTTCCTCCCCTGGTACTCGGGTGCAACATTCCAGACGCTTTACTAACACTCTCCCGACTTGGAGAGTCAGTCCCTTTAACCTCCTGTTTGGCCCAGTTTGCAATTTCTGCGGAAGATGAACAGGAATAACGAGAACCAATGAGAGGCTAGCTGGAGGTGTCTGGACGGGCAAATTCAACTCTCATTTCCCACCAGGAAGAGGAATTAACCAAAGGCTCAGCATGCCGGGCCGGAACCAGATTAGGGCCTGAAGCCATCCTGCGGTGTTGCGGCCAGCTCACAAGAAAGCGAGTTGAAGAAAGGAGCTCAGGGGCACTGTAATTCACAAACCTGCAGAGTTATAAATGACAGCTATCGTCCAAAAATAGACTGAAGTAAGGCTGCCAAGAGGACTTGAAAGCGGGGCAGAATTGCAGGAAACCGATTTCAGGAGGTAGACTGGAATTGCATTGAAAGCATAGGAAAAGAGGCAGAACGTCCACAATGATGCACTTGGCCAAAAAGGGCGTATGCGTTTTTTCCTGAATATATTCAGGAAAAAACGCATACGCCCTTTTTGGCCAACCAAGCAAGCTTGCAAAGGAAATCTGCACTACAATGAAGTCTCACTTCCCCCCGGTCAAAAGGGCCATCTGAAAAAAGTGTAAAATCCAGAAAGGCAGGACAGGCCATGGAGAACTGGGAGCCTTGTTATGCTGATGGGCGGGATGTAAATTGCCAACAACCACTTGGGAGAAGTGTATGGTGTTTCCTGAAACATCTAAAAAACAAAGCAACAGAACCTAGGGCACTTCCACTTATGGTCCTATAGCTTAGGGAAATTAAAATGAAAAAGACACAGCCACCCCAAAGTTTGGAACGGCTCTGTTTACAAGAACCTCGTTTACAGTACAAGTTCAACATCGCAGAAAGTGAAAAATGGATAAAGAAGTTGTGGTATTTACTTACAAAGCAATATCACTCAGCAATGAAATCTGTGTCATCAGGCCCTTAGCAGCACAATGAGTGGATTCAGGTATGATGATTCTAACTGAAATAAGTCACACAGAAAAAGAAACATCATAAGATATCACTAATACACGGAATGTAAACTTGGCTACACAGGAACTGCATTCCAAAACAGAACAGGGTCTCAAATTTAGAAAACCAACTTATGCTTGCTTAAGGGGAAAGGTGAGTTGGGGTGCTGCATAAAACCAGAGATTGAAATGAGCACAGATAAAGTTCCTTAAGCCAAATATGGAATAGACAAGAGCTACTCCTTGCTCAACGAAATGGACTCAAAACCCCATATTAAACACCTAAGAATGTACCTGACAAGTAAGTATCTTAAAACCTATGGATTGCTATGTCTCCAAAAGAGAATCAAGCGTGTGTACAGGGGCATAAACGCAGCAGTGATAGGATTGGAGAGGTTCGGTGAGCAAATGAAGACCCTTGGAAGTCATATTACATGGTACCCATTACACGGGTCTCAACTCTCCAGGTTTAAGGTATTCTTCCTTCAGCTGAAACATGCATGTGGAGCCCAGAGTATGATCAACCATGTGAACGGGAGACGTGTTCAAATATGTCTCAGTTTTCCTCCCCTCGTACTAGGGTGCAACATTCCAGACGCTTTACTAACACTCTCCCGACTTGGAGAGTCAGTCCCTTTAACCTCCTGTTTGGCCCAGTTTGCAATTTCTGCGGAAGATGAACAGGAATAGCGAGAACCAATGAGAGGCTAGCTGGAGGTGTCTGGACGGGCAAATTCAACTCTCATTTCCCACCAGGAAGAGGAATTAACCAAAGGCTCAGCATGCCGGGCCGGAAACAGATTAGGGCCTGAAGCCATCCTGCGGTGTTGCGGCCAGGTCACAAGAAAGCGAGTTGAAGAAAGGAGCTCAGGGGCACTGTAATTCACAAACCTGCAGAGTTATAAATGACAGCTATCGTCCAAAAATAGACTGAAGTAAGGCTGCCAAGAGGACTTGAAAGCGGGGCAGAATTGCAGGAAACCGATTTCAGGAGGTAGACTGGAATTGCATTGAAAGCATAGGAAAAGAGGCAGAACGTCCACAATGATGCACTTGGCCAAAAAGGGCGTATGCGTTTTTTCCTGAATATATTCAGGAAAAAACGCATACGCCCTTTTTGGCCAACCAAGCAAGCTTGCAAAGGAAATCTGCACTACAATGAAGTCTCACTTCCCCCCGGTCAAAAGGGCCATCTGAAAAAAGGGTAAAATCCAGAAAGGCAGGACAGGCCATGGAGAACTGGGAGCCTTGTTATGCTGATGGGCGGGATGTAAATTGCCAACAACCACTCGGGAGAAGTGTATGGTGTTTCCTGAAACATCTAAAAAACAAAGCAACAGAACCTAGGGCACTTCCACTTATGGTCCTATAGCTTAGGGAAATTAAAATGAAAAAGACACAGCCACCTCAAAGTTTGGAACGGCTCTGTTTACAAGAACCTCGTTTACAGTACAAGTTCAACATCGCAGAAAGTGAAAAATGGATAAAGAAGTTGTGGTATTTACTTACAAAGCAATATCACTCAGCAATGAAATCTGTGTCACAAGGCCCTTAGCAGCACAATGAGTGGATTCAGGTATGATGATTCTAACTGAAATAAGTCACACAGAAAAAGAAACATCATAAGATATCAGTAATACACGGAATGGAAACTTGGCTACACAGGAACTGAATTACAGAACAGAACAGGGTCTCAAATTTAGAAAACCAACTTATGCTTGCTTAAGGGTAAAGGTGAGTTGGGGTGCTGCATAAAACCAGAGATTGAAATGAGCACAGATAAAGTTCCTTAAGCCAAATATGGAATAGACAAGAGCTACTCCTTGCTCAACGAAATGGACTCAACACCGCATATTAAACGCCTAAGAATGTATCTGACTAGTAAGTATCTTAAAACCTATGGATTGCTATGTCTCCGAAAGAGAATCAAGCATGTGTACAGGGGCATAAACGCAGCAGTGATAGGATTGGAGAGGTTCGGTGAGCAAATGAAGACCCTTTGAAGTCATATTTCATGGTACCCATTACACGTGTCTTAACTCTCCAGGTTTAAGGTATTCTTCCTTCAGCTAAAACATGCATGTGGAACCTAGATTATGATCAACCATGTGATTGGGAGACGTGTTCAAATATGTCTCAGTTTTCCTCCCCTGGTACTCGGGTGCAACATTCCAGACGCTTTACTAACACTCTCCCCACTTGGAGAGTCAGTCCCTTTAACCTCCTGTTTGGCCCAGTTTGCAATTTCTGTGGAAGATGAACAGGAATAGCGAGAACCAATGAGAGACTAGCTGGAGGTGTCTGTACGGGCAAATTTAAC
The DNA here is from genome assembly GCF_949987515.2 of Delphinus delphis. NCBI lineage: Eukaryota > Metazoa > Chordata > Mammalia > Artiodactyla > Delphinidae > Delphinus > Delphinus delphis. The sequence continues at coordinate 2,161,350 of NW_027192654.1, read as the reverse complement.
TCTCATTTCCCACCAGGAAGAGGAATTAACCAAAGGCTCAGCGTGCCGTACCGGAACCAGATTAGGGCCTGAAGACATCCTGCGGTGTTGCAGCCAGGTCACAAGAAAGCGAGTTGAAGAAAGGAGCTCAGGGGCACTGTAATTCACAAACATGCAGAGTTATAAATGACAGCTATCGTCCAAAAATAGACTGAAGTAAGGCTGCCAAGAGGACTTGAAAGCGGGGCAGAATTGCAGGAAACCGATTTCAGGAGGTAGACTGGAATTGCATTGAAAGCATAGGAAAAGAGGCAGAACGTCCACAATGATGCACTTGGCCAAAAAGGGCGTATGCGTTTTTTCCTGAATATATTCAGGAAAAAACGCATACGCCCTTTTTGGCCAACCAAGCAAGCTTGCAAAGGAAATCTGCACTACAATGAAGTCTCACTTCCCCCCGGTCAAAAGGGACATCTGAAAAAAGGGTAAAATCAAGAAAGGCAGGACAGGCCATGGAGAACTGGGAGCCTTGTTATGCTGAAGGGCGGGATGTAAATTGCCAACAACCACTAGGGAGAAGTGTATGGTGTTTCCTGAAACATCTAAAAAACAAAGCAACAGAGCCTAGGGCACTTCCACTTATGGTCCTATAGCTTAGGGAATTTAAAATCAAAAAGACACAGCCACCCCAAAGTTTGGAACGGCTCTGTTTACAAGAACCTCGTTTACAGTACAAGTTCAACATCGCAGAAAGTGAAAAATGGATAAAGAAGTTGTGGTATTTACTTACAAAGCAATATCACTCAGCAATGAAATCTGTGTCATCAGGCCCTTAGCAGCACAATGAGTGGATTCAGGTATGATGATTCTAACTGAAATAAGTCACACAGAAAAAGAAACATCATAAGATATCAGTAATACATGGAATGTAAACTTGGCTACACTGGAACTGAATTACAGAACAGAACAGGGTCTCAAATTTAGAAAACCAACTTATGCTTGCTTAAGGGTAAAGGTGAGTTGGGGTGCTGCATAAAACCAGAGATTGAAATGAGCACAGATAAAGTTCCTTAAACCAAATATGGAATAGACAAGAGCTACTCCTTGCTCAACGAAATGGACTCAACACCGCATATTAAACGCCTAAGAATGTACCTGACTAGTAAGTATCTTAAAACCTATGGATTGCTATGTCTCCGAAAGAGAATCAAGCATGTGTACAGGGGCATAAACGCAGCAGTGATAGGATTGGAGAGGATCAGTGAGCAAATGAAGACCCTTTGAAGTCATATTGCATGGTACCCATTACACGGGTTTCAACTACCCAGATTTTAGGTATTCTTCCTTCAGCTAAAACATGCATGTGGAACCCAGAGTATGATCAACCATGTGATCGGTAGACGTGTTCAAATATGTCTCAGTTTTCCTCCCCTGGTACTCGGGTGCATCATTCCAGACGCTTTACTAACACTCTCCCCACTTGGAGAGTCAGTCCCTTTAACCTCCTGTTTGGCCCAGTTTGCAATTTCTGCGGAAGATGAACAGGAATAGTGAGAACCAATGAGAGGCTAGCTGGAGGTGTCTGGACGGGCAAATTTAACTCTCATTTCCCACCAGGAAGAGGAAGTAACCAAAGGCTCAGCGTGCCGTACCGGAACCAGATTAGGGCCTGAAGCCATCCTGCGGTGTTGCGGCCAGCTCAAAAGAAAGCGAGTTGAAGAAAGGAGCTCAGGGGCCCTGTAATTCACAAACCTGCAGAGTTATAAATGACAGCTATCGTCCAAAAATAGACTGAAGTAAGGCTGCCAAGAGGACTTGAAAGCGGGGCAGAATTGCAGGAAACCGATTTCAGGAGGTAGACTGGAATTGCATTGAAAGCATAGGAAAAGAGGCAGAACGTCCACAATGATGCACTTGGCCAAAAAGGGCGTATGCGTTTTTTCCTGAATATATTCAGGAAAAAACGCATACGCCCTTTTTGGCCAACCAAGCAAGCTTGCAAAGGAAATCTGCACTACAATGAAGTCTCACTTCCCCCCGGTCAAAAGGGCCATCTGAAAAAAGGGTAAAATCCAGAAAGGCAGGACAGGCCATGGAGAACTGGGAGCCTTGTTATGCTGATGGGCGGGATGTAAATTGCCAAGAACCACTTGGGAGAAGTGTATGGTGTTTCCTGAAACAACTAAAAAACAAAGCAACAGAACCTAGGGCACTTCCACTTATGGTCCTATAGCTTAGGGAAATTAAAATGAAAAAGACACAGCCACCCCAAAGTTTGGAACGGCTCTGTTTACAAGAACCTCGTTTACAGTACAAGTTCAACATCGCAGAAAGTGAAAAATGGATAAAGAAGTTGTGGTATTTACTTACAAAGCAATATCACTCAGCAATGAAATCTGTGTCATCAGGCCCTTAGCAGCACAATGAGTGGATTCAGGTATGATGATTCTAACTGAAATAAGTCACACAGAAAAAGAAACATCATAAGATATCACTAATACACGGAATGTAAACTTGGCTACACAGGAACTGCATTCCAAAACAGAACAGGGTCTCAAATTTAGAAAACCAACTTATGCTTGCTTAAGGGGAAAGGTGAGTTGGGGTGCTGCATAAAACCAGAGATTGAAATGAGCACAGATAAAGTTCCTTAAGCCAAATATGGAATAGACAAGAGCTACTCCTTGCTCAACGAAATGGACTCAAAACCCCATATTAAACGCCTAAGAATGTACCTGACTAGTAAGTATCTTAAAACCTATGGATTGCTATGTCTCCAAAAGAGAATCAAGTGTGTGTACAGGGGCATAAACGCAGCAGTGATAGGATTGGAGAGGTTCGGTGAGCAAATGAAGACCCTTTGAAGTCATATTGCATGGTACCCATTACACGGGTCTCAACTCTCCAGGTTTAAGGTATTCTTCCTTCAGCTAAAACATGCATGTGGAACCCAGAGTATGATCAACCATGTGAACGGGAGACGTGTTCAAATATGTCTCAGTTTTCCTCCCCTGGTACTCGGGTGCAACATTCCAGACGCTTTACTAACACTCTCCCGACTTGGAGAGTCAGTCCCTTTAACCTCCTGTTTGGCCCAGTTTGCAATTTCTGCGGAAGATGAACAGGAATAACGAGAACCAATGAGAGGCTAGCTGGAGGTGTCTGGACGGGCAAATTCAACTCTCATTTCCCACCAGGAAGAGGAATTAACCAAAGGCTCAGCATGCCGGGCCGGAACCAGATTAGGGCCTGAAGCCATCCTGCGGTGTTGCGGCCAGCTCACAAGAAAGCGAGTTGAAGAAAGGAGCTCAGGGGCACTGTAATTCACAAACCTGCAGAGTTATAAATGACAGCTATCGTCCAAAAATAGACTGAAGTAAGGCTGCCAAGAGGACTTGAAAGCGGGGCAGAATTGCAGGAAACCGATTTCAGGAGGTAGACTGGAATTGCATTGAAAGCATAGGAAAAGAGGCAGAACGTCCACAATGATGCACTTGGCCAAAAAGGGCGTATGCGTTTTTTCCTGAATATATTCAGGAAAAAACGCATACGCCCTTTTTGGCCAACCAAGCAAGCTTGCAAAGGAAATCTGCACTACAATGAAGTCTCACTTCCCCCCGGTCAAAAGGGCCATCTGAAAAAAGTGTAAAATCCAGAAAGGCAGGACAGGCCATGGAGAACTGGGAGCCTTGTTATGCTGATGGGCGGGATGTAAATTGCCAACAACCACTTGGGAGAAGTGTATGGTGTTTCCTGAAACATCTAAAAAACAAAGCAACAGAACCTAGGGCACTTCCACTTATGGTCCTATAGCTTAGGGAAATTAAAATGAAAAAGACACAGCCACCCCAAAGTTTGGAACGGCTCTGTTTACAAGAACCTCGTTTACAGTACAAGTTCAACATCGCAGAAAGTGAAAAATGGATAAAGAAGTTGTGGTATTTACTTACAAAGCAATATCACTCAGCAATGAAATCTGTGTCATCAGGCCCTTAGCAGCACAATGAGTGGATTCAGGTATGATGATTCTAACTGAAATAAGTCACACAGAAAAAGAAACATCATAAGATATCACTAATACACGGAATGTAAACTTGGCTACACAGGAACTGCATTCCAAAACAGAACAGGGTCTCAAATTTAGAAAACCAACTTATGCTTGCTTAAGGGGAAAGGTGAGTTGGGGTGCTGCATAAAACCAGAGATTGAAATGAGCACAGATAAAGTTCCTTAAGCCAAATATGGAATAGACAAGAGCTACTCCTTGCTCAACGAAATGGACTCAAAACCCCATATTAAATGCCTAAGAATGTACCTGACTTGTAAGTATCTTAAAACCTATGGATTGCTATGTCTCCAAAAGAGAATCAAGCGTGTGTACAGGGGCATAAACGCAGCAGTGATAGGATTGGAGAGGTTCGGTGAGCAAATGAAGACCCTTTGAAGTCATATTGCATGGTACCCATTACACGGGTCTCAACTCTCCAGGTTTAAGGTATTCTTCCTTCAGCTAAAACATGCATGTGGAACCCAGATTATGATCAACCATGTGAACGGGAGACGTGTTCAAATATGTCTCAGTTTTCCTCCCCTGGTACTCGGGTGCAACATTCCAGACGCTTTACTAACACTCTCCCGACTTGGAGAGTCAGTCCCTTTAACCTCCTGTTTGGCCCAGTTTGCAATTTCTGCGGAAGATGAACAGGAATAGCGAGAACCAATGAGAGGCTAGCTGGAGGTGTCTGGACGGGCAAATTCAACTCTCATTTCCCACCAGGAAGAGGAATTAACCAAAGGCTCAGCATGCCGGGCCGGAACCAGATTAGGGCCTGAAGCCATCCTGCGGTGTTGCGGCCAGGTCACAAGAAAGCGAGTTGAAGAAAGGAGCTCAGGGGCACTGTAATTCACAAACCTGCAGAGTTATAAATGACAGCTATCGTCCAAAAATAGACTGAAGTAAGGCTGCCAAGAGGACTTGAAAGCGGGGCAGAATTGCAGGAAACCGATTTCAGGAGGTAGACTGGAATTGCATTGAAAGCATAGGAAAAGAGGCAGAACGTCCACAATGATGCACTTGGCCAAAAAGGGCGTATGCGTTTTTTCCTGAATATATTCAGGAAAAAACGCATACGCCCTTTTTGGCCAACCAAGCAAGCTTGCAAAGGAAATCTGCACTACAATGAAGTCTCACTTCCCCCCGGTCAAAAGGGCCATCTGAAAAAAGTGTAAAATCCAGAAAGGCAGGACAGGCCATGGAGAACTGGGAGCCTTGTTATGCTGATGGGCGGGATGTAAATTGCCAACAACCACTTGGGAGAAGTGTATGGTGTTTCCTGAAACATCTAAAAAACAAAGCAACAGAACCTAGGGCACTTCCACTTATGGTCCTATAGCTTAGGGAAATTAAAATGAAAAAGACACAGCCACCCCAAAGTTTGGAACGGCTCTGTTTACAAGAACCTCGTTTACAGTACAAGTTCAACATCGCAGAAAGTGAAAAATGGATAAAGAAGTTGTGGTATTTACTTACAAAGCAATATCACTCAGCAATGAAATCTGTGTCATCAGGCCCTTAGCAGCACAATGAGTGGATTCAGGTATGATGATTCTAACTGAAATAAGTCACACAGAAAAAGAAACATCATAAGATATCACTAATACACGGAATGTAAACTTGGCTACACAGGAACTGCATTCCAAAACAGAACAGGGTCTCAAATTTAGAAAACCAACTTATGCTTGCTTAAGGGGAAAGGTGAGTTGGGGTGCTGCATAAAACCAGAGATTGAAATGAGCACAGATAAAGTTCCTTAAGCCAAATATGGAATAGACAAGAGCTACTCCTTGCTCAACGAAATGGACTCAAAACCCCATATTAAACGCCTAAGAATGTACCTGACAAGTAAGTATCTTAAAACCTATGGATTGCTATGTCTCCAAAAGAGAATCAAGCGTGTGTACAGGGGCATAAACGCAGCAGTGATAGGATTGGAGAGGTTCGGTGAGCAAATGAAGACCCTTGGAAGTCATATTACATGGTACCCATTACACGGGTCTCAACTCTCCAGGTTTAAGGTATTCTTCCTTCAGCTGAAACATGCATGTGGAACCCAGAGTATGATCAACCATGTGAACGGGAGACGTGTTCAAATATGTCTCAGTTTTCCTCCCCTCGTACTAGGGTGCAACATTCCAGACGCTTTACTAACACTCTCCCGACTTGGAGAGTCAGTCCCTTTAACCTCCTGTTTGGCCCAGTTTGCAATTTCTGCGGAAGATGAACAGGAATAGCGAGAACCAATGAGAGGCTAGCTGGAGGTGTCTGGACGGGCAAATTCAACTCTCATTTCCCACCAGGAAGAGGAATTAACCAAAGGCTCAGCATGCCGGGCCGGAAACAGATTAGGGCCTGAAGCCATCCTGCGGTGTTGCGGCCAGGTCACAAGAAAGCGAGTTGAAGAAAGGAGCTCAGGGGCACTGTAATTCACAAACCTGCAGAGTTATAAATGACAGCTATCGTCCAAAAATAGACTGAAGTAAGGCTGCCAAGAGGACTTGAAAGCGGGGCAGAATTGCAGGAAACCGATTTCAGGAGGTAGACTGGAATTGCATTGAAAGCATAGGAAAAGAGGCAGAACGTCCACAATGATGCACTTGGCCAAAAAGGGCGTATGCGTTTTTTCCTGAATATATTCAGGAAAAAACGCATACGCCCTTTTTGGCCAACCAAGCAAGCTTGCAAAGGAAATCTGCACTACAATGAAGTCTCACTTCCCCCCGGTCAAAAGGGCCATCTGAAAAAAGGGTAAAATCCAGAAAGGCAGGACAGGCCATGGAGAACTGGGAGCCTTGTTATGCTGAAGGGCGGGATGTAAATTGCCAACAACCACTAGGGAGAAGTGTATGGTGTTTCCTGAAACATCTAAAAAACAAAGCAATAGAGCCTAGGGCACTTCCACTTATGGTCCTATAGCTTAGGGAATTTAAAATCAAAAAGACACAGCCACCCCAAAGTTTGGAACGGCTCTGTTTACAAGAACCTCGTTTACAGTACAAGTTCAACATCGCAGAAAGTGAAAAATGGATAAAGAAGTTGTGGTATTTACTTACAAAGCAATATCACTCAGCAATGAAATCTGTGTCATCAGGCCCTTAGCAGCACAATGAGTGGATTCAGGTATGATGATTCTAACTGAAATAAGTCACACAGAAAAAGAAACATCATAAGATATCAGTAATACATGGAATGTAAACTTGGCTACACTGGAACTGAATTACAGAACAGAACAGGGTCTCAAATTTAGAAAACCAACTTATGCTTGCTTAAGGGTAAAGGTGAGTTGGGGTGCTGCATAAAACCAGAGATTGAAATGAGCACAGATAAAGTTCCTTAAACCAAATATGGAATAGACAAGAGCTACTCCTTGCTCAATGAAATGGACTCAACACCGCATATTAAACGCCTAAGAATGTACCTGACTAGTAAGTATCTTAAAACCTATGGATTGCTATGTCTCCGAAAGAGAATCAAGCATGTGTACAGGGGCATAAACGCAGCAGTGATAGGATTGGAGAGGATCAGTGAGCAAATGAAGACCCTTTGAAGTCATATTGCATGGTACCCATTACACGGGTTTAAACTACCCAGATTTTAGGTATTCTTCCTTCAGCTAAAACATGCATGTGGAACCCAGAGTATGATCAACCATGTGATCGGTAGACGTGTTCAAATATGTCTCAGTTTTCCTCCCCTGGTACTCGGGTGCATCATTCCAGACGCTTTACTAACACTCTCCCCACTTGGAGAGTCAGTCCCTTTAACCTCCTGTTTGGCCCAGTTTGCAATTTCTGCGGAAGATGAACAGGAATAGTGAGAACCAATGAGAGGCTAGCTGGAGGTGTCTGGACGGGCAAATTTAACTCTCATTTCCCACCAGGAAGAGGAAGTAACCAAAGGCTCAGCGTGCCGTACCGGAACCAGATTAGGGCCTGAAGCCATCCTGCGGTGTTGCGGCCAGCTCAAAAGAAAGCGAGTTGAAGAAAGGAGCTCAGGGGCCCTGTAATTCACAAACCTGCAGAGTTATAAATGACAGCTATCGTCCAAAAATAGACTGAAGTAAGGCTGCCAAGAGGACTTGAAAGCGGGGCAGAATTGCAGGAAACCGATTTCAGGAGGTAGACTGGAATTGCATTGAAAGCATAGGAAAAGAGGCAGAACGTCCACAATGATGCACTTGGCCAAACAGGGCGTATGCGTTTTTTCCTGAATATATTCAGGAAAAAACGCATACGCCCTTTTTGGCCAACCAAGCAAGCTTGCAAAGGAAATCTGCACTACAATGAAGTCTCACTTCCCCCCGGTCAAAAGGGCCATCTGAAAAAAGTGTAAAATCCAGAAAGGCAAAAGGCCATTGAGAACTGGGAGCCTTGTTATGCTGATGGGCGGGATGTAAATTGCCAACAGACACTCAGGAGAAGTGTATGGTGTTTCCTGAAACATCTAAAAAACTAAGCAACAGAGCCTAGGGCACTTCCACTTATGGTCCTATAGCTTAGGGAAATTAAAATCAAAAAGACACAGCCACCCCAAAGTTTGGAACGCCTCCGTTTACAAGAACCTCGTTTACCGTACAAGTTCAATATCACAGAAAGTGAAAAATGGATAAAGAACTTGTCGTACTTACGTACAATGCAGTATCACTCAGCAATGAAATCTATGTCATCAGGCCCGTAGCAGCATAATGAGTGGATTCAGGTACGATGATTCTAACTAAAATAAGTCACACAGAAAAAGAAACATCATAAGATATCACTAATACACGGAATGTAAACTTGGCTACACAGGAACTGAATTACAGAACAGAACAGGGTCTCAAATTTAGAAAACCAACTTATTCTTGCTTAAGGGGAAAGGTGAGTTGGGGTGCTGCATAAAACCAGAGATTGAAATGAGCACAGATAAAGTTCCTTAAGCCAAATATGGAATAGACAAGAGCTACTCCTTGCTCAACGAAATGGACTCCACACCCCATATTAAACGCCTAAGAATATACCTGACTAGTAAGTATCTTAAAACCTATGGATTGCTATGTCTCCAAAAGAGAATCTAGCGTGTGTACAAGGGTCATAAACGCAGCAGTGATAGGATTGGAGAGATTCGGTGAGCAAATGAAGACCCTTTGAAGTCATATTGCATGGTACCCATTCCACGGGTTTCAACTACCCAGGTTTAAGGTATTCTTCCTTCAGCTAAAACATGCATGTGGAACCTAGATTATGATCAACCATGTGATCGGGAGACGTGTTCAAATATGTCTCAGTTTTCGTACCCTGGTACTCGGGTGCAACATTCCAGACGCTTTACTAACACTCTCCCCACTTGGAGAGTCAGTCCCTTTAACCTCCTGTTTGGCCCAGTTTGCAATTTCTGCGGAAGATGAACAGGAATAGCGAGAACCAATGAGAGGCTAGCTGGAGGTGTCTGGACGGGCAAATTCAACTCTCATTTCCCACCAGGAAGAGGAATTAACCAAAGGCTCAGCGTGCCGTGCCGGAACCAGATTAGGGCCTGAAGCCATCCTGCGGTGTTGCGGCCAGCTCACAAGAAAGCGAGTTGAAGAAAGGAGCTCAGGGGCACTGTAATTCACAAACCTGCAGAGTTATAAATGACAGCTATCGTCCAAAAATAGACTGAAGTAAGGCTGCCAAGAGGACTTGAAAGCGGGGCAGAATTGCAGGAAACCGATTTCAGGAGGTAGACTGGAATTGCATTGAAAGCATAGGAAAAGAGGCAGAACGTCCACAATGATGCACTTGGCCAAAAAGGGCGTATGCGTTTTTTCCTGAATATATTCAGGAAAAAACGCATACGCCCTTTTTGGCCAACCAAGCAAGCTTGCAAAGGAAATCTGCACTACAATGAAGTCTCACTTCCCCCCGGTCAAAAGGGCCATCTGAAAAAAGTGTAAAATCCAGAAAGGCAGGACAGGCCATGGAGAACTGGGAGCCTTGTTATGCTGATGGGCGGGATGTAAATTGCCAACAGACACTCGGGAGAAGTGTATGGTGTTTCCTGAAATATCTAAAAAACAAAGCAACAGAACCTAGGGCACTTCCACTTATGGTCCTATAGCTTAGGGAAATTAAAATCAAAAAGACACAGCCACCCCAAAGTTTGGAACGGCTCTGTTTACAAGAACCTCGTTTACAGTACAAGTTCAACATCGCAGAAAGTGAAAAATGGATAAAGAAGTTGTGGTATTTACTTACAAAGCAATATCACTCAGCAATGAAATCTGTGTCATCAGGCCCTTAGCAGCACAATGAGTGGATTCAGGTATGATGATTCTAACTGAAATAAGTCACACAGAAAAAGAAACATCATAAGATGTCACTAATACACGGAATGTAAACTTGGCTACACAGGAACTGAATTACAGAACAGAACAGGGTCTCAAATTTAGAAAACCAACTTATGCTTGCTTAAGGGGAAAGGTGAGTTGGGGTGCTGCATAAAACCAGAGATTGAAATGAGCACAGATAAAGTTCCTTAAGCCAAATATGGAATAGACAAGAGCTACTCCTTGCTCAATGAAATGGACTCAACACCGCATATTAAACGCCTAAGAATGTACCTGACTAGTAAGTATCTTAAAACCTATGGATTGCTATGTCTCCAAAGAGAATCAAGCGTGTGTACAAGGGTCATAAACGCAGCAGTGATAGGATTGGAGAGATTCGGTGAGCAAATGAAGACCCTTTGAAGTCATATTGCATGGTACCCATTCCACGGGTCTCAACTATCCAGGTTTAAGGTATTCTTTCTTCAGCTAAAACATGCATGTGGAACCCAGAGTATGATCAACCGTGTGATCGGGAGACGTGTTCAAATATGTCTCAGTTTTCGTACCCTGGTACTCGGGTGCAACATTCCAGACGCTTTACTAACACTCTCCCCACTTGGAGAGTCAGTCCCTTTAACCTCCTGTTTGGCCCAGTTTGCAATTTCTGCGGAAGATGAACAGGAATAATGAGAACCAATGAGAGGCTAGCTGGAGGTGTCTGGACGGGCAAATTTAACTCTCATTTCCCACCAGGAAGAGGAAATAACCAAAGGCTCAGCGTGCCGTACCGGAACCAGATTAGGGCCTGAAGCCATCCTGCGGTGTTGCGGCCAGCTCAAAAGAAAGCGAGTTGAAGAAAGGAGCTCAGGAGCACTGTAATTCACAAACCTGCAGAGTTATAAATGACAGCTATCGTCCAAAAATATACTGAAGTAAGGCTGCCAAGAGGACTTGAAAGCGGGGCAGAATTGCAGGAAACCAATTTCAGGAGGTAGACTGGAATTGCATTGAAAGCATAGGAAAAGAGGCAGAACGTCCACAATGATGCACTTGGCCAAAAAGGGCGTATGCGTTTTTTCCTGAATATATTCAGGAAAAAACGCATACGCCCTTTTTGGCCAACCAAGCAAGCTTGCAAAGGAAATCTGCACTACAATGAAGTCTCACTTCCCCCCGGTCAAAAGGGCCATCTGAAAAAAGTGTAAAATCCAGAAAGGCAGGACAGGCCATGGAGAACTGGGAGCCTTGTTATGCTGATGGGCGGGATGTAAATTGCCAACAACCACTCGGGAGAAGTGTATGGTGTTTCCTGAAACATCTAAAAAACAAAGCAACAGAACCTAGGGCACTTCCACTTATGGTCCTATAGCTTAGGGAAATTAAAATCAAAAAGACACAGCCACCCCAAAGTTTGGATTGGCTCTGTTTACAAGAACCTCGTTTACCGTACAAGTTCAATATCACAGAAAGTGAAAAATGGATAAAGAACTTGTGGTACTTACGTACAATGCAGTATCACTCAGCAATGAAATCTATGTCATCAGGCCCGTAGCAGCACAATGAGTGGATTCAGGTATGATGATTCTAACTGAAATAAGTCACACAGAAAAAGAAACATCATAAGATATCACTAATACACGGAATGTAAACTTGGCTACACAGGAACTGCATTCCAAAACAGAACAGGGTCTCAAATTTAGAAAACCAACTTATGCTTGCTTAAGGGGAAAGGTGAGTTGGGGTGCTGCATAAAACCAGAGATTGAAATGAGCACAGATAAAGTTCCTTAAGCCAAATATGGAATAGACAAGAGCTACTCCTTGCTCAACGAAATGGACTCAAAACCCCATATTAAACGCCTAAGAATGTACCTGACAAGTAAGTATCTTAAAACCTATGGATTGCTATGTCTCCAAAAGAGAATCAAGCGTGTGTACAGGGGCATAAACGCAGCAGTGATAGGATTGGAGAGGTTCGGTGAGCAAATGAAGACCCTTTGAAGTCATATTACATGGTACCCATTACACGGGTCTCAACTCTCCAGGTTTAAGGTATTCTTCCTTCAGCTGAAACATGCATGTGGAACCCAGAGTATGATCAACCATGTGAACGGGAGACGTGTTCAAATATGTCTCAGTTTTCCTCCCCTGGTACTCGGGTGCAACATTCCAGACGCTTTACTAACACTCTCCCCACTTGGAGAGTCAGTCCCTTTAACCTCCTGTTTGGCCCAGTTTGCAATTTCTGCGGAAGATGAACAGGAATAGCGAGAACCAATGAGAGGCTAGCTGGAGGTGTCTGGACGGGCAAATTCAACTCTCATTTCCCACCAGGAAGAGGAATTAACCAAAGGCTCAGCATGCCGGGCCGGAACCAGATTAGGGCCTGAAGGCATCCTGCGGTGTTGCGGCCAGGTCACAAGAAAGCGAGTTGAAGAAAGGAGCTCAGGGGCACTGTAATTCACAAACCTGCAGAGTTATAAATGACAGCTATCGTCCAAAAATAGACTGAAGTAAGGCTGCCAAGAGGACTTGAAAGCGGGGCAGAATTGCAGGAAACCGATTTCAGGAGGTAGACTGGAATTGCATTGAAAGCATAGGAAAAGAGGCAGAACGTCCACAATGATGCACTTGGCCAAAAAGGGCGTATGCGTTTTTTCCTGAATATATTCAGGAAAAAACGCATACGCCCTTTTTGGCCAACCAAGCAAGCTTGCAAAGGAAATCTGCACTACAATGAAGTCTCACTTCCCCCCGGTCAAAAGGGCCATCTGAAAAAAGGGTAAAATCCAGAAAGGCAGGACAGGCCATGGAGAACTGGGAGCCTTGTTATGCTGATGGGCGGGATGTAAATTGCCAACAACCACTCGGGAGAAGTGTATGGTGTTTCCTGAAACATCTAAAAAACAAAGCAACAGAACCTAGGGCACTTCCACTTATGGTCCTATAGCTTAGGGAAATTAAAATGAAAAAGACACAGCCACCCCAAAGTTTGGAATGGCTCTGTTTACAAGAACCTCGTTTACAGTACAAGTTCAACATCGCAGAAAGTGAAAATTGGATAAAGAAGTTGTGGTATTTACTTACAAAGCAATATCACTCAGCAATGAAATCTGTGTCACAAGGCCCTTAGCAGCACAATGAGTGGATTCAGGTATGATGATTCTAACTGAAATAAGTCACACAGAAAAAGAAACATCATAAGATATCAGTAATACATGGAATGGAAACTTGGCTACACAGGAACTGAATTACAGAACAGAACAGGGTCTCAAATTTAGAAAACCAACTTATGCTTGCTTAAGGGTAAAGGTGAGTTGGGGTGCTGCATAAAACCAGAGATTGAAATGAGCACAGATAAAGTTCCTTAAGCCAAATATGGAATAGACAAGAGCTACTCCTTGCTCAACGAAATGGACTCAACACCGCATATTAAACGCCTAAGAATGTATCTGACTAGTAAGTATCTTAAAACCTATGGATTGCTATGTCTCCGAAAGAGAATCAAGCATGTGTACAGGGGCATAAACGCAGCAGTGATAGGATTGGAGAGGTTCGGTGAGCAAATGAAGACCCTTTGAAGTCATATTTCATGGTACCCATTACACGTGTCTTAACTCTCCAGGTTTAAGGTATTCTTCCTTCAGCTAAAACATACATGTGGAACCTAGATTATGATCAACCATGTGATCGGGAGACGTGTTCAAATATGTCTCAGTTTTCCTCCCCTGGTACTCGGGTGCAACATTCCAGACGCTTTACTAACACTCTCCCCACTTGGAGAGTCAGTCCCTTTAACCTCCTGTTTGGCCCAGTTTGCAATTTCTGTGGAAGATGAACAGGAATAGCGAGAACCAATGAGAGACTAGCTGGAGGTGTCTGGACGGGCAAATTTAACTCTCATTTCCCACCAGGAAGAGGAATTAACTAAAGGCTCAGCGTGCCGTACCGGAACCAGATTAGGGCCTGAAGACATCCTGCGGTGTTGCAGCCAGGTCACAAGAAAGCGAGTTGAAGAAAGGAGCTCAGGGGCACTGTAATTCACAAACATGCAGAGTTATAAATGACAGCTATCGTCCAAAAATAGACTGAAGTAAGGCTGCCAAGAGGACTTGAAAGCGGGGCAGAATTGCAGGAAACCGATTTCAGGAGGTAGACTGGAATTGCATTGAAAGCATAGGAAAAGAGGCAGAACGTCCACAATGATGCACTTGGCCAAAAAGGGCGTATGCGTTTTTTCCTGAATATATTCAGGAAAAAACGCATACGCCCTTTTTGGCCAACCAAGCAAGCTTGCAAAGGAAATCTGCACTACAATGAAGTCTCACTTCCCCCCGGTCAAAAGGGCCATCTGAAAAAAGGGTAAAATCCAGAAAGGCAGGACAGGCCATGGAGAACTGGGCGCCTTGTTATGCTGAAGGGCGGGATGTAAATTGCCAACAACCACTAGAGAGAAGTGTATGGTGTTTCCTGAAACATCTAAAAAACAAAGCAACAGAGCCTAGGGCACTTCCACTTATGGTCCTATAGCTTAGGGAATTTAAAATCAAAAAGACACAGCCACCCCAAAGTTTGGAACGGCTCTGTTTACAAGAACCTCGTTTACAGTACAAGTTCAACATCGCAGAAAGTGAAAAATGGATAAAGAAGTTGTGGTATTTACTTACAAAGCAATATCACTCAGCAATGAAATCTGTGTCATCAGGCCCTTAGCAGCACAATGAGTGGATTCAGGTATGATGATTCTAACTGAAATAAGTCACACAGAAAAAGAAACATCATAAGATATCAGTAATACACGGAATGTAAACTTGGCTACACTGGAACTGAATTACAGAACAGAACAGGGTCTCAAATTTAGAAAACCAACTTATGCTTGCTTAAGGGTAAAGGTGAGTTGGGGTGCTGCATAAAACCAGAGATTGAAATGAGCACAGATAAAGTTCCTTAAACCAAATATGGAATAGACAAGAGCTACTCCTTGCTCAACGAAATGGACTCAACACCGCATATTAAACGCCTAAGAATGTACCTGACTAGTAAGTATCTTAAAACCTATGGATTGCTATGTCTCCGAAAGAGAATCAAGCATGTGTACAGGGGCATAAACGCAGCAGTGATAGGATTGGAGAGGATCAGTGAGCAAATGAAGACCCTTTGAAGTCATATTGCATGGTACCCATTACACGGGTTTCAACTACCCAGATTTTAGGTATTCTTCCTTCAGCTAAAACATGCATGTGGAACCCAGAGTATGATCAACCATGTGATCGGTAGACGTGTTCAAATATGTCTCAGTTTTCCTCCCCTGGTACTCGGGTGCAACATTCCAGACGCTTTACTAACACTCTCCCCACTTGGAGAGTCAGTCCCTTTAACCTCCTGTTTGGCCCAGTTTGCAATTTCTGCGGAAGATGAACAGGAATAGTGAGAACCAATGAGAGGCTAGCTGGAGGTGTCTGGACGGGCAAATTTAACTCTCATTTCCCACCAGGAAGAGGAAGTAACCAAAGGCTCAGCGTGCCGTACCGGAACCAGATTAGGGCCTGAAGCCATCCTGCGGTGTTGCGGCCAGCTCAAAAGAAAGCGAGTTGAAGAAAGGAGCTCAGGGGCACTGTAATTCACAAACCTGCAGAGTTATAAATGACAGCTATCGTCCAAAAATAGACTGAAGTAAGGCTGCCAAGAGGACTTGAAAGCGGGGCAGAATTGCAGGAAACCGATTTCAGGAGGTAGACTGGAATTGCATTGAAAGCATAGGAAAAGAGGCAGAACGTCCACAATGATGCACTTGGCCAAAAAGGGCGTATGCGTTTTTTCCTGAATATATTCAGGAAAAAACGCTTACGCCCTTTTTGGCCAACCAAGCAAGCTTGCAAAGGAAATCTGCACTACAATGAAGTCTCACTTCCCCCCGGTCAAAAGGGCCATCTGAAAAAAGTGTAAAATCCAGAAAGGCAACAGGCCATTGAGAACTGGGAGCCTTGTTATGCTGATGGGCGGGATGTAAATTGCCAACAGACACTCAGGAGAAGTGTATGGTGTTTCCTGAAACATCTAAAAAACAAAGCAACAGAGCCTAGGGCACTTCCACTTATGGTCCTATAGCTTAGGGAAATTAAAATCAAAAAGACACAGCCACCCCAAAGTTTGGGACGCCTCCGTTTACAAGAACCTCGTTTACCGTACAAGTTCAATATCACAGAAAGTGAAAAATGGATAAAGAACTTGTCGTACTTACGTACAATGCAGTATCACTCAGCAATGAAATCTATGTCATCAGGCCCGTAGCAGCATAATGAGTGGATTCAGGTACGATGATTCTAACTGAAATAAGTCACACAGAAAAAGAAACATCATAAGATATCACTAATACACGGAATGTAAACTTGGCTACACAGGAACTGAATTACAGAACAGAACAGGGTCTCAAATTTAGAAAACCAACTTATGCTTGCTTAAGGGGAAAGGTGAGTTGGGGTGCTGCATAAAACCAGAGATTGAAATGAGCACAGATAAAGTTCCTTAAGCCAAATATGGAATAGACAAGAGCTACTCCTTGCTCAACGAAATGGACTCCACACCCCATATTAAACGCCTAAGAATATACCTGACTAGTAAGTATCTTAAAACCTATGGATTGCTATGTCTCCAAAAGAGAATCAAGCGTGTGTACAAGTGTCATAAACGCAGCAGTGATAGGATTGGAGAGATTCGGTGAGCAAATGAAGACCCTTTGAAGTCATATTGCATGGTACCCATTCCACGGGTCTCAACTATCCAGGTTTAAGGTATTCTTTCTTCAGCTAAAACATGCATGTGGAACCCAGAGTATGATCAACCGTGTGATCGGGAGACGTGTTCAAATATGTCTCAGTTTTCCTCCCCTGGTACTCGGGTGCAACATTCCAGATGCTTTACTAACACTCTCCCGACTTGGAGAGTCAGTCCCTTTAACCTCCTGTTTGGCCCAGTTTGCAATTTCTGCGGAAGATGAACAGGAATAGCGAGAACCAATGAGAGGCTAGCTGGAGGTGTCTGGACGGGCAAATTTAACTCTCATTTCCCACCAGGAAGAGGAAATAACCAAAGGCTCAGCGTGCCGTACCGGAACCAGATTAGGGCCTGAAGCCATCCTGCGGTGTCGCGGCCAGCTCAAAAGAAAGCGAGTTGAAGAAAGGAGCTCAGGAGCACTGTAATTCACAAACGTGCAGAGTTATAAATGACAGCTATCGTCCAAAAATATACTGAAGTAAGGCTGCCAAGAGGACTTGAAAGCGGGGCAGAATTGCAGGAAACCAATTTCAGGAGGTAGACTGGAATTGCATTGAAAGCATAGGAAAAGAGGCAGAACGTCCACAATGATGCACTTGGCCAAAAAGGGCGTATGCGTTTTTTCCTGAATATATTCAGGAAAAAACGCATACGCCCTTTTTGGCCAACCAAGCAAGCTTGCAAAGGAAATCTGCACTACAATGAAGTCTCACTTCCCCCCGGTCAAAAGGGCCATCTGAAAAAAGTGTAAAATCCAGAAAGGCAGGACAGGCCATGGAGAACTGGGAGCCTTGTTATGCTGATGGGCGGGATGTAAATTGCCAACAACCACTCGGGAGAAGTGTATGGTGTTTCCTGAAACATCTAAAAAACAAAGCAACAGAACCTAGGGCACTTCCACTTATGGTCCTATAGCTTAGGGAAATTAAAATCAAAAAGACACAGCCACCCCAAAGTTTGGAACGGCTCTGTTTACAAGAACCTCGTTTACAGTACAAGTTCAACATCGCAGAAAGTGAAAAATGGATAAAAAAGTTGTGGTATTTACTTACAAAGCAATATCACTCAGCAATGAAATCTGTGTCATCAGGCCCTTAGCAGCACAATGAGTGGATTCAGGTATGATGATTCTAACTGAAATAAGTCACACAGAAAAAGAAACATCATAAGATATCAGTAATACACGGAATGTAAACTTGGCTACACAGGAACTGAATTACAGAACAGAACAGGGTCTCAAATTTAGAAAACCAACTTATGCTTGCTTAAGGGGAAAGGTGAGTTGGGGTGCTGCATAAAACCAGATATTGAAATGTTCACAAAGTTCCTTAAGCCAAATATGGAATAGACAAGAGCTACTCCTTGCTCAATGAAATGGACTCAACACCGCATATTAAACGCCTAAGAATGTACCTGACTAGTAAGTATCTTAAAACCTATAGATTGCTATGTCTCCGAAAGAGAATCAAGCATGTGTACAGGGGCATAAACGCAGCAGTGATAGGATTGGAGCGGTTCAGTGAGCAAATGAAGACCCTTTGAAGTCATATTGCATGGTACCCATTCCACGGGTTTCAACTACGCAGATTTTAGGTATTCTTCCTTCAGCTAAAACATGCATGTGGAACCCAGAGTATGATCAACCATGTGATCAGTAGACGTGTTCAAATATGTCTCAGTTTTCCTCCCCTGGTACTCGGGTGCAACATTCCAGACGCTTTACTAACACTCTCCCCACTTGGAGAGTCAGTCCCTTTAACCTCCTGTTTGGCCCAGTTTGCAATTTCTGTGGAAGATGAACAGGAATAGTGAGAACCAATGAGAGGCTAGCTGGAGGTGTCTGGACGGGCAAATTTAACTCTTATTTCCCACCAGGAAGAGGAAATAACCAAAGGCTCAGCGTGCCGTACCGGAACCAGATTAGGGCCTGAAGCCATCCTGCGGTGTTGCGGCCAGCTCAAAAGAAAGCGAGTTGAAGAAAGGAGCTCAGGGGCACTGTAATTCACAAACCTGCAGAGTTATAAATGACAGCTATCGTCCAAAAATAGACTGAAGTAAGGCTGCCAAGAGGACTTGAAAGCGGGGCAGAATTACAGGAAACCGATTTCAGGAGGTAGACTGGAATTGCATTGAAAGCATAGGAAAAGAGGCAGAACGTCCACAATGATGCACTTGGCCAAAAAGGGCGTATGCGTTTTTCCCTGAATATATTCAGGAAAAAACGCATACGCCCTTTTTGGCCAACCAAGCAAGCTTGCAAAGGAAATCTGCACTACAATGAAGTCTCACTTCCCCCCGGTCAAAAGGGCCATCTGAAAAAAGTGTAAAATCCAGAAAGGCAACAGGCCATTGAGAACTGGGAGCCTTGTTATGCTGATGGGCGGGATGTAAATTGCCAACAGACACTCAGGAGAAGTGTATGGTGTTTCCTGAAACATCTAAAAAACAAAGCAACAGAGCCTAGGGCACTTACATTTATGGTCCTATAGCTTAGGGAAATTAAAATCAAAAAGACACAGCCACCCCAAAGTTTGGGACGCCTCTGTTTACAAGAACCTCATTTACCGTACAAGTTCAATATCACAGAAAGTGAAAAATGGATAAAGAACTTGTGGTACTTACGTACAATGCAGTGTCACTCAGCAATGAAATATATGTCATCAGGCCCGTAGCAGCATAATGAGCAGTTTCAGGTACGATGATTCTAACTGAAATAAGTCACACAGAAAAAGAAACATCATAAGATATCACTAATACACGGAATGTAAACCTGGCTACATAGGAACTGAATTCCAAAACAGAACAGGGTCTCAAATTTAGAAAACCAACTTATGCTTGCTTAAGGGGAAAGGTGAGTTGGGTTGCTGCATAAAACCAGAGATTGAAATGAGCACAAATAAAGATCCTTAAGCCAAATATGGAATAGACAAGAGCTACTCCTTGCTCAACGAAATGGACTCAACACCGCATATTAAACACCTAAGAATGTACCTGACTAGTAAGTATCTTAAAACCTATGGATTTCTATGTCTCCGAAAGAGAATCAAGCATGTGTACAGGGGCATAAACGCAGCATGACAGGATTGGAGAGGTTCGGTGAGCAAATGAAGACCCTTTGAAGTCATATTGCATGGTACCCATTCCACGGGTTTCAAGTACCCAGGTTTTAGGTATTCTTCCTTCAGCTAAAACATGCATGTGGAACCCAGAGTATGATCAACCATGTGATCGGGAGACGTGTTCAAATATGTCTCAGTTTTCCTCCCCTTGTACTCGGGTGCAACATTCCAGACGCTTTACTAACACTCTCCCCACTTGGAGAGTCAGCGCCTTTAACCTCCTGTTTGGCACAGTTTGCAATTTCTGCGGAAGATGAACAGGAATAGCGAGAACCAATGAGAGGCTAGCTGGAGGTGTCTGGACGGGCAAATTTAACTCTCATTTCCCACCAGGAAGAGGAAATAACCAAAGGATCAGCGTGCCGTACTGGAACCAGATTAGGGCCTGAAGCCATCCTGCGGTGTTGCGGCCAGCTCAAAAGAAAGCGAGTTGAAGAAAGGAGCTCAGGGGCACTGTAATTCACAAACCTGCAGAGTTATAAATGACAGCTATCGTCCAAAAATAGACTGAAGTAAGGCTGCCAAGAGGACTTGAAAGCGGGGCAGAATTGCAGGAAACCGATTTCAGGAGGTAGACTGGAATTGCATTGAAAGCATAGGAAAATAGGCAGAACGTCCACAATGATGCACTTGGCCAAAAAGGGTGTATGCGTTTTCTCCTGAATATATTCAGGAGAAAACGCATACGCCCTTTTTGGCCAACCAAGCAAGCTTGCAAAGGAAATCTGCACTACAATGAAGTCTCACTTCCCCCCGGTCAAAAGGGCCATCTGAAAAAAGTGTAAAATCCAGAAAGGCAGGACAGGCCATGGAGAACTGGGAGCCTTGTTATGCTGATGGGCGGGATGTAAATTGCCAACAACCACTCGGGAGAAGTGTATGGTGTTTCCTGAAACATCTAAAAAACAAAGCAACAGAACCTAGGGCACTTCCACTTAAGGTCCTATAGCTTAGGGAAATTAAAATCAAAAAGACACAGCCACCCAAAAGTTTGGAACGTCTCTGTTTACAAGAACCTCGTTTACAGTACAAGTTCAACATCGCAGAAAGTGAAAAATGGATAAAGAACTTGTGGTATTTACTTACAAAGCAATATCACTCAGCAATGAAATCTGTGTCATCAGGCCCTTAGCATCACAATGAGTGGATTCAGGTATGATGATTCTAACTGAAATAAGTCACACAGAAAAAGAAACATCATAAGATATCAGTAATACACGGAATGTAAACTTGGCTACACAGGAACTGAATTACAGAACAGAACAGGGTCTCAATTTAGAAAACCAACTTATTCTTGCTTAAGGGTAAAGGTGAGTTGGGGTGCTGCATAAAACCAGAGATTGAAATGAGCACAGATAAAGTTCCTTAAGCCAAATATGGAATAGACAAGAGCTACTCCTTGCTCAACGAAATGGACTCAACACCGCATATTAAACGCCTAAGAATGTACCTGACTAGTAAGTATCTTAAAACCTATGGATTGCTATGTCTCCGAAAGAGAATCAAGCATGTGTACAGGGGCATAAACGCAGCAGTGATAGGATTGGAGAGGTTCGTGAGCAAATGAAGACCCTTTGAAGTCATATTGCATGGTACCCATTCCACGGGTTTCAACTACCCAGGTTTAAGGTATTCTTCCTTCAGCTAAAACATGCATGTGGAACCCAGAGTATGATCAACCATGTGATCGGGAGACGTATTCAAATATGTCTCAGTTTTCGTACCTGGTACTCGGGTGCAACATTCCAGACGCTTTACTAACACTCTCCCGACTTGGAGAGTCAGCGCCTTTAACCTCCTGTTTGGCCCAGTTTGCAATTTCTGCGGAAGATGAACAGGAATAGCGAGAACCAATGAGAGGCTAGCTGGAGGTGTCTGGACGGGCAACTTTAACTCTCATTTCCCACCAGGAAGAGGAAATAACCAAAGGCTCAGCGTGCCGTACCGGAACCAGATTAGGGCCTGAAGCCATCCTGCGGTGTTGCGGCCAGCTCAAAAGAAAGCGAGTTGAAAAAAGGAGCTCAGGGGCACTGTAATTCACAAACCTGCAGAGTTATAAATGACAGCTATCGTCCAAAAATAGACTGAAGTAAGGCTGCCAAGAGGACTTGAAAGCGGGGCAGAATTGCAGGAAACCGATTTCAGGAGGTAGACTGGAATTGCATTGAAAGCATAGGAAAAGAGGCAGAACGTCCACAATGATGCACTTGGCCAAAAAGGGTGTATGCGTTTTTTCCTGAATATATTAAGGAAAAAACGCATACGCCCTTTTTGGCCAACCAAGCAAGCTTGCAAAGGAAATCTGCACTACAATGAAGTCTCACTTCCCCCCGGTCAAAAGGGCCATCTGAAAAAAGTGTAAAATCCAGAAAGGCAGGACAGGCCATGGAGAACTGGGAGCCTTGTTATGCTGATGGGCGGGATGTAAATTGCCAACAACCACTCAGGAGAAGTGTATGGTGTTTCCTGAAACATCTAAAAAACAAAGCAACAGAACCTAGGGCACTTCCACTTATGGTCCTATAGCTTAGGGAAATTAAAATCAAAAAGACACAGCCACCCCAAAGTTTGG
The DNA here is from genome assembly GCF_949987515.2 of Delphinus delphis. Lineage (NCBI taxonomy): Eukaryota > Metazoa > Chordata > Mammalia > Artiodactyla > Delphinidae > Delphinus > Delphinus delphis. The sequence goes on along the minus strand of NW_027192654.1, from coordinate 2,138,564 downwards.
AACGGCTCTGTTTACAAGAACCTCGTTTACAGTACAAGTTCAACATCGCAGAAAGTGAAAAATGGATAAAGAAGTTGTGGTATTTACTTACAAAGCAATATCACTCAGCAATGAAATCTGTGTCATCAGGCCCTTAGCAGCACAATGAGTGGATTCAGGTATGATGATTCTAACTGAAGTAAGTCACACAGAAAAAGAAACATCATAAGATATCAGTAATACACGGAATGTAAACTTGGCTACACAGGAACTGAATTACAGAACAGAACAGGGTCTCAAATTTAGAAAACCAACTTATGCTTGCTTAAGGGTAAAGGTGAGTTGGGGTGCTGCATAAAACCAGAGATTGAAATGAGCACAGATAAAGTTCCTTAAGTCAAATATGGAATAGACAACAGCTACTCCTTGCTCAACGAAATGGACTCAACACCGCATATTAAACGCCTAAGAATGTACCTGACTAGTAAGTATCTTAAAACCTATGGATTGCTATGTCTCCGAAAGAGAATCAAGCATGTGTACAGGGGCATAAACGCAGCAGTGATAGGATTGGAGAGGTTCGGTGAGCAAATGAAGACCCTTTGAAGTCATATTGCACGGTACCCATTACACGGGTCTTAACTCTCCTGGTTTAAGGTATTCTTCCTTCAGCTAAAACATGCATGTGGAACCCAAGTATGATCAACCATGTGAACGGGAGACGTGTTCAAATATGTCTCAGTTTTCCTCCCCTGGTACTCGGGTGCAACATTCCAGACGCTTTACTAACACTCTCCCCACTTGGAGAGTCAGCGCCTTTAACCTCCTGTTTGGCCCAGTTTGCAATTTCTGCGGAAGATGAACAGGAATAGCGAGAACCAATGAGAGGCTAGCTGGAGGTGTCTGGACGGGCAAATTTAACTCTCATTTCCCACCAGGAAGAGGAAATAACCAAAGGCTCAGCGTGCCGTACCGGAACCAGATTAGGGCCTGAAGCCATCCTGCCGTGTTGCGGCCAGCTCAAAAGAAAGCGAGTTGAAGAAAGGAGCTCAGGGGCACTGTAATTCACAAACCTGCAGAGTTATAAATGACAGCTATCGTCCAAAAATAGACTGAAGTAAGGCTGCCAAGAGGACTTGAAAGCGGGGCAGTATTGCAGGAAACCGATTTCAGGAGGTAGACTGGAATTGCATTGAAAGCATAGGAAAAGAGGCAGAACGTCCACAATGATGCACTTGGCCAAAAAGGGCGTATGCGTTTTTTCCTGAATATATTCAGGAAAAAACGCATACGCCCTTTTTGGTCAACCAAGCAAGCTTGCAAAGGAAATCTGCACTACAATGAAGTCTCACTTCCCCCCGGTCAAAAGGGCCATCTGAAAAAAGTGTAAAATCCAGAAAGGCAGGACAGGCCATGGAGAACTGGGAGCCTTGTTATGCTGATGGGCGGGATGTAAATTGCCAACAACCACTCGGGAGAAGTGTATGGTGTTTCCTGAAACATCTAAAAAACAAAGCAACAGAACCTAGGGCACTTCCACTTATGGTCCTATAGCTTAGGGAAATAAAAATGAAAAAGACACAGCCACCCCAAAGTTTGGAACGGCTCTGTTTACAAGAACCTCGTTTACAGTACAAGTTCAACATCGCAGAAAGTGAAAAATGGATAAAGAAGTTGTGGTATTTACTTACAAAGCAATATCACTCAGCAATGAAATCTGTGTCATCAGGCCCTTAGCAGCACAATGAGTGGATTCAGGTATGATGATTCTAACTGAAGTAAGTCACACAGAAAAAGAAACATCATAAGATATCAGTAATACACGGAATGTAAACTTGGCTACACAGGAACTGAATTACAGAACAGAACAGGGTATCAAATTTAGAAAACCAACTTATTCTTGCTTAAGGGTAAAGGTGAGTTGGGGTGCTGCATAAAACCAGAGATTGAAATGAGCACAGATAAAGTTCCTTAAGCCAAATATGGAATAGACAAGAGCTACTCCTTGCTCAACGAAATGGACTCAACACCGCATATTAAACGCCTAAGTATGTACCTGACTAGTAAGTATCTTAAAACCTATGGATTGCTATGTCTCCGAAAGAGAATCAAGCATGTGTACAGGGGCATAAACGCAGCAGTGATAGGATTGGAGAGGTTCGTGAGCAAATGAAGACCCTTTGAAGTCATATTGCATGGTACTCATTCCACGGGTTTCAACTACCCAGGTTTAAGGTATTCTTCCTTCAGCTAAAACATGCATGTGGAACCCAGAGTATGATCAACCATGTGATCGGGAGACGTGTTTAAATATGTCTCAGTTTTCGTACCCTGGTACTCGGGTGCAACATTCCAGACGCTTTACTAACACTCTCCCCACTTGGAGAGTCAGTCCCTTTAACCTCCTGTTTGGCCCAGTTTGCAATTTCTGTGGAAGATGAACAGGAATAGCGAGAACCAATGAGAGGCTAGCTGGAGGTGTCTGGACGGGCAAATTTAACTCTCATTTCCCACCTGGAAGAGGAATTAACCAAAGGCTCAGTGTGCCATGCCAGAATCAGATTAGGGCCTGAAGCCATCCTGCGGTGTTGCGGCCAGGTCACAAGAAAGCGAGTTGAAGAAAGGAGCTCAGGGGCACTGTAATTCACAAACCTGCAGAGTTATAAATGACAGCTATCGTCCAAAAATAGACTGAAGTAAGGCTGCCAAGAGGACTTGAAAGCGGGGCAGAATTGCAGGAAACCGATTTCAGGAGGTAGACTGGAATTGCATTGAAAGCATAGGAAAAGAGGCAGAACGTCCACAATGATGCACTTGGCCAAAAAGGGCGTATGCGTTTTTTCCTGAATATATTCAGGAAAAAACGCATACGCCCTTTTTGGCCAACCAAGCAAACTTGCAAAGGAAATCTACACTACAATGAAGTTTCACTTCCCCCCAGTCAAAAGGGCCATCTGAAAAAAGTGTAAAATCCAGAAAGGCAAGACAGGCCATGGAGAACTGGGAGCCTTGTTATGCTGATGGGCGGGATGTAAATTGCCAACAGACACTCGGGAGAAGTGTATGGTGTTTCCTGAAACATCTAAAAAACAAAGCAACAGAGCCTAGGGCACTTCCACTTATGGTCCTATAGCTTAGGGAAATTAAAATCAAAAAGACACAGCCACCCCAAAGTTTGGGACGCCTCTGTTTACAAGAACCTTGTTTACCGTACAAGTTCAACATCGCAGAAAGTGAAAAATGGATAAAGAACTTTTGGTACTTACGTACAATGCAGTATCACTCAACAATAAAATCTATGTCACCAGGCCCGTAGCAGCATAATGAGTGGATTCAGGTACGATGATTCTAACTGAAATAAGTCACACAGAAAAAGAAACATCATAAGATATCACTAATACACGGAATGTAAACTTGGCTACACAGGAACTGAATTCCAAAACAGAACAGGTTCTCAAATTTAGAAAACCAACTTATGCTTGCTTAAGGGGAAAGGTGAGTTGGGGTGCTGCATAAAACCAGAGATTGAAATGAGCACAGATAAAGTTCCTTAAGCCAAATATGGAATAGACAAGAGCTACTCCTTGCTCAACGAAATGGACTCAACACCGCATATTAAACGCCTAAGAATGTACCTGACTAGTAAGTATCTTAAAACCTATGGATTGCTATGTCTCCGAAAGAGAATCAAGCATGTGTACAGGGGCATAAACGCAGCAGTGATAGGATTGGAGAGGTTCGGTGAGCAAATGAAGACCCTTTGAAGTCATATTGCATGGTACCCATTCCACGGGTTTCAACTACCCAGGTTTTAGGTATTCTCCCTTCAGCTAAAACATGCATGTGGAACCCAGAGTATGATCAACCATGTGATCGGGAGACGTGTTCAAATATGTCTCAGTTTTCCTCCCCTGGTACTCGGGTGCAACATTCCAGACGCTTTACTAACACTCTCCCCACTTGGAGAGTCAGTCCCTTTAACCTCCTGTTTGGCCCAGTTTGCAATTTCTGCGGAAGATGAACAGGAATAGTGAGAACCAATGAGAGGCTAGCTGGAGGTGTCTGGACGGGCAAATTTAACTCTCATTTCCCACCAGGAAGAGGAAATAACCAAAGGCTCAGCGTGCCGGGCCGGAACCAGATTAGGGCCTGAAGCCATCCTGCGGTGTTGCGGCCAGGTCACAAGAAAGCGAGTTGAAGAAAGGAGCTCAGGGGCACTGTAATTCACAAACCTGCAGAGTTATAAATGACAGCTATCGTCCAAAAATAGACTGAAGTAAGGCTGCCAAGAGGACTTGAAAGCGGGGCAGAATTGCAGGAAACCGATTTCAGGAGGTAGACTGGAATTGCATTGAAAGCATAGGAAAAGAGGCAGAACGTCCACAATGATGCACTTGGCCAAAAAGGGCGTATGCGTTTTTTCCTGAATATATTCAGGAAAAAACGCATACGCCCTTTTTGGCCAACCAAGCAAGCTTGCAAAGGAAATCTGCACTACAATGAAGTCTCACTTCCCCCCGGTCAAAAGGGCCATCTGAAAAAAGTGTAAAATCCAGAAAGGCAGGACAGGCCATGGAGAACTGGGAGCCTTGTTATGCTGAAGGGCGGGATGTAAATTGCGAACAACCACTCGGGAGAAGTGTATGGTATTTCCTGAAACATCTAAAAAACAAAGCAACAGAGCCTAGGCCACTTCCACTTATGGTCCTATAGCTTAGGGAATTTAAAATCAAAAAGACACAGCCACCCCAAAGTTTGGAATGGCTCTGTTTACAAGAACCTCGTTTAAAACACAAGTTCAACATCGCAGAAAGTGAAAAATGGATAAAAAAGTTGTGGTATTTACTTACAAAGCAATATCACTCAGCAATGAAATCTGTGTCATCAGGCCCTTAGCATCACAATGAGTGGATTCAGGTATGATGATTCTAACTGAAATAAGTCACACAGAAAAAGAAACATCATAAGATATCAGTAATACACGGAATGTAAACTTGGCTACACAGGAACTGAATTACAGAACAGAACAGGGTATCAAATTTAGAAAACCAACTTATACTTGCTTAAGGGGAAAAGTGAGTTGGGGTGCTGCATAAAACCAGAGATTGAAATGAGCACAGATAAAGTTCCTTAAGCCAAATATGGAATAGACAGGAGCTACTCCATGCTCAATGAAATGGACTCAACACTGCATATTAAACGCCTAAGAATGTACCTGACTAGTAAGTATCTTAAAACCTATGGATTGCTATGTCTCCGAAAGAGAATCAAGCATGTGTACAGGGGCATAAACATAGCAGTGATAGGATTGGAGAGGTTCGGTAAGCAAATGTAGACCCCTTGAAGTCATATTGCATGGTACCCATTCCACGGGTTTCAACTACCCAGGTTTTAGGTATTCTTCCTTCAGCTAAAACATGCATGTGGAACCCAGAGTATGATCAACCATGTGATCGGGAGACGTGTTCAAATATGTCTCAGTTTTCCTCCCCTGGTACTCGGGTGCAACATTCCAGACGCTTTACTAACACTCTCCCGACTTGGAGAGTCAGTCCCTTTAACCTCCTGTTTGGCCCAGTTTGCAATTTCTGCGGAAAATGAACAGGAATTGCGAGAACCAATGAGAGACTAGCTGGAGGTGTCTGGACGGGCAAATTTAACTATCATTTCCCACCAGGAAGAGGAATTAACCAAAGGCTCAGCGTGCCGTGCCGGAACCAGATTAGGGCCTGAAGCCATCCTGCGGTGTTGCGGCCAGCTCAAAAGAAAGCGAGTTGAAGAAAGGAGCTCAGGGGCACTGTAATTCACAAACCTGTAGAGTTATAAATGACAGCTATCGTCCAAAAATACACTGAAGTAAGGCTGCCAAGAGGACTTGAAAGCGGGGCAGAATTGCAGGAAACCGATTTCAGGAGGTAGACTGGAATTGCATTGAAAGCATAGGAAAAGAGGCAGAACGTCCACAGTGATGCACTTGGCCAAAAAGGGCGTATCCGTTTTTTCCTGAATATATTCAGGAAAAAACGCATACGCCCTTTTTGGCCAACCAAGCAAGCTTGCAAAGGAAATCTGCACTACAATGAAGTCTCACTTCCCCCCGGTCAAAAGGGCCATCTGAAAAAAGTGTAAAATCCAGAAAGGCAGGACAGGCCATGGAGAACTGGGAGCCTTGTTATGCTGATGGGCGGGATGTAAATTGCCAACAGACACTCGGGAGAAGTGTATGGTGTTTCCTGAAACATCTAAAAAACAAAGCAACAGAGCCTAGGGCACTGCCACTTATGGTCCTATAGCTTAGGGAAATTAAAATCAAAAAGACACAGCCACCCCAAAGTTGGAACGGCTCTATTTACAAGAACCTCGTTTACCGTACAAGTTCAATATCACAGAAACTGAAAAATGGATAAAGAACTTGTGGTACTTACGTACAATGCAGTATCACTCAGCAATGAAATCTATGTCATCAGGCCCGTAGCAGCATAATGAGTGGATTCAGGTACGATGATTCTAACTGAAATAAGTCACACAGAAAAAGAAACATCATAAGATATCACTAATACACGGAATGTAAACTTGGCTACACAGGAACTGAATTCCAAAACAGAACAGGGTCTCAAATTTAGAAAACCAACTTATGCTTGCTTAAGGGGAAAGGTGAGTTGTGGTGCTGCATAAAACCAGAGATTGAAATGAGCACAGATAAAGTTCCTTAAGCCAAATATGGAATAGACAAGAGCTACTCCTTGCTCAACGAAATGGACTCAACACCCCATATTAAATGCCTAAGAATGTACCTGACTAGTAAGTATCTTAAAACCTATGGATTGCTATGTCTCCAAAAGAGAATCAAGCGTGTGTACAGGGGCATAAACGCAGCAGTGATAGGATTGGAGAGGTTCGGTGAGCAAATGAAGACCCTTTGAAGACATATTGCATGGTACCCATTACACGGGTCTCAACTCTCCAGGTTTAAGGTATTCTTCCTTCAGCTAAAACATGCATGTGGAACCTAGAGTATGATCAACCATGTGATCGGGTGACGTGTTCAAATATGTCTCAGTTTTCATAACCTGGTACTTGGGTGCAACATTCCAGACGCTTTACTAACACTTTCCCAACTTGGAGAGTCAGTCCGTTTAACCTCCTGTTTGGCCCAGTTTGCAATTTCTGCGGAAGATGAACAGGAATAGCGAGAACCAATGAGAGACTAGCTGGAGGTGTCTGGACGGGCAAATTTAACTCTCATTTCCCACCAGGAAGAGGAATTAACCAAAGGCTCAGCATGCCGTTCCGGAATTAGATTAGGGCCTGAAGCCATGCTGCGGTGTTGCGGCCAGGTCACAAGAAAGCGAGTTGAAGAAAGGAGCTCAGGGGCACTGTAATTCACAAACCTGCAGAGTTATAAATGACAGCTATCGTCCAAAAATAGACTGAAGTAAGGCTGCCAAGAGGACTTGAAAGCGGGGCAGAATTGCAGGAAACCGATTTCAGGAGGTAGACAGGAATTGCATTGAAAGCATAGGAAAAGAGGCAGAACGTCCACAATGATGCACTTGGCCAAAAAGGGCGTATGCGTTTTTTCCTGAATATATTCAGGAAAAAACGCATACGCCCTTTTTGGTCAACCAAGCAAGCTTGCAAAGGAAATCTGCACTACAATGAAGTCTCACTTCCCCCCAGTCAAAGGGGCCATCTGAAAAAAGTGTAAAATCCAGAAAGGCAGGACAGGCCATGGAGAACTGGGAGCATTGTTATGCTGATGGGCGGGATGTAAAATGCCAACAACCACTCGGGAGAAGTGTATGGTGTTTCCTGAAACATCTAAAAAACAAAGCAACAGAGCCTAGGGCACTTCCACTTATGGTCCTATAGCTTAGGGAAATTAAATTCAAAAAGACACAGCCACCCCGAAGTTTGGGACGCCTCTGTTTACAAGAACCTCGTTTACCGTAGAAGTTCAATATCACAGAAAGTGAAAAATGGATAAAGAACTTGTGGTACTTACGTACAATGCAGTATCACTCAGCAATGAAATCGGTCATCAGGCCCGTAGCAGCATAATGAGTGGATTCAGGTACGATGATTCTAACTGAAATAAGTCACACAGAAAAAGAAACATCATAAGATATCACTAATACATGGAATGTAAACTTGGCTACACAGGAACTGCATTCCAAAACAGAACAGGGTCTCAAATTTAGAAAACCAACTTATGCTTGCTTAAGGGGAAAGGTGAGTTGGGGTGCTGCATAAAACCAGGATTGAAATGAGCACAGATAAAGTTCCTTAAGCCAAATATGGAATAGACAAGAGCTACTCCTTGCTTAACGAAATGGACTCAAAACCCCATATTAAACGCCTAAGAATGTACCTGACTAGTAAGTATCTTAAAACCTATGGATTGCTATGTCTCCAAAAGAGAATCAAGCGTGTGTACAGGGGCATAAATGCAGCAGTGATAGGATTGGAGAGGTTCGGTGAGCAAATGAAGACCGTTTGAAGTCATATTGCATGGTACCCATTCCACGGGTCTCAACTCTCCAGGTTTAAGGTATTCTTCCTTCAGCTAAAACATGCATGTGGAACCCAGAGTATGATCAACCATGTGAACGGGAGACGTGTTCAAATATGTCTCAGTTTTCCTCCCCTGGTACTCGGGTGCAACATTCCATACGCTTTACTAACACTCTCCCGACTTGGAGAGTCAGTCCCTTTAACCTCCTGTTTGGCCCAGTTTGCAATTTCTGCGGAAGATGAACAGGAATAGCGAGGACCAATGAGAGGCTAGCTGGAGGTGTCTGGACGGGCAAATTTAACTCTCATTTCCCACCAGGAAGAGGAATTAACCAAAGGCTCAGCATGCCGGGCCGGAACCAGATTAGGGCCTGAAGCCATCCTGCGGTGTTGCGGCCAGCTCAAAAGAAAGCGAGTTGAAGAAAGCAGCTCAGGGGCACTGTAATTCACAAACCTGCAGAGTTATAAATGACAGCTATCGTCCAAAAATAGACTGAAGTAAGGCTGCCAAGAGGACTTGAAAGCGGGGCAGAATTGCAGGAAACCGATTTCAGGAGGTAGACTGGAATTGCATTGAAAGCATAGGAAAAGAGGCAGAACGTCCACAATGATGCACTTGGCCAAACAGGGCGTATGCGTTTTTTCCTGAATATATTCAGGAAAAAACGCATACGCCCTTTTTGGCCAACCAAGCAAGCTTGCAAAGGAAATCTGCACTACAATGAAGTCTCACTTCCCCCCGGTCAAAAGGGCCATCTGAAAAAAGTGTAAAATCCAGAAAGGCAACAGGCCATTGAGAACTGGGAGCCTTGTTATGCTGATGGGCGGGATGTAAATTGCCAACAGCCACTCTGGAGAAGTGTATGGTGTTTCCTGAAACATCTAAAAAACAAAGCAACAGAGCCTAGGGCACTTCCACTTATGGTCCTATAGCTTAGGGAAATTCAAATCAAAAAGACACAGCCACACCAAAGTTTGGAACGACTCTGTTTACAAGAACCTCGTTTACAGTACAAGTTCAACATCGCAGAAAGTGAAAAATGGATAAAGAAGTTGTGGTATTCACTTACAAAGCAATATCACTCAGCAATGAAATCTATGTCATCAGGCCCTTAGCAGCACAATGAGTGGATTCAGGTATGATGATTCTAACTGAAATAAGTCACACAGAAAAAGAAACATCATAAGATATCAGTAATACACGGAATGGAAACTTGGCTACACAGGAACTGAATTACAGAACAGAACAGGGTCTCAAATTTAGAAAACCAACTTATGCTTGCTTAAGGGGAAAGGTGAGTTGGGGTGCTGCATAAAACCAGAGATTGAAATGAGCACAGATAAAGTTCCTTAAGCCAAATATGGAATAGACAAGAGCTACTCCTTGCTCAACGAAATGGACTCAACACCCCATATTAAACGCCTAAGAATGTACCTGACTAGTAAGTATCTTAAAACCTATGGATTGCTATGTCTCCGAAAGAGAATCAAGCATGTGTACAGGGGCATAAACGCAGCAGTGATAGGATTGGAGAGGTTCGGTGAGCAAATGAAGACCCTTTGAAGTCATATTGCATGGTACCCATTCCACGGGTTTCAACTACCCAGGTTTAAGGTATTCTTCCTTCAGCTAAAACATGCATGTGGAACCTAGAGTATGATCAACCATGTGATCGGGAGACGTGTTCAAATATGTCTCAGTTTTCCTCCCCTGGTACTCGGGTGCAACATTCCAGACGCTTTACTAACACTCTCCCCACTTGGAGAGTCAGTCCCTTTAACCTGCTGTTTGGCCCAGTTTGCAATTTCTGCGGAAGATGAACAGGAATAGCGAGAACCAATGAGAGGCTAGCTGGAGGTGTCTGGACGGGCAAATTTAACTCTCATTTCCCACCAGGAAGAGGAAATAACCAAAGGCTCAGTGTGCCGTGCCAGACCAGATTAGGGCCTGAAGCCATCCTGCAGTGTTGCGGCTAGCTCAAAAGAAAGCGAGTTGAAGAAAGGAGCTCAGGGGCACTGTAATTCACAAACCTGCAGAGTTATAAATGACAGCTATCGTCCAAAAATAGACTGAAGTAAGGCTGCCAAGAGGACTTGAAAGCGGGGCAGAATTGCAGGAAACCGATTTCAGGAGGTAGACTGGAATTGCATTGAAAGCATAGGAAAAGAGGCAGAACGTCCACAATGATGCACTTGGCCAAAAAGGGCGTATGCGTTTTTTCCTGAATATATTCAGGAAAAAACGCATACGCCCTTTTTGGCCAACCAAGCAAGCTTGCAAAGGAAATCTGCACTACAATGAAGTCTCACTTCCCCCCGGTCAAAAGGGCCATCTGAAAAAAGTGTAAAATCCAGAAAGTCAGGACAGGCCATGGAGAACTGGGAGCCTTGTTATGCTGATGGGTGGGATGTAAATTACCAACAGACACTCAGGAGAAGTGTATGGTGTTTCCTGAAACATCTAAAAAACAAAGCAACAGAGCCTAGGGCATTGCCACTTATGGTCCTATAGCTTAGGGAAATTAAAATCAAAAAGACACAGCCACCCCAAAGTTTGGGATGCCTCTGTTTACAAGAACCTCGTTTACAGTACAAGTTCAACATCTCAGAAATTGAAAAATGGATAAAGAAGTTGTGGTATTTACTTACAAAGCAATATCACTCAGCAATGAAATCTGTGTCATCAGGCCCTCAGCAGCACAATGAGTGGATTCAGGTATGATGTTTCTAACTGAAATAAGTCACACAGAAAAGAAACATCATAAGGTATCACTAATACACAGAATGTGAACTTGGCTACACATGAACTGAATTACAGAACAGAACAGTGTCTCAAGTTTAGAAAACCAACTTACGCTTGCTTAAGGGGAAAGGTGAGTTGGGGTGCTGCATAAAACCAGAGATTGAAATGAGCACAGATAAAGTTCCTTAAGCCAAATATGGAATAGACAAGAGCTACTCCTTGCTCAACGAAATGGACTCAACACCGCATATTAAACGCCTAAGAATGTACCTGACAAGTAAGTATCTTAAAACCTATGGATTGCTATGTCTCCGAAAGAGAATCAAGCGTGTGTACAGGGGCATAAACGCAGCAGTGATAGGATTGGAGAGGTTCGGTGAGCAAATGAAGACCCTTTGAAGTCATATTGCATGGTACCCATTACACGGGTCTCAACTCTCCAGGTTTAAGGTATTCTTCCTTCAGCTAAAACATGCATGTGGAACCCAGAGTATGATCAACCGTGTGAACGGGAGACGTGTTCAAATATGTCTCAGTTTTCCTCCCCTGGTACTCGGGTGCAACATTCCAGACCCTTTACTAACACTCTCCCAACTTGGAGAGTCAGCGCCTTTAACCTCCTGTTTGGCCCAGTTTGCAATTTCTGCGGAAGATGAACAGGAATAGGGAGAACCAATGAGAGACTAGCTGGAGGTGTCTGGACGGGCAAATTTAACTCTCATTTCCCACCAGGAAGAGGAATTAACCAAAGGCTCAGCGTGCCGTGCCGGAACCAGATTAGGGCCTGAAGCCATCCTGCGGTGTTGCGGCCAGCTCACAAGAAAGCGAGTTGAAGAAAGGAGCTCAGGGGCACTGTAATTCACAAACCTGCAGAGTTATAAATGACAGCTATCGTCCAAAAATAGACTGAAGTAAGGCTGCCAAGAGGACTTGAAAGCGGGGCAGAATTGCAGGAAACCGATTTCAGGAGGTAGACTGGAATTGCATTGAAAGCATAGGAAAAGAGGCAGAACGTCCACAATGATGCACTTGGCCAAAAAGGGTGTATGCGTTTTTTCCTGAATATATTCAGGAAAAAACGCATACGCCCTTTTTGGCCAACCAAGCAAGCTTGCAAAGGAAATCTGCACTACAATGAAGTCTCACTTCCCCCCGGTCAAAAGGGCCATCTGAAAAAAGTGTAAAGTCCAGAAAGGCAGAACAGGCCATGGAGAACTGGGAGCCTTGTTATGCTGATGGGCGGGATGTAAATTGCCAACAACCACTCGGGAGAAGTGTATGGTGTTTCCGGAAACATGTAAAAAACAAAGCAACAGAGCCTAGGGCACTTCCACTTATGGTCCTATAGCTTAGGGAAATTAAAATCAAAAAGACACAGCCACCCCAAAGTTTGGAATGACTCTGTTTACAAGAACCTCGTTTACAGTACAAGTTCAACATCGCAGAAAGTGAAAAATGGAGAAAGAAGTTGTGGTATTTACTTACAAAGCAATATCACTCAGCAATGAAATCTGTGTCATCAGGCCCTTAGCAGCACAATGAGTGGATTCAGGTATGATGATTCTAACTGAAATACGTCACACAGAAAAAGAAACATCATAAGATATCAGTAATACACGGAATGTAAACTTGGCTACACAGGAACTGAATTACAGAACAGAACAGGGTCTCAAATTTAGAAAACCAACTTATGCTTGCTTAAGGGGAAAGGTGAGTTGGGGTGCTGCATAAAACCAGAGATTGAAATGAGCACAGATAAAGTTCCTTAAACCAAATATGGAATAGACAAGAGCTACTCCTTGCTCAACGAAATGGACTCAACACCGCATATTAAACGCCTAAGAATGTACCTGACTAGTAAGTATCTTAAAACCTATGGATTGCTATGTCTCCGAAAGAGAATCAAGCATGTGTACAGGGGCATAAACGCAGCAGTGATAGGATTGGAGAGGTTCGGTGAGCAAATGAAGACCCTTTGAAGTCATATTGCATGGTATCCATTCCACGGGTTTCAACTACCCAGGTTTTAGGTATTCTTCCTCAGCTAAAACATGCATGTGGAACCCAAGTATGATCAACCATGTGAATGGGAGACGTGTTCAAATATGTCTCAGTTTTCCTCCCCTGGTACTCGGGTGCAACATTCCAGATGCTTTACTAACACTCTCCCCACTTGGAAAGTCAGTCCCTTTAACCTCCTGTTTGGCCCAGTTTGCAATTTCTGCGGAAGATGAACAGGAATAGCGAGAACCAATGAGAGGCTAGCTGGAGGTGTCTGGACGGGCAAATTTAACTCTCATTTCCCACCAGGAAGAGGAAATAACCAAAGGCTCAGTGTGCCGTGCCAGACCAGATTAGGGCCTGAAGCCATCCTGCAGTGTTGCGGCCAGCTCAAAAGAAAGCGAGTTGAAGAAAGGAGCTCAGGGGCACTGTAATTCACAAACCTGCAGAGTTATAAATGACAGCTATCGTCCAAAAATAGACTGAAGTAAGGCTGCCAAGAGGACTTGAAAGCAGGGCAGAATTGCAGGAAACCGATTTCAGGAGGTAGACTGGAATTGCATTGAAAGCATAGGAAAAGAGGCAGAACGTCCACAATGATGCACTTGGCCAAAAAGGGCGTATGCGTTTTTTCCTGAATATATTCAGGAAAAAACGCATACGCCCTTTTTGGCCAACCAAGCAAGCTTGCAAAGGAAATCTGCACTACAATGAAGTCTCACTTCCCCCCGGTCAAAAGGGCCATCTGAAAAAAGTGTAAAATCCAGAAAGGCAGGACAGGCCATGGAGAACTGGGAGCCTTGTTATGCTGATGGGTGGGATGTAAATTACCAACAGACACTCAGGAGAAGTGTATGGTGTTTCCTGAAACATCTAAAAAACAAAGCAACAGAGCCTAGGGCATTGCCACTTATGGTCCTATAGCTTAGGGAAATTAAAATCAAAAAGACACAGCCACCCCAAAGTTTGGGATGCCTCTGTTTACAAGAACCTCGTTTACAGTACAAGTTCAACATCGCAGAAATTGAAAAATGGATAAAGAAGTTGTGGTATTTACTTACAAAGCAATATCACTCAGCAATGAAATCTGTGTCATCAGGCCCTCAGCAGCACAATGAGTGGATTCAGGTATGATGATTCTAACTGAAATAAGTCACACAGAAAAAGAAACATCATAAGATATCAGTAATACACGGAATGTAAACCTGGCTAGACAGGAACTGAATTACAGAACAGAACAGGGTCTCAAATTTAGAAAACCAACTTATGCTTGCTTAAGGGGAAAGGTGAGTTGGGGTGCTGCATAAAACCAGAGATTGAAATGAGCACAGATAAAGTTCCTTAAGCCAAATATGGAATAGACAAGAGCTACTCCTTGCTCAACGAAATGGACTCAACACCGCATATTAAACGCCTAAGAATGTACCTGACTAGTAAGTATCTTAAAACCTATGGATTGCTATGTCTCCGAAAGAGAATCAAGCATGTGTACAGGGGCATAAACGCAGCAGTGATAGGATTGGAGAGGTTCGGTGAGCAAATGAAGACCCTTTGAAGTCATATTGCATGGTACCCATTACACGGGTTTCAACTACCCAGGTTTTAGGTATTCTTCCTTCAGCTAGAACATGCATGTGGAACCTAGAGTATGATCAACCATGTGATCGGGAGACGTGTTCAAATATGTCTCAGTTTTCCTCCCCTGGTACTCGGGTGCAACATTCCAGACTCTTTACTAACACTCTCCCCACTTGGAGAGTCAGCGCCTTTAACCTCCTGTTTGGCACAGTTTGCAATTTCTGCGGAAGATGAACAGGAATAGCGAGAACCAATGAGAGGCTAGCTGGAGGTGTCTGGACGGGCAAATTTAACTCTCATTTCCCACCAGGAAGAGGAAATAACCAAAGGCTCAGCGTGCCGTACCGGAACCAGATTAGGGCCTGAAGCCATCCTGCGGTGTTGCGGCCAGCTCAAAAGAAAGCGAGTTGAAGAAAGGAGCTCAGGGGCACTGTAATTCACAAACCTGCAGAGTTATAAATGACAGCTATCGTCCAAAAATAGACTGAAGTAAGGCTGCCAAGAGGACTTGAAAGCGGAGCAGAATTGCAGGAAACCGATTTCAGGAGGTAGACTGGAATTGCATTGAAAGCATAGGAAAAGAGGCAGAACGTCCACAATGATGCACTTGGCCAAAAAGGGCGTATGCGTTTTTTCCTGAATATATTCAGGAAAAAACGCATACGCCCTTTTTGGCCAACCAAGCAAGCTTGCAAAGGAAATCTGCACTACAATGAAGTCTCACTTCCCCCCGGTCAAATGGGCCATCTGAAAAAAGTGTAAAATCCAGAAAGGCAGGACAGGCCATGGAGAACTGGGAGCCTTGTTATGCTGATGGGCGGGATGTAAATTGCCAACAACCACTCGGGAGAAGTGTATGGTGTTTCCTGAAACATCTAAAAAACAAAGCAACAGAACCTAGGGCACTTCCACTTATGGTCCTATAGCTTAGGGAAATTCAAATCAAAAAGACACAGCCACCCCAAAGTTTGGAACGGCTCTGTTTACAAGAACCTCGTTTACAGTACAAGTTCAACATCGCAGAAAGTGAAAAATGGATAAAGAAGTTGTGGTATTTACTTACAAAGCAATATCACTCAGCAATGAAATCTGTGTCATCAGGCCCTTAGCAGCACAATGAGTGGATTCAGGTATGATGATTCTAACTGAAATAAGTCACACAGAAAAAGAAACATCATAAGATATCAGTAATACACGGAATGGAAACTTGGCTACACAGGAACTGAATTACAGAACAGAACAGGGTCTCAAATTTAGAAAACCAACTTATGCTTGCTTAAGGGGAAAGGTGAGTTGGGGTGCTGCATAAAACCAGAGATTGAAATGAGCACAGATAAAGTTCCTTAAGCCAAATATGGAATAGACAAGAGCTACTCCTTGCTCAACGAAATGGACTCAACAACCCATATTAAACGCCTAAGAATGTACCTGACTAGTAAATATCTTAAAACCTATGGATTGCTATGTCTCCGAAAGAGAATCAAGCATGTGTACAGGGGCATAAACGCAGCAGTGATAGGATTGGAGAGGTTCGGTGAGCAAATGAAGACCCTTTGAAGTCATATTGCATGGTACCCATTCCACGGGTTTCAAATACACAGGTTTAAGGTATTCTTCCTTCAGCTAAAAGATGCATGTGGAACCCAAGTATGATCAACCATGTGAACGGGAGACGTGTTCAAATATGTCTCAGTTTTCCTACCCTGGTACTCAGGTGCAACATTCCAGATGCTTTACTAACACTCTCCCCACTTGGAGAGTCAGCACCTTTAACCTCCTGTTTGGCCCAGTTTGCAATTTCTGCGGAAGATGAACAGGAATAGCGAGAACCAATGAGAGACTAGCTGGAGGTGTCTGGATGGGCAAATTTAACTCTCATTTCCCACCAGGAAGAGGAAATAACCAAAGGCTCAGCGTGCCGTACCGGAACCAGATTAGGGCCTGAAACCATCCTGCGGTGTTGCGGCCAGGTCACAAGAAAGCGAGTTGAAGAAAGGAGCTCAGGGGCACTGTAATTCAAAAACCTGCAGAGTTATAAATGACAGCTATCGTCCAAAAATAGACTGAAGTAAGGCTGCCAAGAGGACTTGAAAGCGGGGCAGAATTGCAGGAAACCGATTTCAGGAGGTAGACTGGAATTGCATTGAAAGCATAGGAAAAGAGGCAGAACGTCCACAATGATGCACTTGGCCAAAAAGGGCGTATACGTTTTTTCCTGAATATATTCAGGAAAAAACACATACGCACTTTTTGGCCAACCAAGCAAGCTTGCAAAGGAAATCTGCACTACAATGAAGTCTCACTTCCCCCCGGTCAAAAGGGCCATCTGAAAAAAGTGTAAAATCCAGAAAGGCAGGACAGGCCATGGAGAACTGGGAGCCTTGTTATGCTGATGGGCGGGATGTAAATTGCCAACAACCACTGGGGAGAAGTGTATGGTGTTTCCTGAAACATCTAAAAAACAAAGCAACAGAACCTAGGGCACTTCCACTTATGGTCCTATAGCTTAGGGAAATTAAAATCAAAAAGACACAGCCACCCCAAAGTTTGGAACGGCTCTGTTTACAAGAACCTCGTTTACAGTACAAGTTCAACATCGCAGAAAGTGAAAAATGGATAAAGAACTTGTGGTACTTACGTACAATGCAGTATCACTCAGCAATGAAATCTATGTCATCAGGCCCGTAGCAGCATAATGAGTGGATTCAGGTACGATGATTCTAACTGAAATAAGTCACACAGAAAAAGAAACATCATAAGATATCAGTAATACACGGAATGTAAACTTGGCTACACAGGAACTGAATTACAGAACAGAACAGGGTCTCAAATTTAGAAAACCAACTTATGCTTGCTTAAGGGGAAAGGTGAGTTGGGGTGCTGCATAAAACCAGAGATTGAAATGAGCACAGATAAAGTTCCTTAAGCCAAATATGGAATAGACAAGAGCTACTCCTTGCTCAACGAAATGGACTCAACACCCCATATTAAATGCCTAAGAATGTACCTGACTAGTAAGTATCTTAAAACCTATGGATTGCTATGCCTCCAAAAGAGAATCAAGCATGTGTACAGGGGCATAAACGCAGCAGTGATAGGATTGGAGAGGTTCGGTGAGCAAATGAAGACCCTTTGAAGACATATTGCATGGTACCCATTACACGGGTCTCAACTCTCCAGGTTTAAGGTATTCTTCCTTCAGCTAAAACATGCATGTGGAACCCAGAGTATGATCAACCATGTGAACGGGAGACGTGTTCAAATATATCTCAGTTTTCCTCCCCTGGTACTCGGGTGCAACATTCCAGACGCTTTACTAACACTCTCCCCACTTCGAGAGTCAGCACCTTTAACCTCCTGTTTGTCCCAGTTTGCAATTTCTGTGGAAGATGAACAGGAATAGCGAGAACCAATGAGAGACTAGCTGGAGGTGTCTGGACGGGCAAATTTAACTCTCATTTCCCACCAGGAAGAGGAAATAACCAAAGGCTCAGCGTGCCGTACCGGAACCAGATTAGGGCCTGAAGCCATCCTGCGGTGTTGCGGCCAGGTCACAAGAAAGCGAGTTGAAGAAAGGAGCTCAGGGGCACTGTAATTCACAAACCTGCAGAGTTATAAATGACAGCTATCGTCCAAAAATAGACTGAAGTAAGGCTGCCAAGAGGACTTGAAAGCGGGGCAGAATTGCAGGAAACCGATTTCAGGAGGTAGACTGGAATTGCATTGAAAGCATAGGAAAAGAGGCAGAACGTCCACAATGATGCACTTGGCCAAAAAGGGCGTATGCGTTTTATCCTGAATATATTCAGGAAAAAACGCATACGCCCTTTTTGGCCAACCAAGCAAGCTTGCAAAGGAAATCTGCACTACAATGAAGTCTCACTTCCCCCCGGTCAAAAGGGCCATCTGAAAAAAGAGTAAAATCCAGAAAGGCAGGACAGGCCATGGAGAACTGGGAGCCTTGTTATGCTGATGGGCGGGATGTAAATTGCCGACAACCACTCTGGAGAAGTGTATGGTGTTTCCTGAAACACCTAAAAAACAAAGCAACAGAACCTAGGGCACTTCCACTTATGGTCCTATAGCTTAGGGAAATTAAAATCAAAAAGACACAGCCACCCCAAAGTTTGGGACGGCTCTGTTTACAAGAACCTCGTTTACGGTACAAGTTCAATATCGCAGAAAGTGAAAAATGGATAAAGAACTTGTGGTACTTACGTACAATGCAATATCACACAGCAATGAAATCTATGTCATCAGGCCAGTAGCAGCATAATGAGTGGATTCAGGTATGATGATTCGAACTGAAATAAGTCACACAGAAAAGAAACATCATAAGGTATCACTAATACACAGAATGTGAACTTGGCTACACATGAACTGAATTACAGAACAGAACAGTGTCTCAAGTTTAGAAAACCAACTTACGCTTGCTTAAGGGGAAAGGTGAGTTGGGGTGCTGCATAAAACCAGAGATTGAAATGAGCACAGATAAAGTTCCTTAAGCCAAATATGGAATAGACAAGAGCTACTCCTTGCTCAACGAAATGGACTCAACACCGCATATTAAACGCCTAAGAATGTACCTGACAAGTAAGTATCTTAAAACCTATGGATTGCTATGTCTCCGAAAGAGAATCAAGCGTGTGTACAGGGGCATAAACGCAGCAGTGATAGGATTGGAGAGGTTCGGTGAGCAAATGAAGACCCTTTGAAGTCATATTGCATGGTACCCATTACACGGGTCTCAACTCTCCAGGTTTAAGGTATTCTTCCTTCAGCTAAAACATGCATGTGGAACCCAGAGTATGATCAACCGTGTGAACGGGAGACGTGTTCAAATATGTCTCAGTTTTCCTCCCCTGGTACTCGGGTGCAACATTCCAGACCCTTTACTAACACTCTCCCAACTTGGAGAGTCAGCGCCTTTAACCTCCTGTTTGGCCCAGTTTGCAATTTCTGCGGAAGATGAACAGGAATAGGGAGAACCAATGAGAGACTAGCTGGAGGTGTCTGGACGGGCAAATTTAACTCTCATTTCCCACCAGGAAGAGGAATTAACCAAAGGCTCAGCGTGCCGTGCTGGAACCAGATTAGGGCCTGAAGCCATCCTGCGGTGTTGCGGCCAGCTCACAAGAAAGCGAGTTGAAGAAAGGAGCTCAGGGGCACTGTAATTCACAAACCTGCAGAGTTATAAATGACAGCTATCGTCCAAAAATAGACTGAAGTAAGGCTGCCAAGAGGACTTGAAAGCGGGGCAGAATTGCAGGAAACCGATTTCAGGAGGTAGACTGGAATTGCATTGAAAGCATAGGAAAAGAGGCAGAACGTCCACAATGATGCACTTGGCCAAAAAGGGTGTATGCGTTTTTTCCTGAATATATTCAGGAAAAAACGCATACGCCCTTTTTGGCCAACCAAGCAAGCTTGCAAAGGAAATCTGCACTACAATGAAGTCTCACTTCCCCCCGGTCAAAAGGGCCATCTGAAAAAAGTGTAAAGTCCAGAAAGGCAGGACAGGCCATGGAGAACTGGGAGCCTTGTTATGCTGATGGGCGGGATGTAAATTGCCAACAACCACTCGGGAGAAGTGTATGGTGTTTCCGGAAACATGTAAAAAACAAAGCAACAGAGCCTAGGGCACTTCCACTTATGGTCCTATAGCTTAGGGAAATTAAAATCAAAAAGACACAGCCACCCCAAAGTTTGGAATGACTCTGTTTACAAGAACCTCGTTTACAGTACAAGTTCAACATCGCAGAAAGTGAAAAATGGAGAAAGAAGTTGTGGTATTTACTTACAAAGCAATATCACTCAGCAATGAAATCTGTGTCATCAGGCCCTTAGCAGCACAATGAGTGGATTCAGGTATGATGATTCTAACTGAAATACGTCACACAGAAAAAGAAACATCATAAGATATCAGTAATACACGGAATGTAAACTTGGCTACACAGGAACTGAATTACAGAACAGAACAGGGTCTCAAATTTAGAAAACCAACTTATGCTTGCTTAAGGGGAAAGGTGAGTTGGGGTGCTGCATAAAACCAGAGATTGAAATGAGCACAGATAAAGTTCCTTAAACCAAATATGGAATAGACAAGAGCTACTCCTTGCTCAACGAAATGGACTCAACACCCCATATTAAACGCCTAAGAATGTACCTGACTAGTAAGTATCTTAAAACCTATGGATTGCTATGTCTCCAAAAGAGAATCAAGCGTGTGTACAGGGGCATAAATGCAGCAGTGATAGGATTGGAGAGATTCGGTGAGCAAATGAAGACCCTTTGAAGTCACATTGCATGGTACCCATTCCACGGGTCTCAACTCTCCAGGTTTAAGGTATTCTTCCTTCAGCTAAAACATGCATGTGGAACCCAGAGTATGATCAACCGTGTGATTGGGAGACGTGTTCAAATATGTCTCAGTTTCCCTCCCCTGGTACTCGGGTGCAACATTCCAGACGCTTTACTAACACTCTCCCGACTTGGAGAGTCAGTCCCTTTAACCTCCTGTTTGGCCCAGTTTGCAATTTCTGCGGAAGATGAACAGGAATAGTGAGAACCAATGAGAGGCTAGCTGGAGGTGTCTGGACGGGCAAATTTAACTCTCATTTCCCACCAGGAAGAGGAATTAACCAAAGGCTCAGCGTGCCGTGCCGGTACAAGATTAGGGCCTGAAGCCATCCTGCGGTGTTGCGGCCAGCTCACAAGAAAGCGAGTTGAAGAAAGGAGCTCAGGGGCACTGTAATTCACAAACCTGCAGAGTTATAAATGACAGCTATCGTCCAAAAATAGACTGAAGTAAGGCTGCCAAGAGGACTTGAAAGCGGGGCAGAATTGCAGGAAACCGATTTCAGGAGGTAGACTGGAATTGCATTGAAAGCATAGGAAAAGAGGCAGAACGTCCACAATGATGCACTTGGCCAAAAAGGGCGTATGCGTTTTTTCCTGAATATATTCAGGAAAAAACGCATACGCCCTTTTTGGCCAACCAAGCAAGCTTGCAAAGGAAATCTGCACTACAATGAAGTCTCACTTCCCCCCGGTCAAAAGGGCCATCTGAAAAAAGTGTAAAATCCAGAAAGGCAACAGGCCATTGAGAACTGGGAGCCTTGTTATGCTGATGGGCGGGATGTAAATTGCCAACAGACACTGGGGAGAAGTGTATGGTGTTTCCTGAAACATCTAAAAAACAAAGCAACAGAACCTCGGGCACTGCCACTTATGGTCCTATAGCTTAGGGAAATTAAAATCAAAAAGACACAGCCACCCCAAAGTTTGGGATGCCTCTGTTTACAAGAACCTCGTTTACAGTACAAGTTCAACATCGCAGAAAGTGAAAAATGGATAAAGAAGTTGTGGTATTCACTTACAAAGCAATATCACTCAGCAGTGAAATCTGTGTCATCAGGCCCTTAGCAGCACAATGAGTGGATTCAGGTATGATGATTCTAACTGAAATAAGTCACACAGAAAAAGAAACATCATAAGATATCAGTAATACACGGAATGGAAACTTGGCTACACAGGAACTGAATTACAGAACAGAACAGGGTCTCAAATTTAGAAAACCAACTTATGCTTGCTTAAGGGTAAAGGTGAGTTGGGGTGCTGCATAAAACCAGAGATTGAAATGAGCACAGATAAAGTTCCTTAAGCCAAATATGGAATAGACAAGAGCTACTCCTTGCTCAACGAAATGGACTCAAAACCCCATATTAAACGCCTAAGAATGTACCTGACTAGTAAGTATCTTAAAACCTATGGATTGCTATGTCTCCAAAAGAGAATCAAGCGTGTGTACAGGGGCATAAATGCAGCAGTGATAGGATTGGAGAGGTTCGCTGAGCAAATGAAGGCCCTTTGAAGTCATATTGCATGGTACCCATTCCACGGGTCTCAACTCTCCAGGTTTAAGGTATTCTTCCTTCAGCTAAAACATGCATGTGGAACCCAGAGTATGATCAACCATGTTATCGGGAGACGTGTTCAAATATGTCTCAGTTTTCGTACCCTGGTACTCGGGTGCAACATTCCAGATGCTTTACTAACACTCTCCCGACTTGGAGAGTCAGTCCCTTTAACCTCCTGTTTGGCCCAGTTTGCAATTTCTGCGGAAGATGAACAGGAATAGCGAGAACCAATGAGAGGCTAGCTGCAGGTGTCTGGACGGGCAAATTTAACTCTCATTTCCCACCAGGAAGAGGAATTAACCAAAGGCTCAGCGTGCCGTACCGGAACCAGATTAGGGCCTGAAGCCATCCTGCGGTGTTGCGGCCAGCTCAAAAGAAAGCGAGTGGAAGAAAGGAGCTCAGGGGCACTGTAATTCACAAACCTGCAGAGTTATAAATGACAGCTATCGTCCAAAAATAGACTGAAGTAAGGCTGCCAAGAGGACTTGAAAGCGGAGCAGAATTGCAGGAAACCGATTTCAGGAGGTAGACTGGAATTGCATTGAAAGCATAGGAAAAGAGGCAGAACGTCCACAATGATGCACTTGGCCAAAAAGGGCGTATGCGTTTTTTCCTGAATATATTCAGGAAAAAACGCATACGCCCTTTTTGGCCAACCAAGCAAGCTTGCAAAGGAAATCTGCACTACAATGAAGTCTCACTTCCCCCCGGTCAAAAGGGCCATCTGAAAAAAGTGTAAAATCCAGAAAGGCAGGACAGGCCATGGAGAACTGGGAGCCTTGTTATGCTGATGGGCGGGATGTAAATTGCCAACAACCACTCGGGAGAAGTGTATGGTGTTTCCTGAAACATCTAAAAAACAAAGCAACAGAACCTAGGGCACTTCCACTTATGGTCCTATAGCTTAGGGAAATTAAAATCAAAAAGACACAGCCACCCCAAAGTTTGGAACGGCTCTGTTTACAAGAACCTCGTTTACAGTACAAGTTCAACATCGCAGAAAGTGAAAAATGGATAAAGAAGTTGTGGTATTTACTTACAAAGCAATATCACTCAGCAATGAAATCTGTGTCATCAGGCCCTTAGCATCACAATGAGTGGATTCAGGTATGATGATTCTAACTGAAATAAGTCACACAGAAAAAGAAACATCATAAGATATCAGTAATACACGGAATGTAAACTTGGCTACACAGGAACTGAATTACAGAACAGAACAGGGTCTCAAATTTAGAAAACCAACTTATGCTTGCTTAAGGGGAAAGGTGAGTTTGGGTGCTGCATAAAATCAGAGATTGAAATGAGCACAGATAAAGTTCCTTAAGCCAAATATGGAATAGACAAGAGCTACTCCTTGCTCAACGAAATGGACTCAACACCGCATATTAAACGCCTAAGAATGTACCTGACTAGTAAGTATCTTAAAACCTATGGATTGCTATGTCTCCGAAAGAGAATCAAGCATGTGTACAGGGGCATAAACGCAGCAGTGATAGGATTGGAGAGGTTCGGTGAGCAAATGAAGACCCTTTGAAGTCATATTGCATGGTATCCATTCCACGGGTTTCAACTACCCAGGTTTTAGGTATTCTTCCTCAGCTAAAACATGCATGTGGAACCCAAGTATGATCAACCATGTGAATGGGAGACGTGTTCAAATATGTCTCAGTTTTCCTCCCCTGGTACTCGGGTGCAACATTCCAGATGCTTTACTAACACTCTCCCCACTTGGAAAGTCAGTCCGTTTAACCTCCTGTTTGGCCCAGTTTGCAATTTCTGCGGAAGATGAACAGGAATAGCGAGAACCAATGAGAGGCTAGCTGGAGGTGTCTGGACGGGCAAATTTAACTCTCATTTCCCACCAGGAAGAGGAAATAACCAAAGGCTCAGTGTGCCGTGCCAGACCAGATTAGGGCCTGAAGCCATCCTGCAGTGTTGCGGCTAGCTCAAAAGAAAGCGAGTTGAAGAAAGGAGCTCAGGGGCACTGTAATTCACAAACCTGCAGAGTTATAAATGACAGCTATCGTCCAAAAATAGACTGAAGTAAGGCTGCCAAGAGGACTTGAAAGCGGGGCAGAATTGCAGGAAACCGATTTCAGGAGGTAGACTGGAATTGCATTGAAAGCATAGGAAAAGAGGCAGAACGTCCACAATGATGCACTTGGCCAAAAAGGGCGTATGCGTTTTTTCCTGAATATATTCAGGAAAAAACGCATACGCCCTTTTTGGCCAACCAAGCAAGCTTGCAAAGGAAATCTGCACTACAATGAAGTCTCACTTCCCCCCGGTCAAAAGGGCCATCTGAAAAAAGTGTAAAATCCAGAAAGGCAGGACAGGCCATGGAGAACTGGGAGCCTTGTTATGCTGATGGGTGGGATGTAAATTACCAACAGACACTCAGGAGAAGTGTATGGTGTTTCCTGAAACATCTAAAAAACAAAGCAACAGAGCCTAGGGCATTGCCACTTATGGTCCTATAGCTTAGGGAAATTAAAATCAAAAAGACACAGCCACCCCAAAGTTTGGGATGCCTCTGTTTACAAGAACCTCGTTTACAGTACAAGTTCAACATCTCAGAAATTGAAAAATGGATAAAGAAGTTGTGGTATTTACTTACAAAGCAATATCACTCAGCAATGAAATCTGTGTCATCAGGCCCTCAGCAGCACAATGAGTGGATTCAGGTATGATGATTCTAACTGAAATAAGTCACACAGAAAAAGAAACATCATAAGATATCAGTAATACACGGAATGTAAACCTGGCTAGACAGGAACTGAATTACAGAACAGAACAGGGTCTCAAATTTAGAAAACCAACTTATGCTTGCTTAAGGGGAAAGGTGAGTTGGGGTGCTGCATAAAACCAGAGATTGAAATGAGCACAGATAAAGTTCCTTAAGCCAAATATGGAATAGACAAGAGCTACTCCTTGCTCAACGAAATGGACTCAACACCGCATATTAAACGCCTAAGAATGTACCTGACTAGTAAGTATCTTAAAACCTATGGATTGCTATGTCTCCGAAAGAGAATCAAGCATGTGTACAGGGGCATAAACGCAGCAGTGATAGGATTGGAGAGGTTCGGTGAGCAAATGAAGACCCTTTGAAGTCATATTGCATGGTATCCATTCCACGGGTTTCAACTACCCAGGTTTTAGGTATTCTTCCTCAGCTAAAACATGCATGTGGAACCCAAGTATGATCAACCATGTGAATGGGAGACGTGTTCAAATATGTCTCAGTTTTCCTCCCCTGGTACTCGGGTGCAACATTCCAGACTCTTTACTAACACTCTCCCCACTTGGAGAGTCAGCGCCTTTAACCTCCTGTTTGGCACAGTTTGCAATTTCTGCGGAAGATGAACAGGAATAGCGAGAACCAATGAGAGGCTAGCTGGAGGTGTCTGGACGGGCAAATTTAACTCTCATTTCCCACCAGGAAGAGGAAATAACCAAAGGCTCAGTGTGCCGTACCGGAACCAGATTAGGGCCTGAAGCCATCCTGCGGTGTTGCGGCCAGCTCAAAAGAAAGCGAGTTGAAGAAAGGAGCTCAGGGGCACTGTAATTCACAAACCTGCAGAGTTATAAATGACAGCTATCGTCCAAAAATAGACTGAAGTAAGGCTGCCAAGAGGACTTGAAAGCGGAGCAGAATTGCAGGAAACCGATTTCAGGAGGTAGACTGGAATTGCATTGAAAGCATAGGAAAAGAGGCAGAACGTCCACAATGATGCACTTGGCCAAAAAGGGCGTATGCGTTTTTTCCTGAATATATTCAGGAAAAAACGCATACGCCCTTTTTGGCCAACCAAGCAAGCTTGCAAAGGAAATCTGCACTACAATGAAGTCTCACTTCCAACTGGTCAAAAGGGCCATCTGAAAAAAGTGTAAAGTCCAGAAAGGCAGGACAGGCCATGGAGAACTGGGAGCCTTGTTATGCTGATGGGTGGGATGTAAATTACCAACAGACACTCAGGAGAAGTGTATGGTGTTTCCTGAAACATCTAAAAAACAAAGCAACAGAGCCTAGGGCATTGCCACTTATGGTCCTATAGCTTAGGGAAATTAAAATCAAAAAGACACAGCCACCCCAAAGTTTGGGATGCCTCTGTTTACAAGAACCTCGTTTACAGTACAAGTTCAACATCGCAGAAATTGAAAAATGGATAAAGAAGTTGTGGTATTTACTTACAAAGCAATATCACTCAGCAATGAAATCTGTGTCATCAGGCCCTCAGCAGCACAATGAGTGGATTCAGGTATGATGATTCTAACTGAAATAAGTCACACAGAAAAAGAAACATCATAAGATATCAGTAATACACGGAATGTAAACCTGGCTAGACAGGAACTGAATTACAGAACAGAACAGGGTCTCAAATTTAGAAAACCAACTTATGCTTGCTTAAGGGGAAAGGTGAGTTGGGGTGCTGCATAAAACCAGAGATTGAAATGAGCACAGATAAAGTTCCTTAAGCCAAATATGGAATAGACAAGAGCTACTCCTTGCTCAACGAAATGGACTCAACACCGCATATTAAACGCCTAAGAATGTACCTGACTAGTAAGTATCTTAAAACCTATGGATTGCTATGTCTCCGAAAGAGAATCAAGCATGTGTACAGGGGCATAAACGCAGCAGTGATAGGATTGGAGAGGTTCGGTGAGCAAATGAAGACCCTTTGAAGTCATATTGCATGGTACCCATTACACGGGTTTCAACTACCCAGGTTTTAGGTATTCTTCCTTCAGCTAAAACATGCATGTGGAACCTAGAGTATGATCAACCATGTGATCGGGAGACGTGTTCAAATATGTCTCAGTTTTCCTCCCCTGGTACTCGGGTGCAACATTCCAGACGCTTTACTAACACTCTCCCCACTTGGAGAGTCAGCGCCTTTAACCTCCTGTTTGGCACAGTTTGCAATTTCTGCGGAAGATGAACAGGAATAGCGAGAACCAATGAGAGGCTAGCTGGAGGTGTCTGGACGGGCAAATTTAACTCTCATTTCCCACCAGGAAGAGGAAATAACCAAAGGCTCAGCGTGCCGTACCGGAACCAGATTAGGGCCTGAAGCCATCCTGCGGTGTTGCGGCCAGCTCAAAAGAAAGCGAGTTGAAGAAAGGAGCTCAGGGGCACTGTAATTCACAAACCTGCAGAGTTATAAATGACAGCTATCGTCCAAAAATAGACTGAAGTAAGGCTGCCAAGAGGACTTGAAAGCGGAGCAGAATTGCAGGAAACCGATTTCAGGAGGTAGACTGGAATTGCATTGAAAGCATAGGAAAAGAGGCAGAACGTCCACAATGATGCACTTGGCCAAAAAGGGCGTATGCGTTTTTTCCTGAATATATTCAGGAAAAAACGCATACGCCCTTTTTGGCCAACCAAGCAAGCTTGCAAAGGAAATCTGCACTACAATGAAGTCTCACTTCCCCCCGGTCAAAAGGGCCATCTGAAAAAAGTGTAAAATCCAGAAAGGCAGGACAGGCCATGGAGAACTGGGAGCCTTGTTATGCTGATGGGCGGGATGTAAATTGCCAACAACCACTCGGGAGAAGTGTATGGTGTTTCCTGAAACATCTAAAAAACAAAGCAACAGAACCTAGGGCACTTCCACTTATGGTCCTATAGCTTAGGGAAATTAAAATCAAAAAGACACAGCCACCCCAAAGTTTGGAACGGCTCTGTTTACAAGAACCTCGTTTACAGTACAAGTTCAACATCGCAGAAAGTGAAAAATGGATAAAGAAGTTGTGGTATTTACTTACAAAGCAATATCACTCAGCAATGAAATCTGTGTCATCAGGCCCTTAGCAGCACAATGAGTGGATTCAGGTATGATGATTCTAACTGAAATAAGTCACACAGAAAAAAAAACATCATAAGATATCAGTAATACACGGAATGGAAACTTGGCTACACAGGAACTGAATTACAGAACAGAACAGGGTCTCAAATTTAGAAAACCAACTTATGCTTGCTTAAGGGGAAAGGTGAGTTGGGGTGCTGCATAAAACCAGAGATTGAAATGAGCACAGATAAAGTTCCTTAAGCCAAATATGGAATAGACAAGAGCTACTCCTTGCTCAACGAAATGGACTCAACTACCCATATTAAACGCCTAAGAATGTACCTGACTAGTAAATATCTTAAAACCTATGGATTGCTATGTCTCCGAAAGAGAATCAAGCATGTGTACAGGGGCATAAACGCAGCAGTGATAGGATTGGAGAGGTTCGGTGAGCAAATGAAGACCCTTTGAAGTCATATTGCATGGTACCCATTCCACGGGTTTCAAATACACAGGTTTAAGGTATTCTTCCTTCAGCTAAAAGATGCATGTGGAACCCAAGTATGATCAACCATGTGAACGGGAGACGTGTTCAAATATGTCTCAGTTTTCCTACCCTGGTACTCAGGTGCAACATTCCAGATGCTTTACTAACACTATCCCCACTTGGAGAGTCAGCACCTTTAACCTCCTGTTTGGCCCAGTTTGCAATTTCTGCGGAAGATGAACAGGAATAGCGAGAACCAATGAGAGACTAGCTGGAGGTGTCTGGATGGGCAAATTTAACTCTCATTTCCCACCAGGAAGAGGAAATAACCAAAGGCTCAGCGTGCCGTACCGGAACCAGATTAGGGCCTGAAACCATCCTGCGGTGTTGCGGCCAGGTCACAAGAAAGCGAGTTGAAGAAAGGAGCTCAGGGGCACTGTAATTCAAAAACCTGCAGAGTTATAAATGACAGCTATCGTCCAAAAATAGACTGAAGTAAGGCTGCCAAGAGGACTTGAAAGCGGGGCAGAATTGCAGGAAACCGATTTCAGGAGGTAGACTGGAATTGCATTGAAAGCATAGGAAAAGAGGCAGAACGTCCACAATGATGCACTTGGCCAAAAAGGGCGTATACGTTTTTTCCTGAATATATTCAGGAAAAAACGCATACGCACTTTTTGGCCAACCAAGCAAGCTTGCAAAGGAAATCTGCACTACAATGAAGTCTCACTTCCCCCCGGTCAAAAGGGCCATCTGAAAAAAGTGTAAAATCCAGAAAGGCAGGACAGGCCATGGAGAACTGGGAGCCTTGTTATGCTGATGGGCGGGATGTAAATTGCCAACAACCACTGGGGAGAAGTGTATGGTGTTTCCTGAAACATCTAAAAAACAAAGCAACAGAACCTAGGGCACTTCCACTTATGGTCCTATAGCTTAGGGAAATTAAAATCAAAAAGACACAGCCACCCCAAAGTTTGGAACGGCTCTGTTTACAAGAACCTCGTTTACAGTACAAGTTCAACATCGCAGAAAGTGAAAAATGGATAAAGAACTTGTGGTACTTACGTACAATGCAGTATCACTCAGCAATGAAATCTATGTCATCAGGCCCGTAGCAGCATAATGAGTGGATTCAGGTACGATGATTCTAACTGAAATAAGTCACACAGAAAAAGAAACATCATAAGATATCACTAATACACGGAATGTAAACTTGGCTACACAGGAACTGAATTACAGAACAGAACAGGGTCTCAAATTTAGAAAACCAACTTATGCTTGCTTAAGGGGAAAGGTGAGTTGGGGTGCTGCATAAAACCAGAGATTGAAATGAGCACAGATAAAGTTCCTTAAGCCAAATATGGAATAGACAAGAGCTACTCCTTGCTCAACGAAATGGACTCAACACCCCATATTAAATGCCTAAGAATGTACCTGACTAGTAAGTATCTTAAAACCTATGGATTGCTATGCCTCCAAAAGAGAATCAAGCATGTGTACAGGGGCATAAACGCAGCAGTGATAGGATTGGAGAGGTTCGGTGAGCAAATGAAGACCCTTTGAAGACATATTGCATGGTACCCATTACACGGGTCTCAACTCTCCAGGTTTAAGGTATTCTTCCTTCAGCTAAAACATGCATGTGGAACCCAGAGTATGATCAACCATGTGAACGGGAGACGTGTTCAAATATATCTCAGTTTTCCTCCCCTGGTACTCGGGTGCAACATTCCAGACGCTTTACTAACACTCTCCCCACTTGGAGAGTCAGCACCTTTAACCTCCTGTTTGGCCCAGTTTGCAATTTCTGTGGAAGATGAACAGGAATAGCGAGAACCAATGAGAGACTAGCTGGAGGTGTCTGGACGGGCAAATTTAACTCTCATTTCCCACCAGGAAGAGGAAATAACCAAAGGCTCAGCGTGCCGTACCGGAACCAGATTAGGGCCTGAAGCCATCCTGCGGTGTTGCGGCCAGGTCACAAGAAAGCGAGTTGAAGAAAGGAGCTCAGGGGCACTGTAATTCACAAACCTGCAGAGTTATAAATGACAGCTATCGTCCAAAAATAGACTGAAGTAAGGCTGCCAAGAGGACTTGAAAGCGGGGCAGAATTGCAGGAAACCGATTTCAGGAGGTAGACTGGAATTGCATTGAAAGCATAGGAAAAGAGGCAGAACGTCCACAATGATGCACTTGGCCAAAAAGGGCATATGCGTTTTATCCTGAATATATTCAGGAAAAAACGCATACGCCCTTTTTGGCCAACCAAGCAAGCTTGCAAAGGAAATCTGCACTACAATGAAGTCTCACTTCCCCCCGGTCAAAAGGGCCATCTGAAAAAAGTGTAAAATCCAGAAAGGCAGGACAGGCCATGGAGAACTGGGAGCCTTGTTATGCTGATGGGCGGGATGTAAATTGCCGACAACCACTCTGGAGAAGTGTATGGTGTTTCCTGAAACACCTAAAAAACAAAGCAACAGAACCTAGGGCACTTCCACTTATGGTCCTATAGCTTAGGGAAATTAAAATCAAAAAGACACAGCCACCCCAAAGTTTGGGACGGCTCTGTTTACAAGAACCTCGTTTACGGTACAAGTTCAATATCGCAGAAAGTGAAAAATGGATAAAGAACTTGTGGTACTTACGTACAATGCAATATCACACAGCAATGAAATCTATGTCATCAGGCCAGTAGCAGCATAATGAGTGGATTCAGGTATGATGATTCGAACTGAAATAAGTCACACAGAAAAGAAATATCATAAGGTATCACTAATACACAGAATGTGAACTTGGCTACACATGAACTGAATTACAGAACAGAACAGTGTCTCAAGTTTAGAAAACCAACTTACGCTTGCTTAAGGGGAAAGGTGAGTTGGGGTGCTGCATAAAACCAGAGATTGAAATGAGCACAGATAAAGTTCCTTAAGCCAAATATGGAATAGACAAGAGCTACTCCTTGCTCAACGAAATGGACTCAACACCGCATATTAAACGCCTAAGAATGTACCTGACTAGTAAGTATCTTAAAACCTATGGATTGCTATGTCTCCGAAAGAGAATCAAGCGTGTGTACAGGGGCATAAACGCAGCAGTGATAGGATTGGAGAGGTTCGGTGAGCAAATGAAGACCCTTTGAAGTCATATTGCATGGTACCCATTCCACGGGTCTCAACTCTCCAGGTTTAAGGTATTCTTCCTTCAGCTAAAACATGCATGTGGAACCCAGAGTATGATCAACCGTGTGAACGGGAGACGTGTTCAAATATGTCTCAGTTTTCCTCCCCTGGTACTCGGGTGCAACATTCCAGACCCTTTACTAACACTCTCCCAACTTGGAGAGTCAGCGCCTTTAACCTCCTGTTTGGCCCAGTTTGCAATTTCTGCGGAAGATGAACAGGAATAGGGAGAACCAATGAGAGACTAGCTGGAGGTGTCTGGACGGGCAAATTTAACTCTCATTTCCCACCAGGAAGAGGAATTAACCAAAGGCTCAGCGTGCCGTGCCGGAACCAGATTAGGGCCTGAAGCCATCCTGCGGTGTTGCGGCCAGCTCACAAGAAAGCGAGTTGAAGAAAGGAGCTCAGGGGCACTGTAATTCACAAACCTGCAGAGTTATAAATGACAGCTATCGTCCAAAAATAGACTGAAGTAAGGCTGCCAAGAGGACTTGAAAGCGGGGCAGAATTGCAGGAAACCGATTTCAGGAGGTAGACTGGAATTGCATTGAAAGCATAGGAAAAGAGGCAGAACGTCCACAATGATGCACTTGGCCAAAAAGGGTGTATGCGTTTTTTCCTGAATATATTCAGGAAAAAACACATACGCCCTTTTTGGCCAACCAAGCAAGCTTGCAAAGGAAATCTGCACTACAATGAAGTCTCACTTCCCCCCGGTCAAAAGGGCCATCTGAAAAAAGTGTAAAATCCAGAAAGGCAACAGGCCATTGAGAACTGGGAGCCTTGTTATGCTGACGGGCGGGATGTAAATTGCCAACAGACACTCGGGAGAAGTGTATGGTGTTTCCTGAAACATCTAAAAAACAAAGCAACAGAACCTCGGGCACTGCCACTTATGGTCCTATAGCTTAGGGAAATTAAAATCAAAAAGACACAGCCACCCCAAAGTTTGGGATGCCTCTGTTTACAAGAACCTCGTTTACAGTACAAGTTCAACATCGCAGAAAGTGAAAAATGGATAAAGAAGTTGTGGTATTCACTTACAAAGCAATATCACTCAGCAGTGAAATCTGTGTCATCAGGCCCTTAGCAGCACAATGAGTGGATTCAGGTATGATGATTCTAACTGAAATAAGTCACACAGAAAAAGAAACATCATAAGATATCAGTAATACACGGAATGGAAACTTGGCTACACAGGAACTGAATTACAGAACAGAACAGGGTCTCAAATTTAGAAAACCAACTTATGCTTGCTTAAGGGTAAAGGTGAGTTGGGGTGCTGCATAAAACCAGAGATTGAAATGAGCACAGATAAAGTTCCTTAAGCCAAATATGGAATAGACAAGAGCTACTCCTTGCTCAACGAAATGGACTCAAAACCCCATATTAAACGCCTAAGAATGTACCTGACTAGTAAGTATCTTAAAACCTATGGATTGCTATGTCTCCAAAAGAGAATCAAGCGTGTGTACAGGGGCATAAATGCAGCAGTGATAGGATTGGAGAGGTTCGCTGAGCAAATGAAGGCCCTTTGAAGTCATATTGCATGGTACCCATTCCACGGGTCTCAACTCTCCAGGTTTAAGGTATTCTTCCTTCAGCTAAAACATGCATGTGGAACCCAGAGTATGATCAACCATGTTATCGGGAGACGTGTTCAAATATGTCTCAGTTTTCGTACCCTGGTACTCGGGTGCAACATTCCAGATGCTTTACTAACACTCTCCCGACTTGGAGAGTCAGTCCCTTTAACCTCCTGTTTGGCCCAGTTTGCAATTTCTGCGGAAGATGAACAGGAATAGCGAGAACCAATGAGAGGCTAGCTGCAGGTGTCTGGACGGGCAAATTTAACTCTCATTTCCCACCAGGAAGAGGAATTAACCAAAGGCTCAGCATGCCGGGCCGGAACCAGATTAGGGACTGAAGCCATCCTGCGGTGTTGCGGCCAGCTCAAAAGAAAGCGAGTTGAAGAAAGGAGCTCAGGGGCACTGTAATTCACAAACCTGCAGAGTTATAAATGACAGCTATTGTCCAAAAATAGACTGAAGTAAGGCTGCCAAGAGGACTTGAAAGCGGGGCAGAATTGCAGGAAACCGATTTCAGGAGGTAGACTGGAATTGCATTGAAAGCATACGAAAAGAGGCAGAACGTCCACAATGATGCACTTGGCCAAAAAGGGCGTATGCGTTTTTTCCTGAATATATTCAGGAAAAAACGCATACGCCCTTTTTGGCCAACCAAGCAAGCTTGCAAAGGAAATCTGCACTACAATGAAGTCTCACTTCCCCCCGGTCAAAAGGACCATCTGAAAAAAGTGTAAAATCCAGAAAGGCAGGACAGGCCATGGAGAACTGGGAGCCTTGTTATGCTGATGGGCAGGATGTAAATTGCCAACAGACACTCAGGAGAAGTGTATGGTGTTTCCTGAAACATCTAAAAAACAAAGCAACAGAGCCTAGGGCACTGCCACTTATGGTCCTATAGCTTAGGGAAATTAAAATCAAAAAGACACAGCCACCCCAAAGTTTGGGACGCCTCTGTTTACAAGAACCTCGTTTAGAGTACAAGTTCAACATCGCAGAAAGTGAAAAATGGATAAAGAAGTTGTGGTATTTACTTACAAAGCAATATCACTCAGCAATGAAATCTATGTCATCAGGCCCGTAGCAGGATAATGAGTAGATTCAGGTACGATGATTCTAACTGAAATAAGTCACACAGAAAAAGAAACATCATAAGATATCAGTAATACACGGAATGTAAACTTGGCTACACAGGAACTGAATTACAGAACAGAACAGGTTCTCAAATTTAGAAAACCAACTTATGCTTGCTTAAGGGGAAAGGTGAGTTGGGGTGCTGCATAAAACCAGAGATTGAAATGAGCACAGATAAAGTTCCTTAAGCCAAATATGGAATAGACAAGAGCTACTCCTTGCTCAACGAAATGGACTCAACACCGCATATTAAACGCCTAAGAATGTACCTGACTAGTAAGTATCTTAAAACCTATGGATTGCTATGTCTCCGAAAGAGAATCAAGCATGTGTACAGGGGCATAAACGCAGCAGTGATAGGATTGGAGAGGTTCGGTGAGCAAATGAAGACCCTTTGAAGTCATATTGCATGGTACCCATTCCACGGGTTTCAACTACCCAGGTTTTAGGTATTCTTCCTTCAGCTAAAACATGCATGTGGAACCCAAGTATGATCAACCATGTGAACGAGAGACGTGTTCAAATATGTCTCAGTTTTCCTCCCCTGGTACTCGGGTGCAACATTCCAGATGCTTTACTAACACTCTCCCCACTTGGAGAGTCAGCGCCTTTAACCTCCTGTTTGGCCCAGTTTGCAATTTCTGTGGAAGATGAACAGGAATAGCGAGAACCAATGAGAGACTAGCTGGAGGTGTCTGGACGGGCAAATTTAACTCTCATTTCCCACCAGGAAGAGGAAATAACCAGAGGCTCAGCGTGCCATGCCGGAACCAGATTAGGGCCTGAAACCATCCTGCGGTGTTGCGGCCAGGTCACAAGAAAGCGAGTTGAAGAAAGGAGCTCAGGGGCACTGTAATTCACAAACCTGCAGACTTATAAATGAGAGCTATCGTCCAAAAATAGACTGAAGTAAGGCTGCCAAGAGGACTTGAAAGCGGGGCAGAATTGCAGGAAACCGATTTCAGGAGGTAGACTGGAATTGCATTGAAAGCATAGGAAAAGAGGCAGAACGTCCACAATGATGCACTTGGCCAAAAAGGGCGTATGCGTTTTTTCCTGAATATATTCAGGAAAAAACGCATACGCCCTTTTTGGCCAACCAAGCAAGCTTGCAAAGGAAATCTGCACTACAATGAAGTCTCACTTCCCCCCGGTCAAAAGGGCCATCTGAAAAAAGTGTAAAATCCAGAAAGGCAGGACAGGCCATGGAGAACTGGGAGCCTTGTTATGCTGATGGGCGGGATGTAAATTGCCAACAGACACTCGGGAGTAGTGTATGGTGTTTCCTGAAACATCTAAAAAACAAAGCAACAGAGCCTAGGGCACTTCCACTTATGGTCCTATAGCTTAGGGAAATTAAAATCGAAAAGACACAGCCACCCCAAAGTTTGGGACGCCTCTGTTTACAAGAACCTCGTTTACCGTACAAGTTCAATATCACAGAAAGTGAAAAATGCATAAAGAACTTGTGGTACTTACGTACAATGCAGTATCACTCAGCAATGAAATCTATGTCATCAGGCCCGTAGCAGCATAATGAGTAGATTCAGGTACGATGATTCTAACTGAAATAAGTCACACAGAAAAAGAAACATCATAAGATATCAGTAATACACGGAATGTAAACTTGGCTACACAGGAACTGAATTACAGAACAGAACAGGGTCTCAAATTTAGAAAACCAACTTATGCTTGCTTAAGGGGAAAGGTGAGTTGGGGTGCTGCATAAAACCAGAGATTGAAATGAGCACAGATAAAGTTCCTTAAGCCAAATATGGAATAGACAAGAGCTACTCCTTGCTCACGAAATGGACTCAACACCCCATATTAAACGCCTAGGAATGTACCTGACTAGTAAGTATCTTAAAACCTATGGATTGCTATGTCTCCGAAAGAGAATCAAGCATGTGTACAGGGGCATAAACGCAGCAGTGATAGGATTGGAGAGGTTCGGTGAGCAAATGAAGACCCTTTGAAGTCATATTGCATGGTACCCATTCCACGGGTTTCAACTACCCAGGTTTTAGGTATTCTTCCTTCAGCTAAAACATGCATGTGGAACCCAGAGTATGATCAACCATGTGATCGGGAGACGTGTTCAAATATGTCTCAGTTTTCGTACCCTGGTACTCGGGTGCAACATTCCAGATGCTTTACTAACACTCTCCCGACTTGGAGAGTCAGTCCCTTTAACCTCCTGTTTGGCCCAGTTTGCAATTTCTGTGGAAGATGAACAGGAATAGCGAGAACCAATGAGAGACTAGCTGGAGGTGTCTGGATGGGCAAATTTAACTCTCATTTCCCACCAGGAAGAGGAATTAACCAAAGGCACAGCGTGCCGGGCCGGACCCAGATTAGGGCCTGAAGCCATCCTGCGGTGTTGCGGCCAGGTCACAAGAAAGCGAGTTGAAGAAAGGAGCTCAGGGGCACTGTAATTCACAAACCTGCAGACTTATAAATGAGAGCTATCGTCCAAAAATAGACTGAAGTAAGGCTGCCAAGAGGACTTGAAAGCGGGGCAGAATTGCAGGAAACCGATTTCAGGAGGTAGACTGGAATTGCATTGAAAGCATAGGAAAAGAGGCAGAACGTCCACAATGATGCACTTGGCCAAGAAGGGCGTATGCGTTTTTTCCTGAATATATTCAGGAAAAAACGCATACGCCCTTTTTGGCCAACCAAGCAAGCTTGCAAAGGAAATCTGCACTACAATGAAGTCTCACTTCCCCCCGGTCAAAAGGGCCATCTGAAAAAAGTGTAAAATCCAGAAAGGCAGGACAGGCCATGGAGAACTGGGAGCCTTGTTATGCTGATGGGCGGGATGTAAATTACCAACAGACACTCAGGAGAAGTGTATGGTGTTTCCTGAAACATCTAAAAAACAAAGCAACAGAGCCTAGGGCACTGCCACTTATGGCCATATAGCTTAGGGAAATTAAAATCAAAAAGACACAGCCACCCCAAAGTTTGGGACGCCTCTGTTTACAAGAACCTCGTTTACAGTACAAGTTCAACATCGCAGAAAGTGAAGAATGGATAAAGAAGTTGTGGTATTTACTTACAAAGCAATATCACTCAGCAATGAAATCTGTGTCATCAGGCCCTTAGCAGCACAATGAGTGGATTCAGGTATGATGATTCTAACTGAAATAAGTCACACAGAAAAAGAAACATCATAAGATATCAGTAATACACGGAATGTAAACTTGGCTACACAGGAACTGAATTACAGAACAGAACAGGGTCTCAAATTTAGAAAACCAACTTATGCTTGCTTAAGGGGAAAGGTGAGTTGGGGTGCTGCATAAAACCAGAGATTGAAATGAGCACAGATAAAGTTCCTTAATCCAAATATGGAATAGACAAGAGCTACTCCTTGCTCAACGAAATGGACTCAAAACCCCATATTAAACGCCTAAGAATGTACCTGACTAGTAAGTATCTTAAAACCTATGGATTGCTGTGTCTCCAAAAGAGAATCAAGCGTGTGTACAGGGGCATAAATGCAGCAGTGATAGGATTGGAGAGGTTCGGTGAGCAAATGAAGACCCTTTGAAGTCATATTGCATGGTACCCATTCCACGGGTCTCAACTCTCCAGGTTTAAGGTATTCTTCCTTCAGCTAAAACATGCATGTGGAACCCAGAGTATGATCAACCATGTTATCGGGAGACGTGTTCAAATATGTCTCAGTTTTCCTACCCTGGTACTCGGGTGCAACATTCGAGACGCTTTACTAACACTCTCCCGACTTGGAGAGTCAGTCCCTTTAACCTCCTGTTTGGCCCAGTTTGCAATTTCTGTGGAAGATGAACAGGAATAGCGAGAACCAATGAGAGACTAGCTGGAGGTGTCTGGATGGGCAAATTTAACTCTCATTTCCCACCAGGAAGAGGAATTAACCAAAGGCTCAGCGTGCCGGGCCGGACCCAGATTAGGGCCTGAAGCCATCCTGCGGTGTTGCGGCCAGGTCACAAGAAAGCGAGTTGAAGAAAGGAGCTCAGGGGCACTGTAATTCACAAACCTGCAGACTTATAAATGACAGCTATCGTCCAAAAATAGACTGAAGTAAGGCTGCCAAGAGGACTTGAAAGCGGGGCAGAATTGCAGGAAACCGATTTCAGGAGGTAGACTGGAACTGCATTGAAAGCATAGGAAAAGAGGCAGAACGTCCACAATGATGCACTTGGCCAAAAAGGGCGTATGCGTTTTTTCCTGAATATATTCAGGAAAAAACGCATACGCGCTTTTTGGCCAACCAAGCAAGCTTGCAAAGGAAATCTACACTACAATGAAGTCTCACTTCCCCCTGGTCAAAAGGGCAATCTGAAAAAAGTGTAAAATCCAGAAAGGCAGGACAGGCCATGGAGAACTGGGAGCCTTGTTATGCTGATGGGCGGGATGTAAATTGCCAACAGACACTCGGGAGAAGTGTATGGTGTTTCCTGAAACATCTAAAAAACAAAGCAACAGAGCCTAGGGCACTGCCACTTATGGTCCTATAGATTAGGGAAATTAAAATCAAAAAGACACAGCCACCCCAAAGTTTGGGACGCCTCTGTTTACAAGAACCTCGTTTACCGTACAAGTTCAATATCACAGAAAGTGAAAAATGGATAAAGAACTTGTGGTACTTACATACAATGCAGTATCACTCAGCAATGAAATCTATGTCATCAGGCCCTTAGCAGCATAATGAGTGGATTCAGGTACGATGATTCTAACTGAAATAAGTCACACAGAAAAAGAAACATCATAAGATATCACTAATACACGGAATGTAAACTTGGCTACACAGGAACTGAATTACAGAACAGAACAGGTTCTCAAATTTAGAAAACCAACTTATGCTTGCTTAAGGGGAAAGGTGAGTTGGGGTGCTGCATAAAACCAGAGATTGAAATGAGCACAGATAAAGTTCCTTAAGCCAAATATGGAATAGACAAGAGCTACTCCTTGCTCAACGAAATGGACTCAACACCCCATATTAAATGCCTAAGAATGTACCTGACTAGTAAGTATCTTAAAACCTATGGATTGCTATGTCTCCGAAAGAGAATCAAGCATGTGTACAGGGGCATAAACGCAGCAGTGATAGGATTGGAGAGGTTCGGTGAGCAAATGAAGACCCTTTGAAGTCATATTGCATGGTACCCATTCCACGGGTTTCAACTACCCAGGTTTTAGGTATTCTTCCTTCAGTTAAACATGCATGTGGAACCCAGAGTATGATCAACCATGTGATCGGGAGACGTGTTCAAATATGTCTCAGTTTTCGTACCCTGGTACTCGGTTGCAACATTCCAGACGCTTTACTAACACTCTCCCCACTTGGAGAGTCAGTGCCTTTAACCTCCTGTTTGGCCCAGTTTGCAATTTCTGCGGAAGATGAACAGGAATAGCGAGAACCAATGAGAGGCTAGCTGGAGGTGTCTGGACGGGCAAATTTAACTCTCATTTCCCACCAGGAAGAGGAAATAACCAAAGGCTCAGCGTGCCGTACCGGAACCAGATTAGGGCCTGAAGCCATCCTGCAGTGTTGCGGCCAGGTCACAAGAAAGCGAGTTGAAGAAAGGAGCTCAGGGGCACTGTAATTCACAAACCTGCAGAGTTATAAATGACAGCTATCGTCCAAAAATAGACTGAAGTAAGGCTGCCAAGAGGACTTGAAAGTGGGGCAGAATTGCAGGAAACCGATTTCAGGAGGTAGACTGGAATTGCATTGAAAGCATAGGAAAAGAGGCAGAACGTCCACAATGATGCACTTGGCCAAAAAGGGCGTATGCGTTTTTTCCTGAATATATTCAGGAAAAAACGCATACGCCCTTTTTGGCCAACCAAGCAAGCTTGCAAAGGAAATCTGCACTACAATGAAGTCTCACTTCCCCCTGGTCAAAAGGGCCATCTGAAAAAAGTGTAAAATCCAGAAAGGCAGGACAGGCCATGGAGAACTGGGAG
Source organism: Delphinus delphis (assembly GCF_949987515.2). Taxonomy (NCBI): domain Eukaryota; kingdom Metazoa; phylum Chordata; class Mammalia; order Artiodactyla; family Delphinidae; genus Delphinus; species Delphinus delphis. The sequence continues at coordinate 2,097,685 of NW_027192654.1, read as the reverse complement.
CCTTGTTATGCTGAAGGGCGGGATGTAAATTGCCAACAACCACTGGGGAGAAGTGTATGGTGTTTCCTGAAACATCTAAAAAACAAAGAAACAGAGCCTAGGGCACTTCCACTTATGGTCCTGTAGCTTAGGGAATTTAAAATCAAAAAGACACAGCCACCCCAAAGTTTCGAACGGCTCTGTTTACAAGAACCTCGTTTACAGTACAAGTTCAACATCGCAGAAAGTGAAAAATGGATAATAATGTTGTGGTATTTACTTACAAAGCAATATCACTCAGCAATGAAATCTGTGTCATCAGGCCCTTAGCAGCACAATGAGTGGATTCAGGTATGATGATTCTAACTGAAATAAGTCACACAGAAAAAGAAACATCATAAGATATCAGTAATACACGGAATGTAAACTTGGCTACACAGGAACTGAATTACAGAACAGAACAGGGTCTCAAATTTAGAAAACCAACTTATGCTTGCTTAAGGGGAAAGGTGAGTTGGGGTGCTGCATAAAACCAGAGATTGAAATGAGCACAGATAAAGTTCCTTAAGCCAAATATGGAATAGACAAGAGCTACTCCTTGCTCAACGAAGTGGACTCAACACCGCATATTAAACGCCTAAGAATGTACCTGACTAGTAAGTATCTTAAAACCTATGGATTGCTATGTCTCCGAAAGAGAATCAAGCATGTGTACAGGGGCATAAACGCAGCAGTGATAGGATTGGAGAGGTTCGGTGAGCAAATGAAGACCCTTTGAAGTCATATTGCATGGTACCCATTCCACGGGTTTCAAATACACAGGTTTAAGGTATTCTTCCTTCAGCTAAAACATGCATGTGGAACCCAGAGTATGATCAACCATGTGAACGGGAGACGTGTTCAAATATGTCTCAGTTTTCCTCCCCTGGTACTCGGGTGCAACATTCCAGACGCTTTACTAACACTCTCCCGACTTGGAGAGTCAGTCCCTTTAACCTCCTGTTTGGCCCAGTTTGCAATTTCTGTGGAAGATGAACAGGATTAGCGAGAACTAATGAGAGACTAGCTGGAGGTGTCTGGACGGGCAAATTTAACTCTCATTTCCCACCAGGAAGAGGAATTAACCAAAGGCTCAGCGTGCCGTGCCAGAACCAGATTAGGGCCTGAAGCCATCCTGTGGTGTTGCGGCCAGGTCACAAGAAAGCGAGTTGAAGAAAGGAGCTCAGGGGCACTGTAATTCACAAACCTGCAGAGTTATAAATGACAGCTATCGTCCAAAAATAGACTGAAGTAAGGCTGCCAAGAGGACTTGAAAGCGGGGCAGAATTGCAGGAAACCGATTTCAGGAGGTAGACTGGAATTGCATTGAAAGCATAGGAAAAGAGGCAGAACGTCCACAATGATGCACTTGGCCAAAAAGGGCGTATGCGTTTTTTCCTGAATATATTCAGGAAAAAACGCATACGCCCTTTTTAGCCAACCAAGCAAGCTTGCAAAGGAAATCTGCACTACAATGAAGTCTCACTTCCCCCCGGTCAAAAGGGCCATCTGAAAAAAGTGTAAAATCCAGAAAGGCAGGACAGGCCATGGAGAACTGGGAGCCTTGTTATGCTGATGGGCGGGATGTAAAATGCCAACAACCACTCGGGAGAAGTGTATGGTGTTTCCTGAAACATCTAAAAAACAAAGCAACAGAACCTAGGGCACTTCCACTTATGGTCCTATAGCTTAGGGAAATTAAAATCAAAAAGACACAGCCACCCCAAAGTTTGGGACGCCTCCGTTTACAAGAACCTCGTTTACCGTAAAAGTTCAATATCACAGAAAGTGAAAAATGGATAAAGAACTTGTGGTACTTACGTACAAAGCAATATCATTCAGCAATGAAATCTGTGTCACAAGGCCCTTAGCAGCACAATGAGTGGATTCAGGTATGATGATTCTAACTGAAATAAGTCACACAGAAAAAGAAACATCATAAGATATCAGTAATACACGGAATGTAAACTTCGCTACACAGGAACTGAATTACAGAACAGAACAGGGTCTCAAATTTAGAAAACCAACTTATGCTTGCTTAAGGGTAAAGGTGATTTGGGCTGCTGCATAAAACCAGAGATTGAAATGAGCACAGATAAAGTTCCTTAAGTCAAATATGGAATAGACAAGAGCTACTCCTTGCTCAACGAAATGGACTCAACACCGCATATTAAACGCCTAAGAATGTACCTGACTAGTAAGTATCTTAAAACCTATGGATTGCTATGTCTCCGAAAGAGAATCAAGCATGTGTACAGGGGCATAAACGCAGCAGTGATAGGATTGGAGAGGTTCGGTGAGCAAATGAAGACCCTTTGAAGTCATATTGCATGGTACCCATTACACGGGTCTTAACTCTCCAGGTTTAAGGTATTCTTCCTTCAGCTAAAACATGCATGTGGAACCCAAGTATGATCAACCATGCGAACGGGAGACGTGTTCAAATATGTCTCAGTTTTCCTCCCCTGGTACTCGGGTGCAACATTCCAGACGCTTTACTAACACTCTCCCCACTTGGAGAGTCAGTCCCTTTAACCTCCTGTTTGGCCCAGTTTGCAATTTCTGCGGAAGATGAACAGGAATAGCGAGAACCAATGAGAGACTAGCTGGAGGTGTCTGGATGGGCAAATTTAACTCTCATTTCCCACCAGGAAGAGGAATTAACCAAAGGCTCAGCGTGCCGTGCCAGAACCAGATTAGGGCCTGAAGACATCCTGCGGTGTTGCGGCCAGGTCACAAGAAAGCGAGTTGAAGAAAGGAGCTCAGGGACACTGTAATTCACAAACCTGCAGAGTTATAAATGACAGCTATCGTCCAAAAATATACTGAAGTAAGGCTGCCAAGAGGACTTGAAAGCGGGGCAGAATTGCAGGAAACCGATTTCAGGAGGTAGACTGGAATTGCATTGAAAGCATAGGAAAAGAGGCAGAACGTCCACAATGATGCACTTGGCCAAAAAGGGCGTATGCGTTTTTTCCTGAATATATTCAGGAAAAAACGCATACGCCCTTTTTGGCCAACCAAGCAAACTTGCAAAGGAAATCTGCACTACAATGAAGTCTCACTTCTCCCCGGTCAAAAGGGCCATCTGAAAAAAGTGTAAAATCCAGAAAGGCAGGACAGGCCATGGAGAACTGGGAGCCTTGTTATGCTGATGGGCGGGATGTAAATTGCCAACAGACTCTCAGGAGAAGTGTATGGTGTTTCCTGAAACATCTAAAAAACAAAGCAACAGAGCCTAGGGCACTTCCACTTATGGTCCTATAGCTTAGGGAAATTAAAATCAAAAAGACACAGCCACCCCAAAGTTTGGGACGCCTCCATTTACAAGAACCTCGTTTACCGTACAAGTTCAATATCACAGAAAGTGAAAAATGGATAAAGAACTTGTGGTACTTACGTACAATGCAGTATCACTCAGCAATGAAATCTATGTCATCAGGCCCGTAGCAGCATAATGAGTGGATTCAGGTACGATGATTCTAACTGAAATAAGTCACACAGAAAAAGAAACATCATAAGATATCACTAATACACGGAATGTAAACTTGGCTACACAGGAACTGCATTCCAAAACAGAACAGGGTCTCAAATTTAGAAAACCAACTTATGCTTGCTTAAGGGGAAAGGTGAGTTGGGGTGCTGCATAAAATCAGAGATTGAAATGAGCACAGATAAAGTTCCTTAAGCCAAATATGGAATAGAGAAGAGCTACTCCTTGCTCAACGAAATGGACTCAAAACCCCATATTAAACGCCTAAGAATGTACCTGACTCGTTAGTATCTTAAAACCTATGGATTGCTATGTCTCCAAAAGAGAATCAAGCGTGTGTACAGGTGCATAAACGCAGCAGTGATAGGATTGGAGAGGTTCGGTGAGCAAATGAAGACCCTTTGAAGTCATATTGCATGGTACCCATTACACGGGTCTCAACTCTCCAGGTTTAAGGTATTCTTCCTTCAGCTAAAACATGCATGTGGAACCCAGAGTATGATCAACCATATGAACGGGAGACGTGTTCAAATATGTCTCAGTTTTCCTCCCCTGGTACTCGGGTGCAACATTCCAGACGCTTTACTAACACTCTCCCGACTTGGAGAGTCAGTCCCTTTAACCTCCTGTTTGGCCCAGTTTGCAATTTCTGCGGAAAATGAACAGGAATAGCGAGAACCAATGAGAGGCTAGCTGGAGGTGTCTGGACGGGCAAATTTAACTCTCATTTCCCACCAGGAAGAGGAATTAACCAAAGGCTCAGCATGCCGGGCCGGAACAAGATTAGGGCCTGAAGCCATCCTGCGGTGTTGCGGCCAGGTCACAAGAAAGCGAGTTGAAGAAAGGAGCTCAGGGGCACTGTAATTCACAAACCTGCAGAGTTATAAATGACAGCTATCGTCCAAAAATAGACTGAAGTAAGGCTGCCAAGAGGACTTGAAAGCGGGGCAGATTTGCAGGAAACCGATTTCAGGAGGTAGACTGGAATTGCATTGAAAGCATAGGAAAAGAGGCAGAACGTCCACAATGATGCACTTGGCCAAAAAGGGCGTATGCGTTTTATCCTGAATATATTCAGGAAAAAACGCATACGCCCTTTTTGTCCAACCAAGCAAGCTTGCAAAGGAAATCTGCACTACAATGAAGTCTCACTTCCCCCCGGTCAAAAGGGCCATCTGAAAAAAGTGTAAAATCCAGAAAGGCAGGACAGGCCATGGAGAACTGGGAGCCTTGTTATGCTGATGGGCGGGATGTAAATTGCCAACAACCACTCGGGAGAAGTCTATGGTGTTTCCTGAAACATCTAAAAAACAAAGCAACAGAACCTAGGGCACTTCCACTTATGGTCCTATAGCTTAGGGAAATTAAAATCAAAAAGACACAGCCACCCCAAAGTTTCGAATGGCTCTGTTTACAAGAACCTCGTTTACAGTACAAGTTCAACATCGCAGAAAGTGAAAAATGGATAAAGAAGTTGTGGTATTTACTTACAAAGCAATATCACTCAGCAATGAAATCTGTGTCACAAGGCCCTTAGCAGCACAATGAGTGGATTCAGGTATGATGATTCTAACTGAAATAAGTCACACAGAAAAAGAAACATCATAAGATATCACTAATACACGGAATGTAAACTTGGCTACACAGGAACTGCATTACAGAAGAGAACAGGGTCTCAAATTTAGAAAACCAACTTATGCTTGCTTAAGGAGAAAGGTGAGTTGGGGTGCTGCATAAAACCAGAGATTGAAATGAGCACAGATAAAGTTCCTTAAGCCAAATATGGAATAGACAAGAGCTACTCCTTGCTCAACGAAGTGGACTCAACACCGCATATTAAACGCCTAAGAATGTACCTGACTAGTAAGTATCTTAAAACCTATGGATTGCTATGTCTCCGAAAGAGAATCAAGCATGTGTACAGGGGCATAAACGCAGCAGTGATAGGATTGGAGAGGTTCGGTGAGCAAATGAAGACCCTTTGAAGTCATATTGCATGGTACCCATTCCACGGGTTTCAAATACACAGGTTTAAGGTATTCTTCCTTCAGCTAAAACATGCATGTGGAACCCAGAGTATGATCAACCATGTGAACGGGAGACGTGTTCAAATATGTCTCAGTTTTCCTCCCCTGGTACTCGGGTGCAACATTCCAGACGCTTTACTAACACTCTCCCGACTTGGAGAGTCAGTCCCTTTAACCTCCTGTTTGGCCCAGTTTGCAATTTCTGTGGAAGATGAACAGGAATAGCGAGAACCAATGAGAGACTAGCTGGAGGTGTCTGGACGGGCAAATTTAACTCTCATTTCCCACCAGGAAGAGGAATTAACCAAAGGCTCAGCGTGCCGTGCCAGAACCAGATTAGGGCCTGAAGCCATCCTGTGGTGTTGCGGCCAGGTCACAAGAAAGCGAGTTGAAGAAAGGAGCTCAGGGGCACTGTAATTCACAAACCTGCAGAGTTATAAATGACAGCTATCGTCCAAAAATAGACTGAAGTAAGGCTGCCAAGAGGACTTGAAAGCGGGGCAGAATTGCAGGAAACCGATTTCAGGAGGTAGACTGGAATTGCATTGAAAGCATAGGAAAAGAGGCAGAACGTCCACAATGATGCACTTGGCCAAAAAGGGCGTATGCGTTTTTTCCTGAATATATTCAGGAAAAAACGCATACGCCCTTTTTGGCCAACCAAGCAAGCTTGCAAAGGAAATCTGCACTACAATGAAGTCTCACTTCCCCCCGGTCAAAAGGGCCATCTGAAAAAAGTGTAAAATCCAGAAAGGCAGGACAGGCCATGGAGAACTGGGAGCCTTGTTATGCTGATGGGCGGGATGTAAAATGCCAACAACCACTCGGGAGAAGTGTATGGTGTTTCCTGAAACATCTAAAAAACAAAGCAACAGAGCCTAGGGCACTTCCACTTATGGTCCTATAGCTTAGGGAAATTAAAATCAAAAAGACACAGCCACCCCAAAGTTTGGGACGCCTCCGTTTACAAGAACCTCGTTTACCGTAAAAGTTCAATATCACAGAAAGTGAAAAATGGATAAAGAACTTGTGGTACTTACGTACAAAGCAATATCATTCAGCAATGAAATCTGTGTCACAAGGCCCTTAGCAGCACAATGAGTGGATTCAGGTATGATGATTCTAACTGAAATAAGTCACACAGAAAAAGAAACATCATAAGATATCAGTAATACACGGAATGTAAACTTCGCTACACAGGAACTGAATTACAGAACAGAACAGGGTCTCAAATTTAGAAAACCAACTTATGCTTGCTTAAGGGTAAAGGTGATTTGGGCTGCTGCATAAAACCAGAGATTGAAATGAGCACAGATAAAGTTCCTTAAGTCAAATATGGAATAGACAAGAGCTACTCCTTGCTCAACGAAATGGACTCAACACCGCATATTAAACGCCTAAGAATGTACCTGACTAGTAAGTATCTTAAAACCTATGGATTGCTATGTCTCCGAAAGAGAATCAAGCATGTGTACAGGGGCATAAACGCAGCAGTGATAGGATTGGAGAGGTTCGGTGAGCAAATGAAGACCCTTTGAAGTCATATTGCATGGTACCCATTACACGGGTCTTAACTCTCCAGGTTTAAGGTATTCTTCCTTCAGCTAAAACATGCATGTGGAACCCAAGTATGATCAACCATGCGAACGGGAGACGTGTTCAAATATGTCTCAGTTTTCCTCCCCTGGTACTCGGGTGCAACATTCCAGACGCTTTACTAACACTCTCCCCACTTGGAGAGTCAGTCCCTTTAACCTCCTGTTTGGCCCAGTTTGCAATTTCTGCGGAAGATGAACAGGAATAGCGAGAACCAATGAGAGACTAGCTGGAGGTGTCTGGATGGGCAAATTTAACTCTCATTTCCCACCAGGAAGAGGAATTAACCAAAGGCTCAGCGTGCCGTGCCAGAACCAGATTAGGGCCTGAAGACATCCTGTGGTGTTGCGGCCAGGTCACAAGAAAGCGAGTTGAAGAAAGGAGCTCAGGGACACTGTAATTCACAAACCTGCAGAGTTATAAATGACAGCTATCGTCCAAAAATATACTGAAGTAAGGCTGCCAAGAGGACTTGAAAGCGGGGCAGAATTGCAGGAAACCGATTTCAGGAGGTAGACTGGAATTGCATTGAAAGCATAGGAAAAGAGGCAGAACGTCCACAATGATGCACTTGGCCAAAAAGGGCGTATGCGTTTTTTCCTGAATATATTCAGGAAAAAACGCATACGCCCTTTTTGGCCAACCAAGCAAACTTGCAAAGGAAATCTGCACTACAATGAAGTCTCACTTCTCCCCGGTCAAAAGGGCCATCTGAAAAAAGTGTAAAATCCAGAAAGGCAGGACAGGCCATGGAGAACTGGGAGCCTTGTTATGCTGATGGGCGGGATGTAAATTGCCAACAGACTCTCAGGAGAAGTGTATGGTGTTTCCTGAAACATCTAAAAAACAAAGCAACAGAGCCTAGGGCACTTCCACTTATGGTCCTATAGCTTAGGGAAATTAAAATCAAAAAGACACAGCCACCCCAAAGTTTGGGACGCCTCCATTTACAAGAACCTCGTTTACCGTACAAGTTCAATATCACAGAAAGTGAAAAATGGATAAAGAACTTGTGGTACTTACGTACAATGCAGTATCACTCAGCAATGAAATCTATGTCATCAGGCCCGTAGCAGCATAATGAGTGGATTCAGGTACGATGATTCTAACTGAAATAAGTCACACAGAAAAAGAAACATCATAAGATATCACTAATACACGGAATGTAAACTTGGCTACAAAGGAACTGCATTCCAAAACAGAACAGGGTCTCAAATTTAGAAAACCAACTTATGCTTGCTTAAGGGGAAAGGTGAGTTGGGGTGCTGCATAAAATCAGAGATTGAAATGAGCACAGATAAAGTTCCTTAAGCCAAATATGGAATAGAGAAGAGCTACTCCTTGCTCAACGAAATGGACTCAAAACCCCATATTAAACGCCTAAGAATGTACCTGACTAGTTAGTATCTTAAAACCTATGGATTGCTATGTCTCCAAAAGAGAATCAAGCGTGTGTACAGGTGCATAAACGCAGCAGTGATAGGATTGGAGAGGTTCGGTGAGCAAATGAAGACCCTTTGAAGTCATATTGCATGGTATCCATTACATGGGTCTCAACTCTCCAGGTTTAAGGTATTCTTCCTTCAGCTAAAACATGCATGTGGAACCCAGAGTATGATCAACCATATGAACGGGAGACGTGTTCAAATATGTCTCAGTTTTCCTCCCCTGGTACTCGGGTGCAACATTCCAGACGCTTTACTAACACTCTCCCGACTTGGAGAGTCAGTCCCTTTAACCTCCTGTTTGGCCCAGTTTGCAATTTCTGCGGAAAATGAACAGGAATAGCGAGAACCAATGAGAGGCTAGCTGGAGGTGTCTGGACGGGCAAATTTAACTCTCATTTCCCACCAGGAAGAGGAATTAACCAAAGGCTCAGCATGCCGGGCCGGAACAAGATTAGGGCCTGAAGCCATCCTGCGGTGTTGCGGCCAGGTCACAAGAAAGCGAGTTGAAGAAAGGAGCTCAGGGGCACTGTAATTCACAAACCTGCAGAGTTATAAATGACAGCTATCGTCCAAAAATAGACTGAAGTAAGGCTGCCAAGAGGACTTGAAAGCGGGGCAGATTTGCAGGAAACCGATTTCAGGAGGTAGACTGGAATTGCATTGAAAGCATAGGAAAAGAGGCAGAACGTCCACAATGATGCACTTGGCCAAAAAGGGCGTATGCGTTTTTTCCGGAATATATTCAGGAAAAAACGCATACGCCCTTTTTGTCCAACCAAGCAAGCTTGCAAAGGAAATCTGCACTACAATGAAGTCTCACTTCCCCCCGGTCAAAAGGGCCATCTGAAAAAAGTGTAAAATCCAGAAAGGCAGGACAGGCCATGGAGAACTGGGAGCCTTGTTATGCTGATGGGCGGGATGTAAATTGCCAACAACCACTCGGGAGAAGTCTATGGTGTTTCCTGAAACATCTAAAAAACAAAGCAACAGAACCTAGGGCACTTCCACTTATGGTCCTATAGCTTAGGGAAATTAAAATCAAAAAGACACAGCCACCCCAAAGTTTCGAATGGCTCTGTTTACAAGAACCTCGTTTACAGTACAAGTTCAACATCGCAGAAAGTGAAAAATGGATAAAGAAGTTGTGGTATTTACTTACAAAGCAATATCACTCAGCAATGAAATCTGTGTCACAAGGCCCTTAGCAGCACAATGAGTGGATTCAGGTATGATGATTCTAACTGAAATAAGTCACACAGAAAAAGAAACATCATAAGATATCACTAATACACGGAATGTAAACTTGGCTACACAGGAACTGCATTACAGAAGAGAACAGGGTCTCAAATTTAGAAAACCAACTTATGCTTGCTTAAGGAGAAAGGTGAGTTGGGGTGCTGCATAAAACCAGAGATTGAAATGAGCACAGATAAAGTTCCTTAAGTTAAATATGGAATAGACAAGAGCTACTCCTTGCTCAACGAAATGGACTCAACACCGCATATTAAACGCCTAAGAATGTACCTGACTAGTAAGTATCTTACAACCTATGGATTGCTATGTCTCCGAAAGAGAATCAAGCATGTGTACAGGAGCATAAACGCAGCAGTGATAGGATTGGAGAGGTTCGGTGAGCAAATGAAGACCCTTTGAAGTCATATTGCATGGTACCCATTCCACGGGTTTCAAATACCCAGGTTTAAGGTATTCTTCCTTCAGCTAAAACATGCATGTGGAACCCAACTATGATCAACCATGTGAACGGGAGACGTGTTCAAATATGTCTCAGTTTTCGTACCCTGGTCCTCGGGTGCAACATTCCAGACGCTTTACTAACACTCTCCCGACTTGGAGAGTCAGTCCCTTTAACCTCCGGTTTGGCCCAGTTTGTAATTTCTGCGGAAGATGAACAGGAATAGCGAGAACCAATGAGAGACTAGCTGGAGGTGTCTGAACGGGCAAATTTAACTCTCATTTCCCACCAGGAAGAGGAATTAACCAAAGGCTCAGCGTGCCGTGCCAGAACCAGATTAGGGCCTGAAGCCATCTTGCGGTGTTGCGGCCAGGTCACAAGAAAGCGAGTTGAAGAAAGGAGCTCAGGGGCACTGTAATTCACAAACCTGCAGAGTTATAAATGACAGCTATCGTCCAAAAATACACTGAAGTAAGGCTGCCAAGAGGACTTGAAAGCGGGGCAGAATTGCAGGAAACCGATTTCAGGAGGTAGACTGGAATTGCATTGAAAGCATAGGAAAAGAGACAGAACGTCCACAATGATGCACTTGGCCAAAAAGGGCGTATGCGTTTTTTCCTGAATATATTCAGGAAAAAACGCATACGCCCTTTTTGGCCAACGAAGCAAGCTTGCAAAGGAAATCTGCACTACAATGAAGTCTCACTTCCCCCCTTTCAAAAGGGCCATCTGAAAAATGTGTAAAATCCAGAAAGGCAGGACAGGCCATGGAGAACTGGGAGCCTTGTTATGCTGATGGGCGGGATGTAAATTGCCAACAGACACTCGGGAGAAGTTTATGGTGTTTCCTGAAACATCTAAAAAACAAAGCAACAGAGCCTAGGGCACTTCCACTTATGGTCCAATAGCTTAGGGAAATTAAAATCAAAAAGACACAGCCACCCCAAATTTTGGGACGCCTCTGTTTACAAGAACCTCGTTTACCGTACAAGTTCAATATCACAGAAAGTGAAAAATGGATAAAGAACTTGTGGTACTTACGTACAATGCAGTATCACTCAGCAATGAAATCTATGTCATCAGGCCCATAGCAGCATAATGAGTGGATTCAGGTACGATGATTCTAACTGAAATAAGTCACACAGAAAAAGAAACATCATAAGATATCACTAATACACGGAATGTAAACTTGGCTACACAGGAACTGAATTCCAAAACAGAACAGGGTCTCAAATTTAGAAAACCAACTTATGCTTGCTTAAGGGTAAAGGTGAGTTGGGGTGCTGCATAAAACCAGAGATTCAAATGAGCACAGATAACGTTCCTTAAGCCAAATATGGAATAGACAAGAGCTACTCCTTGCTCAACGAAATGGACCCAACACCCCATATTAAACGCCTAAGAATGTACCTGACTAGTAAGTATCTTAAAACCTATGGATTGCTATGTCTCTGAAAGAGAATCAAGCATATGTACCGGGGCATAAACACAGCAGTGATAGGATTGGCGAGGTTCGGTGAGCAAATGAAGACCCTTTGAAGTCATATTGCATGGTACCCATTCCAGGGGTCTCAACTCTCCAGGTTTAAGGTATTCTTCCTTCAGCTAAAACATGCATGTGGAACCCAGACTATGATCAACTGTGTGATCGGGAGACATGTTCAAATATGTCTCACTTTTTGTCCCCTGGTACTCAGGTGCAACATTCCAGACGCTTAACGAACACTCTCCCCACTTGGAGAGTCAGCGCCTTTAACCTCCTGTTTGGCCCAGTTTGCAATTTCTGCGGAAGATGAACAGGAATAGTGAGAACCAATGAGAGACTAGCTGGAGGTGTCTGGACGGGCAAATTTAACTCTCATTTCCCACCAGGAAGAGGAATTAACCAAAGGCTCAGCGTGCCGTTCCGGAATCAGATTAGGGCCTGAAGCCATGCTGCGGTGTTGCGGCCAGGTCACAAGAAAGCGAGTTGAAGAAAGGAGCTCAGGGGCACTGTAATTCACAAACCTGCAGAGTTATAAATGACAGCTATCGTCCAAAAATATACTGAAGTAAGGCTGCCAAGAGGACTTGAAAGCGGGGCAGAATTGCAGGAAACCGATTTCAGGAGGTAGACAGGAATTGCATTGAAAGCATAGGAAAAGAGGCAGAACGTCCACAATGATGCACTTGGCCAAAAAGGGCGTATGCGTTTTTTCCTGAATATATTCAGGAAAAAACGCATACGCCCTTTTTGGTCAACCAAGCAAGCTTGCAAAGGAAATCTGCACTACAATGAAGTCTCACTTCCCCCCGGTCAAAAGGGCCATCTGAAAAAAGTGTAAAATCCAGAAAGGCAGGACAGGCCATGGAGAACTGGGAGCCTTGTTATGCTGATGGGCGGGATGTAAATTGCCAACAGCCACTCTGGAGAAGTGTATGGTGTTTCCTGAAACATCTAAAAAACAAAGCAACAGAGCCTAGGGCACTTCCACTTATGGTCCTATAGCTTAGGGAAATTAAATTCAAAAAGACACAGCCACCCCGAAGTTTGGGACGCCTCTGTTTACAAGAACCTCGTTTACCGTAGAAGTTCAATATCACAGAAAGTGAAAAATGGATAAAGAACTTGTGGTACTTACGTACAATGCAGTATCACTCAGCAATGAAATCTATGTCATCAGGCCTTTAGCAGCATAATGAGTGGATTCAGGTACGATGATTCTAACTGAAATAAGTCACACAGAAAAAGAAACATCATAAGATATCACTAATACACGGAATGTAAACTTGGCTACACAGGAACTGCATTCCAAAACAGAACAGGGTCTCAAATTTAGAAAACCAACTTATGCTTGCTTAAGGGTAAAGGTGAGTTGGGGTGCTGCATAAAACCAGGATTGAAATGAGCACAGATAAAGTTCCTTAAGCCAAATATGGAATAGACAAGAGCTACTCCTTGCTCAACGAAATGGACTCAAAACCCCATATTAAACGCCTAAGAATGTACCTGACTAGTAAGTATCTTAAAACCTATGGATTGCTATGTCTCCAAAAGATAATCAAGCGTGTGTACAGGGGCATAAACACAGCAGTGATAGGATTGGAGAGGTTCGGTGAGCAAATGAAGACCGTTTGAAGTCATATTGCATGGTACCCATTCCACGGGTTTCAACTCTCCAGGTTTAAGGTATTCTTCCTTCAGCTAAAACATGCATGTGGAATCCAGAGTATGATCAACCATGTGAACGGGAGACGTGTTCAAATATGTCTCAGTTTTCCTCCCCTGGTACTCGGGTGCAACATTCCAGACGCTTTACTAACACTCTCCCGACTTGGAGAGTCAGTCCCTTTAACCTCCTGTTTGGCCCAGTTTGCAATTTCTGCGGAAGATGAACAGGAATAGCGAGGACCAATGAGAGGCTAGCTGGAGGTGTCTGGACGGGCAAATTTAACTCTCATTTCCCACCAGGAAGAGGAATTAACCAAAGGCTCAGCATGCCGGGCCGGAACCAGATTAGGGCCTGAAGCCATCCTGCGGTGTTGCGGCCAGCTCAAAAGAAAGCGAGTTGAAGAAAGGAGCTCAGGGGCACTGTAATTCACAAACCTGCAGAGTTATAAATGACAGCTATCGTCCAAAAATAGACTGAAGTAAGGCTGCCAAGAGGACTTGAAAGCGGGGCAGAATTGCAGGAAACCGATTTCAGGAGGTAGACCGGAATTGCATTGAAAGCATAGGAAAAGAGGCAGAACGTCCACAATGATGCACTTGGCCAAAAAGGGCGTATGCGTTTTTTCCTGAATATATTCTGGAAAAAACGCATACGCCCTTTTTGGCCAACCAAGCAAGCTTGCAAAGGAAATCTGCACTACAATGAAGTCTCACTTCCCCCCGGTCAAAAGGGCCATCTGAAAAAAGTGTAAAATCCAGAAAGGCAGGACAGGCCATGGAGAACTGGGAGCCTTGTTATGCTGATGGGCGGGATGTAAATTGCCAACAGACACTTGGGAGAAGTGTATGGTGTTTCCTGAAACATCTAAAAAACAAAGCAACAGAGCCTAGGGCACTTCCACTTATGGTCCTATAGCTTAGGGAAATTAAAATCAAAAAGACACAGCCACCCCAAAGTTTGGAATGACTCTGTTTACAAGAACCTCGTTTACAGTACAAGTTCAACATCGCAGAAAGTGAAAAATGGATAAAGAAGTTGTGGTATTCACTTACAAAGCAATATCACTCAGCAATGAAATCTATGTCATCAGGCCCTTAGCAGAACAATGAGTGGATTCAGGTATGATGATTCTAACTGAAATAAGTCACACAGAAAAAGAAACATCATAAGATATCAGTAATACACGGAATGGAAACTTGGCTACACAGGAACTGAATTACAGAACAGAACAGGGTCTCAAATTTAGAAAACCAACTTATTCTTGCTTAAGGGGAAAGGTGAGTTGGGGTGCTGCATAAAACCAGAGATTGAAATGAGCACAGATAAAGTTCCTTAAGCCAAATATGGAATAGACAAGAGCTACTCCTTGCTCAACGAAATGGACTCAACACCCCATATTAAACGCCTAAGAATGTACCTGACTAGTAAGTATCTTAAAACCTATGGATTGCTATGTCTCCGAAAGAGAATCAAGCATGTGTACAGGGGCATAAATGCAGCAGTGATAGGATTGGAGAGGTTCGGTGAGCAAATGAAGACCCTTTGAAGTCATATTGCATGGTACCCATTCCACGGGTTTCAACTACCCAGGTTTAAGGTATTCTTCCTTCAGCTAAAACATGCATGTGGAACCTAGAGTATGATCAACCATGTGATCGGGAGACCTGTTCAAATATGTCTCAGTTTTCCTCCCCTGGTACTCGGGTGCAACATTCCAGACGCTTTACTAACACTCTCCCCACTTGGAGAGTCAGTCCCTTTAACCTCCTGTTTGGCCCAGTTTGCAATTTCTGCGGAAGATGAACAGGAATAGCGAGAACCAATGAGAGGCTAGCTGGAGGTGTCTGGACGGGCAAATTTAACTCTCATTTCCCACCAGGAAGAGGAATTAACCAAAGGCTCAGCATGCCGGGCCGGAACCAGATTAGGGCCTGAAGCCATCCTGCGGTGTTGCGGCCAGCCCAAAAGAAAGCGAGTTGAAGAAATGAGCTCAGGGGCACTGTAATTCACAAACCTGCAGAGTTATAAATGACAGCTATCGTCCAAAAATAGACTGAAGTAAGGCTGCCAAGAGGACTTGAAAGCGGGGCAGAATTGCAGGAATCCGATTTCAGGAGGTAGACTGGAATTGCATTGAAAGCATAGGAAAAGAGGCAGAACGTCCACAATGATGCACTTGGCCAAAAAGGGCGTATGCGTTTTTTCCGGAATATATTCAGGAAAAAACGCATACGCACTTTTTGTCCAACCAAGCAAGCTTGCAAAGGAAATCTGCACTACAATGAAGTCTCACTTCCCCCCGGTCAAAAGGGCCATCTGAAAAAAGTGTAAAATCCAGAAAGGCAGGACAGGCCATGGAGAACTGGGAGCCTTGTTATGCTGATGGGCGGGATGTAAATTGCCAACAACCACTCGGGAGAAGTCTATGGTGTTTCCTAAAACATCTAAAAAACAAAGCAACAGAACCTAGGGCACTTCCACTTATGGTCCTATAGCTTAGGGAAATTAAAATCAAAAAGACACAGCCACCCCAAAGTTTGGAACGGCTCTGTTTACAAGAACCTCGTTTACAGTACAAGTTCAACATCGCAGAAAGTGAAAAATGGATAAAGAAGTTGTGGTATTTACTTACAAAGCAATATCATTCAGCAATGAAATCTGTGTCACAAGGCCCTTAGCAGCACAATGAGTGGATTCAGGTATGATGATTCTAACTGAAATAAGTCACACATAAAAAGAAACATCATAAGATATCAGTAATACACGGAATGTAAACTTCGCTACACAGGAACTGAATTACAGAACAGAACAGGGTCTCAAATTTAGAAAACCAACTTATGCTTGCTTAAGGGTAAAGGTGAGTTGGGCTGCTGCATAAAACCAGAGATTGAAATGAGCACAGATAAAGTTCCTTAAGTCAAATATGGAATAGACAAGAGCTACTCCTTGCTCAACGAAATGGACTCAACACCGCATATTAAACGCCTAAGAATGTACCTGACTAGTAAGTATCTTAAAACCTATGGATTGCTATGTCTCCGAAAGAGAATCAAGCATGTGTACAGGGGCATAAACGCAGCAGTGATAGGATTGGAGAGGTTCGGTGAGCAAATGAAGACCCTTTGAAGTCATATTGCATGGTACCCATTCCACGGGTCTTAACGCTCCAGGTTTAAGGTATTCTTCCTTCAGCTAAAACATGCATGTGGAACCCAAGTATGATCAACCATGTGAACGGGAGACGTGTTCAAATATGTCTCAGTTTTCCTCCCCTGGTACTCGGGTGCAACATTCCAGACGCTTTACTAACACTCTCCCCACTTGGAGAGTCAGTCCCTTTAACCTCCTGTTTGGCCCAGTTTGCAATTTCTGCGGAAGATGAACAGGAATAGCGAGAACCAATGAGAGGCTAGCTGGAGGTGTCTGGACGGGCAAATTTAACTCTCATTTCCCACCAGGAAGAGGAAATAACCAAAGGCTCAGCGTGCCGTACCGGAACCAGATTAGGGCCTGAAGCCATCCTGCGGTGTTACGGCCAGCACAAAAGAAAGCGAGTTGAAGAAAGGAGCTCAGGGGCACTGTAATTCACAAACCTGCAGAGTTATAAATGACAGCTATCGTCCGAAAATAGACTGAAGTAAGGCTGCCAAGAGGACTTGAAAGCGGGGCAGAATTGCAGGAATCTGATTTCAGGAGGTAGACTGGAATTGCATTGAAAGCATAGGAAAAGAGGCAGAACGTCCACAATGATGCACTTGGCCAAAAAGGGCGTATGCGTTTTTTCCGGAATATATTCTGGAAAAAACGCATACGCCCTTTTTGGCCAACCAAGCAAGCTTGCAAAGGAAATCTGCACTACAATGAAGTCTCACTTCCCCCCGGTCAAAAGGGCCATCTGAAAAAAGTGTAAAATCCAGAAAGGCAGGACAGGCCATGGAGAACTGGGAGCCTTGTTATGCTGATGGGCGGGATGTAAATTGCCAACAACCACTCGGGAGAAGTCTATGGTGTTTCCTAAAACATCTAAAAAACAAAGCAACAGAACCTAGGGCACTTCCACTTATGGTCCTATAGCATAGGGAAATTAAAATCAAAAAGACACAGCCACCCAAAAGTTTGGGACGCCTCCGTTTACAAGAACCTCGTTTACCGTACAAGTTCAATATCACACAAAGTGAAAAATGGATAAAGAACTTGTGGTACTTACGTACAATGCAGTATCACTCAGCAATGAAATCTATGTCATCAGGCCCGTAGCAGCATAATGAGTGGATTCAGGTACGATGATTCTAACTGAAATAAGTCACACAGAAAAAGAAACATCATAAGATATCACTAATACACGGAATGTAAACTTGGCTACACAGGAACTGCATTCCAAAACAGAACAGGGTCTCAAATTTAGAAAACCAACTTATGCTTGCTTAAGGGGAAAGGTGAGTTGGGGTGCTGCATAAAATCAGAGATTGAAATGAGCACAGATAAAGTTCCTTAAGCCAAATATGGAATAGACAAGAGCTACTCCTTGCTCAACGAAATGGACTCAAAACCCCATATTAAACGCCTAAGAATGTACCTGACTAGTAAGTATCTTAAAACCTATGGATTGCTATGTCTCCAAAAGAGAATCAAGCGTGTGTACAGGGGCATAAACGCAGCAGTGATAGGATTGGAGAGGTTCGGTGAGCAAATGAAGACCCTTTGAAGTCATATTGCATGGTACCCATTACACGGGTCTCAACTCTCCAGGTTTAAGGTATTCTTCCTTCAGCTAAAACATGCATGTGGAACCCAGAGTATGATCAACCATGTGAACGGGAGACGTGTTCAAATATGTCTCAGTTTTCCTCCCCTGGTACTCGGGTGCAACATTCCAGACGCTTTACTAACACTCTCCCGACTTGGAGAGTCAGTCCCTTTAACCTCCTGTTTGGCCCAGTTTGCAATTTCTGCGGAAAATGAACAGGAATAGCGAGAACCAATGAGAGACTAGCTGGAGGTGTCTGGACGGGCAAATTTAACTCTCATTTCCCACCAGGAAGAGGAATTAACCAAAGGCTCAGCATGCCGGGCCGGAACAAGATTAGGGCCTGAAGCCCTCCTGCGGTGTTGCGGCCAGGTCACAAGAAAGCGAGTTGAAGAAAGGAGCTCAGGGGCACTGTAATTCACAAACCTGCAGAGTTATAAATGACAGCTATCGTCCAAAAATAGACTGAAGTAAGGCTGCCAAGAGGACTTGAAAGCGGGGCAGAATTGCAGGAAACCGATTTCAGGAGGTAGACTGGAATTGCATTGAAAGCATAGGAAAAGAGGCAGAACGTCCACAATGATGCACTTGGCCAAAAAGGGCGTATGCGTTTTTTCCTGAATATATTCAGGAAAAAACGCATACGCCCTTTTTGGCCAACCAAGCAAGCTTGCAAAGGAAATCTGCACTACAATGAAGTCTCACTTCCCCCCCGGTCAAAAGGGCCATCTGAAAAAAGTGTAAAATCCAGAAAGGCAGGACAGGCCATGGAGAACTGAGAGCCTTGTTATGCTGATGGACGGGATGTAAATTGCCAACAACCACTCGGGAGAAGTGTATGGTGTTTCCTGAAACATCTAAAAAACAAAGCAGCAGAACCTAGGGCACTTCCACTTATGGTCCTATAGCTTAGGGAAATTAAAATCAAAAAGACACAGCCACCCCAAAGTTTGGAACGGCTCTGTTTACAAGAAACTCGTTTATAGTACAAGTTCAACATCGCAGAAAGTGAAAAATGGATAAAGAAGTTGTGGTATTTACTTACAAAGCAACATCACTCAGCAATGAAATCTGTGTCACAAGGCCCTTAGCAGCACAATGAGTGGATTCAGGTACGATGATTCTAACTGAAATAAGTAACACAGAAAAAGAAACATCATAAGATATCACTAATACACGGAATGTAAACTTGGCTACACAGGAACTGAATTCCAAAACAGAACAGGGTCTCAAATTTAGAAAACCAACCTATGCTTGCTTAAGGGGAAAGGTGAGTTGTGGTGCTGCATAAAACCAGAGATTGAAATGAGCACAGATAAAGTTCCTTAAGCCAAATATGGAATAGACAAGAGCTACTCCTTGCTCAACGAAATGGACTCAACACCGCATATTAAACGCCTAAGAATGTACCTGACTAGTAAGTATCTTAAAACCTATGGTTTGCTATGTCTCTGAAAGAGAATCAAGCATGTGTACAGGGACATAAACGCAGCAGTGATAGGATTGGAGAGGTTCGGTGAGCAAATGAAGACCCATTGAAATCATATTGCATGGTACCCATTCCACGGGTTTCAACTACCCAGGTTTAAGGTATTCTTCCTTCAGCTAAAACATGCATGTGGAACCTAGAGTATGATCAACCATGTGATCGGTAGATGTGTTCAAATATGTCGCAGGTTACCTCCC
This sequence comes from Delphinus delphis, assembly GCF_949987515.2. NCBI lineage: Eukaryota > Metazoa > Chordata > Mammalia > Artiodactyla > Delphinidae > Delphinus > Delphinus delphis. The sequence goes on along the minus strand of NW_027192654.1, from coordinate 2,077,825 downwards.
CTGGTACTCGGGTGCAACATTCCAGACGCTTTACTAACACTCTCCCCACTTGGAGAGTCAGCGCCTTTAACCTCCTGTTTGACACAGTTTGCAATTTCTGCGGAAGATGAACAGGAATAGGGAGAACCAATGAGAGACTAGCTTGAGGTGTCTGAACGGGCAAATTTAACTCTCATTTCCCACTAGGAAGAGGAATTAACCAAAAGCTCAGCGTGCCATGCCGGAAACAGATTAGGGCCTGAAGCCATCCTGCGGTGTTGCGGCCAGCTCACAACAAAGTGAGTTGAAGAAAGGAGCTCAGGGGCTCTGTAATTCACAAACCTGCAGAGTTATAAATGACAGCTATCGTCCAAAAATATACTGAAGTAAGGCTGCCAAGAGGACTTGAAAGCGGGGCAGAATTGCAGGATACCGATTTCAGGAGGTAGACTGGATTTGCATTGAAAGCATACGAAAAGAGGCAGAACGTCCACAATGATGCACTTTGCCAAAAGGGAATATGCGTTTTTTCCTGAATATATTCAGGAAAAAACGCATACGCCCTTTTTGGCCAACCAAGCAAGCTTGCAAAGGAAATCTGCACTACAATGAAGTCTCACTTCCCCCCGGTCAAAAGGGCCATCAGAATAAAGTGTAAAATCCAGAAAGGCAGGACAGCCCATGGAGAACTGGGAGCCTTGTTATGCTGATGGGCGGGATGTAAATTGCCAACAGACACTCGGGAGAAGTGTATGGTGTTTCCTGAAACATCTAAAAAACAAAACAACAGAGCCTAGGGCACTTCCACTTATGGTCCTATAGCTTAGGGAAATTAATATCAAAAAGACACAGCAACCCCAAAATTTGGGACGGCTCTTATTACAGGAATCTCTTCTACGGCACAAGTTAAATATCCCAGAGAGCAAATAATGGATAAAGAAGCTGCGGTACTTCTGTACAACAGAATACCACTCAGCAATGAAATCTATGTCACCAGGCCCGTACCAGCATAATGAGTGGATTGAGGCACGATGATTCTAAGTGAAATAAGTCACACAGAAAAAGAAACATCATAAGGTATCACTAATACACGGAATGTGAACTTGGCTACACAGGAACTGAATTCCAAAACAGAACAGGGTCTCAAGTTTAGAAAACCAACTTATGCCTGCTTAAGGGGGAAGGTGAGTTCGGGTGCTGCATAAAAGCAGAGTTTGAAATTAGCACAGATACCGTTCCATAAGCCAAATATGTAATAGACAAGAGCTACCCCTTGCTCAACGAAATGGATTCAACAATGAGGTATCACCTCACACCTGGTAGAATAGGCATCATTGAAAATCTACAAACAAAAAATGCTGGAAAGGGTGTGGAGAAAAGGAACCCTCTTCCACTATTGTTGGGAATATAAATTGATACAGTCATTATGGAGAACAATATGGAATTTCTTAAGAAACTAACAATAGAATTACCATAGGATACAGCAATCCCAGTACTGGACATATACCCAGACAAAACCATAAATCAAAAAGAGTCATTCACCGCAATGTTCATTGCATCACTATTTACAATATCGAGGTAATGGAAGCAACCTAAATGCCCACAGACAGACGAATGCATAAAGCTGTGGTACATATATGAAATGGAATATTACTCAGCCATGAAAAGGAATGAAATTGGGTCATTTGTAGAGACGTCGATGGATCTAGAGACTGTCATACAGAGTGAAGTAAGTCAGAAAGAGAAAAACAAATCTTGTATATTCATGCATATATGTGGAACCTAGAAAAACTGTACAGATTAACCATTTTGCAAGGCATAAACAGAGCAACAGATGTAGACAACAAACGTATGGACAACAAGGGGGGAAAGCTGTTGGGGGGGTGGTGGTGGGAGGAGTTGAGAGACTGGGATTGGCATGTATACATTTATATGTATAAAATAGATAACCAATAAGAACCTGCTGTATAAAAATATAAAATAAAATTCAAAATTAAAAAGAAGTAAAATTTAAAAAATAAAACAGAAAAAACAATTATTCCCTGCACATACATGTATTTATATGAATAAATTATTTCCATGCTTATATCTGTAAATACAAAAAAGAGGAATAAAATCTACCTTGAACCAAAAACGAAAAAGAGAAAAAAAACACAGAACCCACCAGTTACACAGAGGAAAACCGTATCAGGGCACTTGCTCCAGTTGTAAACAATTCTGAAGTTGGTCAGTGGTGGGGAATCGTCTCCCATTCAGCCAGCAGCCCCCACGCAACAAGCGTCCTCATTGCAAAGCTGGGGCACCGTGCCGAGGCATCTGTGAGTAAACGTGAGCTGAGCCCCAGGCCAGTTGCTGCTGAACTATTCCCACCCATCCCAGGTAAAACACCTGAATATATACAAGGACTTGAAAGCCTAGAGGAAGGGCCATAGAGCCACACGAGTGACAGCATGCCGGCCGACTTGGTGCCTGCAGGCCAGCCAGGATGGTCCTGGCCCTGGGTGCTCTTCTGGAAGATTTCCATTTCCCTGCCTGAGATACCCGTCCTGTCCCTGCCCCCACTGCTTTTTTCCTTCCTCACCTCTGCCCAGGGAGAAATTCCAGCAGCAGGTATGGGTGACACATCCTCTTCTTTAGCAGGTGGCAGCCTGGCAACTGCTGCAGAGAGTCCAGCAGAGCCCCACTCACACTGGGCCACCCACAAAGCCGTGGCCTCTCACTCCCTCCCACCAGCCCAGCCCCGAGACTGCTGACAGGGCAGAGAAAATGGCGTCAGGCACGGCTGCAGGGGCTCTTGCTGCCTGGAGTGGTATTTATATTGATCTCAACCCAGGCACACCTGGGGAGGGCTGGCCGGCACGGTAAGGCTGCCCAGGTCAGCCAATCATCACCCCTCAGGGGCTCACAGTTGCAGAAAATGGAACTTGCTGAACCGGCCAGGTCCAAGGAACAGGTGTGGGCTCCTGAGAGTCAGGATAGACAAGGGGCTGCAGCTTTGGCTTGTTTTCTAATCATTTTATCTGGCCCATGAGTGGGAGACAACTTCAAGAAAACCCTCTCCTAATGAGAGGAACCCAGGAGTCAGGCAGAGGAGGGGTGGGTGGTGGTTGGAGACAGAGGCCTGGTGCCCCGGGTGCAGTGGAAGTCTCTGGAAGACCAGGTGGAGGGAGGCCTCACGGAGTGATGCCCAGGGTCACAGACCTGTCGCAGCTGCTGTTTGTTAGTTCAAGTCCTGCTCTGAGGTGCTCTGTGTCAGCTCTGAGCGACAGGTGAGCTGGGGGTGCTCTGCAATGAGGGCTATGTGCACGGTTCCTGTGTGCCCAGCCCTGCCACGGTACCTGCAAGGGTAGCTCTGTATCCTGGGAGGGGCCTGACCACGAGAGCCCCGTGGGCTGGGGTGGGGGTGGGGTACCTGCCCAGGTGAGCTCCATATTCTGGGATTGGTCTGACCACGAGAGCCCCATGGGCTGCTGGGGACCTGGTAAAGGATGTCAGGACAGTCAGTGAAGCCACCGAGGATATACCTCCAGTTGCTCCTAATTCCTACACCCTGCTGGTCATTCTACCAACCACCAGGACATGGTATTCTGTATTAGTCTTCAATGATGCCTTCTTTTGTATTCCATTAGTCCCAGAGTCACAAGAAATTTTGGCTTGTGAGTGGCAGGACTCAACATACAACTAAAACAATACTTCCGGGCCGTCTGGCCCCAAGGGTGCAAAAATTCCCACACCATCTTTGGGGAAAGCTTAGCTAAAGACCTAAAAGTTCTACCTCTGGAAAAGGAAACCCTCCTTCAATATGCAGACGACATTCTGATCACCAGCCCTACTAAGGAGGCCTCTGAACTACCAAGCCAATAAAGGATAGAAGTTGTCCAAGAAAAAGCTCAAATATCACAGACTGCGGTGACCTGCCTGGGCTTCATTCTCACAGAAGGTCAGAGAAGCCCATCCCAGGAAAGGGAAGAAACCATTTTCAGCCTTACCCCTTTCTAAAACTAGAAGACAGCTTAGGGGTTCCTGGGGAGGCCAGGGTTTGCTGCTTCTGGATCCCTAGCTACAGTCTACTAGCTGGGCCTCTATATGAAACACTGAAAGGAAAAGATGATGATCCTTTTGAATAGAATCCAGAAGTGGCCTTTCAAGAATGGAAAGAGCAGTCAATTCAGACCCTTGCCCTGGAACTCCCTAATTTAGCTAAACCCTTTGACCTTTACATTCCCGGTGAAAGGTGAATCGCCATTGGAGAATTAGTGCAAAAACTGGGACCACTTGAAATGGAACAATGCAAGAATGCCATCCAGGTAGGATAAACTACGGTCACTAAGGGGCTTGGCCCACTGCCACATCTGGCCAAGATACTGGCGGTATCTAAAAACCTGGAAATCAGCAGCCCAAAAGGCCACCTCCCTCCTAAGGGAAAAGGACCCCACGTGGTGATCCTAACCACCAACCATGCCCTGAAGTTGCAGGGTTCGCTCCGTGGGCACACTGACCTCGAGTGAGGAGGCCCTCCAACTCCAACATCCAGAGAGATAACCGGGGGCAACAGGGCACCATGACGACTCGTGTGAACATCACTTGACCTGGAGTTTCTCTCATAAAACAACAAGAGTGTGTCCCAAAAGAGTAGACTACTGCTTGCAGGACTTACTGCACCCAGAGGGGAGCTAATAATCTTGGCGGGGGAACAGTATACCACACTGTCACCATAGAAAAGCCGACAGACACCGTGATGATGGTGGCCAATAAGACCGGCTGGACTCCTGTTTACTTCAAAAGGCTGTTGACTCAGTAGCCATCATGGTCCTTGGTCACCACTGACCCTGGACTGTCTGGGAGTTGAGCGGGCAGGGCTCTGACACCTGGTGCTGTTTGTACGTTAATTCAGGGGCCTAATTGAAGAAAGCGCAGACTACTGGTCAGAGCATCTAGGCTGGCAGAGACGGTCAGCCTAAGGTGGCCGAACAAATGTGGGGCGGGGTGAAACCGGCCCCCACAGCGTCTCTGCACATCTCTTTCCTGGACCCTTAAAGGTCATTAGAATCTATAACACTTCCAATGCTGGTGCTCAGGTGGACGAGCAGGGAGGCAGGGGTCCTGGGGACAATCAACGTCACCGGGAGGCTGCTGGGGAGAAGCTCTGACCCTCGCCCCAGGGTATGAGGGCTCCCAACTCAGCACTCAGCAGTTACAGAAGAAGGGTCTGCACCCTCAGCACTCCAAGAATGAGGAACGGGACAAAAGGCAGAGGAGGGGTTTGTCCCCAGCAAAGCCCATTAAAAATCCCTGGGAGATAAAAATAGAATCTGGGCAATAAAGTCAAGTCTAACCTTTTTTATCCTTTGTGCTTTGTCTAATTTCACGTGCTCCTAGGGTCCCGCATGCAGAGGTTCCACACCCGGCACTTCAGACCAGATTTCCTAGTGCAGAATGGCTGGGTCGACACCTCAGCTCCTGGGGCCCAGTGCAGACTCCACGATATAGAGCCTGAGCTACAGCCAACCCGGCCCTCGAGAGCTCCGCCGCCTCCCTCCCTCCCACTGACTCTGACAGGATCTCTACACAGCAGCCCAGCCCACAGCCCACGGGGTAGTGCATGCTCTCACCTCTCCATTCTCTGATCAAAATATAAAGTTTCCTTTGCTTGTGAACCAAACTCAGTCTCGATCTGTTGGCCCCAATGACACTGGGCAGGGGGACACTTGTTGGGGTCCACTCTGGAGGATCAGTAACAGAAATTGAGACTATTGTAACCTCAATGAACAGATGTGTGAGCCAAACTGTAGTTAACATAGAACAGTGTATAAGGCTCGGGTAAAATAAGATGTTTTTAACACTTCCATTTGATATTTCCATCACTTTTTATAAGTAAGTTCAGTGAAAAGGTTTGTCTTATTTGTCAGGTCAATATTAGAGAAACGAAGTGATTTCTTTCCAAGGATGTACAGCTAATAATCTTGGTTAAACCTTCAATCTTGTTTTAAATGCTTTTCCATTGAAAATGATACCTCTCTTTCAGCTCCCCCATTTCTGAGAAGTATAAAATCTTATAATTTATTATTACCAAAGGGGAAAGGTGGGAGGAGGGATAAATTAACAGTTTGGAATGAACACATACACACTGCTATGTATAAAATAGATCATCAACAAGGAACTACTGTATAGCACAGGGAACTACACTCAACATTTTGCAATAACCTATAAGGGGAAATAATCTGAAAAAGAATAGATATTTTTATTGACATCATCTATCAATGACAGTTAAAGTGTAGCCTAAGGGAAGCTGGTGGTGAGTGCTTCTGACCCTGAAGACTTCAATCATCTAAAGTTTGGACTCTGCCTACTTCCCAAGGCCCTTAATGAACATATGTGTAGCCGTAGCTTAAAAAATTCCCCAGTTTGGGTTTCGGGGAGACACTGATTTTGAAAAAGCCCTGGTGTTCTCCTTACATGAATGGGACTCTTCCTACTGCTAAAACATGTCTGTCACAGCCAGAGGATGGTATACCGTCTGATCGGGAAGAGTTTGGAAAAGGCATCTCATCTCCTCATCTCCTGGTGCTCGGGTTCACCCCTCCAGCGTCTTTACTAACAGTCTCCCCACTTGGAGATGTCAGCACTGTCAACATCCTGTTGCGTACAGTTTGGAATTTGTCCAGAGGATGAAGCGGAAGGATGAGGAACAATGAGAGACAAGTCCTAGGTGTTCAGACAGGCACATGTCACTCTAATTTCCAATCAGGAAGACGAATTGACCAAAGGCTAGGGTTGCCCATGGAAACAGTATAGGGCTTGAGGAAATCCCGCTGCTTTGTGGCCAGTTCCCATAAACACGAGTTGAACAATGGAACTCAGGGGCAGTAAAATTCACAAAACTGCAGAGTTGAAAATATCCATCACTGAAAAATGTCTTGAGGAAAGTCAGAGAAAAGGACTTGTAAGCAAGGGAGAATGGCAGGAAAGGGATTTGAGGAGGTAGAAAGGACTCGCCATTAAGCACAAGAAAAGGAGCTGAACATTGCCAACATTGCAGTTGGCCAAAAAGGGTGTATGCGTTCTTTTCTGTATATATTCAAGAAAAGGGCATACACTTTTTTAGCCAACCAAACAGGTGGGCACTGGAAGTCAATACTACAAAAGATATCACTTCGCATCAGTCAGAAGAGCCATCCTCATAAAGCGTAAACAACAGAAATGCAGGACAGGGCAACGAGAAGAGGGAGCCCTGTGAGACTTATAGTGGAAATGTATATTGCCAACGGCCATTCTGGAGAAGTGTATTGTGTTTACTAAAGCATCTAAAAAATGAGCTACAGAGCATAGGGCACTTGCACTCATGGGCGTATATCTTGGGAAAAACAAAAATCGAGAGGACACAGGCACCCCAATGTTTACCCCCTCTCTGTTTAAAAGATCCTCGACTAGGATATAACTTAAATGTCTCTGGAGGGGAAAAATGGATAGAGATGTGGTACTTAGGTAGAGTGGAATATTATTCAGCCTGGAAATCAATGAAATATGGCCAGTTGTAACAACTCCGGAGGAGTTACGTATGATCATTCTAAGTGACAGAATTCAAAAAGAAAAAGACACATATCATAAGATATCACTTAAAGGTGGAATCCAAAATGGCTACACATGAAATAAATTACAAAACAAAAACATAGTCAAATATGTAGAAAACACGCATAAGGCTGCTAAACGGGAAAGGTGGGGAGGGGTGAGGCATCATCCAGGAGGTTGAAATTAGCAAAGATACCATTCCAAATACCAAACTGATAATCAACAAGGCCTACACGGTAGCTAAAAGAACTGCACTCAGCACACTCAAGTCACCGGAAAAGAATATATACGACTGGTAAGAATCTGAAAAAGAATTTATTGATGTCTCTCTGTACGCGAATCAAGTGGATGTACAGCAGCAAGAAACAGAGCTTTGAAAATCAGCTGTAACCAATATAGTAATAAATTGAAAAAAATAAACGACAGAGAGACAGAGAAAACCTCTTACAACTTTTCCTCAGGGACGGTGATGCAACATGGATTGAACACATCTAGACCCACAGCAGGATGAGACATAAGGCTGGAAACTGTTTGCGCTAAGAGAAATGTGAGGTTGGGTGAGGAAATGCACACCCTTTAAAGTAATACTACATGGTACCCATTCAATGGGTCCCAAATCTGCAGGTTCAAGGGATCTTCCTACAGCTAAAACATGCATGGAAAACCCAGAGGACTGTACACCATGTGATCGGGAGATGTGTCTAAAATGCACCTCATTTATCCTCTCCTGGTGCTCCTGTTCACCATTCCAGCCACGCTACTTAGAATCTCCCCACTTGGAGAATCAGCACATTTAAACTTCTGTTTCACACATTTTGCAAATTGTGAGGAGGATGAACGGGAAGAGGGGAAACCAATGAGAGAAGAGTTGTAGGGGTTTGGACGGGCACATATCACTCTAATTTCCCATTAAGAATAAGAATTAAAGAAAGGCTCAGCCTGCCTCGCCGGAGCCAAAATAGGGCCTGAAGCAATCCTGCGGGTTTGAGGCCAGCTCACAAAAGAGCAACTTAAAAAATGGAGCTCAGGGTCACTGCAATTCACAAACCTGCAGAGTTATAAATGAAAACTAACGTCCAAAAATATGTTGAGGTAAGGCAAAGAAGAGGATCTGAATGCAAGACAGAATTGCAAGAAACAGATTTCAAGAGATAGATTGGACTCGTCTTTAACGCACATGAAAAGCGGCAGAATTTCGACAATGATGCAGTTGGCCCAAAAGGGCGTATGCGTTTTTTCCTGATTATATCCAGGAAAAAACGCATATGCACTTTATGGGCAACGAAGCAAGCAAGCAATGCAAATGTGCACAACAAAGAAGTCTCACTTCCCACCGGTCAAAAGGGCCATCCTAAAAAATTGTAAAAACCAGAAATGCAGGACAGGCCATGGAGAACAGGGAGCCTTTATACGCTGATGGGCAGTGTGTGAACTGCCGAGAGCCACTCTGGAGAAGTGTATGGTGGTTCCTAAATCATCTAAAAAACAGAGCTACAGAGCATAGGACACTTCCAATCATGGGAGTATATCTAGGGAAGTCTAAAAATCAACAAGACACAAGCACACCACAGTTTAGGGCTACTCTGTTTACAAGAACCTCAACTTCAGTACACCTTAAATATCCCAGGAAAGAGAACAATGGATAAAGAAGATGTGGTACTTATGTACAATGGAATATCTCTTCACCATGAAATCAATGTAATAAGGCTAGTAGAAGGATAAAGAGTGGATTTAGGTCCGATAATACTACTTGAAATAAGTCAAACAGAAAAAGAAACATATCATAAGATATCACTTATAGAGGGAGGGTAAATATGGCTGCACAAGAAATGAATTACAGAACAGAACAGTGTCTCACATTTAGAAAACACACTTATGTCAGCTTAAGGGGAAAGGAGAGGTGGGGTGATGCATAAAACCAGAGTTTGAAATTAGCACAGATACCGTTCAATAAACCAAATAGGTATTAGACAAGATCTACACCTTGCTCAATGAACTGGCCTCAACACACCCTATACACCGCAGAGAAATATATCTGAGGAATAAGAATCTTAAAACCCATGTATTGATATATCTCCATAAGGGAATCAAGTGTGTGCAGAGCGGCACAAACACAGCAGTGAAAAGGAGCTAAACCCCATTATAGAAATAAATTTTAAAAACAAAACGCTGAAACAATGAAAGAGAGAAAAATTCTTACAAAATTCGCTCAGGGGCTGTGATGCAACCTGGATTGACCACATATAAACCCACAGCTGGATAAGACATAAGGCTGGACACTTGGGGCTGACAGGATTGGTGAGCTTTGGTGAGCAACTGCCGAAAGTTTAATGCAATACTTCATGCTACTCAGTCCAAGGGTCCCAACACTCCAGGTTGAAGGGAATCTTCCTACAGCTAAACCATGCTTGGGAAACCCAGCGACTGGTATACCATATGATCGGGAAAGGTTTCTAAAACGCACCTCATTTTTCCTCTCCTGGGGCTCCGGATCGACATTCCAGCCGCTTTACTAACAACATCCCCACATGGAGTCAATGCCTTTAAGTTCTGGTATCGCACAGTCTGCAGTTAGTGCAGAGGATGAATGGGAATAGGGGGAACCAGTGAGAAACTAGCTGTAGCGGTTTCAATGGGCACATGTCACTCTAATATCACATCAGTAAGAAGAATTAACCAAAGGCACAGCAAGGTGCCCCAGAAGAAAAATAGGGCTTCAAGGAATCCTGTGGTTATGGGCCAAGACCACAAAAATAAGAGCTAAAAAATGGAGCTAAGGGCCACTGCAATTCAAAAACCTGCAGAGTTATAAAGGCCAACTATTTTTAAAAAATATATTGAGGTAAGGCTATGAAGAGGCATTGAAAGCAAGGCAGAATTGCAGGAAACCGATTTCAGGAGGTAGACTGGAATTGCATTGAAAGCATATGAAGAGAGTCAGAAACTCGACAATGATGCACTTGGCCAAAAAGGGCGTATGCGTTTTTTCCTGAATATATTCAGGAAAAAACGCATACGCCCTTTTTGGCCAACCAAGCAAGCTTGCAAAGGCAATCTGCACTACAATGAAGTCTCACTTCCCCCCGGTCAAAAGGGCCATCTGAAAAAAGTGTAAAATCCAGAAAGGCACGACAGGCCATGGAGAACTGGGAGCCTTCTTATGCTGATGGGCGGGATGTAAATTGCCAACAGACACTCGGGAGAAGTGTATGGTGTTTCCTGAAACATCTAAAAAAGAAAGCAACAGAGCCTAGGGCACTTCCACTTATGGTCCTATAGCTTAGGGAAATTAAAATCAAAAAGACACAGCCACCCCAAAGTTTGGGACGGCTCTGTTTACAAGAACCTCGTTTACAGTACAAGTTCAATATCGCAGAAAGTGAAAAATGGATAAAGAACTTGTGGTACTTACGTACAATGCAATATCACTCAGCAATGAAATCTATGTAATCAGGCCCGTAGCAGCATAATGAGTGGATTCAGGTATGATGATTCGAACTGAAATAAGTCACACAGAAAAGGAACATCATAAGGTATCATTAATACACAGAATGTCGACTTGGCTACACATGAACTGAATTACAAAACAGAACAGTGTCTCAAGTTTAGAAAACCAACTTATGCTTGCTTAAGGGGGAAGGTGAGTTGGGGTGCTGCATAAAACCAGAGATTGAAATGAGCACAGATAAAGTTCCTTAAGCCAAATATGGAATAGACAAGAGCTACTCCTTGCTCAACGAAATGGACTCAACACCCCATATTAAATGCCTAAGAATGTACCTGACTAGTAAGTATCTTAAAACCTATGGATTGCTATGTCTCCAAAAGAGAATCAAGCGTGTGTACAGGGGCATAAACGCAGCAGTGATAGGATTGGAGAGGTTCAGTGAGCAAATGAAGACCCTTTGAAGTCATATTGCATGGTACCCATTACACGGGTTTCAACTCTCCAGGTTTAAGGTATTCTTCCTTCAGCTAAAACATGCATGTGGAACCCAGAGTATGATCAACCGTGTGAACGGGAGACGTGTTCAAATATGTCTCAGTTTTCCTCTCCTGGTACTCGGGTGCAACATTCCAGACGCTTTACTAACACTCTCCCCACTTGGAGAGTCAGCACCTTTAACCTCCTGTTTGGCCCCGTTTGCAATTTCTGCGGAAGATGAACAGGAATAGGGAGAACCAATGAGAGACTAGCTGGAGGTGTCTGGACGGGCAAATTTAACTCTCATTTCCCACCAGAAAGAGGAAATAACCAAAGGCTCAGCATGCCGTGCCGGAACCAGATTAGGGCCTAAAGCCATCCAGCGGTGTTGCAGCCAGGTCACAAGAAAACGAGTTGAAGAAAGGAGCTCAGGGGCACTGTAATTCACAAACCTGCAGAGTTATAAATGACAGCTATCGTCCAAAAATAGACTGAAGTAAGGCTGCCAAGAGGACTTGAAAGCGGGGCAGAATTGCAGGAAACCGATTTCAGGAGGTAGACTGGAATTGCATTGAAAGCATAGGAAAAGAGGCAGAACGTCCACAATGATGCACTTGGCCAAAAAGGGCGTATGCGTTTTTTCCTGAATATATTCAGGAAAAAACGCATACGCCCTTTTTGGCCAACCAAGCAAGCTTGCAAAGGAAATCTGCACTACAATGAAGTCTCACTTCCCCCCGGTCAAAAGGACCATCTGAAAAAAGTGTAAAATCCAGAAAGGCAGGACAGGCCATTGAGAACTGGGAGCCTTGTTATGCTGATGGGCGGGATGTAAATTGCCAACAGACACTCGGGAGAAGTGTATGGTGTTTCCTGAAACATCGAAAAAACAAAGCAACAGAGCCTAGGGCACTTCCACTTATGGTCCTATAGCTTAGGGAAATTAAAATCAAAAAGACACAGCCACCCCAAAGTTTGGGACGCCTCTGTTTACAAGAACCTCGTTTACAGTACAAGTTCAACATCGCAGAAAGTGAAAAATGGATAAAGAAGTTGTGGTATTTACTTACAAAGCAATATCACTCAGCAATGAAATCTGTGTCATCAGGCCCTTAGCAGCACAATGAGTGGATTCAGGTATGATGATTCTAACTGAAATAAGTCACACAGAAAAAGAAACATCATAAGATATCAGTAATACACGGAATGGAAACTTGGCTACACAGGAACTGAATTACAGAACAGAACAGGGTCTCAAATTTAGAAAACCAACTTATGCTTGCTTAAGGGTAAAGGTGAGTTGGGGTGCTGCATAAAACCAGAGATTGAAATGAGCACAGATAAAGTTCCTTAAGCCAAATATGGAATAGACAAGAGCTACTCCTTGCTCAACGAAATGGACTCAACACCGCATATTAAACGCCTAAGAATGTACCTGACTAGTAAGTATCTTAAAACCTATGGATTGCTATGTCTCCGAAAGAGAATCAAGCATGTGTACAGGGGCATAAACGCAGCAGTGATAGGATTGGAGAGGTTCGGTGAGCAAATGAAGACCCTTTGAAGTCATATTGCATGGTACCCATTCCATGGGTTTCAAATACACAGGTTTAAGGTATTCTTCCTTCAGCTAAAACATGCATGTGGAACCCAGAGTATGATCATCCGTGTGAACGGGAGACGTGTTCAAATATGTCTCAGTTTTCTTCCCCTGGTACTCGGGTGCAACATTCCAGACGCTTTACTAACACTCTCCCGACTTGGAGAGTCAGCGCCTTTAACCTCCTGTTTGGCCCAGTTTGCAATTTCTGCGAAAGATGAACAGGAATAGCGAGAACCAATGAGAGACTAGCTGGAGGTGTCTGGACGCTCAAATTTAACTCTCATTTCCCACCAGGAAGAGGAAATAACCAAAGGCTCAGCGTGCCGTGCCGGAACCAGATTAGAGCCTGAAGCCATCCTGCGGTGTTGCGGCCAGCTCAAAAGAAAGCGAGTTGAAGAAAGGTGCTCAGGGTCTCTGTAATTCACAAACCTGCAGAGTTATAAATGACAGCTATCGTCCAAAATTATACTGAAGTAAGGCTGCCAAGAGGACTTGAAAGCGGGGCAGAATTGCAGGAAACCGATTTCAGGAGGTAGACTGGAATTGCATTGAAAGCATAGGAAAAGAGGCAGAACGTCCACAATGATGCACTTGGCCAAAAAGGGCGTATGCGTTTTTTCCTGAATATATTCAGGAAAAAACGCATACGCCCGTTTTGGCCAACCAAGCAAGCTTGCAAAGGAAATCTGCACTACAATGAAGTCTCACTTCCCCCCGGTCAAAAGGACCATCTGAAAAAAGTGTAAAATCCAGAAAGGCAGGACAGGCCATTGAGAACTGGGAGCCTTGTTATGCTGATGGGCGGGATGTAAATTGCCAACAGACACTCGGGAGAAGTGTATGGTGTTTCCTGAAACATCGAAAAAACAAAGCAACAGAGCCTAGGGCACTTCCACTTATGGTCCTATAGCTTAGGGAAATTAAAATCAAAAAGACACAGCCACCCCAAAGTTTGGGACGCCTCTGTTTACAAGAACCTCGTTTACAGTACAAGTTCAACATCGCAGAAAGTGAAAAATGGATAAAGAAGTTGTGGTATTTACTTACAAAGCAATATCACTCAGCAATGAAATCTGTGTCATCAGGCCCTTAGCAGCACAATGAGTGGATTCAGGTATGATGATTCTAACTGAAATAAGTCACACAGAAAAAGAAACATCATAAGATATCAGTAATACACGGAATGGAAACTTGGCTACACAGGAACTGAATTACAGAACAGAACAGGGTCTCAAATTTAGAAAACCAACTTATGCTTGCTTAAGGGTAAAGGTGAGTTGGGGTGCTGCATAAAACCAGAGATTGAAATGAGCACAGATAAAGTTCCTTAAGCCAAATATGGAATAGACAAGAGCTACTCCTTGCTCAACGAAATGGACTCAACACCGCATATTAAACGCCTAAGAATGTACCTGACTAGTAAGTATCTTAAAACCTATGGATTGCTATGTCTCCGAAAGAGAATCAAGCATGTGTACAGGGGCATAAACGCAGCAGTGATAGGATTGGAGAGGTTCGGTGAGCAAATGAAGACCCTTTGAAGTCATATTGCATGGTACCCATTCCATGGGTTTCAAATACACAGGTTTAAGGTATTCTTCCTTCAGCTAAAACATGCATGTGGAACCCAGAGTATGATCATCCGTGTGAACGGGAGACGTGTTCAAATATGTCTCAGTTTTCTTCCCCTGGTACTCGGGTGCAACATTCCAGACGCTTTACTAACACTCTCCCGACTTGGAGAGTCAGCGCCTTTAACCTCCTGTTTGGCCCAGTTTGCAATTTCTGCGAAAGATGAACAGGAATAGCGAGAACCAATGAGAGACTAGCTGGAGGTGTCTGGACGCTCAAACTTAACTCTCATTTCCCACCAGGAAGAGGAAATAACCAAAGGCTCAGCGTGCCGTGCCGGAACCAGATTAGGGCCTGAAGCCATCCTGCGGTGTTGCGGCCAGCTCACAAGAAAGCGAGTTGAAGAAAGAGCTCAGGGGCACTTTAATTCACAAACCTGCAGAGTTATAAATGACAGCTATCGTCCAAAAATATACTGAAGTAAGGCTGCCAAGAGGACTTGAAAGTGGGGCAGAATTGCAGGAAACCGATTTCAGGAGGTAGGCTGGAATTGCATTGAAAGCATAGGAAAAGAGGCAGAACGTCCACAATGATGCACTTGGCCAAAAAGGGCGTATGCGTTTTTTCCTGAATATATTCAGGAAAAAGCGCATACGCACTTTTTGGCCAACCAAGCAAACTTGCAAAGGAAATCTGCACTACAATGAAGTCTCACTTCCCCCCGGTCAAAAGGGCCATCTGAAAAAAGTGTAAAATCCAGAAAGGCAGGACAGGCCATGGAGAACTGGGAGCCTTGTTATGCTGATGGGCAGGATGTAAATTGCCAACAGCCACTCGGGAGAAGTGTATGGTGTTTCCTGAAACATCTAAAAACCAAAGCAACAGAGCCTAGGGCACTGCCACTTATGGTCCTATAGCTTAGGGAAATTAAAATCAAAAAGACACAGCCACCCCAAAGTTTGGGACGCCTCTGTTTACAAGAACCTCGTTTAGAGTACAAGTTCAACATCGCAGAAAGTGAAAAATGGATAAAGAAGTTGTGGTATTTACTTACAAAGCAATATCACTCAGCAATGAAATCTGTGTCATCAGGCCCTTAGCAGCACAATGAGTGGATTCAGGTATGATGATTCTAACTGAAATAAGTCACACAGAAAAAGAAACATCATAAGATATCAGTAATACACGGAATGTAAACTTGGCTACACAGGAACTGAATTACAGAACAGAACAGGGTCTCAAATTTAGAAAACCAACTTATGCTTGCTTAAGGGGAAAGGTGAGTTGGGGTGCTGCATAAAACCAGAGATTGAAATGAGCACAGATAAAGTTCCTTAAGCCAAATATGGTATAGACAAGAGCTACTCCTTGCTCAATGATATGGACTCAACACCGCATATTAAACGCCTAAGAATGTACCTGACTAGTAAGTATCTTAAAACCTATGGATTGCTATGTCTCCTAAAGAGAATCAAGCGTGTGTACAGGGGCATAAACGCAGCAGTGATAGGATTGGAGAGGTTCAGTGAGCAAATGAAGACCCTTTGAAGTCATATTGCATGGTACCCATTCCACGGGTTTCAAATACACAGGTTTAAGGTATTCTTCCTTCAGCTAAAACATGCATGTGGAACCCAGAGTATGATCAACCATGTGAACGGGAGACGTGTTCAAATATGTCTCAGTTTTCGTACCCTGGTACTCGGGTGCAACATTCCAGACGCTTTACTAACACTCTCCCGACTTGGAGAGTCAGTCCCTTTAACCTCCTGTTTGGCCCAGTTTGCAATTTCTGCGGAAGATGAACAGGAATAGCGAGAACCAATGAGAGGCTAGCTGGAGGTGTCTGGACGGGCAAATTTAACTCTCATTTTCCACCAGGAAGAGGAATTAACCAAAGGCTCAGCATGCCGGGCCGGAACCAGATTAGGGCCTGAAGCCATCCTGCGGTGTTGCGGCCAGGTCACAAGAAAGCGAGTTGAAGAAAGGAGCTCAGGGGCACTGTAATTCACAAACCTGCAGAGTTATAAATGACAGCTATCGTCCAAAAATAGACTGAAGTAAGGCTGCCAAGAGGACTTGAAAGCGGGGCAGAATTGCAGGAAACCGATTTCAGGAGGTAGACTGGAATTGCATTGAAAGCATAGGAAAAGAGGCAGAACGTCCACAATGATGCACTTGGCCAAAAAGGGCGTATGCGTTTTTTCCTGAATATATTCAGGAAAAAACGCATACGCCCTTTTTGGCCAACCAAGCAAGCTTGCAAAGGAAATCTGCACTACAATGAAGTCTCACTTCCCCCCGGTCAAAAGGGCCATCTGAAAAAAGTGTAAAATCCAGAAAGGCAGGACAGGCCATGGAGAACTGGGAGCCTTGTTATGCTGATGGGCGGGATGTAAATTGCCAACAGACACTTGGGAGAAGTGTATGGTGTTTCCTGAAACATCTAAAAAACAAAGCAACAGAGCCTAGGGCACTTTCACTTATGGTCCTATAGCTTAGGGAAATTAAAATCAAAAAGACACAGCCACCCCAAAGTTTGGGACGCCTCTGTTTACAAGAACCTCGTTTACCGTACAAGTTCAATATCACAGAAAGTGAAAAATGGATAAAGAACCTGTGGTACTTACGTACAATGCAGTATCACTCAGCAATGAAATCTATGTCATCAGGCCCTTAGCAGCATAATGAGTGGATTCAGGTATGATGATTCTAACTGAAATAAGTCACACAGAAAAAGAAACATCATAAGATATCAGTAATACACGGAATGGAAACTTGGCTACACAGGAACTGAATTACAGAACAGAACAGGGTCTCCAATTTAGAAAACCAACTTATGCTTGCTTAAGGGGAAAGGTGAGTTGGGGTGCTGCTTAAAACCAGAGATTGAAATGAGCACAGATAAAGTTCCTTAAGCCAAATATGGAATAGACAAGAGCTACTCCTTGCTCAATGAAATGGACTCAACACCCCATATTAAACGCCTAAGAATGTACCTGACTAGTAAGTATCTTAAAACCTATGGATTGCTATGTCTCCGAAAGAGAATCAAGCATGTGTACAGGGGCATGAACGCAGCAGTGATAGGATTGGAGAGGTTCGGTGAGCAAATGAAGACCCTTTGAAGTCATATTGCATGGTACCCATTACACGGGTCTCAACTCTCCAGGTTTAAGGTATTCTTCCTTCACCTAAAACATGCATGTGGAACCCCGAGTATGATCAACCGTGTGAACGGGAGACGTGTTCAAATATGTCTCAGTTTTCCTCCCCTGGTACTCGGGTGCAACATTCCAGACCCTTTACTAACACTCTCCTGACTTGGAGAGTCAGCGCCTTTAACCTCCTGTTTGGCCCAGTTTGCAATTTCTGCGGAAGATGAACAGGAATAGGGAGAACCAATGAGAGACTAGCTGGAGGTGTCTGGACGGGCAAATTTAACTCTCATTTCCCACCAGGAAGAGGAAATAACCAAAGGCTCAGCGTGCCGTGCCGGAACCAGATTAGAGCCTGAAGCCATCCTGCGGTGTTGCGGCCAGCTCAAAAGAAAGCGAGTTGAAGAAAGGTGCTCAGGGTCTCTGTAATTCACAAACCTGCAGAGTTATAAATGACAGCTATCGTCCAAAAATAGACTGAAGTAAGGCTGCCAAGAGGACTTGAAAGCGGGGCAGAATTGCAGGATACCGATTTCAGGAGGTAGACTGGAATTGCATTGAAAGCATAGGAAAAGAGGCAGAACGTCCACAATGATGCACTTTGCCAAAAGGGCGTATGCGTTTTTTCCTGAATATATTCAGGAAAAAACGCATACGCCCTTTTTGGCCAACCAAGCAAGCTTGCAAAGGAAATCTGCACTACAATGAAGTCTCACTTCCCCCCGGTCAAAAGGGCCATCTGAAAAAAGTGTAAAACCCAGAAAGGCAGGACAGGCCATGGAGAACTGGGAGCCTTGTTATAATGATGGGCGGGATGTAAATTGCCAACAGACACTCGGGAGATGTGTATGGTGTTTCCTGAAACATCTAAAAAACAAAGCAACAGAGCCTAGGGCACTTCCACTTATGGTCCTATAGCTTAGGGAAATTAATATCAAAAAGACACAGCAACCCCAAAATTTGGGATGGGTCTTTTTACAGAAATCTCTTCTACGGCACAACTTAAATATCCCAGAGAGCAAATAATGGATAAAGAAGTTGTGGTACTTATGTACAACAGAATACCACTCAGCAATGAAATCTATGTCACCAGGCCCGTACCAGCATAATGAGTGGATTGAGGCACGATGATTCTAAGTGAAATAAGTCACACAGAAAAAGAAACATCATAAGGTATCACTAATACACGGAATGTGAACTTGGCTACACATGAACTGAGTTACAAAACAGAACAGGGTCTCAAGTTTAGAAAACCAACTTATGCCTGCTTAAGGGGGAAGGTGAGTTGGGGTGCTGCATAAAAGCAGAGTTTGAAATTAGCACAGATACCGTTCCATAAGCCAAATATGTAATAGACAAGAGCTACCCCTTGCTCAACGAAATGGATTCAACAATTAGGTATCACCTCACACCTGGTAGAATAGGCATCATTGAAAATCTACAAACAAAAATGCTGGAAAGGGTGTGGAGAAAAGGAACCCTCTTCCACTATTGTTGGGAATATAAATTGATACAGTCATTATGGAGAACAATATGGAATTTCTTAAGAAACTAACAATAGAATTACCATATGATACAGCAATCCCAGTACTGGACATATACCCAGACAAAACCATAAATCAAAAAGAGTCATTCACCGCAATGTTCATTGCATCACTACAATATCGAGGTAATGGAAGCAACCTAAATGCCCACAGACAGACGAATGCATAAAGCTGTGGTACATATATAAAATGGAATATTACTAAGCCATGAAAAGGAATGAAATTGGGTCATTTGTAGAGACGTCGATGGATCTAGAGACTGTCATACAGAGTGAAGTAAGTCAGAAAAAGAAAAACAAATCTTGTATATTCATGCATATATGTGGAACCTAGAAAAACTGTACAGATTAACCATTTTGCAAGGCATAAATAGAGCAACAGATGTAGACAACAAACGTATGGACAACAAGGGGGGAAAGCTGTTGGGGGGGTGGTGGTGGGAGGAGTTGAGAGACTGGGATTGGCATGTATACATTTATATGTATAAAATAGATAACCAATAAGAACCTGCTGTATAAAAATATAAAATAAAATTAAAAATTAAAAAGAAGTAAAATTTAAAAAATAAAACAGAAAAAACAATTATTCCCTGCACATACATGTATTTATATGAATAAATTATTTCCATGCTTATATCTGTAAATACAAAAAAGAGGAATAAAATCTACCTTGAACCAAAAACGAAAAAGAGAAAAAAAACACAGAACCCACCAGTTACACAGAGGAAAACCGTATCAGGGCACTTGCTCCAGTTGTAAACAATTCTGAAGTTGGTCAGTGGTGGGGAATCGTCTCCCATTCAGCCAGCAGCCCCCATGCAACAAGCGTCCTCATTGCAAAGCTGGGGCACCGTGCCGAGGCATCTGTGAGTAAACGTGAGCTGAGCCCCAGGCCAGTTGCTGCTGAACTATTCCCACCCGTCCCAGGTAAAACACCTGAATATATACAAGGACTTGAAAGCCTAGAGGAAGGGCCATAGAGCCACACGAGTGACAGCATGCCGGCCGACTTGGTGCCTGCAGGCCAGCCAGGATGGTCCTGGCCCTGGGTGCTCTTCTGGAAGATTTCCATTTCCCTGCCTGAGATACCCGTCCTGTCCCTGCCCCCACTGCTTTTTTCCTTCCTCACCTCTGCCCAGGGAGAAATTCCAGCAGCAGGTATGGGTGACACATCCTCTTCTTTAGCAGGTGGCAGCCTGGCAACTGCTGCAGAAAGTCCAGCAGAGCCCCACTCACACTGGGCCACCCACAAAGCCGTGGCCTCTCATTCCCTCCCACCAGCCCAGCCCCGAGACTGCTGACAGGGCAGAGAAAATGGCGTCAGGCACGGCTGCAGGGGCTCTTGCTGCCTGGAGTGGTATTTATATTGATCTCAACCCAGGCACACCTGGGGAGGGCTGGCCGGCACGGTAAGGCTGCCCAGGTCAGCCAATCATCACCCCTCAGGGGCTCACAGTTGCAGAAAATGGAACTTGCTAAACCGGCCAGGTCCAAGGAACAGGTGTGGGCTCCTGAGAGTCAGGATAGACAAGGGGCTGCAGCTTTGGCTTGTTTTCTAATCATTTTATCTGGCCCATGAGTGGGAGACAACTTCAAGAAAACCCTCTCCTAATGAGAGGAACCCAGGAGTCAGGCAGAGGAGGGGTGGGTGGTGGTTGGAGACAGAGGCCTGGTGCCCCGGGTGCAGTGGAAGTCTCTGGAAGACCAGGTGGAGGGAGGCCTCACGGAGTGATGCCCAGGGTCACAGACCTGTCGCAGCTGCTGTTTGTTAGTTCAAGTCCTGCTCTGAGGTGCTCTGTGTCAGCTCTGAGCGACAGGTGAGCTGGGGGTGCTCTGCAATGAGGGCTATGTGCACGGTTCCTGTGTGCCCAGCCCTGCCACGGTACCTGCAAGGGTAGCTCTGTATCCTGGGAGGGGCCTGACCACGAGAGCCCCGTGGGCTGGGGTGGGGGTGGGGTACCTGCCCAGGTGAGCTCCATATTCTGGGATTGGTCTGACCACGAGAGCCCCATGGGCTGCTGGGGACCTGGTAAAGGATGTCAGGACAGTCAGTGAAGCCACCGAGGATATACCTCCAGTTGCTCCTAATTCCTACACCCTGCTGGTCATTCTACCAACCACCAGGACATGGTATTCTGTATTAGTCTTCAATGATGCCTTCTTTTGTATTCCATTAGTCCCAGAGTCACAAGAAATTTTGGCTTGTGAGTGGCAGGACTCAACATACAACTAAAACAATACTTCCGGGCCGTCTGGCCCCAAGGGTGCAAAAATTCCCACACCATCTTTGGGGAAAGCTTAGCTAAAGACCTAAAAGTTCTACCTCTGGAAAAGGAAACCCTCCTTCAATATGCAGACGACATTCTGATCACCAGCCCTACTAAGGAGGCCTCTGAACTACCAAGCCAATAAAGGATAGAAGTTGTCCAAGAAAAAGCTCAAATATCACAGACTGCGGTGACCTGCCTGGGCTTCATTCTCACAGAAGGTCAGAGAAGCCCATCCCAGGAAAGGGAAGAAACCATTTTCAGCCTTACCCCTTTCTAAAACTAGAAGACAGCTTAGGGGTTCCTGGGGAGGCCAGGGTTTGCTGCTTCTGGATCCCTAGCTACAGTCTACTAGCTGGGCCTCTATATGAAACACTGAAAGGAAAAGATGATGATCCTTTTGAATAGAATCCAGAAGTGGCCTTTCAAGAATGGAAAGAGCAGTCAATTCAGACCCTTGCCCTGGAACTCCCTAATTTAGCTAAACCCTTTGACCTTTACATTCCCGGTGAAAGGTGAATCGCCATTGGAGAATTAGTGCAAAAACTGGGACCACTTGAAATGGAACAATGCAAGAATGCCATCCAGGTAGGATAAACTACGGTCACTAAGGGGCTTGGCCCACTGCCACATCTGGCCAAGATACTGGCGGTATCTAAAAACCTGGAAATCAGCAGCCCAAAAGGCCACCTCCCTCCTAAGGGAAAAGGACCCCACGTGGTGATCCTAACCACCAACCATGCCCTGAAGTTGCAGGGTTCGCTCCGTGGGCACACCGACCTCGAGTGAGGAGGCCCTCCAACTCCAACATCCAGAGAGATAACCGGGGGCAACAGGGCACCATGACGACTCGTGTGAACATCACTTGACCTGGAGTTTCTCTCATAAAACAACAAGAGTGTGTCCCAAAAGAGTAGACTACTGCTTGCAGGACTTACTGCACCCAGAGGGGAGCTAATAATCTTGGCGGGGGAACAGTATACCACACTGTCACCATAGAAAAGCCTACAGACACCGTGATGATGGTGGCCAATAAGACCGGCTGGACTCCTGTTTACTTCAAAAGGCTGTTGACTCAGTAGCCATCATGGTCCTTGGTCACCACTGACCCTGGACTGTCTGGGAGTTGAGCGGGCAGGGCTCTGACACCTGGTGCTGTTTGTACGTTAATTCAGGGGCCTAATTGAAGAAAGCGCAGACTACTGGTCAGAGCATCTAGGCTGGCAGAGACGGTCAGCCTAAGGTGGCCGAACAAATGTGGGGCGGGGTGAAACCGGCCCCCACAGCGTCTCTGCACATCTCTTTCCTGGACCCTTAAAGGTCATTAGAATCTATAACACTTCCAATGCTGGTGCTCAGGTGGACGAGCAGGGAGGCAGGGGTCCTGGGGACAATCAACGTCACCGGGAGGCTGCTGGGGAGAAGCTCTGACCCTCGCCCCAGGGTATGAGGGCTCCCAACTCAGCACTCAGCAGTTACAGAAGAAGGGTCTGCACCCTCAGCACTCCAAGAATGAGGAACGGGACAAAAGGCAGAGGAGGGGTTTGTCCCCAGCAAAGCCCATTAAAAATCCCTGGGAGATAAAAATAGAATCTGGGCAATAAAGTCAAGTCTAACCTTTTTTATCCTTTGTGCTTTGTCTAATTTCACGTGCTCCTAGGGTCCCGCATGCAGAGGTTCCACACCCGGCACTTCAGACCAGATTTCCTAGTGCAGAATGGCTGGGTCGACACCTCAGCTCCTGGGGCCCAGTGCAGACTCCACGATATAGAGCCTGAGCTACAGCCAACCCGGCCCTCGAGAGCTCCGCCGCCTCCCTCCCTCCCACTGACTCTGACAGGATCTCTACACAGCAGCCCAGCCCACAGCCCACGGGGTAGTGCATGCTCTCACCTCTCCATTCTCTGATCAAAATATAAAGTTTCCTTTGCTTGTGAACCAAACTCAGTCTCGATCTGTTGGCCCCAATGACACTGGGCAGGGGGACACTTGTTGGGGTCCACTCTGGAGGATCAGTAACAGAAATTGAGACTATTGTAACCTCAATGAACAGATGTGTGAGCCAAACTGTAGTTAACATAGAACAGTGTATAAGGCTCGGGTAAAATAAGATGTTTTTAACACTTCCATTTGATATTTCCATCACTTTTTATAAGCAAGTTCAGTGAAAAGGTTTGTCTTATTTGTCAGGTCAATATTAGAGAAACGAAGTGATTTCTTTCCAAGGATGTACAGCTAATAATCTTGGTTAAACCTTCAATCTTGTTTTAAATGCTTTTCCATTGAAAATGATACCTCTCTTTCAGCTCCCCCATTTCTGAGAAGTATAAAATCTTATAATTTATTATTACCAAAGGGGAAAGGTGGGAGGAGGGATAAATTAACAGTTTGGAATGAACACATACACACTGCTATGTATAAAATAGATCATCAACAAGGAACTACTGTATAGCACAGGGAACTACACTCAACATTTTGCAATAACCTATAAGGGGAAATAATCTGAAAAAGAATAGATATTTTTATTGACATCATCTATCAATGACAGTTAAAGTGTAGCCTAAGGGAAGCTGGTGGTGAGTGCTTCTGACCCTGAAGACTTCAGTCATCTAAAGTTTGGACTCTGCCTACTTCCCAAGGCCCTTAATGAACATATGTGTAGCCGTAGCTTAAAAACTTCCCCAGTTTGGGTTTCGGGGAGACACTGATTTTGAAAAAGCCCTGGTGTTCTCCTTACATGAATGGGACTCTTCCTACTGCTAAAACATGTCTGTCACACCCAGAGGATGGTATACCGTCTGATCGGGAAGAGTTTGGAAAAGGCATCTCATCTCCTCATCTCCTGGTGCTCGGGTTCACCCCTCCAGCGTCTTTACTAACAGTCTCCCCACTTGGAGATGTCAGCACTGTCAACATCCTGTTGCGTACAGTTTGGAATTTGTCCAGAGGATGAAGCGGAAGGATGAGGAACAATGAGAGACAAGTCCTAGGTGTTCAGACAGGCACATGTCACTCTAATTTCCAATCAGGAAGACGAATTGACCAAAGGCTAGGGTTGCCCATGGAAACAGTATAGGGCTTGAGGAAATCCTGCTGCTTTGTGGCCAGTTCCCATAAACACGAGTTGAACAATGGAACTCAGGGGCAGTAAAATTCACAAAACTGCAGAGTTGAAAATATCCATCACTGAAAAATGTCTTGAGGAAAGTCAGAGAAAAGGACTTGTAAGCAAGGGAGAATGGCAGGAAAGGGATTTGAGGAGGTAGAAAGGACTCGCCATTAAGCACAAGAAAAGGAGCTGAACATTGCCAACATTGCCAACATTGCAGTTGGCCAAAAAGGGTGTATGCGTTCTTTTCTGTATATATTCAAGAAAAGGGCATACACTTTTTTAGCCAACCAAACAGGTGGGCACTGGAAGTCAATACTACAAAAGATATCACTTCGCATCAGTCAGAAGAGCCATCCTCATAAAGCGTAAACAACAGAAATGCAGGACAGGGCAACGAGAAGAGGGAGCCCTGTGAGACTTATAGTGGAAATGTATATTGCCAATGGCCATTCTGGAGAAGTGTATTGTGTTTACTAAAGCATCTAAAAAATGAGCTACAGAGCATAGGGCACTTGCACTCATGGGCGTATATCTTGGGAAAAACAAAAATCGAGAGGACACAGGCACCCCAATGTTTACCCCCTCTCTGTTTAAAAGATCCTCGACTAGGATATAACTTAAATGTCTCTGGAGGGAAAAAATGGATAGAGGTGTGGTACTTAGGTAGAGTGGAATATTATTCAGCCTGGAAATCAATGAAATATGGCCAGTTGTAACAACTCCGGAGGAGTTACGTATGATCATTCTAAGTGACAGAATTCAAAAAGAAAAAGACACATATCATAAGATATCACTTAAAGGTGGAATCCAAAATGGCTACACATGAAATAAATTACAAAACAAAAACATAGTCAAATATGTAGAAAACACGCATAAGGCTGCTAAACGGGAAAGGTGGGGAGGGGTGAGGCATCATCCAGGAGGTTGAAATTAGCAAAGATACCATTCCAAATACCAAACTGATAATCAACAAGGCCTACACGGTAGCTAAAAGAACTGCACTCAGCACACTCAAGTCACCAGAAAAGAATATATACGACTGGTAAGAATCTGAAAAAGAATTTATTGATGTCTCTCTGTACGCGAATCAAGTGGATGTACAGCAGCAAGAAACAGAGCTTTGAAAATCAGCTGTAACCAATATAGTAATAAATTGAAAAAAATAAACGACAGAGAGACAGAGAAAACCTCTTACAACTTTTCCTCAGGGACGGTGATGCAACATGGATTGAACACATCTAGACCCACAGCAGGATGAGACATAAGGCTGGAAACTGTTTGTGCTAAGAGAAATGTGAGGTTGGGTGAGGAAATGCACACCCTTTAAAGTAATACTACCTGGTACCCATTCAATGGGTCCCAAATCTGCAGGTTCAAGGGATCTTCCTACAGCTAAAACATGCATGGAAAACCCAGAGGACTGTACACCATGTGATCGGGAGATGTGTCTAAAATGCACCTCATTTATCCTCTCCTGGTGCTCCTGTTCACCATTCCAGCCACGCTACTTAGAATCTCCCCACTTGGAGAATCAGCACATTTAAACTTCTGTTTCACACATTTTGCAAATTGTGAGGAGGATGAACGGGAAGAGGGGGAACCAATGAGAGAAGAGTTGTAGGGGTTTGGACGGGCACATATCACTCTAATTTCCCATTAAGAATAAGAATTAAAGAAAGGCTCAGCCTGCCTCGCCGGAGCCAAAATAGGGCCTGAAGCAATCCTGCGGGTTTGAGGCCAGCTCACAAAAGAGCAACTTAAAAAATGGAGCTCAGGGTCACTGCAATTCACAAACCTGCAGAGTTATAAATGAAAACTAACGTCCAAAAATATGTTGAGGTAAGGCAAAGAAGAGGATCTGAATGCAAGACAGAATTGCAAGAAACAGATTTCAAGAGATAGATTGGACTCGTCTTTAACGCACATGAAAAGCGGCAGAATTTCGACAATGATGCAGTTGGCCCAAAAGGGCGTATGCGTTTTTTCCTGATTATATCCAGGAAAAAACGCATACGCACTTTATGGGCAACGAAGCAAGCAAGCAATGCAAATGTGCACAACAAAGAAGTCTCACTTCCCACCGGTCAAAAGGGCCATCCTAAAAAAATTGTAAAAACCAGAAATGCAGGACAGGCCATGGAGAACAGGGAGCCTTTATACGCTGATGGGCAGTGTGTGAACTGCCGAGAGCCACTCTGGAGAAGTGTATGGTGGTTCCTAAATCATCTAAAAAACAGAGCTACAGAGCATAGGACACTTCCAATCATGGGAGTATATCTAGGGAAGTCTAAAAATCAACAAGACACAAGCACACCACAGTTTAGGGCTACTCTGTTTACAAGAACCTCAACTTCAGTACACCTTAAATATCCCAGGAAAGAGAACAATGGATAAAGAAGATGTGGTACTTATGTACAATGGAATATCTCTTCACCATGAAATCAATGTAATAAGGCTAGTAGAAGGATAAAGAGTGGATTTAGGTCCGATAATACTACTTGAAATAAGTCAAACAGAAAAAGAAACATATCATAAGATATCACTTATAGAGGGAGGGTAAATATGGCTGCACAAGAAATGAATTACAGAACAGAACAGTGTCTCACATTTAGAAAACACACTTATGTCAGCTTAAGGGGAAAGGAGAGGTGGGGTGATGCATAAAACCAGAGTTTGAAATTAGCACAGATACCGTTCAATAAACCAAATAGGTATTAGACAAGATCTACACCTTGCTCAATGAACTGGCCTCAACACTCCCTATACACCGAAGAGAAATATATCTGAGGAATAAGAATCTTAAAACCCATGTATTGATATATCTCCATAAGGGAATCAAGTGTGTGCAGAGCGGCACAAACACAGCAGTGAAAAGGAGCTAAACCCCATTATAGAAATAAATTTTAAAAACAAAACGCTGAAACAATGAAAGAGAGAAAAATTCTTACAAAATTCGCTCAGGGGCTGTGATGCAACCTGGATTGACCACATATAAACCCACAGCTGGATAAGACATAAGGCTGGACACTTGGGGCTGACAGGATTGGTGAGCTTTGGTGAGCAACTGCCGAAAGTTTAATGCAATACTTCATGCTACTCAGTCCAAGGGTCCCAACACTCCAGGTTGAAGGGAATCTTCCTACAGCTAAACCATGCTTGGGAAACCCAGCGACTGGTATACCATATGATCGGGAAAGGTTTCTAAAACGCACCTCATTTTTCCTCTCCTGGGGCTCCGGATCGACATTCCAGCCGCTTTACTAACAACATACCCACATGGAGTCAATGCCTTTAAGTTCTGGTATCGCACAGTCTGCAGTTAGTGCAGAGGATGAATGGGAATAGGGGGAACCAGTGAGGATCTAGCTGTAGCGGTTTCAATGGGCACATGTCACACTAATATCACATCAGTAAGAAGAATTAACCAAAGGTACAGCAGGTGCCCCAGAAGAAAAATAGGGCTTCAAGGAATCCTGTGTTTATGGGGCAATACCACAAAAATAAGAGCTAAAAAATGGAGCTAAGGGCCACTGCAATTCAAAAACCTGCAGAGTTATAAAGGCCAACTATTTTTAAAAAATATATTGAGGTAAGGCTATGAAGAGGCATTGAAAGCAAGGCAGAATTGCAGGAAACCGATTTCAGGAGGTAGACTGGAATTGCATTGAAAGCATATGAAGAGAGTCAGAAACTCGACAATGATGCACTTGGCCAAAAAGGACGTATGTGTTTTTTCCTGAATATATTCAGGAAAAAACGCATACGCACTTTTTGGCCAACCAAGCAAGCTTGCAAAGGAAATCTGCACTACAATGAAGTCTCACTTCCACCTGGTCAAAAGGGCCATCTGAAAAAAGTGTAAAATCCATAAAGGCACGACAGGCCATGGAGAACTGGGAGCCTTCTTATGCTGATGGGCGGGATGTAAATTGCCAACAGACACTCTGGAGAAGTGTATGGTGTTTCCTGAAACATCTAAAAAACAAAGCAACAGAGCCTAGGGCACTTCCACTTATGGTCCTATAGCTTAGGGAAATTAAAATCAAAAAGAAACAGCCACCCCAAAGTTTGGGACGGCTCTGTTTACAAGAACCTCGTTTACAGTACAAGTTCAATATCGCAGAAAATGAAAAATGGATAAAGAAGATGTGGTATTTACTTACAAAGCAATAACACTCAGCAATGAAATCTATGTCATCAGGCCCTTAGCAGCACAATGAGGGGATTCAGGTATGATGATTCTAACTGAAATAAGTCACACAGAAAAAGAAACATCATAAGATATCACTAATACACGGAATGTAAACTTGGCTACACAGGAACTGAATTACAGAACAGAACAGGGTCTCAAATTTAGAAAACCAACTTATGCTTTCTTAAGGGGAAAGGTGAGTTGGGGTGCTGCATAAAACCAGAGATTGAAATGAGCACAGATAAAGTTCCTTAAGCCAAATATGGAGTAGACAAGAGCTACTCCTTGCTCAACGAAATGGACTCAACACCGCATATTAAACGCCTAAGAATGTACCTGACTAGTAAGTATCTTAAAACCTATGGATTGCTATGTCTCCGAAAGAGAATCAAGCATGTGTACAGGGGCATAAACGCAGCAGTGATAGGATTGGAGAGGTTCGGTGAGCAAATGAAGACCCTTTGAAGTCATATTGCATGGTACCCATTCCACGGGTTTCAACTACCCAGGTTTAAGGTATTCTTCCTTCAGCTAAAACATGCATGTGGAACCCAGAGTATGATCAACCATGTGATCGGGAGACGTGTTCAAATATGTCTCAGTTTTCGTACCCTGGTACTCGGGTGCAACATTCCAGACGCTTTACTAACAATCTCCCGACTTGGAGAGTCAGTCCCTTTAACCTCCTGTTTGGCCCAGTTTGCAATTTCTGCGGAAGATGAACAGGAATAGCGAGAACCAATGAGAGACTAGCTGGAGGTGTCTGCACGGGCAAATTTAACTCTCATTTCCCACCAGGAAGAGGAATTAACCAAAGGCTCAGCGTGCCGTGCCGGAACCAGATTAGGGCCTGAAGCCATCCTGCGGTGTTGCGGCCAGGTCACAAGAAAGCGAGTTGAAGAAAGGAGCTCAGGGGCACTGTAATTCACAAACCTGCAGAGTTATAAATGACAGCTATCGTCCAAAAATAGACTGAAGAAAGGCTGCCAAGAGGACTTGAAAGTGGGGCAGCATTGCAGGAAACCGATTTCAGGAGGTACACTGGAATTGCATTGAAAGCATAGGAAAAGAGGCAGAACGTCCACAATGATGCACTTGGCCAAAAAGGGCGTATGCGTTTTTTCCTGAATATATTCAGGAAAAAACGCATACGCCCTTTTTGGCCAACCAAGCAAGCTTGCAAAGGAAATCTGCACTACAATGAAGTCTCACTTCCCCCCGGTCAAAAGGGCCATCTGAAAAAAGTGTAAAATCCAGAAAGGCAGGACAGGCCATGGAGAACTGGGAGCCTTGTTATGCTGATCGGCGGGATGTAAATTGCAAACAACCACTCCGGAGAAGTGTATGGTGTTTCCTGAAACATCTAAAAAACAAAGCAACAGAGCCTAGGGCACTTCGACTTATGGTCCTTAGCTTAGGGAATTTAAAATCAAAAAGACACAGCCACCCCAAAGTTTGGAACGGCTCTGTTTACAAGAACCTCGTTTACAGTACAAGTTCAACATCGCAGAAAGTAAAAATGGATAAAGAAGTTGTGGTATTTACTTACAAAGCAATATCACTCAGCAATGAAATCTGTGTCATCAGGCCCTTAGCAGCACAATGAGTGGATTCAGGTATGATGATTCTAACTGAAATAAGTCACACAGAAAAAGAAACATCATAAGATATCAGTAATACACGGAATGTAAACTTGGCTACACAGGAACTGAATTACAGAACAGAACAGGGTCTCAAATTTAGAAAACCAACTTATGCTTGCTTAAGGGTAAAGGTGAGTTGGGGTGCTGCATAAAACCAGAGATTGAAATGAGCACAGATAAAGTTCCTTAAGCCAAATATGGAATAGACAAGAGCTACTCCTTGCTCAACGAAATGGACTCAACACCGCATATTAAACGCCTAAGAATGTACCTGACTAGTAAGTATCTTAAAACCTATGGATTGCTATGTCTTCGAAAGAGAATCAAGCATGTGTACAGGAGCATAAACGCAGCAGTGATAGGATTGGAGAGGTTCGGTGAGCAAATGAAGACCCTTTGAAGTCATATTGCATGGTACCCATCCACGGGTTTCTACTACCCAGGTTTAAGGTATTCTTCCTTCAGCTAAAACATGCATGTGGAACCCAGAGTATGATCAACCATGTGATCGGGAGACGTGTTCAAATATGTCTCAGTTTTCGTACCCTGGTACTCGGGTGCAACATTCCAGACGCTTTACTAACACTCTCCCGACTTGGAGAGTCAGTCCCTTTAACCTCCTGTTTGGCCCAGTTTGCAATTTCTGCGGAAGATGAACAGGAATAGCGAGAACCAATGAGAGACTAGATGGAGGTGTCTGGACGGGCAAATTTAACTCTCATTTCCCACCAGGAAGAGGAATTAACCAAAGGCTCAGCATGCCGTGCCGGAACCAGATTAGGGCCTGAAGCCATCCTGCGGTGTTGCGGCCAGCTCACAAGAAAGCGAGTTGAAGAAAGGAGCTCAGGGGCACTGTAATTCACAAACCTGCAGAGTTATAAATGACAGCTATCGTCCAAAAATAGACTGAAGTAAGGCTGCCAAGAGGACTTGAAAGCGGGGCAGAATTGCAGGAAACCGATTTCAGGAGGTAGACTGGAATTGCATTGAAAGCATAGGAAAAGAGGCAGAACGTCCACAATGATGCACTTGGCCAAAAAGGGCGTATGCGTTTTTTCCTGAATATATTCAGGAAAAAACGCATACGCCCTTTTTGGCCAACCAAGCAAGCTTGCAAAGGAAACCTGCACTACAATGAAGTCTCACTTCCACCTGGTCGAAAGGGCCATCTGAAAAACGTGTAAAATCCATAAAGGCACGACAGGCCATGGAGAACTGGGAGCCTCCTTATGCTGATGGGCGGGATGTAAATTGCCAACAGCCACTCTGGAGAAGTGTATGGTGTTTCCTGAAACATCTAAAAAACAAAGCAACAGAGCCTAGGGCACTTCCACTTATGGTCCTATAGCTTAGGGAAATTAAAATCAAAAAGACACAGCCACCCCAAAGTTTGGGACGCCTCCGTTTACAAGAACCTCGTTTACCGTACAAGTTCAATATCACAGAAAGTGAAAAATGGATAAAGAACTTGATGTACTTACGTACAATGCAGGTATCACTCAGCAATGAAATCTATGTCATCAGGCCCTTAGCAGCATAATGAGTGGATTCAGGTATGATGATTCTAACTGAAATAAGTCACACAGAAAAAGAAACATCATAAGATATCACTAATACACGGAATGTAAACTTGGCTACACAGGAACTGCATTCCAAAACAGAATAGGGTCTCAAATTTAGAAAACCAACTTATGCTTGCTTAAGGGGAAAGGTGAGTTGGGGTGCTGCATAAAACCAGAGATTGAAATGAGCACAGATAAAGTTCCTTAAGCCAAATATGGAATAGACAAGAGCTACTCCTTGCTCAACGAAATGGACTCAACACCCCATATTAAACGCCTAAGAATGTACCTGACTAGTAAGTATCTTAAAACCTATGGATTGCTATGTCTCCAAAAGAGAATCAAGCGTGTGTACAGGGGCATAAACGCAGCAGTGATAGGATTGGAGAGGTTCGGTGAGCAAATGAAGACCCATTGAAGTCATATTGCATGGTACCCATTCCACAGGTTTCTACTACCCAGTTTTAAGGTATTCTTCCTTCAGCTAAAACATGCATGTGGAACCCAGAGTATGATCAACCATGTGATCGGGAGACGTGTTCAAATATGTCTCAGTTTTCGTACCCTGGTACTCGGGTGCAACATTCCAGACGCTTTACTAACACTCTCCCGACTTGGAGAGTCAGTGCCTTTAACCTCCTGTTTGGCCCAGTTTGCAATTTCTGCGGAAGATGAACAGGAATAGCGAGAACCAATGAGAGGCTAGCTGGAGGTGTCTGAACGGGCAAATTTAACTCTCATTTCCCACCAGGAAGAGGAAATAACCAAAGGCTCAGCGTGCCGGGCCGGAACCAGATTAGGGCCTGAAGCCATCCTGCGGTGTTGCGGCCAGCTCAAAAGAAAGCGAGTTGAAGAAAGGAGCTCAGGGGCACTGAAATTCACAAACCTGCAGAGTTATAAATGACAGCTATCGTCCAAAAATAGACTGAAGTAAGGCTGCCAAGAGGACTTGAAAGCGGGGCAGAATTGCAGGAAACCGATTTCAGGAGGTAGACTGGAATTGCATTGAAAGCATAGGAAAAGAGGCAGAACGTCCACAATGATGCACTTGGCCAAAAAGGGCGTATGCGTTTTTTCCTGAATATATTCAGGAAAAAACGCATACGCCCTTTTTGGCCAACCAAGCAAGCTTGCAAAGGAAATCTGCACTACAATGAAGTCTCACTTCCCCCCGGTCAAAAGGGCCATCTGAAAAAAGTGTAAAATCCAGAAAGGCAGGACAGGCCATGGAGAACTGGGAGCCTTGTTATGCTGATGGGCGGGATGTAAATTGCCAACAACCACTCGGGAGAAGTGTATGGTGTTTCCTGAAACATCTAAAAAACAAAGCAACAGAGCCTAGGGCACTTCCACTTATGGTCCTATAGCTTAGGGAAATTAAAATCAAAAACACAGCCACCCCAAAGTTTGGGACGCCTCCGTTTACAAGAACCTCGTTTACCGTACAAGTTCAATATCACAGAAAGTGAAAAATGGATAAAGAACTTGTGGTACTTACGTACAATGCACTATCACTCAGCAATGAAATCTATGTCATCAGGCCCGTAGCAGCATAATGAGTGGATTCAGGTACGATGATTCTAACTGAAATAAGTCACAAAGAAAAAGAAACATCATAAGATATCAGTAATACACGGAATGTAAACTTGGCTACACAGGAACTGCATTCCAAAACAGAACAGGGTCTCAAATTTAGAACCAACTTATGCTTGCTTAAGGGGAAAGGTGAGTTGGGGTGCTGCATAAAACCAGAGATTGAAATGAGCACAGATAAAGTTCCTTAAGCCAAATATGGAATAGACAAGAGCTACTCCTTGCTCAACGAAATGGACTCAACACCGCATATTAAACGCCTAAGAATGTACCTGACTAGTAAGTATCTTAAAACCTATGGATTGCTATGTCTCCGAAAGAGAATCAAGCATGTGTACAGGGGCATAAACGCAGCAGTGATAGGATTGGAGAGGTTCGGTGAGCAAATGAAGACCCTTTGAAGTCATATTGCATGGTACCCATTCCACGGGTTTCTACTACCCAGTTTTAAGGTATTCTTCCTTCAGCTAAAACATGCATGTGGAACCCAGAGTATGATCAACCATGTGATCGGGAGACGTGTTCAAATATGTCTCAGTTTTCGTACCCTGGTACTCGGGTGCAACATTCCAGACGCTTTACTAACACTCTCCCGACTTGGAGAGTCAGTGCCTTTAACCTCCTGTTTGGCCCAGTTTGCAATTTCTGCGGAAGATGAACAGGAATAGCGAGAACCAATGAGAGGCTAGCTGGAGGTGTCTGAACGGGCAAATTTAACTCTCATTTCCCACCAGGAAGAGGAATTAACCAAAGGCTCAGCGTGCCGGGCCGGAACCAGATTAGGGCCTGAAGCCATCCTGCGGTGTTGCGGCCAGCTCAAAAGAAAGCGAGTTGAAGAAAGGAGCTCAGGGGCACTGTAATTCACAAACCTGCAGAGTTATAAATGACAGCTATCGTCCAAAAATAGACTGAAGTAAGGCTGCCAAGAGGACTTGAAAGCGGGGCAGAATTGCAGGAAACCGATTTCAGGAGGTAGACTGGAATTGCATTGAAAGCATAGGAAAAGAGGCAGAACGTCCACAATGATGCACTTGGCCAAAAAGGGCGTATGCGTTTTTTCCTGAATATATTCAGGAAAAAACGCATACGCCCTTTTTGGTCAACCAAGCAAGCTTGCAAAGGAAATCTGCACTACAATGAAGTCTCACTTCCCCCCGGTCAAAAGGGCCATCTGAAAAAAGTGTAAAATCCAGAAAGGGAGGACAGGCCATTGAGAACTGGGAGCCTTCTTATGCTGATGGGCGGGATGTAAATTGCCAACAGACACTCGGGAGAAGTGTATGGTGTTTCCTGAAACATCTAAAAAACAAAGCAACAGAGCCTAGGGCACTTCCACTTATGGTCCTATAGCTTAGGGAAATTAAAATCAAAAAGACACAGCCACCCCAAAGTTTGGGACGCCTCTGTTTACAAGAACCTCGTTTACAGTACAAGTTCAATATCGCAGAAAGTGAAAAATGGATAAAGAAGTTGTGGTATTCACTTACAAAGCAATATCACTCAGCAATGAAATCTATGTCATCAGGCCCTTAGCAGCACAATGAGTGGATTCAGGTATGATGATTCTAACTGAAATAAGTCACACAGAAAAAGAAACATCATAAGATATCAGTAATACACGGAATGTAAACTTGGCTACACAGGAACTGAATTACAGAACAGAACAGGGTCTCAAATTTAGAAAACCAACTTATGCTTGCTTAAGGGTAAAGGAGAGTTGGAGTGCTGCATAAAACCAGAGATTGAAATGAGCACAGATAAAGTTCCTTAAGCCAAATATGGAATAGACAAGAGCTACTCCTTGCTCAACGAAATGGACTCAACACCCCATATTAAACGCCTAAGAATGTACCTGACTAGTAAGTATCTTAAAACCTATGGATTGCTATGTCTCCGAAAGAGAATCAAGCATGTGTACAGGGGCATAAACACAGCAGTGATAGGATTGGAGAGGTTCGGTGAGCAAATGAAGACCCATTGAAGTCATATTGCATGGTACCCATTCCACGGGTTTCTACTGCCCAGTTTTAAGGTATTCTTCCTTCAGCTAAAACATGCATGTGGAACACAGAGTATGATCAACCATGTGATCGGGAGACGTGTTCAAATATGTCTCAGTTTTCGTACCCTGGTACTCGGGTGCAACATTCCAGACGCTTTACTAACACTCTCCCGACTTGGAGAGTCAGTGCCTTTAACCTCCTGTTTGGCCCAGTTTGCAATTTCTGCGGAAGATGAACAGGAATAGCGAGAACCAATGAGAGGCTAGCTGGAGGTGTGTGAACGGGCAAATTTAACTCTCATTTCCCACCAGGAAGAGGAATTAACCAAAGGCTCAGCGTGCCGGGCCGGAACCAGATTAGGGCCTGAAGCCATCCTGCGGTGTTGCGGCCAGCTCAAAAGAAAGCGAGTTGAAGAAAGGAGCTCAGGGGCACTGTAATTCACAAACCTGCAGAGTTATAAATGACAGCTATCGTCCAAAAATAGACTGAAGTAAGGCTGCCAAGAGGACTTGAAAGCGGGGCAGAATTGCAGGAAACCGATTTCAGGAGGTAGACTGGAATTGCATTGAAAGCATAGGAAAAGAGGCAGAACGTCCACAATGATGCACTTGGCCAACAAGGGCGTATGCGATTTTTCCTGAATATATTCAGGAAAAAACGCATACGCCCTTTTTGGTCAACCAAGCAAGCTTGCAAAGGAAATCTGCACTACAATGAAGTCTCACTTCCCCCCGGTCAAAAGGGCCATCTGAAAAAAGTGTAAAATCCAGAAAGGCAGACAGGCCATGGAGAACTGGGAGCCTTGTTATGCTGATGGGCGGGATGTAAATTGCCAACAACCACTCCGGAGAAGTGTATGGTGTTTCCTGAAACATCTAAAAAACAAAGCAACAGAGCCTAGGGCACTTCCACTTATGGTCCTATAGCTTAGGGAAATTAAAATCAAAAAGACACAGCCACCCCAAAGTTTGGGACCCCTCTGTTTACAAGAACCTCGTTTACAGTACAAGTTCAACATCGCAGAAAGTGAAAAATGGATAAAGAAGTTGTGGTATTCACTTACAAAGCAATATCACTCAGCAATGAAATCTATGTCATCAGGCCCTTAGCAGCACAATGAGTGGATTCAGGTATGATGATTCTAACTGAAATAAGTCACACAGAAAAAGAAACATCATAAGATATCAGTAATACACGGAATGTAAACTTGGCTACACAGGAACTGAATTACAGAACAGAACAGGGTCTCAAATTTAGAAAACCAACTTATGCTTGCTTAAGGGGAAAGGTGAGTTGGGTTGCTGCATAAAACCAGAGATTGAAATGAGCACAGATAAAGTTCCTTAAGCCAAATATGGAATAGACAAGAGCTACTCCTTGCTCAACGAAATGGACTCAACACCGCATATTAAACGCCTAAGAATGTACCTGACTAGTAAGTATCTTAAAACCTATGGATTGCTATGTCTCCGAAAGAGAATCAAGCATGTGTACAGGGGCATAAACGCAGCAGTGATAGGATTGGAGAGGTTCGGTGAGCAAATGAAGACCCATTGAAGTCATATTGCATGGTACCCATTCCACGGGTTTCTACTACCCAGTTTTAAGGTATTCTTCCTTCAGCTAAAACATGCATGTGGAACCCAGAGTATGATCAACCATGTGATCGGGAGACGTGTTCAAATATGTCTCAGTTTTCGTACCCTGGTACTCGGGTGCAACATTCCAGACGCTTTACTAACACTCTCCCGACTTGGAGAGTCAGTCCCTTTAACCTCCTGTTTGGCCCAGTTTGCAATTTCTGCGGAAGATGAACAGGAATAGCGAGAACCAATGAGAGGTTAGCTGGAGGTGTCTGGACGGGCAAATTTAACTCTCATTTCCCACCAGGAAGAGGAATTAACCAAAGGCTCAGCGTGCCGTGCCGGAACCAGATTAGGGCCTGAAGCCATCCTGCGGTGTTGCGGCCAGCTCACAAGAAAGCGAGTTGAAGAAAGGAGCTCAGGGGCACTGTAATTCACAAACCTGCAGAGTTATAAATGACAGCTATCGTCCAAAAATAGACTGAAGTAAGGCTGCCAAGAGGACTTGAAAGCGGGGCAGAATTGCAGGAAACCGATTTCAGGAGGTAGACTGGAATTGCATTGAAAGCATAGGAAAAGAGGCAGAACGTCCACAATGATGCACTTGGCCAAAAAGGACATATGCGTGTTTTCCTGAATATATTCAGGAAAAAACGCATACGCCCTTTTTGGCCAACCAAGCAAGCTTGCAAAGGAAATCTGCACTACAATGAAGTCTCACTTCCACCTGGTCAAAAGGGACATCTGAAAAAAGTGTAAAATCCATAAAGGCACGACAGGCCATGGAGAACTGGGAGCCTTCTTATGCTGATGGGCGGGATGTAAATTGCCAACAGCCACTCTGGAGAAGTGTATGGTGTTTCCTGAAACATCTAAAAAACAAAGCAACAGAGCCTAGGGCACTTCCACTTATGGTCCTATAGCTTAGGGAAATTAAAATCAAAAAGACACAGCCACCCCAAAGTTTGGGACGCCTCCGTTTACAAGAACCTCGTTTACCGTACAATTTCAATATCACAGAAAATGAAAAATGGATAAAGAACTTGAGGTACTTACGTACAATGCAGTATCACTCAGCAATGAAATCTATGTCATCAGGCCCTTAGCAGCATAATGAGTGGATTCAGGTACGATGATTCTAACTGAAATAAGTCACACAGAAAAAGAAACATCATAAGATATCACTAATATACGGAATGTAAACTTGGCTACACAGGAACTGCATTCCAAAACAGAATAGGGTCTCAAATTTAGAAAACCAACTTATGCTTGCTTAAGGGTAAAGGTGAGTTGGGGTGCTGCATAAAACCAGAGATTGAAATGAGCACAGATAAAGTTCCTTAAGCCAAATATGGAATAGACAAGAGCTACTCCTTGCTCAACGAAATGGACTCAACACCCCATATTAAACGCCTAAGAATGTACCTGACTAGTAAGTATCTTAAAACCTATGGATTGCTATGTCTCCAAAAGAGAATCAAGCGTGTGTACAGGGGCATAAACGCAGCAGTGATAGGATTGGAGAGGTTCGGTGAGCAAATGAAGACCCTTTGAAGTCATATTGCATGGTACTCATTCCACGGGTCTCAACTCTCCAGGTTTTAGGTATTTTTCCTTCAGCTAAAACATGCATGTGGAACCCAGAGTATGATCAACCATGTGAACGGGAGACGTGTTCAAATATGTCTCAGTTTTCCTCCCCTGGTACTCGGGTGCAACATTCCAGATGCTTTACTAACACTCTCCCCACTTGGAGAGTCAGTCCCTTTAACCTCCTGTTTGGCCCAGTTTGCAATTTCTGCGGAAGATGAACAGGAATAGCGAGAACCAATGAGAGGCTAGCTGGAGGTGTCTGAACGGGCAAATTTAACTCTCATTTCCCACCAGGAAGAGGAATTAACCAAAGGCTCAGCGTGCCGGGCCAGAACCAGATTAGGGCCTGAAGCCATCCTGCGGTGTTGCGGCCAGGTCACAAGAAAGCGAGTTGAAGACAGGAGATCAGGGGCACTGTAATTCACAAACCTGCAGAGTTATAAATGACAGCTATCGTCCAAAAATAGACTGAAGTAAGGCTGCCAAGAGGACTTGAAAGCGGGGCAGAATTGCAGGAAACCGATTTCAGGAGGTAGACTGGAATTGCATTTCAAGCATAGGAAAAGAGGCAGAACGTCCACAATGATGCACTTGGCCAAAAAGGGCGTATGCGTTTTTTCCTGAATATATTCAGGAAAAAACGCATACGCCCTTTTTGGCCAACCAAGCAAGCTTGCAAAGGAAATCTGCACTACAATGAAGTCTCACTTCCCCCCGGTCAAAAGGGCCATCTGAAAAAAGTGTAAAATCCAGAAAGGCAGGACAGGCCATTGAGAACTGGGAGCCTTGTTATGCTGATGGGCGGGATGTAAATTGCCAACAGACACTCGGGAGAAGTGTATGGTGTTTCCTGAAACATCTAAAAAACAAAGCAACAGAGCCTAGGGCACTTCCACTTATGGTCCTATAGCTTAGGGAGATTAAAATCAAAAAGACACAGCCACCCCAAAGTTTGGGACGCCTCTGTTTACAAGAACCTCGTTTACAGTACAAGTTCAACATCGCAGAAAGTGAAAAATGGATAAAGAAGTTGTGGTATTCACTTACAAAGCAATATCACTCAGCAATGAAATCTATGTCATCAGGCCCTTAGCAGCACAATGAGTGGATTCAGGTATGATGATTCTAACTGAAATAAGTCACACAGAAAAAGAAACATCATAAGATATCAGTAATACACGGAATGAAAACTTGGCTACACAGGAACTGAATTACAGAACAGAACAGGGTCTCAAATTTAGAAAACCAACTTATGCTTGCTTAAGGGTAAAGGTGAGTTGGGGTGCTGCATAAAACCAGAGATTGAAATGAGCACAGATAAAGTTCCTTAAGCCAAATATGGAATAGACAAGAGCTACTCCTTGCTCAATGAAATGGACTCAACACCGCATATTAAACGCCTAAGAATGTACCTGACTAGTAAGTATCTTAAAACCTATGGATTGCTATGTCTCCGAAAGAGAATCAAGCATGTGTACAGGGGCATAAACGCAGCAGTGATAGGTTTGGAGAGGTTCGGTGAGCAAATGAAGACCCATTGAAGTCATATTGCATGGTACCCATTCCACGGGTTTCAACTACCCAGGTTTAAGGTATTCTTCCTTCAGCTAAAACATGCATGTGGAACCCAGAGTATGATGAACCATGTGATCAGGAGACGTGTTCAAATATGTCTCAGTTTTCGTACCCTGGTACTCGGGTGCAACATTCCAGACGCTTTACTAACACTCTCCCGACTTGGAGAGTCAGTCCCTTTAACCTCCTGTTTGGCCCAGTTTGCAATTTCTGCGGAAGATGAACAGGAATAGCGAGAACCAATTAGAGACTAGCTGGAGGTGTCTGGACGGGCAAATTTAACTCTCATTTCCCACCAGTAAGAGGAATTAACCAAAGGCTCAGCGTGCCGTGCCAGAACCAGATTAGGGCCTGAAGCCATCCTGCGGTGTTGCGGCCAGCTCAAAAGAAAGCCAGTTGAAGAAAGGAGCTCAGGGGCACTGTAATTCACAAACCTGCAGAGTTATAAATGACAGCTATCGTCCAAAAATAGACTGAAGTAAGGCTGCCAAGAGGACTTGAAAGCGGGGCAGAATTGCAGGAAACCGATTTCAGGAGGTAGACTGGAATTGCATTGAAAGCATAGGAAAAGAGGCAGAACGTCCACAATGATGCACTTGGCCAAAAAGGACATATGCGTGTTTTCCTGAATATATTCAGGAAAAAACGCATACGCCCTTTTTGGCCAACCAAGCAAGCTTGCAAAGGAAATCTGCACTACAATGAAGTCTCACTTCCACCTGGTCAAAAGGGACATCTGAAAAAAGTGTAAAATCCATAAAGGCACGACAGGCCATGGAGAACTGGGAGCCTTCTTATGCTGATGGGCGGGATGTAAATTGCCAACAGCCACTCTGGAGAAGTGTATGGTGTTTCCTGAAACATCTAAAAAACAAAGCAACAGAGCCTAGGGCACTTCCACTTATGGTCCTATAGCTTAGGGAAATTAAAATCAAAAAGACACAGCCACCCCAAAGTTTGGGACGCCTCCGTTTACAAGAACCTCGTTTACCGTACAATTTCAATATCACAGAAAATGAAAAATGGATAAAGAACTTGAGGTACTTACGTACAATGCAGTATCACTCAGCAATGAAATCTATGTCATCAGGCCCTTAGCAGCATAATGAGTGGATTCAGGTACGATGATTCTAACTGAAATAAGTCACACAGAAAAAGAAACATCATAAGATATCACTAATATACGGAATGTAAACTTGGCTACACAGGAACTGCATTCCAAAACAGAATAGGGTCTCAAATTTAGAAAACCAACTTATGCTTGCTTAAGGGTAAAGGTGAGTTGGGGTGCTGCATAAAACCAGAGATTGAAATGAGCACAGATAAAGTTCCTTAAGCCAAATATGGAATAGACAAGAGCTACTCCTTGCTCAACGAAATGGACTCAACACCCCATATTAAACGCCTAAGAATGTACCTGACTAGTAAGTATCTTAAAACCTATGGATTGCTATGTCTCCAAAAGAGAATCAAGCGTGTGTACAGGGGCATAAACGCAGCAGTGATAGGATTGGAGAGGTTCGGTGAGCAAATGAAGACCCTTTGAAGTCATATTGCATGGTACTCATTCCACGGGTCTCAACTCTCCAGGTTTTAGGTATTTTTCCTTCAGCTAAAACATGCATGTGGAACCCAGAGTATGATCAACCATGTGAACGGGAGACGTGTTCAAATATGTCTCAGTTTTCCTCCCCTGGTACTCGGGTGCAACATTCCAGATGCTTTACTAACACTCTCCCCACTTGGAGAGTCAGTCCCTTTAACCTCCTGTTTGGCCCAGTTTGCAATTTCTGCGGAAGATGAACAGGAATAGCGAGAACCAATGAGAGGCTAGCTGGAGGTGTCTGAACGGGCAAATTTAACTCTCATTTCCCACCAGGAAGAGGAATTAACCAAAGGCTCAGCGTGCCGGGCCAGAACCAGATTAGGGCCTGAAGCCATCCTGCGGTGTTGCGGCCAGGTCACAAGAAAGCGAGTTGAAGACAGGAGATCAGGGGCACTGTAATTCACAAACCTGCAGAGTTATAAATGACAGCTATCGTCCAAAAATAGACTGAAGTAAGGCTGCCAAGAGGACTTGAAAGCGGGGCAGAATTGCAGGAAACCGATTTCAGGAGGTAGACTGGAATTGCATTTCAAGCATAGGAAAAGAGGCAGAACGTCCACAATGATGCACTTGGCCAAAAAGGGCGTATGCGTTTTTTCCTGAATATATTCAGGAAAAAACGCATACGCCCTTTTTGGCCAACCAAGCAAGCTTGCAAAGGAAATCTGCACTACAATGAAGTCTCACTTCCCCCCGGTCAAAAGGACCATCTGAAAAAAGTGTAAAATCCAGAAAGGCAGGACAGGCCATTGAGAACTGGGAGCCTTGTTATGCTGATGGGCGGGATGTAAATTGCCAACAGACACTCGGGAGAAGTGTATGGTGTTTCCTGAAACATCTAAAAAACAAAGCAACAGAGCCTAGGGCACTTCCACTTATGGTCCTATAGCTTAGGGAGATTAAAATCAAAAAGACACAGCCACCCCAAAGTTTGGGACGCCTCTGTTTACAAGAACCTCGTTTACAGTACAAGTTC
The DNA here is from genome assembly GCF_949987515.2 of Delphinus delphis. Classification (NCBI taxonomy): domain Eukaryota; kingdom Metazoa; phylum Chordata; class Mammalia; order Artiodactyla; family Delphinidae; genus Delphinus; species Delphinus delphis. The sequence goes on along the minus strand of NW_027192654.1, from coordinate 2,034,771 downwards.
AACATCGCAGAAAGTGAAAAATGGATAAAGAAGTTGTGGTATTCACTTACAAAGCAATATCACTCAGCAATGAAATCTATGTCATCAGGCCCTTAGCAGCACAATGAGTGGATTCAGGTATGATGATTCTAACTGAAATAAGTCACACAGAAAAAGAAACATCATAAGATATCAGTAATACACGGAATGAAAACTTGGCTACACAGGAACTGAATTACAGAACAGAACAGGGTCTCAAATTTAGAAAACCAACTTATGCTTGCTTAAGGGTAAAGGTGAGTTGGGGTGCTGCATAAAACCAGAGATTGAAATGAGCACAGATAAAGTTCCTTAAGCCAAATATGGAATAGACAAGAGCTACTCCTTGCTCAATGAAATGGACTCAACACCGCATATTAAACGCCTAAGAATGTACCTGACTAGTAAGTATCTTAAAACCTATGGATTGCTATGTCTCCGAAAGAGAATCAAGCATGTGTACAGGGGCATAAACGCAGCAGTGATAGGTTTGGAGAGGTTCGGTGAGCAAATGAAGACCCATTGAAGTCATATTGCATGGTACCCATTCCACGGGTTTCAACTACCCAGGTTTAAGGTATTCTTCCTTCAGCTAAAACATGCATGTGGAACCCAGAGTATGATGAACCATGTGATCAGGAGACGTGTTCAAATATGTCTCAGTTTTCGTACCCTGGTACTCGGGTGCAACATTCCAGACGCTTTACTAACACTCTCCCGACTTGGAGAGTCAGTCCCTTTAACCTCCTGTTTGGCCCAGTTTGCAATTTCTGCGGAAGATGAACAGGAATAGCGAGAACCAATTAGAGACTAGCTGGAGGTGTCTGGACGGGCAAATTTAACTCTCATTTCCCACCAGTAAGAGGAATTAACCAAAGGCTCAGCGTGCCGTGCCAGAACCAGATTAGGGCCTGAAGCCATCCTGCGGTGTTGCGGCCAGCTCAAAAGAAAGCCAGTTGAAGAAAGGAGCTCAGGGGCACTGTAATTCACAAACCTGCAGAGTTATAAATGACAGCTATCGTCCAAAAATAGACTGAAGTAAGGCTGCCAAGAGGACTTGAAAGCGGGGCAGAATTGCAGGAAACCGATTTCAGGAGGTAGACTGGAATTGCATTGAAAGCATAGGAAAAGAGGCAGAACGTCCACAATGATGCACTTGGCCAAAAAGGACGTATGCGTTTTTTCCTGAATATATTCAGGAAAAAACGCATACGCCCTTTTTGGCCAACCAAGCAAGCTTGCAAAGGAAATCTGCACTACAATGAAGTCTCACTCCCCCCGGTCAAAAGGGCCATCTGAAAAAAGTGTAAAATCCAGAAAGGCAGGACAGGCCATGGAGAACTGGGAGCCTTGTTATGCTGATGGGCGGGATGTAAATTGCCAACAACCACTGGGGAGAAGTGTATGGTGTTTCCTGAAACATCTAAAAAACAAAGCAACAGAACCTAGGGCACTTCCACTTATGGTCCTATAGCTTAGGGAAATTAAAATCTAAAAGACACAGCCACCCCAAAGGTTGGAACGGCTCTGTTTACAAGAACCTCGTTTACAGTACAAGTTCAACATCGCAGAAAGTGAAAAATGGATAAAGAACTTGTGGTATTTACTTACAAAGCAATATCACTCAGCAATGAAATCTATGTCATCAGGCCCTTAGCAGCACAATGAGTGGATTCAGGTATGATGATTCTAACTGAAATAAGTCACACAGAAAAAGAAACATCATAAGATATCAGTAATACACGGAATGGAAACTTGGCTACACAGGAACTGAATTACAGAACAGAACAGGGTCTCAAATTTAGAAAACCAACTTATGTTTGCTTAAGGGGAAAGGTGAGTTGGGGTGCTGCATAAAACCAGAGATTGAAATGAGCACAGATAAAGTTCCTTAAGCCAAATATGGAATAGACAAGAGCTACTCCTTGCTCAACGAAATGGACTCAACACCGCATATTAAACGCCTAAGAATGTACCTGACTAGTAAGTATCTTAAAACCTATGGATTGCTATGTCTCCGAAAGAGAATCAAGCATGTGTACAGGGGCATAAACGCAGCAGTGATAGGATTGGAGAGGTTCGGTGAGCAAATGAAGACCCTTTGAAGTCATATTGCATGGTACCCATTCCACGGGTTTCAACTACCCAGGTTTTAGGTATTCTTCCTTCAGCTAAAACATGCATGTGGAACCCAGAGTATGATCAACCATGTGATCGGGAGATGTGTTCAAATATGTCTCAGTTTTCGTACCCTGGTACTCGGGTGCAACATTCCAGACACTTTACTAACACTCTCCCGACTTGGAGAGTCAGTCCCTTTAACCTCCTGTTTGGCCCAGTTTGCAATTTCTGCGGAAGATGAACAGGAATAGAGAGAACCAATGAGAGACTAGCTGGAGGTGTCTGGACGGGCAAATTTAACTCTCATTTCCCACCAGGAAGAGGAATTAACCAAAGTCTCAGCGTGCCGTGCCGGAACGAGATTTGGGCCTGAAGCCATCCTGCGGTGTTGCGGCCAGGTCACAAGAAAGCGAGTTGAAGAAAGGAGCTCAGGGGCACTGTAATTCACAAACCTGCAGCGTTATAAATGACAGCTATCGTCCAAAAATAGACTGAAGTAAGGCTGCCAAGAGGACTTGAAAGCGGGGCAGAATTGCAGGATACCGATTTCAGGAGGTAGACTGAAATTGCATTGAAAGCATAGGAAAAGAGGCAGAACGTCCACAATGATGCACTTGGCCAAAAAGGGCGTATGCGTTTTTTCCTGAATATATTCAGGAAAAAACGCATACGCCCTTTTTGGCCAACCAAGCAAACTAGCAAAGGAAATCTGCACTACAATGAAGTCTCACTTCCCCCCGGTCAAAAGGGCCATCTGAAAAAAGTGTAAAATCCAGAAAGGCAGGACAGGCCATGGAGAACTGGGAGCCTTGTTATGCTGATGGGCGGGATGTAAATTGCCAACAGACACTTGGGAGAAGTGTATGGTGTTTCCTGAAACATCTAAAAAACAAAGCAACAGAGCCTAGGTCACTTCCACTTATGGTCCTATAGCTTAGGGAAATTAAAATCAAAAAGACACAGCCACCCCAAAGTTTGGGATGCCTCTGTTTACAAGAACCTCGTTTACAGTACAAGTTCAATATCACAGAAAGTGAAAAATGGATAAAGAACTTGTCGTACTTACGTACAATGCAGTATCACTCAGCAATGAAATCTATGTCATCAGGCCCTTAGCAGCATAATGAGTGGATTCAGGTACGATGATTCTAACTGAAATAAGTCACACAGAAAAAGAAACATCATAAGATATCAGTAATACACGGAATGGAAACTTGGCTACACAGGAACTGAATTACAGAACAGAACAGGGTCTCAAATTTAGAAAACCAACTTATGCTTGCTTAAGGGTAAAGGTGAGTTGGGGTGCTGCATAAAACCAGAGATTGAAATGAGCACAGATAAAGTTCCTTAAGCCAAATATGGAATAGACAAGAGCTACTCCTTGCTCAACGAAATGGACTCAACACCCCATATTAAACGCCTAAGAATGTACCTGACTAGTAAGTATCTTAAAACCTATGGATTGCTATGTCTCCGAAAGAGAATCAAGCATGTGTACAGGGGCATAAACGCAGCAGTGGTAGGATTGGAGAGGTTCGGTGAGCAAATGAAGACCCTTTGAAGTCATATTGCATGGTACCCGTTACACATGTTTCAACTACCCAGGTTTAAGGTATTCTTCCTTCAGCTAAAACATGCATGTGGAACCCAAGTATGATCAACCATGTGAACGGGAGACGTGTTCAAATATGTCTCAGTTTTCCTCCCCTGGTACTCCGGTGCAACATTCCAGACGCTTTACTAACACTCTCCCGACTTGGAGAGTCAGTCCCTTTAACCTCCTGTTTGGCCCAGTTTGCAATTTCTGCGGAGGATGAACAGGAATAGCGAGAACCAATGAGAGGCTAGCTGGAGGTGTCTGGACGGGCAAATTTAACTCTCATTTCCCACCAGGAAGAGGAATTAACCAAAGGCTCAGCGTGCCGGGCCGGAACAAGATTAGGGCCTGAAGCCATCCTGCGGTGTTGCGGCCAGCTCAAAAGAAAGCGAGTTGAAGAAAGGAGCTCAGGGGCACTGTAATTCACAAACCTGCAGAGTTATAAATGACAGCTATCGTCCAAAAATAGACTGAAGTAAGGCTGCCAAGAGGACTTGAAAGCGGGGCAGAATTGCAGGAAACCGATTTCAGGAGGTAGACTGGAATTGCATTGAAAGCATAGGAAAAGAGGCAGAACGTCCACAATGATGCACTTGGCCAAAAAGGGCGTATGCGTTTTTTCCTGAATATATTCAGGAAAAAACGCATACGCCCTTTTTGCCCAACCCAGCAAGCTTGCAATGGAAATCTGCACTACAATGAAGTCTCACTTCCCCCCGGTCAAAAGGGCCATCTGAAAAAAGTGTAAAATCCAGAAAGACAGGACAGGTCATGGAGAACTGGGAGCCTTGTTATGCTGATGGGCGGGATGTAAATTGCCAACAGACACTCAGGAGAAGTGTATGGTGTTTCCTGAAACATCTAAAAAACAAAGCAACAGAGCCTAGGGCACTTCCACTTATGGTCCTATAGCTTAGGGAAATTAAAATCAAAAAGACACAGCCACCCCAAAGTTTGGGACCCCTCTGTTTACAAGAACCTCGTTTACAGTACAAGTTCAACATCGCAGAAAGTGAAAAATGGATAAAGAACTTGTGGTATTTACTTACAAAGCAATATCACGCAGCAATGAAATCTGTGTCATCAGGCCCTTAGCAGCACAATGAGTGGATTCAGGTATGATGATTCTAACTGAAATAAGTCACACAGAAAAAGAAACATCATAAGATATCAGTAATACACGGAATGTAAACTTGGCTACACAGGAACTAAATTACAGAACAGAACAGGGTCTCAAATTTAGAAAACCAACTTATGCTTGCTTAAGGGTAAAGGTGAGTTGGGGTGCTGCATAAAACCAGAGATTGAAATGAGCACAGATAAAGTTCCTTAAGCCAAATATGGAATAGACAAGAGCTACTCCTTGCTCAATGAAATGGACTCAACACCCCATATTAAACGCCTAAGAATGTACCTGACTAGTAAGTATCTTAAAACCTATGGATTGCTATGTCTCCGAAAGAGAATCAAGCATGTGTACAGGGGCATAAACGCAGCAGTGATAGGATTGGAGAGGTTCGGTGAGCAAATGAAGACCCTTTGAAGTCATATTGCATGGTACCCATTCCACGGGTTTCAACTACCCAGGTTTAAGGTATTCTTCCTTCAGCTAAAACATGCATGTGGAACCTAGAGTATGATCAACCATGTGATCGGGAGACGTGTTCAAATATGTCTCAGTTTTTGTACCCTGGTACTCGGGTGCAACATTCCAGACACTTTACTAACACTCTCCCGACTTGGAGAGTCAGTCCCTTTAACCTCCTGTTTGGCCCAGTTTGCAATTTCTGCGGAAGATGAACAGGAATAGCGAGAACCAATGAGAGGCTAGCTGGAGGTGTCTGGACGGGCAAATTTAACTCTCAATTCCCACCAGGAAGAGGAAATAACCAAAGGCTCAGCGTGCCGTGCCGGAACCAGATTAGGGCCTGAAGCCATCCTGCGGTGTTGCGGCCAGGTCACAAGAAAGCGAGTTGAAGAAAGGAGCTCAGGGGCACTGTAATTCACAAACCTGCAGAGTTATATATGACAGCTATCGTCCAAAAATAGACTGAAGGAAGGCTGCCAAGAGGACTTGAAAGCGGGGCAGAATTGCAGGAAACCGATTTCAGGAGGTAGACTGGAATTGCATTGAAAGCATAGGAAAAGAGGCAGAACGTCCACAATGATGCACTTGGCCAAAAAGGGCGTATGCGTTTTTTCCTGAATATATTCAGGAAAAAACGCATACGCCCTTTTTGGCCAACCAAGCAAGCTTGCAAAGGAAATCTGCACTACAATGAAGTCTCACTTCCCCCCGGTCAAAAGGACCATCTGAAAAAAGTGTAAAATCCAGAAAGGCAGGACAGGCCTTGGAGACCTGGGAGCCTTGTTATGCTGATGGGCGGGATGTAAATTGCCAACAACCACTCGGGAGAAGTTTATGGTGTTTCCTGAAACATCTAAAAAACAAAGCAACAGAACCTAGGGCACTTCCACTTATGGTCCTATAGCTTAGGGAAATTAAAATCAAAAAGACACAGCCACCCCAATGTTTGGAACGGCTCTGTTTACAAGAACCTCGTTTACAGTACAAGTTCAACATCGCAGAAAGTGAAAAATGGATAAAGAACTTGTGGTATTTACTTACAAATCAATATCACTCAGCAATGAAATCTGTGTCATCAGGCCCTTAGCAGCACAATGAGTGGATTCAGGTACGATGATTCTAACTGAAATAAGTCACACAGAAAAAGAAACATCATAAGATATCACTAATACACGGAATGGAAACTTGGCTACACAGGAACTGAATTACAGAACAGAACAGGGTCTCAAATTTAGAAAACCAACTTATGCTTGCTTAAGGGTAAAGGTGAGTTGTGGTGCTGCATAAAACCAGAGATTGAAATGAGCACAGATAAACTTCCTTAAGTAAATATGGAATAGACAAGAGCTACTCCTTGCTCAACGAAATGGACTCAACACCGCATATTAAAAGCCTAAGAATGTACCTGACTAGTAAGTATCTTAAAACCTATGGATTGCTATGTCTCCGAAAGAGAATCAAGCATGTGTACAGGGGCATAAACGCAGCAGTGATAGGATTGGAGAGGTTCGGTGAGCAAATGAAGACCCTTTGAAGTCATATTGCATGGTACCCATTACACGGGTCTCAACTCTCCAGGTTTAAGGTATTCTTCCTTCAGCTAAAACATGCATGTGGAACCCAAGTATGATCAACCATGTGAACGGGAGACGTGTTCAAATATGTCTCAGTTTTCCTCCCCTGGTACTCGGGTGCAACATTCCAGACGCTTTAATAACACTCTCCCGAGTTGGAGAGTCAGCGCCTTTAACCTCCTGTTTGGCCCAGTTTGCAATTTCTGCGGAAGATGAACAGGAATAGCGAGAACCAATGAGAGACTAGCTGGAGGTGTCTGGACGGGCAAATTTAACTCTCATTTCCCACCAGGAAGAGGAAATAACCAAAGGCTCAGCGTGCCGTGCCGGAACCAGATTAGGGCCTGAAGCAATCCTGCGGTGTTGCGGCCAGGTCACAAGAAAGCGAGTTGAAGAAAGGAGCTCAGGGGCACTGTAATTCACAAACCTGCAGAGTTATATATGACAGCTATCGTCCAAAAATAGACTGAAGGAAGGCTGCCAAGAGGACTTGAAAGCGGGGCAGAATTGCAGGAAACCGATTTCAGGAGGTAGACTGGAATTGCATTTCAAGCATAGGAAAAGAGGCAGAACGTCCACAATGATGCACTTGGCCAAAAAGGGCGTATGCGTTTTTTCCTGAATATATTCAGGAAAAAACGCATACGCCCTTTTTGGCCAACCAAGCAAGCTTGCAAAGGAAATCTGCACTACAATGAAGTCTCACTTCCCCCCGGTCAAAAGGGCCATCTGAAAAAAGTGTAAAATCCAGAAAGGCAGGACAGGCCATGGAGAACTGGGAGCCTTGTTATGCTGATGGGCGGGATGTAAATTGCCAACAACCACTCGGGAGAAGTGTATGGTGTTTCCTGAAACATCTAAAAAACAAAGCAACAGAACCTAGGGCACTTCCACTTATGGTCCTATAGCCTAGGGAAATTAAAATCAAAAAGACACAGCCACCCCAAAGTTTGGGACGCCTCTGTTTACAAGAACCTCGTTTACAGTACAAGTTCAACATCGCAGAAAGTGAAAAATGGATAAAGAACTTGTGGTATTTACTTACAAAGCAATATCACTCAGCAATGAAATCTGTGTCATCAGGCCCTTAGCAGCACAATGAGTGGATTCAGGTATGATGATTCTAACTGAAATAAGTCACACAGAAAAAGAAACATCATAAGATATCAGTAATACATGGAATGTAAACTTGGCTACACAGGAACTGAATTACAGAACAGAACAGGGTCTCAAATTTAGAAAACCAACTTATTCTTGCTTAAGGGTAAAGGTGAGTTGTGGTGCTGCATAAAACCAGAGATTGAAATGAGCACAGATAAAGTTCCTTAAGCCAAATATGGAATAGACAAGAGCTACTCCTTGCTCAACGAAATGGACTCAACACCGCATATTAAACGCCTAAGAATGTACCTGACTAGTAAGTATCTTAAACCCTATGGATTGCTATGTCTCCAAAAGAGAATCAAGCATGTGTACAGGGGCATAAACGCAGCAGTGATAGGATTGGAGAGGTTCGGTGAGCAAATGAAGACCCTTTGAAGTCATATTGCATGGTACCCATTCCACGGGTCTCAACTCTCCAGGTTTAAGGTATTCTTCCTTCAGCTAAAACATGCATGTGGAACCTAGAGTATGATCAACCATGTGATCGGGAGACGTGTTCAAATATGTCTCAGTTTTCCTCCCCTGGTACTCGGGTGCAACATTCCGGACGCTTTACTAACACTCTCCCGACTTGGAGAGTCAGTCCCTTTAACCTCCTGTTTGGCCCAGTTTGCAATTTCTGCGGAAGATGAACAGGAATAGCGAGAACCAATGAGAGGCTAGCTGGAGGTGTCTGGACGGGCAAATTTAACTCTCATTTTCCACCAGGAAGAGGAATTAACCAAAGGCTCAGCGTGCCCTGCCGGAACCAGATTAGGGCCTGAAGCCATCCTGTGGTGTTGCGGCCAGGTCACAAGAAAGCAAGTTGAAGAAAGGAGCTCAGGGGCACTGTAATTCACAAATTGCAGAGTTATAAATGACAGCTATCGTCCAAAAATAGACTGAAGTAAGGCTGCCAAGAGGACTTGAAAGCGGGGCAGAATTGCAGGAAACCGATTTCAGGAGGTAGACTGGAATTGCATTGAAAGCATAGGAAAAGAGGCAGAACGTCCACAATGATGCACTTGGCCAAAAAGGGCGTATGTGTTTTTTCCTGAATATATTCAGGAAAAAACGCATATGCACTTTTTGGCCAACCAAGCAAGCTTGCAAAGGAAATCTGCACTACAATGAAGTCTCACTTCCCCCCGGTCAAAAGGGCCATCTTAAAAAAGTGTAAAATCCAGAAAGGCAGGACAGGCCATGGAGACCTGGGAGCCTTGTTATGCTGATGGGCGGGATGTAAATTGCCAACAACCACTCGGGAGAAGTTTATGGTGTTTCCTGAAACATCTAAAAAACAAAGCAACAGAACCTAGGGCACTTCCACTTATGGTCCTATAGCTTAGGGAAATTAAAATCAAAAAGACACAGCCACCCCAATGTTTGGAACGGCTCTGTTTACAAGAACCTCGTTTACAGTACAAGTTCAACATCGCAGAAAGTGAAAAATGGATAAAGAAGTTGTGGTATTTACTTACAAAGCAATATCACTCAGCAATGAAATCTATGTCATCAGGCCCTTAGCAGAACAATGAGTGGATTCAGGTATGATGATTCTAACTGAAATAAGTCACACAGAAAAAGAAACATCATAAGATATCAGTAATACACGGAATGTAAACTTGGCTACACAGGAACTGCATTCCAAAACAGAACAGGGTCTCAAATTTAGAACCAACTTATGCTTGCTTAAGGGGAAAGGTGAGTTGGGGTGCTGCATAAAACCAGAGATTGAAATGAGCACAGATAAAGTTCCTTAAGCCAAATATGGAATAGACAAGAGCTACTCCTTGCTCAACGAAATGGACTCAACACCGCATATTAAACGCCTAAGAATGTACCTGACTAGTAAGTATCTTAAAACCTATGGATTGCTATGTCTCCGAAAGAGAATCAAGCATGTGTACAGGGGCATAAACGCAGCAGTGATAGGATTGGAGAGGTTCGGTGAGCAAATGAAGACCCTTTGAAGTCATATTGCATGGTACCCATTACACGGGTCTTAACTCTCCAGGTTTAAGGTATTCTTCCTTCAGCTAAAACATGCATGTGGAACCTAGAGTATGATCAACCATGTGATCGGGAAACGTGTTCAAATATGTCTCAGTTTTCGTACCCTGGTACTCGGGTGCAACATTCCAGACGCTTTACTAACACTCTCCCGACTTGGCGAGTCAGCGCCTTTAACCTCCTGTTTGGCCCAGTTTGCAATTTCTGCGGAAGATGAACAGGAATAGCGAGAACCAATGAGAGGCTAGCTGGAGGTGTCTGGACGGGCAAATTTAACTCTCATTTCCCACCAGGAAGAGGAATTAACCAAAGGCTCAGCGTGCTGTGCCGGAACCAGATTAGGGCCTGAAGCCATCCTGCGGTGTTGCGGCCAGCTCAAAAGAAAGGGAGTTGAAGAAAGGAGCTCAGGGGCACTGTAATTCACAAACCTGCAGAGTTATAAATGACAGCTATCGTCCAAAAATAGACTGAAGTAAGGCTGCCAAGAGGACTTGAAAGCGGGGCAGAATTGCAGGAAACAGATTTCAGGAGGTAGACTGGAATTGCATTGAAAGCATAGGAAAAGAGGCAGAACGTCCACAATGATGCACTTGGCCAAAAAGGGCGTATGCGTTTTTTCCTGAATATATTCAGGAAAAAACGCATACGCCCTTTTTGGCCAACCAAGCAAGCTTGCAAAGGAAATCTGCACTACAATGAAGTCTCACTTCCCCCCGGTCAAAAGGGCCATCTGAAAAAAGTGTAAAATCCAGAAAGGCAGGACAGGCCATGGAGAACTGGGAGCCTTGTTATGCTGATGGGCGGGATGTAAATTGCCAACAACCACTCGGGAGAAGTGTATGGTGTTTCCTGAAACATCTAAAAAACAAAGCAACAGAACCTAGGGCACTTCCACTTATGGTCCTATAGCTTAGGGAAATTAAAATCAAAAAGACACAGCCACCCCAAAGTTTGGGACCCCTCTGTTTACAAGAACCTCGTTTACAGTACAAGTTCAACATCGCAGAAAGTGAAAATGGATAAAGAACTTGTGGTATTTACTTACAAAGCAATATCACTCAGCAATGAAATCTGTGTCATCAGGCCCTTAGCAGCACAATGAGTGGATTCAGGTATGATGATTCTAACTGAAATAAGTCACACAGAAAAAGAAACATCATAAGATATCAGTAATACACGGAATGTAAACTTGGCTACAAAGGAACTGAATTACAGAACAGAACAGGGTCTCAAATTTAGAAAACCAACTTATGCTTGCTTAAGGGTAAAGGTGAGTTGGGGTGCTGCATAAAACCAGAGATTGAAATGAGCACAGATAAAGTTCCTTAAGCCAAATATGGAATAGACAAGAGCTACTCCTTGCTCAACGAAATGGACTCAACACCGCATATTAAACGCCTAAGAATGTACCTGACTAGTAAGTATCTTAAAACCTATGGATTGCTATGTCTCCGAAAGAGAATCAAGCATGTGTACAGGGGCATAAACGCAGCAGTGATAGGATTGGAGAGGTTCGGTGAGCAAATGAAGACCCTTTGAAGTCATATTGCATGGTACCCATTACACGGGTCTCAACTCTCCAGGTTTAAGGTATTCTTCCTTCAGCTAAAACATGCATGTGGAACCCAAGTATGATCAACCATGTGAACGGGAGACGTGTTCAAATATGTCTCAGTTTTCCTCCCCTGGTACTCGGGTGCAACATTCCAGACGCTTTACTGACACTCTCCCGACTTGGAGAGTCAGTCCCTTTAACCTCCTGTTTGGCCCAGTTTGCAATTTCTGCGGAAGATGAACAGGAATAGCGAGAACCAATGAGAGACTAGCTGGAGGTGTCTGAACGGGCAAATTTAACTCTCATTTCCCACCAGTAAGAGGAATTAACCAAAGGCTCAGCGTGCCGTGCCGGAACCAGATTAGGGCCTGAAGCCATCCTGCGGTGTTGCGGCCAGGTCACAAGAAAGCGAGTTGAAGAAAGGAGCTCAGGGGCACTGTAATTCACAAACCTGCAGAGTTATAAATGACAGCTATCGTCCAAAAATAGACTGAAGGAAGGCTGCCAAGAGGACTTGAAAGCGGGGCAGAATTGCAGGAAACCGATTTCAGGAGGTAGACTGGAATTGCATTTCAAGCATAGGAAAAGAGGCAGAACGTCCACAATGATGCACTTGGCCAAAAAGGGCGTATGTGTTTTTTCCTGAATATATTCAGGAAAAAACGCATATGCACTTTTTGGCCAACCAAGCAAGCTTGCAAAGGAAATCTGCACTACAATGAAGTCTCACTTCCCCCCGGTCAAAAGGGCCATCTGAAAAAAGTGTAAAATCCAGAAAGGCAGGACAGGCCATGGAGACCTGGGAGCCTTGTTATGCTGATGGGCGGGATGTAAATTGCCAACAACCACTCGGGAGAAGTTTATGGTGTTTCCTGAAACATCTAAAAAACAAAGCAACAGAACCTAGGGCACTTCCACTTATGGTCCTATAGCTTAGGGAAATTAAAATCAAAAAGACACAGCCACCCCAATGTTTGGAACGGCTCTGTTTACAAGAACGTCGTTTACAGTACAAGTTCAACATCGCAGAAAGTGAAAAATGGATAAAGAACTTGTGGTATTTACTTACAAATCAATATCACTCAGCAATGAAATCTGTGTCATCAGGCCCTTAGCAGCACAATGAGTGGATTCAGGTACGATGATTCTAACTGAAATAAGTCACACAGAAAAAGAAACATCATAAGATATCAGTAATACACGGAATGGAAACTTGGCTACACAGGAACTGAATTACAGAACAGAACAGGGTCTCAAATTTAGAAAACCAACTTATGCTTGCTTAAGGGTAAAGGTGAGTTGTGGTGCTGCATAAAACCAGAGATTGAAATGAGCACAGATAAACTTCCTTAAGTAAATATGGAATAGACAAGAGCTACTCCTTGCTCAACGAAATGGACTCAACACCGCATATTAAACGCCTAAGAATGTACCTGACTAGTAAGTATCTTAAAACCTATGGATTGCTATGTCTCCGAAAGAGAATCAAGCATGTGTACAGGGGCATAAACGCAGCAGTGATAGGATTGGAGAGGTTCGGTGAGCAAATGAAGACCCTTTGAAGTCATATTGCATGGTACCCATTCCACGGGTCTCAACTCTCCAGGTTTAAGGTATTCTTCCTTCAGCTAAAACATGCATGTGGAACCTAGAGTATGATCAACCATGTGATCGGGAGACGTGTTCAAATATGTCTCAGTTTTCCTCCCCTGGTACTCGGGTGCAACATTCCGGACGCTTTACTAACACTCTCCTGACTTGGAGAGTCAGTCCCTTTAACCTCCTGTTTGGCCCAGTTTGCAATTTCTGCGAAAGATGAACAGGAATAGCGAGAACCAATGAGAGGCTAGCTGGAGGTGTCTGGACGGGCAAATTTAACTCTCATTTCCCACCAGGAAGAGGAATTAACCAAAGGCTCAGCGTGCCGTGCCGGAACCAGATTAGGGCCTGAAGCCATCCTGCGGTGTTGCGGCCAGGTCACAAGAAAGCGAGTTGAAGAAAGGAGCTCAGGGGCACTGTAATTCACAAACCTGCAGAGTTATAAATGACAGCTATCGTCCAAAAATAGACTGAAGTAAGGCTGCCAAGAGGACTTGAAAGCGGGGCAGAATTGCAGGAAACCGATTTCAGGAGGTAGACTGGAATTGCATTGAAAGCATAGGAAAAGAGGCAGAACGTCCACAATGATGCACTTGGCCAAAAAGGGCGTATGCGTTTTTTCCTGAATATATTCAGGAAAAAACGCATACGCCCTTTTTGGCCAACCAAGCAAGCTTGCAAAGGAAATCTGCACTACAAGGAAGTCTCACTTCCCCCCGGTCAAAAGGGCCATCTGAAAAAAGTGTAAATCCAGAAAGGCAGGACAGGCCATGGAGAACTGGGAGCCTTGTTATTGCTGATGGGCGGGATGTAAATTGCCAACAACCACTCGGGAGAAGTGTATGGTGTTCCCTGAAACATCTAAAAAACAAAGCAACAGAACCTAGGGCACTTCCACTTATGGTCCTATAGCTTAGGGAAATTAAAATCAAAAAGACACAGCCACCCCAAAGTTTGGAACGGCTCTGTTTACAAGAACCTCGTTTACAGTACAAGTTCAACATCGCAGAAAGTGAAAAATGGATAAAGAAGTTGTGGTATTTACTTACAAAGCAATATCACTCAGCAATGAAATCTGTGTCATCAGGCCCTTAGCAGCACAATGAGTGGATTCAGGTATGATGATTCTAACTGAAATAAGTCACACAGAAAAAGAAACATCATAAGATATCAGTAATACATGGAATGTAAACTTGGCTACACAGGAACTGAATTACAGAACAGAACAGGGTCTCAAATTTAGAAAACCAACTTATTCTTGCTTAAGGGTAAAGGTGAGTTGGGGTGCTGCATAAAACCAGAGATTGAAATGAGCACAGATAAAGTTCCTTAAGCCAAATATGGAATAGACAAGAGCTACTCCTTGCTCAACGAAATGGACTCAACACCCCATATTAAACGCCTAAGAATGTACCTGACTAGTAAGTATCTTAAAACCTATGGATTGCTATGTCTCCGAAAGAGAATCAAGCATGTGTACAGGGGCATAAACGCAGCAGTGATAGGATTGGAGAGGTTCGGTGAGCAAATGAAGACCCTTTGAAGTCATATTGCATGGTACCCATTCCACGGGTTTCAACTACCCAAGTTTAAGGTATTCTTCCTTCAGCTAAAACATGCATGTGGAACCTAGAGTATGATCAACCATGTGATCGGGAGACGTGTTCAAATATATCTCAGTTTTCCTCCACTGGTACTCGGGTGCAACATTCCAGACGCTTTACTAACACTCTCCCCACTTGGAGAGTCAGCGCCTTTAACCTCCTGTTTGGCCCAGTTTGCAATTTCTGCGGAAGATGAACAGGAATAGCGAGAACCAATGAGAGGCTAGCTGGAGGTGTCTGGACGGGCAAATTTAACTCTCATTTCCCACCAGGAAGAGGAAATAACCAAAGGCTCAGCGTGCCGTACCGGAACCAGATTAGGGCCTGAAGCCATCCTGCGGTGTTGCGGCCAGCTCAAAAGAAAGCGAGTTGAAGAAAGGAGCTCAGGGGCACTGTAATTCACAAACCTGCAGAGTTATAAATGACAGCTATCGTCCAAAAATAGACTGAAGTAAGGCTGCCAAGAGGACTTGAAAGCGGGGCAGAATTGCAGGAAACCGATTTCAGGAGGTAGACTGGAATTGCATTGAAAGCATAGGAAAAGAGGCAGAACGTCCACAATGATGCACTTGGCCAAAAAGGGCGTATGCGTTTTTTCCTGAATATATTCAGGAAAAAACGCATACGCCCTTTTTGGCCAACCAAGCAAGCTTGCAAAGGAAATCTGCACTACAATGAAGTCTCACTTCCCCCCGGTCAAAAGGGCCATCTGAAAAAAGTGTAAAATCCAGAAAGGCAGGACAGGCCATGGAGAACTGGGAGCCTTGTTATGCTGAAGGGCGAGATGTAAATTGCCAACAGACACTCGGGAGAAGTGTATGGTGTTTCCTGAAACATCTAAAAAACAAAGCAACAGAGCCTAGGGCACTGCCACTTATGGTCCTATAGCTTAGGGAAATTAAAATCAAAAAGACACAGCCACCCCAAAGTTTGGGACGCCTGTGTTTACAAGAACCTCGTTTACAGTACAAGTTCAACATCGCAGAAAGTGAAAAATGGATAAAGAAGTTGTGGTATTTACTTACAAAGCAATATCACTCAGCAATGAAATCTATGTCATCAGGCCCTTAGCATCACAATGAGTGGATTCAGGTATGATGATTCTAACTGAAATAAGTCACACAGAAAAAGAAACATCATAAGATATCAGTAATACACGGAATGTAAACTTGGCTACACAGGAACTGAATTACAGAACAGAACATGGTCTCAAATTTAGAAAAACAACTTATGCTTGCTTAAGGGTAAAGGTGAGTTGGGGTGCTGCATAAAACCAGAGATTGAAATGAGCACAGATAAAGTTCCTTAAGTCAAATATGGAATAGACAAGAGCTACTCCTTGCTCAACGAAATGGACTCAACACCGCATATTAAACGCCTAAGAATGTACCTGACTAGTAAGTATCGGAAAACCTATGGATTGCTATGTCTCCGAAAGAGAATCAAGCATGTGTATAGGGGCATAAACGCAGCAGTGATAGGATTGGAGAGGTTCGGTGAGCAAATGAAGACCCTTTGAAGTCATATTGCATGGTACCCATTACACGGGTCTCAACTCTCCAGGTTTAAGGTATTCTTCCTTCAGCTAAAACATGCATGTGGAACCCAAGTATGATCAACCATGTGAACGGGAGACGTGTTCAAATATGTCTCAGTTTTCCTCCCCTGGTACTCGGGTGCAACATTCCAGACGCTTTACTAACACTCTCCCGACTTGGAGAGTCAGCGCCTTTAACCTCCTGTTTGGCCCAGTTTGCAATTTCTGCGGAAGATGAACAGGAATAGCGAGAACCAATGAGAGGCTAGCTGGAGGTGTCTGGACGGGCAAATTTAACTCTCATTTCCCACCAGGAAGAGGAAATAACCAAAGGCTCAGCGTGCCATACCGGAACCAGATTAGGGCCTGAAGCCATCCTGCGGTGTTGCGGCCAGCTCAAAGAAAGCGAGTTGAAGAAAGGAGCTCAGGGGCACTGTAATTCACAAACCTGCAGAGTTATAAATGACAGCTATCGTCCAAAAATAGACTGAAGTAAGGCTGCCAAGAGGACTTGAAAGCGGGGCAGAATTGCAGGAAACCGATTTCAGGAGGTAGACTGGAATTGCATTGAAAGCATAGGAAAAGAGGCAGAACGTCCACAATGATGCACTTGGCCAAAAAGGGCGTATGCGTTTTTTCCTGAATATATTCAGGAAAAAACGCATACGCCCTTTTTGGCCAACCAAGCAAGCTTGCAAAGGAAATCTGCACTACAATGAAGTCTCACTTCCCCCCGGTCAAAAGGGCCATCTGAAAAAAGTGTAAAATCCAGAAAGGCAGGACAGGCCATGGAGAACTGGGAGCCTTGTTATGCTGATGGGCGGGATGTAAATTGCCAACAACCACTCGGGAGAAGTTTATGGTGTTTCCTGAAACATCTAAAAAACAAAGCAACAGAACCTAGGGCACTTCCACTTATGGTCCTATAGCTTAGGGAAATTAAAATCAAAAAGACACAGCCACCCCAAAGTTTGGAACGGCTCTGTTTACAAGAACGTCGTTTACAGTACAAGTTCAACATTGCAGAAAGTGAAAAATGGATAAAGAACTTGTGGTATTTACTTACAAAGCAATATCACTGAGCAATGAAATCTGTGTCATCAGACCCTTAGCAGCACAATGAGTGGATTCAGGTATGATGATTCTAACTGAAATAAGTCACACAGAAAAAGAAACATCATAAGATATCAGTAATACACGGAATGGAAACTTGGCTACACAGGAACTGAATTACAGAACAGAACAGGGTCTCAAATTTAGAAATCCAACTTATGCTTGGTTAAGGGGAAAGGTGAGTTGTGGTGCTGCATAAAACCAGAGATTGAAATGAGCACAGATAAAGTTCCTTAAGTCAAATATGGAATAGACAAGAGCTACTCCTTGCTCAACGAATTGGACTCAACACCGCATATTAAACGCCTAAGAATGTACCTGACTAGTAAGTATCGTAAAACCTATGGATTGCTATGTCTCTGAAAGAGAATCAAGCATGTGTACAGGGGCATAAACGCAGCAGTGATAGGATTGGAGAGGTTCGGTGAGCAAATGAAGACCCTTTGAAGTCATATTGCATGGTACCCATTACACGGGTCTCAACTCTCCAGGTTTAAGGTATTCTTCCTTCAGCTAAAACATGCATGTGGAACCTAGAGTATGATCAACCATGTGAACGGGAGACGTGTTCAAATATGTCTCAGTTTTCCTCCCCTGGTACTCGGGTGCAACATTCCAGACGCTTTACTAACACTCTCCCCACTTGGAGAGTCAGCGCCTTTAACCTCCTGTTTGGCCCAGTTTGCAATTTCTGCGGAAGATGAACAGGAATAGCGAGAACCAATGAGAGGCTAGCTGGAGGTGTCTGGACGGGCAAATTTAACTCTCATTTCCCACCAGGAAGAGGAAATAACCAAAGGCTCAGCGTGCCGTACCGGAACCAGATTAGGGCCTGAAGCCATCCTGGGGTGTTGAGGCCAGCCCAAAAGAAAGCGAGTTGAAGAAAGGAGCTCAGGGGCACTGTAATTCACAAACCTGCAGAGTTATAAATGACAGCTATCGTCCAAAAATAGACTGAAGTAAGGCTGCCAAGAGGACTTGAAAGCGGGGCTGAATTGCAGGAATCCGATTTCAGGAGGTAGACTGGAATTGCATTGAAAGCATAGGAAAAGAGGCAGAACGTCCACAATGATGCACTTGGCCAAAAAGGGCGTATGCGTTTTTTCCTGAATATATTCAGGAAAAAACGCATACGCCCTTTTTGGCCAACCAAGCAAGCTTGCAAAGGAAATCTGCACTACAATGAAGTCTCACTTCCCCCCGGTCAAAAGGGCCATCTGAAAAAAGTGTAAAATCCAGAAAGGCAGGACAGGCCATTGAGAACTGGGAGCCTTGTTATGCTGATGGGCGGGATGTAAATTGCAAACAGACACTTGGAAGAAGTGTATGGTGTTTCCTGAAACATCTAAAAAACAAAGCAACAGAACCTAGGGCACTTCCACTTATGGTCCTATAGCTTAGGGAGATTAAAATCAAAAAGACACAGCCACCCCAAAGTTTGGGACGCCTCTGTTTACAAGAACCTCGTTTACAGTACAAGTTCAACATCGCAGAAAGTGAAAAATGGATAAAGAAGTTGTGGTATTCACTTACAAAGCAATATCACTCAGCAATGAAAACTATGTCATCAGGCCCTTAGCAGCACAATGAGTGGATTCAGGTATGATGATTCTAACTGAAGTAAGTCACACAGAAAAAGAAACATCATAAGATATCAGTAATACACGGAATGGAAACTTGGCTACACAGGAACTGAATTACAGAACAAAACAGGGTCTCAAATTTAGAAAGACAACTTATGCTTGCTTAAGGGTAAAGGTGAGTTGGGGTGCTGCATAAAACCAGAGATTGAAATGAGCACAGATAAAGTTCCTTAAGCCAAATATGGAATAGACAAGAGCTACTCCTTGCTCAACGAAATGGACTCAACACCGCATATTAAACGCCTAAGAATGTACCTGACTTGTAAGTATCTTAAAACCTATGGATTGCTATGTCTCCGAAAGAGAATCAAGCATGTGTACAGGGGCATAAACGCTGCAGTGATAGGAATGGAGAGGTTCGGTGAGCAAATGAAGACCCTTTGAAGTCATATTGCATGGTACCCATTCCACGGCTTTCAACTACCCAGGTTTAAGGTATTCTTCCTTCAGCTAAAACAGGCATGTGGAACCTAGAGTATGATCAACCATGTTATCGGGAGACGTGTTCAAATATGTCTCAGTTTTCCTCCCCTGGTACTCGGGTGCAACATTCCAGACGCTTTACTAACACTCTCCCCACTTGGAGAGTCAGTCCCTTTAACCTCCTGTTTGGCCCAGTTTGCAATTTCTGCGGAAGATGAACAGGAACAGCGAGAACCAATGAGAGGCTAGCTGGAGGTGTCTGGACGGGCAAATTTAACTCTCATTTCCCACCAGGAAGAGGAATTAACCAAAGGCTCAGGATGCCGGGCCGGAACCAGATTAGGGTCTGAAGCCATCCTCCGGTGTTGCGGCCAGGTCACAAGAAAGCGAGTTGAAGAAAGGAGCTCAGGGGCACTGTAATTCACAAACCTGCAGAGTTATAAATGACAGCTATCGTCCAAAAATACACTGAAGTAAGGCTGCCAAGAGGACTTGAAAGCGGGGCAGAATTGCAGGAAACCGATTTCAGGAGGTAGACTGGAATTGCATTGAAAGCATAGGAAAAGAGGCAGAACGTCCACAATGATGCACTTGGCCAAAAAGGGCATATGCGTTTTTTCCTGAATATATTCAGGAAAAAACGCATACGCCCTTTTTGGCCAACCAAGCAAGCTTGCAAAGGAAATCTGCACTACAATGAAGTCTCACTTCCCCCCGGTCAAAAGGGCCATCTGAAAAAAGTGTAAAATCCAGAAAGGCAGGACAGGCCATGGAGAACTGGGAGCCTTGTTATGCTGATGGGCGGGATGTAAATTGCCAACAGACACTCGGGAGAAGTGTATGGTGTTTCCTGAAACATCTAAAAAACAAAGCGACAGAGCCTAGGGCACTTCCACTTATGGTCCTATAGCTTAGGGAGATTAAAATCAAAAAGACACAGCCACCCCAAAGTTTGGGACGCCTCTGTTTACAAGAACCTCGTTTACAGTACAAGTTCAACATCGCAGAAAGTGAAAAATGGATAAAGAAGTTGTGGTATTCACTTACAAAGCAATATCACTCAGCAATGAAAACTATGTCATCAGGCCCTTAGCAGCACAATGAGTGGATTCAGGTATGATGATTCTAACTGAAGTAAGTCACACAGAAAAAGAAACATCATAAGATATCAGTAATACACGGAATGGAAACTTGGCTACACAGGAACTGAATTACAGAACAGAACAGGGTCTCAAATTTAGAAAGACAACTTATGCTTGCTTAAGGGTAAAGGTGAGTTGGGGTGCTGCATAAAACCAGAGATTGAAATGAGCACAGATAAAGTTCCTTAAGCCAAATATGGAATAGACAAGAGCTACTCCTTGCTCAACGAAATGGACTCAACACCGCATATTAAACGCCTAAGAATGTACCTGACTTGTAAGTATCTTAAAACCTATGGATTGCTATGTCTCCGAAAGAGAATCAAGCATGTGTACAGGGGCATAAACGCTGCAGTGATAGGAATGGAGAGGTTCGGTGAGCAAATGAAGACCCTTTGAAGTCATATTGCATGGTACCCATTCCACGGCTTTCAACTACCCAGGTTTAAGGTATTCTTCCTTCAGCTAAAACAGGCATGTGGAACCTAGAGTATGATCAACCATGTTATCGGGAGACGTGTTCAAATATGTCTCAGTTTTCCTCCCCTGGTACTCGGGTGCAACATTCCAGACGCTTTACTAACACTCTCCCCACTTGGAGAGTCAGTCCCTTTAACCTCCTGTTTTGCCCAGTTTGCAATTTCTGCGGAAGATGAACAGGAACAGCGAGAACCAATGAGAGGCTAGCTGGAGGTGTCTGGACGGGCAAATTTAACTCTCATTTCCCACCAGGAAGAGGAATTAACCAAAGGCTCAGCATGCCGGGCCGGAACCAGATTAGGGTCTGAAGCCATCCTCCGGTGTTGCGGCCAGGTCACAAGAAAGCGAGTTGAAGAAAGGAGCTCAGGGGCACTGTAATTCACAAACCTGCAGAGTTATAAATGACAGCTATCGTCCAAAAATACACTGAAGTAAGGCTGC
This sequence comes from Delphinus delphis, assembly GCF_949987515.2. Lineage (NCBI taxonomy): Eukaryota > Metazoa > Chordata > Mammalia > Artiodactyla > Delphinidae > Delphinus > Delphinus delphis. The sequence continues at coordinate 2,013,177 of NW_027192654.1, read as the reverse complement.
CAAGAGGACTTGAAAGCGGGGCAGAATTGCAGGAAACCGATTTCAGGAGGTAGACTGGAATTGCATTGAAAGCATAGGAAAAGAGGCAGAACGTCCACAATGATGCACTTGGCCAAAAAGGGCATATGCGTTTTTTCCTGAATATATTCAGGAAAAAACGCATACGCCCTTTTTGGCCAACCAAGCAAGCTTGCAAAGGAAATCTGCACTACAATGAAGTCTCACTTCCCCCCGGTCAAAAGGGCCATCTGAAAAAAGTGTAAAATCCAGAAAGGCAGGACAGGCCATGGAGAACTGGGAGCCTTGTTATGCTGATGGGCGGGATGTAAATTGCCAACAGACACTCGGGAGAAGTGTATGGTGTTTCCTGAAACATCTAAAAAACAAAGCGACAGAGCCTAGGGCACTGCCACTTATGGTCCTATAGCTTAGGGAAATTAAAATCAAAAAGACACAGCCACCCCAAAGTTTGGGACGCCTCTGTTTACAAGAACCTCGTTTACAGTACAAGTTCAACATCGCAGAAAGTGAAAAATGGATAAAGAACTTGTGGTACTTACGTACAATGCAGTATCACTCAGCAATGAAATCTATGTCATCAGGCCCGTAGCAGCATAATGAGTAGATTCAGGTACGATGATTCTAACTGAAATAAGTCACACAGAAAAAGAAACATCATAAGATATCACTAATACACGGAATGTAAACTTGGCTACACAGGAACTGAATTCCAAAACAGAACAGGTTCTCAAATTTAGAAAACCAACTTATGCTTGCTTAAGGGGAAAGGTGAGTTGGGTTGCTGCATAAAACCAGAGATTGAAATGAGCACAGATAAAGTTCCTTAAGCCAAATATGGAATAGACAAGAGCTACTCCTTGCTCAACGAAATGGACTCAACACCGCATATTAAACGCCTAAGAATGTACCTGACTAGTAAGTATCTTAAAACCTATGGATTGCTATGTCTCCGAAAGAGAATCAAGCATGTGTACAGGGGCATAAACGCAACAGTGATAGGATTGGAGAGGTTCGGTGAGCAAATGAAGACCCTTTGAAGTCATATTGCATGGTACCCATTCCACGGGTTTCAACTACCCAGGTTTAAGGTATTCTTCCTTCAGCTAAAACATGCATGTGGAACATAGAGTATGATCAACCATGTGATCGGGAGACGTGTTCAAATATGTCTCAGTTTTCGTACCCTGGTACTCGGGTGCAACATTCCAGACGCTTTACTAACACTCTCCCGACTTGGAGAGTCAGTCCCTTTAACCTCCTGTTTGGCCCAGTTTGCAATTTCTGCGGAAGATGAACAGGAATAGCGAGAACCAATGAGAGGCTAGCTGGAGGTGTCTGGACGGGCAAATTTAACTCTCATTTCCCACCAGGAAGAGGAATTAACCAAAGGCTCAGCGTGCCGTGCCGGAACCAGATTAGGGCCTGAAGCCATCCTGCGGTGTTGCGGCCAGCTCAAAAGAAAGCGAGTTGAAGAAAGGAGCTCAGGGGCACTGTAATTCACAAACCTGCAGAGTTATAAATGACAGCTATCGTCCAAAAATAGACTGAAGTAAGGCTGCCAAGAGGACTTGAAAGCGGGGCAGAATTGCAGGAAACCGATTTCAGGAGGTAGACTGGAATTGCATTGAAAGCATAGGAAAAGAGGCAGAACGTCCACAATGATGCACTTGGCCAAAAAGGGCGTATGCATGTTTTCCTGAATATATTCAGGAAAAAACGCATACGCCCTTTTTGGCCAACCAAGCAAGCTTGCAAAGGAAATCTGCACTACAATGAAGTCTCACTTCCCCCCGGTCAAAAGGGCCATCTGAAAAAAGTGTAAAATCCAGAAAGGCAGGACAGGCCATGGAGAACTGGGAGCCTTGTTATGCTGATGGGCGGGATGTAAATTGCCAACAGACACTCGGGAGAAGTGTATGGTGTTTCCTGAAACATCTAAAAAACAAAGCAACAGAGCCTAGGGCACTGCCACTTATGGTCCTATAGCTTAGGGAAATTAAAATCAAAAAGACACAGCCACCCCAAAGTTTGGGACGCCTCTGTTTACAAGAACCTCGTTTACAGTACAAGTTCAACATCGCAGAAAGTGAAAAATGGATAAAGAAGTTGTGGTATTTACTTACAAAGCAATATCACTCAGCAATGAAATCTATGTCATCAGGCCCTTAGCATCACAATGAGTGGATTCAGGTATGATGATTCTAACTGAAATAAGTCACACAGAAAAAGAAACATCATAAGATATCAGTAATACACAGAATGGAAACTTGGCTACACAGGAACTGAATTACAGAACAGAACAGGGTCTCAAATTTAGAAAACCAACTTATGCTTGCTTAAGGGTAAAGGTGAGTTGGGGTGCTGCATAAAACCAGAGATTGAAATGAGCACAGATAAAGTTCTTTAAGTCAAATATGGAATAGACAAGAGCTACTCCTTGCTCAACGAAATGGACTCAACACCGCATATTAAACGCCTAAGAATGTACCTGACTAGTAAGTATCGTAAAACCTATGGATTGCTATGTCTCTGAAAGAGAATCAAGCATGTGTACAGGGGCATAAACGCAGCAGTGATAGGATTGGAGAGGTTCGGTGAGCAAATGAAGACCCTTTGAAGTCATATTGCATGGTACCCATTACACGGGTCTCAACTCTCCAGGTTTAAGGTATTCTTCCTTCAGCTAAAACATGCATGTGGAACCTAGAGTATGATCAACCATGTGAACGGGAGACGTGTTCAAATATGTCTCAGTTTTCCTCCCCTGGTACTCGGGTGCAACATTCCAGACGCTTTACTAACACTCTCCCCACTTGGAGAGTCAGCGCCTTTAACCTCCTGTTTGGCCCAGTTTGCAATTTCTGCGGAAGATGAACAGGAATAGCGAGAACCAATGAGAGGCTAGCTGGAGGTGTCTGGACGGGCAAATTTAACTCTCATTTCCCACCAGGAAGAGGAAATAACCAAAGGCTCAGCGTGCCGTACCGGAACCAGATTAGGGCCTGAAGCCATCCTGGGGTGTTGAGGCCAGCCCAAAAGAAAGCGAGTTGAAGAAAGGAGCTCAGGGGCACTGTAATTCACAAACCTGCAGAGTTATAAATGACAGCTATCGTCCAAAAATAGACTGAAGTAAGGCTGCCAAGAGGACTTGAAAGCGGGGCTGAATTGCAGGAATCCGATTTCAGGAGGTAGACTGGAATTGCATTGAAAGCATAGGAAAAGAGGCAGAACGTCCACAATGATGCACTTGGCCAAAAAGGGCGTATGCGTTTTTTCCTGAATATATTCAGGAAAAAACGCATACGCCCTTTTTGGCCAACCAAGCAAGCTTGCAAAGGAAATCTGCACTACAATGAAGTCTCACTTCCCCCCGGTCAAAAGGGCCATCTGAAAAAAGTGTAAAATCCAGAAAGGCAGGACAGGCCATTGAGAACTGGGAGCCTTGTTATGCTGATGGGCGGGATGTAAATTGCAAACAGACACTTGGAAGAAGTGTATGGTGTTTCCTGAAACATCTAAAAAACAAAGCAACAGAACCTAGGGCACTTCCACTTATGGTCCTATAGCTTAGGGAGATTAAAATCAAAAAGACACAGCCACCCCAAAGTTTGGGACGCCTCTGTTTACAAGAACCTCGTTTACAGTACAAGTTCAACATCGCAGAAAGTGAAAAATGGATAAAGAAGTTGTGGTATTCACTTACAAAGCAATATCACTCAGCAATGAAAACTATGTCATCAGGCCCTTAGCAGCACAATGAGTGGATTCAGGTATGATGATTCTAACTGAAGTAAGTCACACAGAAAAAGAAACATCATAAGATATCAGTAATACACGGAATGGAAACTTGGCTACACAGGAACTGAATTACAGAACAGAACAGGGTCTCAAATTTAGAAAGACAACTTATGCTTGCTTAAGGGTAAAGGTGAGTTGGGGTGCTGCATAAAACCAGAGATTGAAATGAGCACAGATAAAGTTCCTTAAGCCAAATATGGAATAGACAAGAGCTACTCCTTGCTCAACGAAATGGACTCAACACCGCATATTAAACGCCTAAGAATGTACCTGACTTGTAAGTATCTTAAAACCTATGGATTGCTATGTCTCCGAAAGAGAATCAAGCATGTGTACAGGGGCATAAACGCTGCAGTGATAGGAATGGAGAGGTTCGGTGAGCAAATGAAGACCCTTTGAAGTCATATTGCATGGTACCCATTCCACGGCTTTCAACTACCCAGGTTTAAGGTATTCTTCCTTCAGCTAAAACAGGCATGTGGAACCTAGAGTATGATCAACCATGTTATCGGGAGACGTGTTCAAATATGTCTCAGTTTTCCTCCCCTGGTACTCGGGTGCAACATTCCAGACGCTTTACTAACACTCTCCCCACTTGGAGAGTCAGTCCCTTTAACCTCCTGTTTGGCCCAGTTTGCAATTTCTGCGGAAGATGAACAGGAACAGCGAGAACCAATGAGAGGCTAGCTGGAGGTGTCTGGACGGGCAAATTTAACTCTCATTTCCCACCAGGAAGAGGAATTAACCAAAGGCTCAGCATGCCGGGCCGGAACCAGATTAGGGTCTGAAGCCATCCTCCGGTGTTGCGGCCAGGTCACAAGAAAGCGAGTTGAAGAAAGGAGCTCAGGGGCACTGTAATTCACAAACCTGCAGAGTTATAAATGACAGCTATCGTCCAAAAATACACTGAAGTAAGGCTGCCAAGAGGACTTGAAAGCGGGGCAGAATTGCAGGAAACCGATTTCAGGAGGTAGACTGGAATTGCATTGAAAGCATAGGAAAAGAGGCAGAACGTCCACAATGATGCACTTGGCCAAAAAGGGCGTATGCGTTTTTTCCTGAATATATTCAGGAAAAAACGCATACGCCCTTTTTGGCCAACCAAGCAAGCTTGCAAAGGAAATCTGCACTACAATGAAGTCTCACTTCCCCCCGGTCAAAAGGGCCATCTGAAAAAAGTGTAAAATCCAGAAAGGCAGGACAGGCCATGGAGAACTGGGAGCCTTGTTATGCTGATGGGCGGGATGTAAATTGCCAACAGACACTCGGGAGAAGTGTATGGTGTTTCCTGAAACATCTAAAAAACAAAGCGACAGAGCCTAGGGCACTGCCACTTATGGTCCTATAGCTTAGGGAAATTAAAATCAAAAAGACACAGCCACCCCAAAGTTTGGGACGCCTCTGTTTACAAGAACCTCGTTTACAGTACAAGTTCAACATCGCAGAAAGTGAAAAATGGATAAAGAAGTTGTGGTATTTACTTACAAAGCAATATCACTCAGCAATGAAATCTATGTCATCAGGCCCTTAGCATCACAATGAGTGGATTCAGGTATGATGATTCTAACTGAAATAAGTCACACAGAAAAAGAAACATCATAAGATATCAGTAATACACGGAATGTAAACTTGGCTACACAGGAACTGAATTACAGAACAGAACAGGGTCTCAAATTTAGAAAACCAACTTATGCTTGCTTAAGGGTAAAGGTGAGTTGGGGTGCTGCATAAAACCAGAGATTGAAATGAGCACAGATAAAGTTCCTTAAGTCAAATATGGAATAGACAAGAGCTACTCCTTGCTCAACGAAATGGACTCAACACCGCATATTAAACGCCTAAGAATGTACCTGACTAGTAAGTATCGGAAAACCTATGGATTGCTATGTCTCCGAAAGAGAATCAAGCATGTGTACAGGGGCATAAACGCAGCAGTGATAGGATTGGAGAGGTTCGGTGAGCAAATGAAGACCCTTTGAAGTCATATTGCATGGTACCCATTCCACGGGTTTCAACTACCCAGGTTTAAGGTATTCTTCCTTCAGCTAAAACATGCATGTGGAACCCAAGTATGATCAACCATGTGATCGGGAGACGTGTTCAAATATGTCTCAGTTTTCCTCCCCTGGTACTCGGGTGCAACATTCCAGACGCTTTACTAACACTCTCCCGACCTGGAGAGTCAGCGCCTTTAACCTCCTGTTTGGCCCAGTTTGCAATTTCTGCGGAAGATGAACAGGAATAGCGAGAACCAATGAGAGACTAGCTGGAGGTGTCTGGACGGGCAAATTTAACTCTCATTTCCCACCAGGAAGAGGAATTAACCAAAGGCTCAGCGTGCCGTGCCGGAACCAGATTAGGGCCTGAAGCCATGCTGTGGTGTTGCGGCCAGGTCACAAGAAAGCGAGTTGAAGAAAGGAGCTCAGGGGCACTGTAATTCACAAACCTGCAGAGTTATAAATGACAGCTATCGTCCAAAAATAGACTGAAGTAAGGCTGCCAAGAGGACTTGAAAGCGGGGCAGAATTGCAGGAAACCGATTTCAGGAGGTAGACTGGAATTGCATTGAAAGCATAGGAAAAGAGGCAGAACGTCCACAATGATGCACTTGGCCAAAAAGGGCGTATGCGTTTTTTCCTGAATATATTCAGGAAAAAACGCATACGCCCTTTTTGGCCAACCAAGCAAGCTTGCAAAGGAAATCTGCACTACAATGAAGTCTCACTTCCCCCTGGTCAAAAGGGCCATCTGAAAAAAGTGTAAAATCCGGAAAGGCAACAGGCCATTGAGAACTGGGAGCCTTGTTATGCTGATGGGCGGGATGTAAATTGCCAACAGACACTTGGGAGAAGTGTATGGTGTTTCCTGAAACATCTAAAAAACAAAGCAACAGAACCTAGGGCACTTCCACTTATGGTCCTATAGCTTAGGGAAATTAAAATCAAAAAGACACAGCCACCCCAAAGTTTGGAATGGCTCTGTTTACAAGAACCTCGTTTACAGTACAAGTTCAACATCGCAGAAAGTGAAAAATGGATAAAGAACTTGTGGTACTTACGTACAATGCAGTATCACTCAGCAATGAAATCTATGTCATCAGGCCCGTAGCAGCATAATGAGTAGATTCAGGTACGATGATTCTAACTGAAATAAGTCACACAGAAAAAGAAACATCATAAGATATCACTAATACACGGAATGTAAACTTGGCTACACAGGAACTGAATTCCAAAACAGAACAGGTTCTCAAATTTAGAAAACCAACTTATGCTTGCTTAAGGGGAAAGGTGAGTTGGGTTGCTGCATAAAACCAGAGATTGAAATGAGCACAGATAAAGTTCCTTAAGCCAAATATGGAATAGACAAGAGCTACTCCTTGCTCAACGAAATGGACTCAACACCGCATATTAAACGCCTAAGAATGTACCTGACTAGTAAGTATCTTAAAACCTATGGATTGCTATGTCTCCGAAAGAGAATCAAGCATGTGTACAGGGGCATAAACGCAGCAGTGATAGGATTGGAGAGGTTCGGTGAGCAAATGAAGACCCTTTGAAGTCATATTGCATGGTACCCATTCCACGGGTTTCAACTACCCAGGTTTAAGGTATTCTTCCTTCAGCTAAAACATGCATGTGGAACCTAGAGTATGATCAACCATGTGATCGGGAGACGTGTTCAAATATGTCTCAGTTTTCGTACCCTGGTACTCGGGTGCAACATTCCAGACGCTTTACTAACACTCTCACGACTTGGAGAGTCAGTCCCTTTAACCTCCTGTTTGGCCCAGTTTGCAATTTCTGCGGAAGATGAACAGGAATAGCGAGAACCAATGAGAGGCTAGCTGGAGGTGTCTGGACGGGCAAATTTAACTCTCATTTCCCACCAGGAAGAGGAATTAACCAAAGGCTCAGCGTGCCGTGCCGGAACCAGATTAGGGCCTGAAGCCATCCTGCGGTGTTGCGGCCAGCTCAAAAGAAAGCGAGTTGAAGAAAGGAGCTCAGGGGCACTGTAATTCACAAACCTGCAGAGTTATAAATGACAGCTATCGTCCAAAAATAGACTGAAGTAAGGCTGCCAAGAGGACTTGAAAGCGGGGCAGAATTGCAGGAAACCGATTTCAGGAGGTAGACTGGAATTGCATTGAAAGCATAGGAAAAGAGGCAGAACGTCCACAATGATGCACTTGGCCAAAAAGGGCGTATGCATGTTTTCCTGAATATATTCAGGAAAAAACGCATACGCCCTTTTTGGCCAACCAAGCAAGCTTGCAAAGGAAATCTGCACTACAATGAAGTCTCACTTCCCCCCGGTCAAAAGGGCCATCTGAAAAAAGTGTAAAATCCAGAAAGGCAGGACAGGCCATGGAGAACTGGGAGCCTTGTTATGCTGATGGGCGGGATGTAAATTGCCAACAGACACTCGGGAGAAGTGTATGGTGTTTCCTGAAACATCTAAAAAACAAAGCAACAGAGCCTAGGGCACTGCCACTTATGGTCCTATAGCTTAGGGAAATTAAAATCAAAAAGACACAGCCACCCCAAAGTTTGGGACGCCTCTGTTTACAAGAACCTCGTTTACAGTACAAGTTCAACATCGCAGAAAGTGAAAAATGGATAAAGAAGTTGTGGTATTTACTTACAAAGCAATATCACTCAGCAATGAAATCTATGTCATCAGGCCCTTAGCATCACAATGAGTGGATTCAGGTATGATGATTCTAACTGAAATAAGTCACACAGAAAAAGAAACATCATAAGATATCAGTAATACACGGAATGTAAACTTGGCTACACAGGAACTGAATTACAGAACAGAACATGGTCTCAAATTTAGAAAAACAACTTATGCTTGCTTAAGGGTAAAGGTGAGTTGGGGTGCTGCATAAAACCAGAGATTGAAATGAGCACAGATAAAGTTCCTTAAGTCAAATATGGAATAGACAAGAGCTACTCCTTGCTCAACGAAATGGACTCAACACCGCATATTAAACGCCTAAGAATGTACCTGACTAGTAAGTATCGGAAAACCTATGGATTGCTATGTCTCCGAAAGAGAATCAAGCATGTGTATAGGGGCATAAACGCAGCAGTGATAGGATTGGAGAGGTTCGGTGAGCAAATGAAGACCCTTTGAAGTCATATTGCATGGTACCCATTACACGGGTCTCAACTCTCCAGGTTTAAGGTATTCTTCCTTCAGCTAAAACATGCATGTGGAACCCAAGTATGATCAACCATGTGAACGGGAGACGTGTTCAAATATGTCTCAGTTTTCCTCCCCTGGTACTCGGGTGCAACATTCCAGACGCTTTACTAACACTCTCCCCACTTGGAGAGTCAGCGCCTTTAACCTCCTGTTTGGCCCAGTTTGCAATTTCTGCGGAAGATGAACAGGAATAGCGAGAACCAATGAGAGGCTAGCTGGAGGTGTCTGGACGGGCAAATTTAACTCTCATTTCCCACCAGGAAGAGGAAATAACCAAAGGCTCAGCGTGCCGTACCGGAACCAGATTAGGGCCTGAAGCCATCCTGCGGTGTTGCGGCCAGCTCAAAGAAAGCGAGTTGAAGAAAGGAGCTCAGGGGCACTGTAATTCACAAACCTGCAGAGTTATAAATGACAGCTATCGTCCAAAAATAGACTGAAGTAAGGCTGCCAAGAGGACTTGAAAGCGGGGCAGAATTGCAGGAAACCGATTTCAGGAGGTAGACTGGAATTGCATTGAAAGCATAGGAAAAGAGGCAGAACGTCCACAATGATGCACTTGGCCAAAAAGGGCGTATGCGTTTTTTCCTGAATATATTCAGGAAAAAACGCATACGCCCTTTTTGGCCAACCAAGCAAGCTTGCAAAGGAAATCTGCACTACAATGAAGTCTCACTTCCCCCCGGTCAAAAGGGCCATCTGAAAAAAGTGTAAAATCCAGAAAGGCAGGACAGGCCATGGAGAACTGGGAGCCTTGTTATGCTGATGGGCGGGATGTAAATTGCCAACAACCACTCGGGAGAAGTTTATGGTGTTTCCTGAAACATCTAAAAAACAAACCAACAGAACCTAGGGCACTTCCACTTATGGTCCTATAGCTTAGGGAAATTAAAATCAAAAAGACACAGCCACCCCAAAGTTTGGAACGGCTCTGTTTACAAGAACGTCGTTTACAGTACAAGTTCAACATTGCAGAAAGTGAAAAATGGATAAAGAACTTGTGGTATTTACTTACAAAGCAATATCACTCAGCAATGAAATCTGTGTCATCAGGCCCTTAGCAGCACAATGAGTGGATTCAGGTATGATGATTCTAACTGAAATAAGTCACACAGAAAAAGAAACATCATAAGATATCAGTAATACACGGAATGTAAACTTGGCTACACAGGAACTGAATTACAGAACAGAACAGGGTCTCAAATTTAGAAAACCAACTTATGCTTGCTTAAGGGTAAAGGTGAGTTGGGGTGCTGCATAAAACCAGAGATTGAAATGAGCACAGATAAAGTTCCTTAAGTCAAATATGGAATAGACAAGAGCTACTCCTTGCTCAACGAAATGGACTCAACACCGCATATTAAACGCCTAACAATCTACCTGACTAGTAAGTATCGTAAAACCTATGGATTGCTATGTCTCTGAAAGAGAATCAAGCATGTGTACAGGGGCATAAACGCAGCAGTGATAGGATTGGAGAGGTTCGGTGAGCAAATGAAGACCCTTTGAAGTCATATTGCATGGTACCCATTACACGGGTCTCAACTCTCCAGGTTTAAGGTATTCTTCCTTCAGCTAAAACATGCATGTGGAACCTAGAGTATGATCAACCATGTGAACGGGAGACGTGTTCAAATATGTCTCAGTTTTCCTCCCCTGGTACTCGGGTGCAACATTCCAGACGCTTTACTAACACTCTCCCCACTTGGAGAGTCAGCGCCTTTAACCTCCTGTTTGGCCCAGTTTGCAATTTCTGCGGAAGATGAACAGGAATAGCGAGAACCAATGAGAGGCTAGCTGGAGGTGTCTGGACGGGCAAATTTAACTCTCATTTCCCACCAGGAAGAGGAAATAACCAAAGGCTCAGCGTGCCGTACCGGAACCAGATTAGGGCCTGAAGCCATCCTGGGGTGTTGCGGCCAGCCCAAAAGAAAGCGAGTTGAAGAAAGGAGCTCAGGGGCACTGTAATTCACAAACCTGCAGAGTTATAAATGACAGCTATCGTCCAAAAATAGACTGAAGTAAGGCTGCCAAGAGGACTTGAAAGCGGGGCAGAATTGCAGGAATCCGATTTCAGGAGGTAGACTGGAATTGCATTGAAAGCATAGGAAAAGAGGCAGAACGTCCACAATGATGCACTTGGCCAAAAAGGGCGTATGCGTTTTTTCCTGAATATATTCAGGAAAAAACGCATACGCCCTTTTTGGCCAACCAAGCAAGCTTGCAAAGGAAATCTGCACTACAATGAAGTCTCACTTCCCCCCGGTCAAAAGGGCCATCTGAAAAAAGTGTAAAATCCAGAAAGGCAGGACAGGCCATGGAGAACTGGGAGCCTTGTTATGCTGATGGGCGGGATGTAAATTGCAAACAGACACTTGGAAGAAGTGTATGGTGTTTCCTGAAACATCTAAAAAACAAAGCAACAGAACCTAGGGCACTTCCACTTATGGTCCTATAGCTTAGGGAGATTAAAATCAAAAAGACACAGCCACCCCAAAGTTTGGGACGCCTCTGTTTACAAGAACCTCGTTTACAGTACAAGTTCAACATCGCAGAAAGTGAAAAATGGATAAAGAAGTTGTGGTATTCACTTACAAAGCAATATCACTCAGCAATGAAAACTATGTCATCAGGCCCTTAGCAGCACAATGAGTGGATTCAGGTATGATGATTCTAACTGAAGTAAGTCACACAGAAAAAGAAACATCATAAGATATCAGTAATACACGGAATGGAAACTTGGCTACACAGGAACTGAATTACAGAACAGAACAGGGTCTCAAATTTAGAAAGACAACTTATGCTTGCTTAAGGGTAAAGGTGAGTTGGGGTGCTGCATAAAACCAGAGATTGAAATGAGCACAGATAAAGTTCCTTAAGCCAAATATGGAATAGACAAGAGCTACTCCTTGCTCAACGAAATGGACTCAACACCGCATATTAAACGCCTAAGAATGTACCTGACTTGTAAGTATCTTAAAACCTATGGATTGCTATGTCTCCGAAAGAGAATCAAGCATGTGTACAGGGGCATAAACGCTGCAGTGATAGGAATGGAGAGGTTCGGTGAGCAAATGAAGACCTTTGAAGTCATATTGCATGGTACCCATTCCACGGCTTTCAACTACCCAGGTTTAAGGTATTCTTCCTTCAGCTAAAACAGGCATGTGGAACCTAGAGTATGATCAACCATGTGATCGGGAGACGTGTTCAAATATGTCTCAGTTTTCCTCCCCTGGTACTCGGGTGCAACATTCCAGACGCTTTACTAACACTCTCCCCACTTGGAGAGTCAGTCCCTTTAACCTCCTGTTTTGCCCAGTTTGCAATTTCTGCGGAAGATGAACAGGAACAGCGAGAACCAATGAGAGGCTAGCTGGAGGTGTCTGGACGGGCAAATTTAACTCTCATTTCCCACCAGGAAGAGGAATTAACCAAAGGCTCAGCATGCCGGGCCGGAACCAGATTAGGGTCTGAAGCCATCCTGCGGTGTTGCGGCCAGGTCACAAGAAAGCGAGTTGAAGAAAGGAGCTCAGGGGCACTGTAATTCACAAACCTGCAGAGTTATAAATGACAGCTATCGTCCAAAAATACACTGAAGTAAGGCTGCCAAGAGGACTTGAAAGCGGGGCAGAATTGCAGGAAACCGATTTCAGGAGGTAGACTGGAATTGCATTGAAAGCATAGGAAAAGAGGCAGAACGTCCACAATGATGCACTTGGCCAAAAAGGGCATATGCGTTTTTTCCTGAATATATTCAGGAAAAAACGCATACGCCCTTTTTGGCCAACCAAGCAAGCTTGCAAAGGAAATCTGCACTACAATGAAGTCTCACTTCCCCCCGGTCAAAAGGGCCATCTGAAAAAAGTGTAAAATCCAGAAAGGCAGGACAGGCCATGGAGAACTGGGAGCCTTGTTATGCTGATGGGCGGGATGTAAATTGCCAACAGACACTCGGGAGAAGTGTATGGTGTTTCCTGAAACATCTAAAAAACAAAGCGACAGAGCCTAGGGCACTGCCACTTATGGTCCTATAGCTTAGGGAAATTAAAATCAAAAAGACACAGCCACCCCAAAGTTTGGAACGGCTCTGTTTACAAGAACCTCGTTTACAGTACAAGTTCAACATCGCAGAAAGTGAAAAATGGATAAAGAAGTTGTGGTATTTACTTACAAAGCAATATCACTCAGCAATGAAATCTATGTCATCAGGCCCTTAGCATCACAATGAGTGGATTCAGGTATGATGATTCTAACTGAAATAAGTCACACAGAAAAAGAAACATCATAAGATATCAGTAATACACGGAATGTAAACTTGGCTACACAGGAACTGAATTACAGAACAGAACAGGGTCTCAAATTTAGAAAACCAACTTATGCTTGCTTAAGTGTAAAGGTGAGTTGGGGTGCTGCATAAAACCAGAGATTGAAATGAGCACAGATAAAGTTCCTTAAGTCAAATATGGAATAGACAAGAGCTACTCCTTGCTCAACGAAATGGACTCAACACCGCATATTAAACGCCTAAGAATGTACCTGACTAGTAAGTATCGGAAAACCTATGGATTGCTATGTCTCCGAAAGAGAATCAAGCATGTGTACAGGGGCATAAACGCAGCAGTGATAGGATTGGAGAGGTTCGGTGAGCAAATGAAGACCCTTTGAAGTCATATTGCATGGTACCCATTCCACGGGTTTCAACTACCCAGGTTTAAGGTATTCTTCCTTCAGCTAAAACATGCATGTGGAACCCAAGTATGATCAACCATGTGATCGGGAGACGTGTTCAAATATGTCTCAGTTTTCCTCCCCTGGTACTCGGGTGCAACATTCCAGACGCTTTACTAACACTCTCCCGACCTGGAGAGTCAGCGCCTTTAAACTCCTGTTTGGCCCAGTTTGCAATTTCTGCGGAAGATGAACAGGAATAGCGAGAACCAATGAGAGACTAGCTGGAGGTGTCTGGACGGGCAAATTTAACTCTCATTTCCCACCAGGAAGAGGAATTAACCAAAGGCTCAGCGTGCCGTGCCGGAACCAGATTAGGGCCTGAAGCCATGCTGCGGTGTTGCGGCCAGGTCACAAGAAAGCGAGTTGAAGAAAGGAGCTCAGGGGCACTGTAATTCACAAACCTGCAGAGTTATAAATGACAGCTATCGTCCAAAAATAGACTGAAGTAAGGCTGCCAAGAGGACTTGAAAGCGGGGCAGAATTGCAGGAAACCGATTTCAGGAGGTAGACTGGAATTGCATTGAAAGCATAGGAAAAGAGGCAGAACGTCCACAATGATGCACTTGGCCAAAAAGGGCGTATGCGTTTTTTCCTGAATATATTCAGGAAAAAACGCATACGCCCTTTTTGGCCAACCAAGCAAGCTTGCAAATGAAATCTGCACTACAATGAAGTCTCACTTCCCCCCGGTCAAAAGGGCCATCTGAAAAAAGTGTAAAATCCAGAAAGGCAACAGGCCATTGAGAACTGGGAGCCTTGTTATGCTGATGGGCGGGATGTAAATTGCCAAGAGACACTTGGGAGAAGTGTATGGTGTTTCCTGAAACATCTAAAAAACAAAGCAACAGAACCTAGGGCACTTCCACTTATGGTCCTATAGCTTAGGGAAATTAAAATCAAAAAGACACAGCCACCCCAAAGTTTGGAATGGCTCTGTTTACAAGAACCTCGTTTACAGTACAAGTTCAACATCGCAGAAAGTGAAAAATGGATAAAGAACTTGTGGTACTTACGTACAATGCAGTATCACTCAGCAATGAAATCTATGTCATCAGGCCCGTAGCAGCATAATGAGTAGATTCAGGTACGATGATTCTAACTGAAATAAGTCACACAGAAAAAGAAACATCATAAGATATCACTAATACACGGAATGTAAACTTGGCTACACAGGAACTGAATTCCAAAACAGAACAGGTTCTCAAATTTAGAAAACCAACTTATGCTTGCTTAAGGGGAAAGGTGAGTTGGGTTGCTGCATAAAACCAGAGATTGAAATGAGCACAGATAAAGTTCCTTAAGCCAAATATGGAATAGACAAGAGCTACTCCTTGCTCAACGAAATGGACTCAACACCGCATATTAAACGCCTAAGAATGTACCTGACTAGTAAGTATCTTAAAACCTATGGATTGCTATGTCTCCGAAAGAGAATCAAGCATGTGTACAGGGGCATAAACGCAGCAGTGATAGGATTGGAGAGGTTCGGTGAGCAAATGAAGACCCTTTGAAGTCATATTGCATGGTACCCATTCCACGGGTTTCAACTACCCAGGTTTAAGGTATTCTTCCTTCAGCTAAAACATGCATGTGGAACCTAGAGTATGATCAACCATGTGATCGGGAGACGTGTTCAAATATGTCTCAGTTTTCGTACCCTGGTACTCGGGTTCAACATTCCAGATGCTTTACTAACACTCTCCCGACTTGGAGAGTCAGTCCCTTTAACCTCCTGTTTGGCCCAGTTTGCAATTTCTGCGGAAGATGAACAGGAATAGCGAGAACCAATGAGAGGCTAGCTGGAGGTGTCTGGACGGGCAAATTTAACTCTCATTTCCCACCAGGAAGAGGAATTAACCAAAGGCTCAGCGTGCCGTGCCGGAACCAGATTAGGGCCTGAAGCCATCCTGCGGTGTTGCGGCCAGCTCAAAAGAAAGCGAGTTGAAGAAAGGAGCTCAGGGGCACTGTAATTCACAAACCTGCAGAGTTATAAATGACAGCTATCGTCCAAAAATAGACTGAAGTAAGGCTGCCAAGAGGACTTGAAAGCGGGGCAGAATTGCAGGAAACCGATTTCAGGAGGTAGACTGGAATTGCATTGAAAGCATAGGAAAAGAGGCAGAACGTCCACAATGATGCAGTTGGCCAAAAAGGGCGTATGCATGTTTTCCTGAATATATTCAGGAAAAAACGCATACGCCCTTTTTGGCCAACCAAGCAAGCTTGCAAAGGAAATCTGCACTACAATGAAGTCTCACTTCCCCCCGGTCAAAAGGGCCATCTGAAAAAAGTGTAAAATCCAGAAAGGCAGGACAGGCCATGGAGAACTGGGAGCCTTGTTATGCTGATGGGCGGGATGTAAATTGCCAACAGAAACTCGGGAGAAGTGTATGGTGTTTCCTGAAACATCTAAAAAACAAAGCAACAGAGCCTAGGGCACTGCCACTTATGGTCCTATAGCTTAGGGAAATTAAAATCAAAAAGACACAGCCACCCCAAAGTTTGGGACGCCTCTGTTTACAAGAACCTCGTTTACAGTACAAGTTCAACATCGCAGAAAGTGAAAAATGGATAAAGAAGTTGTGGTATTTACTTACAAAGCAATATCACTCAGCAATGAAATCTGTGTCATCAGGCCCTTAGCAGCACAATGAGTGGATTCAGGTATGATGATTCTAACTGAAATAAGTCACACAGAAAAAGAAACATCATAAGATATCAGTAATACACGGAATGGAAACTTGGCTACACAGGAACTGAATTACAGAACAGAACAGGGTCTCAAATTTAGAAAACCAACTTATGCTTGCTTAAGGGGAAAGGTGAGTTGGGGTGCTGCATAAAACCAGAGATTGAAATGAGCACAGATAAAGTTCCTTAAGTCAAATATGGAATAGACAAGAGCTACTCCTTGCTCAACGAAATGGACTCAACACCCCATATTAAACGCCTAAGAATGTTCCTGACTAGTAAGTATCTTAAAACCTATGGATTGCTATGTCTCCGAAAGAGAATCAAGTATGTGTACAGGGGCATAAACGCAGCAGTGATAGGATTGGAGAGGTTCGGTGAGCAAATGAAGACCCTTTGAAGTCATATTGCATGGTACCCATTCCACGGGTTTCAACTACCCAGGTTTAAGGTATTCTTCCTTCAGCTAAAACATGCATGTGGAACCTAGAGTATGATCAACCATGTGATCGGGAGACGTGTTCAAATATGTCTCAGTTTTCGTACCCTGGTACTCGGGTGCAACATTCCAGACGCTTTACTAACACTCTCCCGACTTGGAGAGTCAGTCCCTTTAACCTCCTGTTTGGCCCAGTTTGCAATTTCTGCGGAAGATGAACAGGAATAGCGAGAACCAATGAGAGGCTAGCTGGAGGTGTCTGGACGGGCAAATTTAACTCTCATTTCCCACCAGGAAAAGGAAATAACCAAAGGCTCAGCGTGCCGTGCCGGAACCAGATTAGGGCCTGAAGCCATCCTGCGGTGTTGCGGCCAGGTCACAAGAAAGCAAGTTGAAGAAAGGAGCTCAGGGGCACTGTAATTCACAAACCTGCAGAGTTATAAATGACAGCTATCATCCAAAATAGACTGAAGTAAGGCTGCCAAGAGGACTTGAAAGCGGGGCAGAATTGCAGGAAACCGATTTCAGGAGGTAGACTGGAATTGCATTGAAAGCATAGGAAAAGAGGCAGAACGTCCACAATGATGCACTTGGCCAAAAAGGGCGTATGCGTTTTTTCCTGAATATATTCAGGAAAAAACGCATACGCCCTTTTTGGCCAACCAAGCAAGCTTGCAAAGGAAATCTGCACTACAATGAAGTCTCACTTCCCCCCGGTCAAAAGGGCCATCTGAAAAAAGTGTAAAATCCAGAAAGGCAGGACAGGCCATGGAGAACTGGGAGCCTTGTTATGCTGATGGGCGGGATGTAAATTGCCAACAACCACTCGGGAGAAGTGTATGGTGTTTCCTGAAACATCTAAAAAACAAAGCAACAGAACCTAGGGCACTTCCACTTATGGTCCTATAGCTTAGGGAAATTAAAATCAAAAAGAGACAGCCACCCCAAAGTTTGGAACAGCTCTGTTTACAAGAACCTCGTTTACAGTACAAGTTCAACATCGCAGAAAGTGAAAAATGGATAAAGAAGTTGTGGTATTTACTTACAAAGCAATATCACTCAGCAATGAAATCTGTGTCATCAGGCCCTTAGCAGCACAATGAGTGGATTCAGGTATGATGATTCTAACTGAAGTAAGTCACACAGAAAAAGAAACATCATAAGATATCAGTAATACACGGAATGTAAACTTGGCTACACAGGAACTGAATTACAGAACAGAACAGGGTCTCAAATTTAGAAAAACAACTTATTCTTGCTTAAGGGGAAAGGTGAGTTGGGGTGCTGCATAAAACCAGAGATTGCAATGAGCACAGATAAAGTTCCTTAAGCCAAATATGGAATAGACAAGAGCTACTCCTTGCTCAACGAAATGGACTCAACACCCCATATTAAACGCCTAAGAATGTACCCGACTAGTAAGTATCTTAAAACCTATGGATTGCTATGTCTCCGAAAGAGAATCAAGCATGTGTACAGGGGCATAAACGCAGCAGTGATAGGATTGGAGAGGTTCGGTGAGCAAATGAAGACCCTTTGAAGTCATATTGCATGGTACCCATTCCAAGGGTTTCAACTACCCAGGTTTAAGGTATTCTTCCTTCAGCTAAAACATGCATGTGGAACCTAGAGTATGATCAACCATGTGATCGGGAGACGTGTTCAAATATGTCTCAGTTTTCATACCCTGGTACTCGGGTGCAACATTCCAGACGCTTTACTAACACTCTCCCGACTTGGAGATTCAGCGCCTTTAACCTCCTGTTTGGCCCAGTTTGCATTTTCTGCGGAAGATGAACAGGAATAGCGAGAACCAATGAGAGACTAGCTGGAGGTGTCTGGACGGGCAAATTTAACTCTCATTTCCCACCAGGAAGAGGAATTAACGAAAGGCTCAGCGTTCCGTGCCGGAACCAGATTAGGGCCTGAAGCCATCCTGCGGTGTTGCGGCCAGCACAAAAGAAAGCGAGTTGAAGAAAGGAGCTCAGGGGCACTGTAATTCACAAACCTGCAGAGTTATAAATGACAGCTATCGTCCAAAAATAGACTGAAGTAAGGCTGCCAAGAGGACTTCAAAGCGGGGCAGAATTGCAGGAAACCGATTTCAGGAGGTAGACTGGAATTGCATTGAAAGCATAGGAAAAGAGGCAGAACGTCCACAATGATGCACTTGGCCAAAAAGGGCGTATGCGTTTTTTCCTGAATATATTCAGGAAAAAACGCATACGCCCTTTTTGGCCAACCAAGCAAGCTTGCAAAGGAAATCTGCACTACAATGAAGTCTCACTTCCCCCCGGTCAAAAGGGCCATCTGAAAAAAGTGTAAAATCCAGAAAGGCAGGACAGGCCATGGAGAACTGGGAGCCTTGTTATGCTGATGGGCGGGATGTAAATTGCCAACAGACACTCGGGAGAAGTGTATGGTGTTTCCTGAAACATCTAAAAAACAAAGCAACAGAGCCTAGGGCACTGCCACTTATGGTCCTATAGCTTAGGGAAATTAAAATCAAAAAGACACAGCCACCCCAAAGTTTGGGACGCCTCTGTTTACAAGAACCTCGTTTACAGTACAAGTTCAACATCGCAGAAAGTGAAAAATGGATAAAGAAGTTGTGGTATTTACTTACAAAGCAATATCACTCAGCAATGAAATCTGTGTCATCAGGCCCTTAGCAGCACAATGAGTGGATTCAGGTATGATGATTCTAACTGAAGTAAGTCACACAGAAAAAGAAACATCATAAGATATCAGTAATACACGGAATGTAAACTTGGCTACAAAGGAACTGAATTACAGAACAGAACAGGGTCTCAAATTTAGAAAAACAACTTATGCTTGCTTAAGGGGAAAGGTGAGTTGGGGTGCTGCATAAAACCAGAGATTGAAATGAGCACAGATAAAGTTCCTTAAGTCAAATATGGAATAGACAAGAGCTACTCCTTGCTCAACGAAATGGACTCAACACCGCATATTAAACGCCTAAGAATGTACCTGACTAGTAAGTATCTTAAAACCTATGGATTGCTATGTCTCCGAAAGAGAATCAAGCATGTGTACAGGGGCATAAACGCAGCAGTGATAGGATTGGAGAGGTTCGGTGAGCAAATGAAGACCCTTTGAAGTCATATTGCATGGTACCCATTCCACGGGTCTCAACTCTCCAGGTTTAAGGTATTCTTCCTTCAGCTAAAACATGCATGTGGAACCCAAGTATGATCAACCATGTGAACGGGAGACGTGTTCAAATATGTCTCAGTTTTCCTCCCCTGGTACTCGGGTGCAACATTCCAGACGCTTTACTAACACTCTCCCCACTTGGAGAGTCAGCGCCTTTAACCTCCTGTTTGGCCCAGTTTGCAATTTCTGCGGAAGATGAACAGGAATAGCGAGAACCAATGAGAGGCTAGCTGGAGGTGTCTGGACGGGCAAATTTAACTCTCATTTCCCACCAGGAAGAGGAAATAACCAAAGGCTTAGCGTGCCGTACCGGAACCAGATTAGGGCCTGAAGCCATCCTGGGGTGTTGCGGCCAGCCCAAAAGAAAGCGAGTTGAAGAAAGGAGCTCAGGGGCACTGTAATTCACAAACCTGCAGAGTTATAAATGACAGCTATCGTCCAAAAATAGACTGAAGTAAGGCTGCCAAGAGGACTTGAAAGCGGGGCAGAATTGCAGGAATCCGATTTCAGGAGGTAGACTGGAATTGCATTGAAAGCATAGGAAAAGAGGCAGAACGTCCACAATGATGCACTTGGCCAAAAAGGGCGTATGCGTTTTTTCCTGAATATATTCAGGAAAAAACGCATACGCCCTTTTTGGCCAACCAAGCAAGCTTGCAAAGGAAATCTGCACTACAATGAAGTCTCACTTCCCCCCGGTCAAAAGGGCCATCTGAAAAAAGTGTAAAATCCAGAAAGGCAGGACAGGCCATTGAGAACTGGGAGCCTTGTTATGCTGATGGGCGGGATGTAAATTGCAAACAGACACTTGGAAGAAGTGTATGGTGTTTCCTGAAACATCTAAAAAACAAAGCAACAGAACCTAGGGCACTTCCACTTATGGTCCTATAGCTTAGGGAGATTAAAATCAAAAAGACACAGCCACCCCAAAGTTTGGGACGCCTCTGTTTACAAGAACCTCGTTTACAGTACAAGTTCAACATCGCAGAAAGTGAAAAATGGATAAAGAAGTTGTGGTATTCACTTACAAAGCAATATCACTCAGCAATGAAAACGATGTCATCAGGCCCTTAGCAGCACAATGAGTGGATTCAGGTATGATGATTCTAACTGAAGTAAGTCACACAGAAAAAGAAACATCATAAGATATCAGTAATACACGGAATGGAAACTTGGCTACACAGGAACTGAATTACAGAACAGAACAGGGTCTAAAATTTAGAAAGACAACTTATGCTTGCTTAAGGGTAAAGGTGAGTTGGGGTGCTGCATAAAACCAGAGCTTGAAATGAGCACAGATAAAGTTCCTTAAGCCAAATATGGAATAGACAAGAGCTACTCCTTGCTCAACGAAATGGACTCAACACCGCATATTAAACGCCTAAGAATGTACCTGACTTGTAAGTATCTTAAAACCTATGGATTGCTATGTCTCCGAAAGAGAATCAAGCATGTGTACAGGGGCATAAACGCTGCAGTGATAGGAATGGAGAGGTTCGGTGAGCAAATGAAGACCCTTTGAAGTCATATTGCATGGTACCCATTCCACGGCTTTCAACTACCCAGGTTTAAGGTATTCTTCCTTCAGCTAAAACAGGCATGTGGAACCTAGAGTATGATCAACCATGTGATCGGGAGACGTGTTCAAATATGTCTCAGTTTTCCTCCCCTGGTACTCGGGTGCAACATTCCAGACGCTTTACTAACACTCTCCCCACTTGGAGAGTCAGTCCCTTTAACCTCCTGTTTTGCCCAGTTTGCAATTTCTGCGGAAGATGAACAGGAACAGCGAGAACCAATGAGAGGCTAGCTGGAGGTGTCTGGACGGGCAAATTTAACTCTCATTTCCCACCAGGAAGAGGAATTAACCAAAGGCTCAGCATGCCGGGCCGGAACCAGATTAGGGTTTGAAGCCATCCTCCGGTGTTGCGGCCAGGTCACAAGAAAGCGAGTTGAAGAAAGGAGCTCAGGGGCACTGTAATTCACAAACCTGCAGAGTTATAAATGACAGCTATCGTCCAAAAATAGACTGAAGTAAGGCTGCCAAGAGGACTTGAAAGCGGGGCAGAATTGCAGGAAACCGATTTCAGGAGGTAGACTGGAATTGCATTGAAAGCATAGGAAAAGAGGCAGAACGTCCACAATGATGCACTTGGCCAAAAAGGGCATATGCGTTTTTTCCTGAATATATTCAGGAAAAAACGCATACGCCCTTTTTGGCCAACCAAGCAAGCTTGCAAAGGAAATCTGCACTACAATGAAGTCTCACTTCCCCCCGGTCAAAAGGGCCATCTGAAAAAAGTGTAAAATCCAGAAAGGCAGGACAGGCCATGGAGAACTGGGAGCCTTGTTATGCTGATGGGCGGGATGTAAATTGCCAACAGAAACTCGGGAGAAGTGTATGGTGTTTCCTGAAACATCTAAAAAACAAAGCAACAGAGCCTAGGGCACTGCCACTTATGGTCCTATAGCTTAGGGAAATTAAAATCAAAAAGACACAGCCACCCCAAAGTTTGGGACGCCTCTGTTTACAAGAACCTCGTTTACAGTACAAGTTCAACATCGCAGAAAGTGAAAAATGGATAAAGAAGTTGTGGTATTTACTTACAAAGCAATATCACTCAGCAATGAAATCTGTGTCATCAGGCCCTTAGCAGCACAATGAGTGGATTCAGGTATGATGATTCTAACTGAAATAAGTCACACAGAAAAAGAAACATCATAAGATATCAGTAATACACGGAATGGAAACTTGGCTACACAGGAACTGAATTACAGAACAGAACAGGGTCTCAAATTTAGAAAACCAACTTATGCTTGATTAAGGGGAAAGGTGAGTTGGGGTGCTGCATAAAACCAGAGATTGAAATGAGCACAGATAAAGTTCCTTAAGTCAAATATGGAATAGACAAGAGCTACTCCTTGCTCAACGAAATGGACTCAACACCCCATATTAAACGCCTAAGAATGTTCCTGACTAGTAAGTATCTTAAAACCTATGGATTGCTATGTCTCCGAAAGAGAATCAAGTATGTGTACAGGGGCATAAACGCAGCAGTGATAGGATTGGAGAGGTTCGGTGAGCAAATGAAGACCCTTTGAAGTCATATTGCATGGTACCCATTCCACGGGTTTCAACTACCCAGGTTTAAGGTATTCTTCCTTCAGCTAAAACATGCATGTGGAACCTAGAGTATGATCAACCATGTGATCGGGAGACGTGTTCAAATATGTCTCAGTTTTCGTACCCTGGTACTCGGGTGCAACATTCCAGACACTTTACTAACACTCTCCCGACTTGGAGAGTCAGTCCCTTTAACCTCCTGTTTGGCCCAGTTTGCAATTTCTGCGGAAGATGAACAGGAATAGCGAGAACCAATGAGAGGCTAGCTGGAGGTGTCTGGACGGGCAAATTTAACTCTCATTTCCCACCAGGAAGAGGAATTAACCAAAGGCTCAGCGTGCCGTGCCGGAACCAGATTAGGGCCTGAAGCCATCCTGCGGTGTTGCGGCCAGGTCACAAGAAAGCAAGTTGAAGAAAGGAGCTCAGGGGCACTGTAATTCACAAACCTGCAGAGTTATAAATGACAGCTATCATCCAAAATAGACTGAAGTAAGGCTGCCAAGAGGACTTGAAAGCGGGGCAGAATTGCAGGAAACCGATTTCAGGAGGTAGACTGGAATTGCATTGAAAGCATAGGAAAAGAGGCAGAACGTCCACAATGATGCACTTGGCCAAAAAGGGCGTATGCGTTTTTTCCTGAATATATTCAGGAAAAAACGCATACGCCCTTTTTGGCCAACCAAGCAAGCTTGCAAAGGAAATCTGCACTACAATGAAGTCTCACTTCCCCCCGGTCAAAAGGGCCATCTGAAAAAAGTGTAAAATCCAGAAAGGCAGGACAGGCCATGGAGAACTGGGAGCCTTGTTATGCTGATGGGCGGGATGTAAATTGCCAACAACCACTCGGGAGAAGTGTATGGTGTTTCCTGAAACATCTAAAAAACAAAGCAACAGAACCTAGGGCACTTCCACTTATGGTCCTATAGCTTAGGGAAATTAAAATCAAAAAGAGACAGCCACCCCAAAGTTTGGAACGGCTCTGTTTACAAGAACCTCGTTTACAGTACAAGTTCAACATCGCAGAAAGTGAAAAATGGATAAAGAAGTTGTGGTATTTACTTACAAAGCAATATCACTCAGCAATGAAATCTGTGTCATCAGGCCCTTAGCAGCACAATGAGTGGATTCAGGTATGATGATTCTAACTGAAGTAAGTCACACAGAAAAAGAAACATCATAAGATATCAGTAATACACGGAATGTAAACTTGGCTACACAGGAACTGAATTACAGAACAGAACAGGGTCTCAAATTTAGAAAACCAACTTATTCTTGCTTAAGGGGAAAGGTGAGTTGGGGTGCTGCATAAAACCAGAGATTGCAATGAGCACAGATAAAGTTCCTTAAGCCAAATATGGAATAGACAAGAGCTACTCCTTGCTCAACGAAATGGACTCAACACCCCATATTAAACGCCTAAGAATGTACCCGACTAGTAAGTATCTTAAAACCTATGGATTGCTATGTCTCCGAAAGAGAATCAAGCATGTGTACAGGGGCATAAACGCAGCAGTGATAGGATTGGAGAGGTTCGGTGAGCAAATGAAGACCCTTTGAAGTCATATTGCATGGTACCCATTCCACGGGTTTCAACTACCCAGGTTTAAGGTATTCTTCCTTCAGCTAAAACATGCATGTGGAACCTAGAGTATGATCAACCATGTGATCGGGAGACGTGTTCAAATATGTCTCAGTTTTCATACCCTGGTACTCGGGTGCAACATTCCAGACGCTTTACTAACACTCTCCCGACTTGGAGATTCAGCGCCTTTAACCTCCTGTTTGGCCCAGTTTGCATTTTCTGCGGAAGATGAACAGGAATAGCGAGAACCAATGAGAGACTAGCTGGAGGTGTCTGGACGGGCAAATTTAACTCTCATTTCCCACCAGGAAGAGGAATTAACGAAAGGCTCAGCGTGCCGTGCCGGAACCAGATTAGGGCCTGAAGCCATCCTGCGGTGTTGCGGCCAGCACAAAAGAAAGCGAGTTGAAGAAAGGAGCTCAGGGGCACTGTAATTCACAAACCTGCAGAGTTATAAATGACAGCTATCGTCCAAAAATAGACTGAAGTAAGGCTGCCAAGAGGACTTCAAAGCGGGGCAGAATTGCAGGAAACCGATTTCAGGAGGTAGACTGGAATTGCATTGAAAGCATAGGAAAAGAGGCAGAACGTCCACAATGATGCACTTGGCCAAAAAGGGCGTATGCGTTTTTTCCTGAATATATTCAGGAAAAAACGCATACGCCCTTTTTGGCCAACCAAGCAAGCTTGCAAAGGAAATCTGCACTACAATGAAGTCTCACTTCCCCCCGGTCAAAAGGGCCATCTGAAAAAAGTGTAAAATCCAGAAAGGCAGGACAGGCCATGGAGAACTGGGAGCCTTGTTATGCTGATGGGCGGGATGTAAATTGCCAACAGACACTCGGGAGAAGTGTATGGTGTTTCCTGAAACATCTAAAAAACAAAGCAACAGAGCCTAGGGCACTGCCACTTATGGTCCTATAGCTTAGGGAAATTAAAATCAAAAAGACACAGCCACCCCAAAGTTTGGGACGCCTCTGTTTACAAGAACCTCGTTTACAGTACAAGTTCAACATCGCAGAAAGTGAAAAATGGATAAAGAAGTTGTGGTATTTACTTACAAAGCAATATCACTCAGCAATGAAATCTGTGTCATCAGGCCCTTAGCAGCACAATGAGTGGATTCAGGTATGATGATTCTAACTGAAGTAAGTCACACAGAAAAAGAAACATCATAAGATATCAGTAATACACGGAATGTAAACTTGGCTACACAGGAACTGAATTACAGAACAGAACAGGGTCTGAAATTTAGAAAAACAACTTATGCTTGCTTAAGGGGAAAGGTGAGTTGGGGTGCTGCATAAAACCAGAGATTGAAATGAGCACAGATAAAGTTCCTTAAGTCAAATATGGAATAGACAAGAGCTACTCCTTGCTCAACGAAATGGACTCAACACCGCATATTAAACGCCTAAGAATGTACCTGACTAGTAAGTATCTTAAAACCTATGGATTGCTATGTCTCCGAAAGAGAATCAAGCATGTGTACAGGGGCATAAACGCAGCAGTGATAGGATTGGAGAGGTTCGGTGAGCAAATGAAGACCCTTTGAAGTCATATTGCATGGTACCCATTACACGGGTCTCAACTCTCCAGGTTTAAGGTATTCTTCCTTCAGCTAAAACATGCATGTGGAACCCAAGTATGATCAACCATGTGAACGGGAGACGTGTTCAAATATGTCTCAGTTTTCCTCCCCTGGTACTCGGGTGCAACATTCCAGACGCTTTACTAACACTCTCCCCACTTGGAGAGTCAGTCCCTTTAACCTCCTGTTTGGCCCAGTTTGCAATTTCTGCGGAAGATGAACAGGAATAGCGAGAACCAATGAGAGACTAGCTGGAGGTGTCTGGACGGGCAAATTTAACTCTCATTTCCCACCAGGAAGAGGAAATAACCAAAGGCTCAGCGTGCCGTGCCGGAACCAGATTAGGGCCTGAAGCCATGCTGCGGTGTTGCGGCCAGGTCACAAGAAAGCGAGTTGAAGAAAGGAGCTCAGGGGCACTGTAATTCACAAACCTGCAGAGTTATAAATGACAGCTATCGTCCAAAAATAGACTGAAGTAAGGCTGCCAAGAGGACTTGAAAGCGGGGCAGAATTGCAGGAAACCGATTTCAGGAGGTAGACTGGAATTGCATTGAAAGCATAGGAAAAGAGGCAGAACGTCCACAATGATGCACTTGGCCAAAAAGGGCGTATGCGTTTTTTCCTGAATATATTCAGGAAAAAACGCATACGCCCTTTTTGGCCAACCAAGCAAGCTTGCAAAGGAAATCTGCACTACAATGAAGTCTCACTTCCCCCCGGTCAAAAGGGCCATCTGAAAAAAGTGTAAAATCCAGAAAGGCAGGACAGGCCATGGAGAACTGGGAGCCTTGTTATGCTGATGGGCGGGATGTAAATTGCCAACAACCACTCGGGAGAAGTGTATGGTGTTTCCTGAAACATCTAAAAAACAAAGCAACAGAACCTAGGGCACTTCCACTTATGGTCCTATAGCTTAGGGAAATTAAAATCAAAAAGAGACAGCCACCCCAAAGTTTGGAACGGCTCTGTTTACAAGAACCTCGTTTACAGTACAAGTTCAACATCGCAGAAAGTGAAAAATGGATAAAGAAGTTGTGGTATTTACTTACAAAGCAATATCACTCAGCAATGAAATCTGTGTCATCAGGCCCTTAGCAGCACAATGAGTGGATTCAGGTATGATGATTCTAACTGAAGTAAGTCACACAGAAAAAGAAACATCATAAGATATCAGTAATACACGGAATGTAAACTTGGCTACACAGGAACTGAATTACAGAACAGAACAGGGTCTCAAATTTAGAAAACCAACTTATTCTTGCTTAAGGGGAAAGGTGAGTTGGGGTGCTGCATAAAACCAGAGATTGCAATGAGCACAGATAAAGTTCCTTAAGCCAAATATGGAATAGACAAGAGCTACTCCTTGCTCAACGAAATGGACTCAACACCCCATATTAAACGCCTAAGAATGTACCCGACTAGTAAGTATCTTAAAACCTATGGATTGCTATGTCTCCGAAAGAGAATCAAGCATGTGTACAGGGGCATAAACGCAGCAGTGATAGGATTGGAGAGGTTCGGTGAGCAAATGAAGACCCTTTGAAGTCATATTGCATGGTACCCATTCCACGGGTTTCAACTACCCAGGTTTAAGGTATTCTTCCTTCAGCTAAAACATGCATGTGGAACCTAGAGTATGATCAACCATGTGATCGGGAGACGTGTTCAAATATGTCTCAGTTTTCATACCCTGGTACTCGGGTGCAACATTCCAGACGCTTTACTAACACTCTCCCGACTTGGAGATTCAGCGCCTTTAACCTCCTGTTTGGCCCAGTTTGCATTTTCTGCGGAAGATGAACAGGAATAGCGAGAACCAATGAGAGACTAGCTGGAGGTGTCTGGACGGGCAAATTTAACTCTCATTTCCCACCAGGAAGAGGAATTAACGAAAGGCTCAGCGTGCCGTGCCGGAACCAGATTAGGGCCTGAAGCCATCCTGCGGTGTTGCGGCCAGCACAAAAGAAAGCGAGTTGAAGAAAGGAGCTCAGGGGCACTGTAATTCACAAACCTGCAGAGTTATAAATGACAGCTATCGTCCAAAAATAGACTGAAGTAAGGCTGCCAAGAGGACTTGAAAGCGGGGCAGAATTGCAGGAAACCGATTTCAGGAGGTAGACTGGAATTGCATTGAAAGCATAGGAAAAGAGGCAGAACGTCCACAATGATGCACTTGGCCAAAAAGGGCGTATGCGTTTTTTCCTGAATATATTCAGGAAAAAACGCATACGCCCTTTTTGGCCAACCAAGCAAGCTTGCAAAGGAAATCTGCACTACAATGAAGTCTCACTTCCCCCCGGTCAAAAGGGCCATCTGAAAAAAGTGTAAAATCCAGAAAGGCAGGACAGACCATGGAGAACTGGGAGCCTTGTTATGCTGATGGGCGGGATGTAAATTGCCAACAGACACTCGGGAGAAGTGTATGGTGTTTCCTGAAACATCTAAAAAACAAAGCAACAGAGCCTAGGGCACTGCCACTTATGGTCCTATAGCTTAGGGAAATTAAAATCAAAAAGACACAGCCACCCCAAAGTTTGGCACGCCTCTGTTTACAAGAACCTCGTTTACAGTACAAGTTCAACATCGCAGAAAGTGAAAAATGGATAAAGAAGTTGTGGTATTTACTTACAAAGCAATATCACTCAGCAATGAAATCTGTGTCATCAGGCCCTTAGCAGCACAATGAGTGGATTCAGGTATGATGATTCTAACTGAAGTAAGTCACACAGAAAAAGAAACATCATAAGATATCAGTAATACACGGAATGTAAACTTGGCTACACAGGAACTGAATTACAGAACAGAACAGGGTCTCAAATTTAGAAAAACAACTTATGCTTGCTTAAGGGGAAAGGTGAGTTGGGGTGCTGCATAAAACCAGAGATTGAAATGAGCACAGATAAAGTTCCTTAAGTCAAATATGGAATAGACAAGAGCTACTCCTTGCTCAACGAAATGGACTCAACACCGCATATTAAACGCCTAAGAATGTACCTGACTAGTAAGTATCTTAAAACCTATGGATTGCTATGTCTCCGAAAGAGAATCAAGCATGTGTACAGGGGCATAAACGCAGCAGTGATAGGATTGGAGAGGTTCGGTGAGCAAATGAAGACCCTTTGAAGTCATATTGCATGGTACCCATTACACGGGTCTCAACTCTCCAGGTTTAAGGTATTCTTCCTTCAGCTAAAACATGCATGTGGAACCCAAGTATGATCAACCATGTGAACGGGAGACGTGTTCAAATATGTCTCAGTTTTCCTCCCCTGGTACTCGGGTGCAACATTCCAGACGCTTTACTAACACTCTCCCCACTTGGAGAGTCAGCGCCTTTAACCTCCTGTTTGGCCCAGTTTGCAATTTCTGCGGAAGATGAACAGGAATAGCGAGAACCAATGAGAGACTAGCTGGAGGTGTCTGGACGGGCAAATTTAACTCTCATTTCCCACCAGGAAAAGGAAATAACCAAAGGCTCAGCGTGCCGTGCCGGAACCAGATTAGGGCCTGAAGCCATCCTGCGGTGTTGCGGCCAGGTCACAAGAAAGCAAGTTGAAGAAAGGAGCTCAGGGGCACTGTAATTCACAAACCTGCAGAGTTATAAATGACAGCTATCATCCAAAATAGACTGAAGTAAGGCTGCCAAGAGGACTTGAAAGCGGGGCAGAATTGCAGGAAACCGATTTCAGGAGGTAGACTGGAATTGCATTGAAAGCATAGGAAAAGAGGCAGAACGTCCACAATGATGCACTTGGCCAAAAAGGGCGTATGCGTTTTTTCCTGAATATATTCAGGAAAAAACGCATACGCCCTTTTTGGCCAACCAAGCAAGCTTGCAAAGGAAATCTGCACTACAATGAAGTCTCACTTCCCCCCGGTCAAAAGGGCCATCTGATAAAAGTGTAAAATCCAGAAAGGCAGGACAGGCCATGGAGAACTGGGAGCCTTGTTATGCTGATGGGCGGGATGTAAATTGCCAACAACCACTCGGGAGAAGTGTATGGTGTTTCCTGAAACATCTAAAAAACAAAGCAACAGAACCTAGGGCACTTCCACTTATGGTCCTATAGCTTAGGGAAATTAAAATCAAAAAGAGACAGCCACCCCAAAGTTTGGAACGGCTCTGTTTACAAGAACCTCGTTTACAGTACAAGTTCAACATCGCAGAAAGTGAAAAATGGATAAAGAAGGTGTGGTATTTACTTACAAAGCAATATCACTCAGCAATGAAATCTGTGTCATCAGGCCCTTAGCAGCACAATGAGTGGATTCAGGTATGATGATTCTAACTGAAGTAAGTCACACAGAAAAAGAAACATCATAAGATATCAGTAATACACGGAATGTAAACTTGGCTACACAGGAACTGAATTACAGAACAGAACAGGGTCTCAAATTTAGAAAACCAACTTATTCTTGCTTAAGGGGAAAGGTGAGTTGGGGTGCTGCATAAAACCAGAGATTGCAATGAGCACAGATAAAGTTCCTTAAGCCAAATATGGAATAGACAAGAGCTACTCCTTGCTCAACGAAATGGACTCAACACCCCATATTAAACGCCTAAGAATGTTCCTGACTAGTAACTATCTTAAAACCTATGGATTGCTATGTCTCCGAAAGAGAATCAAGCATGTGTACAGGGGCATAAACGCAGCAGTGATAGGATTGGAGAGGTTCGGTGAGCAAATGAAGACCCTTTGAAGTCATATTGCATGGTACCCATTCCACGGGTTTCAACTACCCAGGTTTAAGGTATTCTTCCTTCAGCTAAAACATGCATGTGGAACCTAGAGTATGATCAACCATGTGATCGGGAGACGTGTTCAAATATGTCTCAGTTTTCATACCCTGGTACTCGGGTGCAACATTCCAGACGCTTTACTAACACTCTCCCGACTTGGAGATTCAGTCCCTTTAACCTCCTGTTTGGCCCAGTTTGCAATTTCTGCGGAAGATGAACAGGAATAGCGAGAACCAATGAGAGGCTAGCTGGAGGTGTCTGGACGGGCAAATTTAACTCTCATTTCCCACCAGGAAGAGGAATTAACGAAAGGCTCAGCGTGCCGTGCCGGAACCAGATTAGGGCCTGAAGCCATCCTGTGGTGTTGCGGCCAGCACAAAAGAAAGCGAGTTGAAGAAAGGAGCTCAGGGGCACTGTAATTCACAAACCTGCAGAGTTATAAATGACAGCTATCGTCCAAAAATAGACTGAAGTAAGGCTGCCAAGAGGACTTGAAAGCGGGGCAGAATTGCAGGAAACCGATTTCAGGAGGTAGACTGGAATTGCATTGAAAGCATAGGAAAAGAGGCAGAACGTCCACAATGATGCACTTGGCCAAAAAGGGCGTATGCGTTTTTTCCTGAATATATTCAGGAAAAAACGCATACGCCCTTTTTGGCCAACCAAGCAAGCTTGCAAAGGAAATCTGCACTACAATGAAGTCTCACTTCCCCCCGGTCAAAAGGGCCATCTGAATAAAGTGTAAAATCCAGAAAGGCAGGACAGACCATGGAGAACTGGGAGCCTTGTTATGCTGATGGGCGGGATGTAAATTGCCAACAGACACTCGGGAGAAGTGTATGGTGTTTCCTGAAACATCTAAAAAACAAAGCAACAGAGCCTAGGGCACTGCCACTTATGGTCCTATAGCTTAGGGAAATTAAAATCAAAAAGACACAGCCACCCCAAAGTTTGGGATGCCTCTGTTTACAAGAACCTCGTTTACAGTACAAGTTCAACATCGCAGAAAGTGAAAAATGGATAAAGAAGTTGTGGTATTTACTTACAAAGCAATATCACTCAGCAATGAAATCTGTGTCATCAGGCCCTTAGCAGCACAATGAGTGGATTCAGGTATGATGATTCTAACTGAAGTAAGTCACACAGAAAAAGAAACATCATAAGATATCAGTAATACACGGAATGTAAACTTGGCTACACAGGAACTGAATTACAGAACAGAACAGGGTCTCAAATTTAGAAAAACAACTTATGCTTGCTTAAGGGGAAAGGTGAGTTGGGGTGCTGCATAAAACCAGAGATTGAAATGAGCACAGATAAAGTTCCTTAAGTCAAATATGGAATAGACAAGAGCTACTCCTTGCTCAACGAAATGGACTCAACACCGCATATTAAACGCCTAAGAATGTACCTGACTAGTAAGTATCTTAAAACCTATGGATTGCTATGTCTCCGAAAGAGAATCAAGCATGTGTACAGGGGCATAAACGCAGCAGTGATAGGATTGGAGAGGTTCGGTGAGCAAATGAAGACCCTTTGAAGTCATATTGCATGGTACCCATTCCACGGGTTTCAACTACCCAGGTTTAAGGTATTCTTCCTTCAGCTAAAACATGCATGTGGAACCCAAGTATGATCAACCATGTGAACGGGAGACGTGTTCAAATATGTCTCAGTTTTCCTCCCCTGGTACTCGGGTGCAACATTCCAGACGCTTTACTAACACTCTCCCCACTTGGAGAGTCAGCGCCTTTAACCTCCTGTTTGGCCCAGTTTGCAATTTCTGCGGAAGATGAACAGGAATAGCGAGAACCAATGAGAGACTAGCTGGAGGTGTCTGGACGGGCAAATTTAACTCTCATTTCCCACCAGGAAAAGGAAATAACCAAAGGCTCAGCGTGCCGTGCCGGAACCAGATTAGGGCCTGAAGCCATCCTGCGGTGTTGCGGCCAGGTCACAAGAAAGCAAGTTGAAGAAAGGAGCTCAGGGGCACTGTAATTCACAAACCTGCAGAGTTATAAATGACAGCTATCGTCCAAAAATAGACTGAAGTAAGTCTGCCAAGAGGACTTGAAAGCGGGGCAGAATTGCAGGAAACCGATTTCAGGAGGTAGACTGGAATTGCATTGAAAGCATAGGAAAAGAGGCAGAACGTCCACAATGATGCACTTGGCCAAAAAGGGCGTATGCGTTTTTTCCTGAATATATTCAGGAAAAAACGCATACGCCCTTTTTGGCCAACCAAGCAAGCTTGCAAAGGAAATCTGCACTACAATGAAGTCTCACTTCCCCCCGGTCAAAAGGGCCATCTGAAAAAAGTGTAAAATCCAGAAAGGCAGGACAGGCCATGGAGAACTGGGAGCCTTGTTATGCTGATGGGCGGGATGTAAATTGCCAACAACCACTCGGGAGAAGTGTATGGTGTTTCCTGAAACATCTAAAAAACAAAGCAACAGAACCTAGGGCACTTCCACTTATGGTCCTATAGCTTAGGGAAATTAAAATAAAAAAGACACAGCCACCCCAAAGTTTGGAACGGCTCTGTTTACAAGAACCTCGTTTACAGTACAAGTTCAACATCGCAGAAAGTGAAAAATGGATAAAGAAGTTGTGGTATTTACTTACAAAGCAATATCACTCAGCAATGAAATCTGTGTCATCAGGCCCTTAGCAGCACAATGAGTGGATTCAGGTATGATGATTCTAACTGAAATAAGTCACACAGAAAAAGAAACATCATAAGATATCAGTAATACACGGAATGTAAACTTGGCTACACAGGAACTGAATTACCGAACAGAACAGGGTCTCAAATTTAGAAAACCAACTTATTCTTGCTTAAGGGTAAAGGTGAGTTGGGGTGCTGCATAAAACCAGAGATTGCAATGAGCACAGATAAAGTTCCTTAAGCCAAATATGGAATAGACAAGAGCTACTCCTTGCTCAACGAAATGGACTCAACACCCCATATTAAACGCCTAAGAATGTTCCTGACTAGTAAGTATCTTAAAACCTATGGATTGCTATGTCTCCGAAAGAGAATCAAGCATGTGTACAGGGGCATAAACGCAGCAGTGATAGGATTGGAGAGGTTCGGTGAGCAAATGAAGACCCTTTGAAGTCATATTGCATGGTACCCATTCCACGGGTTTCAACTACCCAGGTTTAAGGTATTCTTCCTTCAGCTAAAACATGCATGTGGAACCTAGAGTATGATCAACCATGTGATCGGGAGACGTGTTCAAATATGTCTCAGTTTTCCTCCCCTAGTACTCGGGTGCAACATTCCAGACGCTTTACTAACACTCTCCCGACTTGGAGAGTCAGTCCCTTTAATATCCTGTTTGGCCCAGTTTGCAATTTCTGCGGAAGATGAACAGGAATAGCGAGAACCAATGAGAGACTAGCTGGAGGTGTCTGGATGGTCAAATTTAACTCTCATTTCCCACCAGGAAGAGGCATTAACCAAAGGCTCAGCATGCCGCGCCGGAACCAGATTAGGGCCTGAAGCCATCCTGCGGTGTTGCGGCCAGGTCACAAGAAAGCGAGTTGAAGAAAGGAGCTCAGGGGCACTGTAATTCACAAACCTGCAGAGTTATAAATGACAGCTATCGTCCAAAAATAGACTGAAGTAAGGCTGCCAAGAGGACTTGAAAGCGGGGCAGAATTGCAGGAAACCGATTTCAGGAGGTAGACTGGAATTGCATTGAAAGCATAGGAAAAGAGGCAGAACGTCCACAATGATGCACTTGGCCAAAAAGGGCGTATGCGTTTTTTCCTGAATATATTCAGGAAAAAACGCATACGCCCTTTTTGGCCAACCAAGCAAGCTTGCAAAGGAAATCTGCACTACAATGAAGTCTCACTTCCCCCCGGTCAAAAGGGCCATCTGAAAAAAGTGTAAAATCCAGAAAGGCAACAGGCCATGGAGAACTGGGAGCCTTGTTATGCTGATGGGCGGGATGTAAATTGCCAACAGACACTTGGGATAAGTGTATGGTGTTTCCTGAAACATCTAAAAAACAAAGCAACAGAGCCTAGGGCACTTCCACTTATGGTCCTATAGCTTAGGAAAATTAAAATCAAAAAGACACAGCCACCCCAAAGTTTGGAACGGCTCTGTTTACAAGAACCTCGTTTACAGTACAAGTTCAACATCGCAGAAAGTGAAAAATGGATAAAGAACTTGTGGTACTTACGTACAATGCAGTGTCACTCAGCAATGAAATCTATGTTATCAGGCCCGTAGCAGCATAATGAGTAGATTCAGCTACGATGATTCTAACTGAAATAAGTCACACAGAAAAAGAAACATCATAAGATATCAGTAATACACGGAATGTAAACTTGGCTACACAGGAACTGAATTCCAAAACAGAACAGGTTCTCAAATTTAGAAAACCAACTTATGCTTGCTTAAGGGGAAAGGTGAGTTGGGTTGCTGCATAAAACCAGAGATTGAAATGAGCACAGATAAAGTTCCTTAAGCCAAATATGGAATAGACAAGAGCTACTCCTTGCTCAACGAAATGGACTCAACACCGCATATTAAACGCCTAAGAATGTACCTGACTAGTAAGTATCTTAAAACCTATGGATTGCTATGTCTCCGAAAGAGAATCAAGCATGTGTACAGGGGCATAAACGCAGCAGTGATAGGATTGGAGAGGTTCGGTGAGCAAATGAAGACCCTTTGAAGTCATATTGCATGGTACCCATTCCACGGGTTTCAACTCTCCAAGTTTTAGGTATTCTTCTTTCAGCTAAAACATGCATGTGGAACCCAGAGTATGATCAACCATGTGATCGGGAGACGTGTTCAAATATGTCTCAGTTTTCGTACCCTGGTACTCGGGTGCAACATTCCAGACGCTTTACTAACACTCTCCCCACTTGGAGAGTCAGCGCCTTTAACCTCCTGTTTGTCCCAGTTGGCAATTTCTGCGGAAGATGAACAGGAATAGCGAGAACCAATGAGAGGCTAGCTGGAGGTGTCTGGACGGGCAAATTTAACTCTCATTTCCCAACAGGAAGAGGAAAGAACAAAAGGCTCAGCATGCCGTACCGGAACCAGATTAGGGCCTGAAGCCATCCTGCGGTGTTGCGGCCAGGTCACAAGAAAGCAAGTTGAAGAAAGGAGCTCAGGGGCACTGTAATTCACAAACCTGCAGAGTTATAAATGACAGCTATCGTCCAAAAATAGACTGAAGTAAGGCTGCCAAGAGAACTTGAAAGCGGGGCAGAATTGCAGGAAACCGATTTCAGGAGGTAGACTGGAATTGCATTGAAAGCATAGGAAAAGAGGCAGAACGTCCACAATGATGCACTTGGCCAAAAAGGGCATATGCGTTTTTTCCTGAATATATTCAGGAAAAAACGCATACGCCCTTTTTGGCCAACCAAGCAAGCTTGCAAAGGAAATCTGCACTACAATGAAGTCTCACTTCCCCCCGGTCAAAAGGGCCATCTGAAAAAAGTGTAAAATCCAGAAAGGCAGGACAGGCCATGGAGAACTGGGAGCCTTGTTATGCTGATGGGCGGGATGTAAATTGCCAACAAACACTCGGGAGAAGTGTATGGTGTTTCCTGAAACATCTAAAAAACAAAGCAACAGAGCCTAGGGCACTGCCACTTATGGTCCTATAGCTTAGGGAAATTAAAATCAAAAAGACACAGCCACCCCAAAATTTGGAACGGCTCTGTTTACAAGAACCTCGTTTACAATACAAGTTCAACATCGCAGAAAGTGAAAAATGGATAAAGAAGTTGTGGTATTTACTTACAAAGCAATATCACTCAGCAATGAAATCTGTGTCATCAGGCCCTTAGCAGCACAATGAGTGGATTCAGGTATGATGATTCTAACTGAAGTAAGTCACACAGAAAAAGAAACATCATAAGATATCAGTAATACACGGAATGGAAACTTGGCTACACAGGAACTGAATTACAGAACAGAACATGGTCTCAAATTTAGAAAACCAACTTATGCTTGCTTAAGGGTAAAGGTGAGTTGGGGTGCTGCATAAAACCAGAGATTGAAATGAGCACAGATAAAGTTCCTTAAGCCAAATATGGAATAGACAAGAGCTACTCCTTGCTCAACGAAATGGACTCAACACCCCATATTAAACGCCTAAGAATGTACCTGACTAGTAAGTATCTTAAAACCTATGGATTGCTATGTCTCCGAAAGAGAATCAAGCATGTGTACAGGGGCATAAACGCAGCAGTGATAGGATTGGAGAGGTTCGGTGAGCAAATGAAGACCCTTTGAAGTCATATTGCATGGTACCCATTCCACGGGTCTCAACTCTCCAGGTTTAAGGTATTCTTCCTTCAGCTAAAACATGCATGTGGAACCCAAGTATGATCAACCATGTGAACGGGAGACGTGTTCAAATATGTCTCAGTTTTCCTCCCCTGGTACTCGGGTGCAACATTCCAGACGCTTTACTAACACTCTCCCCACTTGGAGAGTCAGCGCCTTTAACCTCCTGTTTGGCCCAGTTTGCAATTTCTGCGGAAGATGAACAGGAATAGCGAGAACCAATGAGAGGCTAGCTGGAGGTGTCTGGACGGGCAAATTTAACTCTCATTTCCCACCAGGAAGAAGAATTAACCAAAGGCTCAGCGTGCCGTGCCGGAACCAGATTAGGGCCTGAAGCCATCCTGCAGTGTTGCGGCCAGGTCACAAGAAAGCAAGTTGAAGAAAGGAGCTCAGGGGCACTGTAATTCACAAACCTGCAGAGTTATAAATGACAGCTATCGTCCAAAAATAGACTGAAGGAAGGCTGCCAAGAGGACTTGAAAGCGGGGCAGAATTGCAGGAAACCAATTTCAGGAGGTAGACTGGAATTGCATTGAAAGCATAGGAAAAGAGGCAGAACGTCCACAATGATGCACTTGGCCAAAAAGGGCGTATGCGTTTTTTCCTGAATATATTCAGGAAAAAACGCATACGCCCTTTTTGGCCAACCAAGCAAGCTTGCAAAGGAAATCTGCACTACAATGAAGTCTCACTTCCCCCCGGTCAAAAGGGCCATCTGAAAAAAGTGTAAAATCCAGAAAGGCAGGACAGGCCATGGAGAACTGGGAGCCTTGTTATGCTGATGGGCGGGATGTAAATTGCCAACAGACACTCGGGAGAAGTGTATGGTGTTTCCTGAAACATCTAAAAAACAAAGCAACAGAGCCTAGGGCACTTCCACTTATGGTCCTATAGCTTAGGGAAATTAAAATCAAAAAGACACAGCCACCCCAAAGTTTGGGACGCCTCCGTTTACAAGAACCTCGTTTACCATACAAGTTCAATATCACAGAAAGTGAAAAATGGATAAAGAACTTGTGGTACTTACGTACAATGCAGTATCACTCAGCAATGAAATCTATGTCATCAGGCCCGTAGCAGCATAATGAGTGGATTCAGGTACGATGATTCTAACTGAAATAAGTCACACAGAAAAAGAAACATCATAAGATATCACTAATACACGGAATGTAAACTTGGCTACACAGGAACTGCATTCCAAAACAGAACAGGGTCTCAAATTTAGAACACCAACTTATGCTTGCTTAAGGGGAAAGGTGAGTTGGGGTGCTGCATAAAACCAGAGATTGAAATGAGCACAGATAAAGTTCCTTAAGCCAAATATGGAATAGTCAAGAGCTACTCCTTGCTCAACGAAATGGACTCAACACCCCATATTAAACGCCTAAGAATGTACCTGACTAGTAAGTATCTTAAAACCTATGGATTGCTATGTCTCCAAAAGAGAATCAAGCGTGTGTACAGGGGCATAAACGCAGCAGTGATAGGATTGGAGAGGTTCGGTGAGCAAATGAAGACCCTTTGAAGTCATATTGCATGGTACCCATTCCACGGGTCTCAACTCTCCAGGTTTAAGGTATTCTTCCTTCAGCTAAAACATGCATGTGGAACCCAAGTAGGATCAACCATGTGAACGGGAGACGTGTTCAAATATGTCTCAGTTTTCCTCCGCTGGTACTCGGGTGCAACATTCCAGACGCTTTACTAACACTCTCCCCACTTGGAGAGTCAGCGCCTTTAACCTCCTGTTTGGCCCAGTTTGCAATTTCTGCGGAAGATGAACAGGAATAGCGAGAACCAATGAGAGACTAGCTGGAGGTGTCTGGACGGGCAAATTTAACTCTCATTTCCCACCAGGAAGAGGAAAGAACCAAAGGCTCAGCGTGCCGTACCGGAACCAGATTAGGGCCTGAAGACATCCTGCGGTGTTGCGGCCAGGTCACAAGAAAGCGAGTTGAAGAAAGGAGCTCAGGGGCACTGTAATTCACAAACCTGCAGAGTTATAAATGACAGCTATCGTCCAAAAATAGACTGAAGTAAGGCTGCCAAGAGGACTTGAAAGCGGGGCAGAATTGCAGGAAACCGATTTCAGGAGGTAGACTGGAATTGCATTGAAAGCATAGGAAAAGAGGCAGAACGTCCACAATGATGCACTTGGCCAAAAAGGGCGTATGCGTTTTTTCCTGAATATATTCAGGAAAAAACGCATACGCCCTTTTTGGCCAACCAAGCAAGCTTGCAAAGGAAATATGCACTACAATGAAGTCTCACTTCCCCCCGGTCAAAAGGGCCATCTGAAAAAAGTGTAAAATCCAGAAAGGCAGGACAGGCCATGGAGAACTGGGAGCCTTGTTATGCTGATGGGCGGGATGTAAATTGCCAACAACCACTCGGGAGAAGTGTATGGTGTTTCCTGAAACATCTAAAAAACAAAGCAACAGAACCTAGGGCACTTCCACTTATGGTCCTATAGCTTAGGGAAATTAAAATCAAAAAGACACAGCCACCCCAAAGTTTGGAACGGCTCTGTTTACAAGAACCTCGTTTACAGTACAAGTTCAACATCGCAGAAAGTGAAAAATGGATAAAGAAGTTGTGGTATTTACTTACAAAGCAATATCACTCAGCAATGAAATCTGTGTCATCAGGCCCTTAGCAGCACAATGAGTGGATTCAGGTATGATGATTCTAACTGAAGTAAGTCACACAGAAAAAGAAACATCATAAGATATCAGTAATACACGGAATGGAAACTTGGCTACACAGGAACTGAATTACAGAACAGAACAGGGACTCAAATTTAGAAAACCAACTTATGCTTGCTTAAGGGTAAAGGTGAGTTGGGGTGCTGCATAAAACCAGAGATTGAAATGAGCACAGATAAAGTTCCTTAAGTCAAATATGGAATAGACAAGAGTTACTCCTTGCTCAACGAAATGGACTCAACACCGCATATTAAACGCCTAAGAATGTACCTGACTAGTAAGTATCTTAAAACCTATGGATTGCTATGTCTCCGAAAGAGAATCAAGCA
This sequence comes from Delphinus delphis, assembly GCF_949987515.2. Taxonomy (NCBI): domain Eukaryota; kingdom Metazoa; phylum Chordata; class Mammalia; order Artiodactyla; family Delphinidae; genus Delphinus; species Delphinus delphis. The sequence goes on along the minus strand of NW_027192654.1, from coordinate 1,972,709 downwards.
TGTGTACAGGGGCATAAACGCAGCAGTGATAGGATTGGAGAGGTTCGGTGAGCAAATGAAGACCCTTTGAAGTCATATTGCATGGTACCCATTCCACGGGTCTCAACTCTCCAGGTTTAAGGTATTCTTCCTTCAGCTAAAACATGCATGTGGAACCCAAGTATGATCAACCATGTGAATGGGAGACGTGTTCAAATATGTCTCAGTTTTCCTCCCCTGGTACTCGGGTGCAACATTCCAGACGCTTTACTAACACTCTCCCCACTTGGAGAGTCAGCGCCTTTAACCTCCTGTTTGGCCCAGTTTGCAATTTCTGCGGAAGATGAACAGGAATAGCGAGAACCAATGAGAGGCTAGCTGGAGGTGTCTGGACGGGCAAATTTAACTCTCATTTCCCACCAGGAAGAGGAAATAACCAAAGGCTCAGCGTGCCGTACCGGAACCAGATTAGGGCCTGAAGACATCCTGCGGTGTTGCGGCCAGGTCACAAGAAAGCGAGTTGAAGAAAGGAGCTCAGGGGCACTGTAATTCACAAACCTGCAGAGTTATAAATGACAGCTATCGTCCAAAAATAGACTGAAGTAAGGCTGCCAAGAGGACTTGAAAGCGGGGCAGAATTGCAGGAAACCGATTTCAGGAGGTAGACTGGAATTGCATTGAAAGCATAGGAAAAGAGGCAGAACGTCCACAATGATGCACTTGGCCAAAAAGGGCGTATGCGTTTTTTCCTGAATATATTCAGGAAAAAACGCATACGCCCTTTTTGGCCAACCAAGCAAGCTTGCAAAGGAAATCTGCACTACAATGAAGTCTCACTTCCCCCCGGTCAAAAGGGCCATCTGAAAAAAGTGTAAAATCCAGAAAGGCAGGACAGGCCATGGAGAACTGGGAGCCTTGTTATGCTGATGGGCGGGATGTAAATTGCCAACAGACACTCGGGAGAAGTGTATGGTGTTTCCTGAAACATCTAAAAAACAAAGCAACAGAGCCTAGGGCACTTCCACTTATGGTCCTATAGCTTAGGGAAATTAAAATCAAAAAGACACAGCCACCCCAAACTTTCGAACGGCTCTGTTTACAAGAACCTCGTTTACAGTACAAGTTCAACATCGCAGAAAGTGAAAAATGGATAAAGAAGTTGTGGTATTTACTTAGAAAGCAATATCACTCAGCAATGAAATCTGTGTCATCAGGCCCATAGCAGCACAATGAGTGAATTCAGCTATGATGATTCTAACTGAAATAAGTCACACAGAAAAGAAACATCATAAGATATCAGTAATACACGGAATGTAAACTTGGCTACACAGGAACTGAATTACAGAACAGAACAGGGTCTCAAATTTAGAAAAACAACTTATGCTTGCTTAAGGGGAAAGGTGAGTTGGGGTGCTGCATAAAACCAGAGATTGAAATGAGCACAGATAAAGTTCCTTAAGTCAAATATGGAATAGACAAGAGCTACTCCTTGCTCAACGAAATGGACTCAACACCGCATATTAAACGCCTAAGAATGTACCTGACTAGTAAGTATCGAAAAACCTATGGATTGCTATGTCTCCAAAAGAGAATCAAGCATGTGTACATGGGCATAAACGCAGCAGTGATAGGATTGGAGAGGTTCGGTGAGCAAATGAAGACCCTTTGAAGTCATATTGCATGGTACCCATTCCACGGGTCTCAACTACCCAGGTTTAAGGTATTCTTCCTTCAGCTAAAACATGCATGTGGAACCTAGAGTATGATCAACCATGTGATCGGGAGACGTGTTCAAATATGTCAGTTTTCGTACCTTGGTACTCGGCTGCAACATTCCAGACGCTTTACTAACACTCTCCCGACTTGGAGAGTCAGTCCCTTTAACCTCCTGTTTGGCCCAGTTTGCAATTTCTGCGGAAGATGAACAGGAATAGCGAGAACCAATGAGAGGCTAGCTGGAGGTGTCTGGACGGGCAAATTTAACTCTCATTTCCCACCAGGAAGAAGAATTAACCAAAGGCTCAGCGTGCCGTACCGGAACCAGATTAGGGCCTGAAGCCATCCTGCGGTGTTGCGGCCAGCTCAAAAGAAAGCGAGTTGAAGAAAGGAGCTCAGGGGCACTGTAATTCACAAACCTGCAGAGTTATAAATGACAGCTATCGTCCAAAAATAGACTGAAGTAAGGCTGCCAAGAGGACTTGAAAGCGGGGCAGAATTGCAGGAAACCGATTTCAGGAGGTAGACTGGAATTGCATTGAAAGCATAGGAAAAGAGGCAGAACGTCCACAATGATGCACTTGGCCAAAAAGGGCGTATGCGTTTTTTCCTGAATATATTCAGGAAAAAACGCATACGCCGTTTTTGGCCAACCAAGCAAGCTTGCAAAGGAAATCTGCACTACAATGAAGTCTCACTTCCCCCCGGTCAAAAGGGCCATCTGAAAAAAGTGTAAAATCCAGAAAGGCAGGACAGGCCATGGAGAACTGGGAGCCTTGTTATGCTGATGGGCGGGATGTAAATTGCCAACAGACACTCGGGAGAAGTGTATGGTGTTTCCTGAAACATCTAAAAAACAAAGCAACAGAGCCTAGGGCACTGCCACTTATGGTCCTATAGCTTAGGGAAATTAAAATCAAAAAGACACAGCCACCCCAAAGTTTGGGACGGCTCTGTTTACAAGAACCTCGTTTACAGTACAAGTTCAACATCGCAGAAAGTGAAAAATGGATAAAGAATTTGTGGTACTTACGTACAATGCAGTATCACTCAGCAATGAAATCTATGTCATCAGGCCTGTAGCAGCATAATGAGTGGATTCAGGTACGATGATTCTAACTGAAATAAGTCACACAGAAAAAGAAACATCATAAGATATCAGTAATACACGGAATGTAAACTTGGCTACACAGGAACTGCATTCCAGAACAGAACAGGGTCTCAGATTTAGAAAACCAACTTATGCTTGCTTAAGGGGAAAGGTGAGTTGGGGTGCTGCATAAAACCAGAGATTGAAATGAGCACAGATAAAGTTCCTTAAGTCAAATATGGAATAGACAAGAGCTACTCCTTGCTCAACGAAATGGACTCAACACCGCATATTAAACGCCTAAGAATGTACCTGACTAGTAAGTATCTTAAAACCTATGGATTGCTATGTCTCTGAAAGAGAATCAAGCATGTGTACAGGGGCATAAACGCAGCAGTGATAGGATTGGAGAGGTTCGGTGAGCAAATGAAGACCCTTTGAAGTCATATTGCATGGTACCCATTACACGGGTCTCAACTCTCCAGGTTTAAGGTATTCTTCCTTCAGCTAAAACATGCATGTGGAACCCAAGTATGATCAACCATGTGAACGGGTGACGTGTTCAAATATGTCTCAGTTTTCCTCCCCTGGTACTCGGGTGCAACATTCCAGACGCTTTACTAACACTCTCCCCACTTGGAGAGTCAGCGCCTTTAACCTCCTGTTTGGCCCAGTTTGCAATTTCTGCGGAAGATGAACAGGAATAGCGAGAACCAATGAGAGACTAGCTGGAGGTGTCTGGACGGGCAAATTTAACTCTCATTTCCCACCAGGAAGAGGAAATAACCAAAGGCTCAGCGTGCCGTGCCGGAACCAGATTACGGCCTGAAGCCATCCTGCGGTGTTGCGGCCAGCTCAAAAGAAAGCGAGTTGAAGAAAGGAGCTCAGGGGCACTGTAATTCACAAACCTGCAGAGTTATAAATGACAGCTATCGTCCAAAAATAGACTGAAGTAAGGCTGCCAAGAGGACTTGAAAGCGGGGCAGAATTGCAGGAAACCGATTTCAGGAGGTAGACTGGAATTGCATTGAAAGCATAGGAAAAGAGGCAGAACGTCCACAATGATGCACTTGGCCAAAAAGGGCGTATGCGTTTTTTCCTGAATATATTCAGGAAAAAACGCATACGCCCTTTTTGGCCAACCAAGCAAGCTTGCAAAGGAAATCTGCACTACAATGAAGTCTCACTTCCCCCCGGTCAAAAGGGCCATCTGAAAAAAGTGTAAAATCCAGAAAGGCAGGACAGGCCATGGAGAACTGGGAGCCTTGTTATGCTGATGGGCGGGATGTAAATTGCCAACAACCACTCGGGAGAAGTGTATGGTGTTTCCTGAAACATCTAAAAAACAAAGCAACAGAACCTAGGGCACTTCCACTTATGGTCCTATAGCTTAGGGAAATTAAAATCAAAAAGACACAGCCACCCCAAAGTTTGGAACGGCTCTGTTTACAAGAACCTCGTTTACAGTACAAGTTCAACATCGCAGAAAGTGAAAAATGGATAAAGAAGTTGTGGTATTTACTTACAAAGCAATATCACTCAGCAATGAAATCTGTGTCATCAGGCCCTTAGCAGCACAATGAGTGGATTCAGGTATGATGATTCTAACTGAAGTAAGTCACACAGAAAAAGAAACATCATAAGATATCAGTAACACACGGAATGTAAACTTGGCTACACAGGAACTGAATTACAGAACAGAACAGGGCCTCAAATTTAGAAAACCAACTTATGCTTGCTTAAGGGTAAAGGTGAGTTGGGGTGCTGCATAAAACCAGAGATTGAAATGAGCACAGATAAAGTTCCTTAAGTCAAATATGGAATAGACAAGAGCTACTCCTTGCTCAACGAAATGGACTCAACACCGCATATTAAACGCCTAAGAATGTACCTGACTAGTAAGTATCTTAAAACCTATGGATTGCTATGTCTCCGAAAGAGAATCAAGCATGTGTACAGGGGCATAAACGCAGCAGTGATAGGATTGGAGAGGTTCGGTGAGCAAATGAAGACCCTTTGAAGTCATATTGCATGGTACCCATTCCACGGGTTTCAACTACCCAGGTTTAAGGTATTCTTCCTTCAGCTAAAACATGCATGTGGAACCTGGAGTATGATCAACCATGTGATCGGGAGACGTGTTCAAATATGTCTCAGTTTTCCTCCCCTGGTACTCGGGTGCAACATTCCAGACGCTTTACTAACACTCTCCCCACTTGGAGAGTCAGCGCCTTTAACCTCCTGTTTGGCCCAGTTTGCAATTTCTGCGGAAGATGAACAGGAATAGCGAGAACCAATGAGAGACTAGCTGGAGGTGTCTGGACGGGCAAATTTATCTCTCATTTCCCACCAGGAAGAGGAATTAACCAAAGGCTCAGCGTGCCATGCCGGAACCAGATTAGGGACTGAAGCCATCCTGCGGTGTTGCGGCCAGGTCACAAGAAAGCGAGTTGAAGAAAGGAGCTCAGGGGCACTGTAATTCACAAACCTGCAGAGTTATAAATGACAGCTATCGTCCAAAAATAGACTGAAGTAAGGCTGCCAAGAGGACTTGAAAGCGGGGCAGAATTGCAGGAAACCGATTTCAGGAGGTAGACTGGAATTGCATTGAAAGCATAGGAAAAGAGGCAGAACGTCCACAATGATGCACTTGGCCAAAAAGGGCGTATGCGTTTTTTCCTGAATATATTCAGGAAAAAACGCATACGCCCTTTTTGGCCAACCAAGCAAGCTTGCAAAGGAAATCTGCACTACAATGAAGTCTCACTTCCCCCCGGTCAAAAGGGCCATCTGAAAAAAGTATAAAATCCAGAAAGGCAGGACAGGCCGTGGAGAACTGGGAGCCTTGTTATGCTGATGGGCGGGATGTAAATTGCCAACAGACACTCGGGAGAAGTGTATGGTGTTTCCTGAAACATCTAAAAAACAAAGCAACAGAGCCTAGGGCACTGCCACTTATGGTCCTATAGCTTAGGGAAATTAAAATCAAAAAGACACAGCCACCCCAAAGTTTGGGACGCCTCTGTTTACAAGAACCTCGTTTACAGTACAAGTTCAACATCGCAGAAAGTGAAAAATGGATAAAGAAGTTGTGGTATTTACTTACAAAGCAATATCACTCAGCAATGAAATCTATGTCATCAGGCCCTTAGCATCACAATGAGTGGATTCAGGTATGATGATTCTAACTGAAATAAGTCACACAGAAAAAGAAACATCATAAGATATCAGTAATACACGGAATGGAAACTTGGCTACACAGGAACTGAATTACAGAACAGAACAGGGTCTCAAATTTAGAAAACCAACTTATGCTTGCTTAAGGGTAAAGGTGAGTTGGGGTGCTGCATAAAACCAGAGATTGAAATGAGCACAGATAAAGTTCCTTAAGTCAAATATGAAATAGACAAGAGCTACACCTTGCTCAACGAAATGGACTCAACACCGCATATTAAACGCCTAAGAATGTACCTGACTAGTAAGTATCGTAAAACCTATGGATTGCTATGTCTCCAAAAGAGAATCAAGCATGTGTACAGGGGCATAAACGCAGCAGTGATAGGATTGGAGAGGTTCGGTGAGCAAATGAAGACCCTTTGAAGTCATATTGCATGGTACCCATTACACGGGTCTCAACTCTCCAGGTTTAAGGTATTCTTCCTTCAGCTAAAACATGCATGTGGAACCCAAGTATGATCAACCATGTGAACGGGAGACGTGTTCAAATATGTCTCAGTTTTCCTCCCCTGGTACTCGGGTGCAACATTCCAGACGCTTTACTAACACTCTCCCCACTTGGAGAGTCAGCGCCTTTAACCTCCTGTTTGGCCCAGTTTGCAATTTCTGCGGAAGATGAACAGGAATAGCGAGAACCAATGAGAGGCTAGCTGGAGGTGTCTGGACGGGCAAATTTAACTCTCATTTCCCACCAGGAAGAGGAATTAACCAAAGGCTCAGCGTGCCGGGCCGGAACCAGATTAGGGCCTGAAGCCATCCTGCGGTGTTGCGACCAGGTCACAAGAAAGCGAGTTGAAGAAAGGAGCTCAGGGGCACTGTAATTCACAAACCTGCAGAGTTATAAATGACAGCTATCGTCCAAAAATAGACTGAAGTAAGGCTGCCAAGAGGACTTGAAAGCGGGGCAGAATTGCAGGAAACCGATTTCAGGAGGTAGACTGGAATTGCATTGAAAGCATAGGAAAAGAGGCAGAACGTCCACAATGATGCACTTGGCCAAAAAGGGCGTATGCGTTTTTTCCTGAATATATTCAGGAAAAAACGCATACGCCCTTTTTGGCCAACCAAGCAAGCTTGCAAAGGAAATCTGCACTACAATGAAGTCTCACTTCCCCCCGGTCAAAAGGGCCATCTGAAAAAAGTGTAAAATCCAGAAAGGCAACAGGCCATGGAGAACTGGGAGCCTTGTTATGCTGATGGGTGGGATGTAAATTGCCAACAGACACTTGGGAGAAGTGTATGGTGTTTCCTGAAACATCTAAAAAACAAAGCAACAGAGCCTAGGGCACTTCCACTTATGGTCCTATAGCTTAGGGAAATTAAAATCAAAAAGACACAGCCACCCCAAAGTTTGGAACGGCTCTGTTTACAAGAACCTCGTTTACAGTACAAGTTCAACATCGCAGAAAGTGAAAAATGGATAAAGAAGTTGTGGTATTCACTTACAAAGCAATATCACTCAGCAATGAAATCTATGTCATCAGGCCCTTAGCATCACAATGAGTGGATTCAGGTATGATGATTCTAACTGAAATAAGTCACACAGAAAAAGAAACATCATAAGATATCAGTAATACACGGAATGTAAACTTGGCTACACAGGAACTGAATTACAGAACAGAACAGGGTCTCAAATTTAGAAAACCAACTTATGCTTGCTTAAGGGTAAAGGTGAGTTGGGGTGCTGCATAAAACCAGAGATTGAAATGAGCACAGATAAAGTTCCTTAAGTCAAATATGAAATAGACAAGAGCTACTCCTTGCTCAACGAAATGGACTCAACACCGCATATTAAACGCCTAAGAATGTACCTGACTAGTAAGTATCGTAAAACCTATGGATTGCTATGTCTCCAAAAGAGAATCAAGCATGTGTACAGGGACATAAACGCAGCAGTGATAGGATTGGAGAGGTTCGGTGAGCAAATGAAGACCCTTTGAAGTCATATTGCATGGTACCCATTACACGGGTCTCAACTCTCCAGGTTTAAGGTATTCTTCCTTCAGCTAAAACATGCATGTGGAACCCAAGTATGATCAACCATGTGAACGGGAGACGTGTTCAAATATGTCTCAGTTTTCCTCCCCTGGTACTCGGGTGCAACATTCCAGACGCTTTACTAACACTCTCCCCACTTGGAGAGTCAGCGCCTTTAACCTCCTGTTTGGCCCAGTTTGCAATTTCTGCGGAAGATGAACAGGAATAGCGAGAACCAATGAGAGGCTAGCTGGAGGTGTCTGGACGGGCAAATTTAACTCTCATTTCCCACCAGGAAGAGGAATTAACCAAAGGCTCAGCATGCCGTGCCGGAACCAGATTAGGGCCTGAAGCCATCCTGCGGTGTTGCGGCCAGGTCACAAGAAAGCGAGTTGAAGAAAGGAGCTCAGGGGCACTGTAATTCACAAACCTGCAGAGTTATAAATGACAGCTATCGTCCAAAAATAGACTGAAGTAAGGCTGCCAAGAGGACTTGAAAGCGGGGCAGAATTGCAGGAAACCGATTTCAGGAGGTAGACTGGAATTGCATTGAAAGCATAGGAAAAGAGGCAGAACGTCCACAATGATGCACTTGGCCAAAAAGGGCGTATGCGTTTTTTCCTGAATATATTCAGGAAAAAACGCATACGCCCTTTTTGGCCAACCAAGCAAGCTTGCAAAGGAAATCTGCACTACAATGAAGTCTCACTTCCCCCCGGTCAAAAGGGCCATCTGAAAAAAGTGTAAAATCCAGAAAGGCAACAGGCCATGGAGAACTGGGAGCCTTGTTATGCTGATGGGTGGGATGTAAATTGCCAACAGACACTTGGGAGAAGTGTATGGTGTTTCCTGAAACATCTAAAAAACAAAGCAACAGAGCCTAGGGCACTTCCACTTATGGTCCTATAGCTTAGGGAAATTAAAATCAAAAAGACACAGCCACCCCAAAGTTTGGAACGGCTCTGTTGACAAGAACCTCGTTTACAGTACAAGTTCAACATCACAGAAAGTGAAAAATGGATAAAGAAGTTGTGGTATTTACTTACAAAGCAATATCACTCAGCAATGAAATCTATGTCATCAGGCCCTTAGCAGCACAATGAGTGGATTCAGGTATGATGATTCTAACTGAAATAAGTCACACAGAAAAAGAAACATCATAAGATATCAGTAATACACGGAATGGAAACTTGGCTACACAGGAACTGAATTACAGAACAGAACAGGGCCTCAAATTTAGAAAAACAACTTATGCTTGCTTAAGGGTAAAGGTGAGTTGGGGTGCTGCATAAAACCAGAGATTGAAATGAGCACAGATAAAGTTCCTTAAGCCAAATATGGAATAGACAAGAGCTACTCCTTGCTCAACGAAATGGACTCAACACCGCATATTAAACGCCTAAGAATGTACCTGACTTGTAAGTATCTTAAAACCTATGGATTGCTATGTCTCCGAAAGAGAATCAAGCATGTGTACAGGGGCATAAACGCAGCAGTGATAGGATTGGAGAGGTTCGGTGAGCAAATGAAGACCCTTTGAAGTCATATTGCATGGTACCCATTCCACGGGTTTCAACTACCCAGGTTTAAGGTATTCTTCCTTCAGCTAAAACATGCATGTGGAACCTAGAGTATGATCAACCATGTGATCGGGAGACGTGTTCAAATATGTCTCAGTTTTCCTCCCCTGGTACTCGGGTGCAACATTCCAGACGCTTTACTAACACTCTCCCCACTTGGAGAGTCAGTCCCTTTAACCTCCTGTTTGGCCCAGTTTGCAATTTCTGCGGAAGATGAACAGGAATAGCGAGAAGCAATGAGAGGCTAGCTGGAGGTGTCTGGACGGGCAAATTATTCCTGAATATATTCAGGAAAAAACGCATACGCCCTTTTTGGCCAACCAAGCAAGCTTGCAAAGGAAATCTGCACTACAATGAAGTCTCACTTCCCCCCGGTCAAAAGGGCCATCTGAAAAAAGTGTAAAATCCGGAAAGGCAGGACAGGCCATGGAGAACTGGGAGCCTTGTTATGCTGATGGGCGGGATGTAAATTGCCAACAGACACTCGGGAGAAGTGTATGGTGTTTCCTGAAACATATAAAAAACAAAGCAACAGAGCCTAGGGCACTGCCACTTATGGTCCTATAGCTTAGGGAAATTAAAATCAAAAAGACACAGCCACCCCAAAGTTTGGGATGCCTCTGTTTACAAGAACCTCGTTTACAGTACAAGTTCAACATCGCAGAAAGTGAAAAATGGATAAAGAAGTTGTGGTATTTACTTACAAAGCAATATCACTCAGCAATGAAATCTGTGTCATCAGGCCCTTAGCAGCACAATGAGTGGATTCAGGTATGATGATTCTAACTGAAATAAGTCACACAGAAAAAGAAACATCATAAGATATCAGTAATACACGGAATGTAAACTTGGCTACACAGGAACTGAATTACAGAACAGAACAGGGTCTCAAATTTAGAAAACCAACTTATTCTTGCTTAAGGGTAAAGGTGAGTTGGGGTGCTGCATAAAACCAGAGATTGCAATGAGCACAGATAAAGTTCCTTAAGTCAAATATGGAATAGACAAGAGCTACTCCTTGCTCAACGAAATGGACTCAACACCCCATATTAAACGCCTAAGAATGTTCCTGACTAGCAAGTATCTTAAAACCTATGGATTGCTATGTCTCCGAAAGAGAATCAAGCATGTGTACAGGGGCATAAACGCAGCAGTGATAGGATTGGAGAGGTTCGGTGAGCAAATGAAGACCCTTTGAAGTCATATTGCATGGTACCCATTCCACGGGTTTCAACTACCCAGGTTTATGGTATTCTTCCTTCAGCTAAAACATGCATGTGGAACCTAGAGTATGATCAACCATGTGATCGGGAGACGTGTTCAAATATGTCTCAGTTTTCCTCCCCTAGTACTCGGGTGCAACATTCCAGACGCTTTACTAACACTCTCCCGACTTGGAGAGTCAGTCCCTTTAACCTCCTGTTTGGCCCAGTTTGCAATTTCTGCGGAAGATGAACAGGAATAGCGAGAACCAATGAGAGACTAGCTGGAGGTGTCTGGACGGGCAAATTTAACTCTCATTTCCCACCAGGAAGAGGCATTAACCAAAGGCTCAGCATGCCATGCCGGAACCAGATTAGGGCCTGAAGCCATCCTGCGGTGTTGCGGCCAGGTCACAAGAAAGCGAGTTGAAGAAAGGAGCTCAGCGGCACTGTAATTCACAAACCTGCAGAGTTATAAATGACAGCTATCGTCCAAAAATAGACTGAAGTAAGGCTGCCAAGAGGACTTGAAAGCGGGGCAGAATTGCAAGAAACCGATTTCAGGAGGTAGACTGGAATTGCATTGAAAGCATAGGAAAAGAGGCAGAACGTCCACAATGATGCACTTGGCCAAAAAGGGCGTATGCGTTTTTTCCTGAATATATTCAGGAAAAAACGCATACGCCCTTTTTGGCCAACCAAGCAAGCTTGCAAAGGAAATCTGCACTACAATGAAGTCTCACTTCCCCCCGGTCAAAAGGGCCATCTGAAAAAAGTGTAAAATCCAGAAATGCAACAGGCCATTGAGAACTGGGAGCCTTGTTATGCTGATGGGCGGGATGTAAATTGCCAACAGACACTTGGGAGAAGTGTATGGTGTTTCCTGAAACATCTAAAAAACAAAGCAACAGAGCCTAGGGCACTTCCACTTATGGTCCTATAGCTTAGGGAAATTAAAATCAAAAAGACACAGCCACCCCAAAGTTTGGAACGGCTCTGTTTACAAGAACCTCGTTTACAGTACAAGTTCAACATCACAGAAAGTGAAAAATGGATAAAGAACTTGTGGTTCTTACGTACAATGCAGTATCACTCAGCAATGAAATCTATGTCATCAGGCACGTAGCAGCATAATGAGTAGATTCAGGTACGATGATTCTAACTGAAATAAGTCACACAGAAAAAGAAACATCATAAGATATCACTAATACACGGAATGTAAACTTGGCTACACAGGAACTGAATTCCAAAACAGAACAGGTTCTCAAATTTAGAAAACCAACTTATGCTTGCTTAAGGGGAAAGGTGAGTTGGGTTGCTGCATAAAACCAGAGATTGAAATGAGCACAGATAAAGTTCCTTAAGCCAAATATGGAATAGACAAGAGCTACTCCTTGCTCAACGAAATGGACTCAACACCGCATATTAAACGCCTAAGAATGTTCCTGACTAGTAAGTATCTTAAAACCTATGGATTGCTATGTCTCCGAAAGAGAATCAAGCATGTGTACAGGGGCATAAACGCAGCAGTGATAGGACTGGAGAGGTTCGGTGAGCAAATGAAGACCCTCTGAAGTCATATTGCATGGTACCCATTCCACGGGTTTCAACTACCCAGGTTTTAGGTATTCTTCCTTCAGCTAAAACATGCATGTGGAACCCAGAGTATGATCAACCATGTGATCGGGAGACGTGTTCAAATATGTCTCAGTTTTCCTCCCCTGGTACTCGGGTGCAACATTCCAGACGCTTTACTAACACTCTCCCCACTTGGAGAGTCAGTCCCTTTAACCTCCTGTTTGGCCCAGTTTGCAATTTCTGCGGAAGATGAACAGGAATAGCGAGAACCAATGAGAGGCTAGCTGGAGGTGTCTGGACGGGCAAATTTAACTCTCATTTCCCAACAGGAAGAGGAAATAACCAAAGGCTCAGCGTGCCGTACCAGAACCAGATTAGGGCCTGAAGCCATCCTGCGGTGTTGCGGCCAGGTCACAAGAAAGCGAGTTGAAGAAAGGAGCTCAGGGGCACTGTAATTCACAAACCTGCAGAGTTATAAATGACAGCTATCGTCCAAAAATAGACTGAAGTAAGGCTGCCAAGAGGACTTGAAAGTGGGGCAGAATTGCAGGAAACCGATTTCAGGAGGTAGACTGGAATTGCATTGAAAGCATAGGAAAAGAGGCAGAACGTCCACAATGATGCACTTGGCCAAAAAGTGCGTATGCGTTTTTTCCTGAATATATTCAGGAAAAAACGCATACGCCCTTTTTGGCCAACCAAGCAAGCTTGCAAAGGAAATCTGCACTACAATGAAGTCTCACTTCCCTCCGGTCAAAAGGGCCATCTGAAGAAAGTGTAAAATCCAGAAAGCTAGGACAGGCCATGGAGAACTGGGAGCCTTGTTATGCTGATGGGCGGGATGTAAATTGCCAACAGACACTTGGGAGAAGTGTATGGTGTTTCCTGAAACATCTAAAAAACAAAGCAACAGAACCTAGGGCACTTCCACTTATGGTCCTATAGCTTAGGGAAATTAAAATCAAAAAGACACAGCCACCCCAAAGTTTGGAACGGCTCTGTTTACAAGAACCTCGTTTAAAGTACAAGTTCAACATCGCAGAAAGTGAAAAATGGATAAAGAAGTTGTGGTATTTACTTACAAAGCAATATCACTCAGCAATGAAATCTGTGTCATCAGGCCCTTAGCAGCACAATGAGTGGATTCAGGTAGGATGATTCTAACTGAAGTAAGTCACACAGAAAAAGAAACATCATAAGATATCAGTAATACACGGAATGTGAACTTGGCTACACAGGAACTGAATTACAGAACAGAACAGGGTCTCAAATTTAGAAAACCAACTTATGCTTGCTTAAGGGTAAAGGTGAGTTGGGGTGCTGCATAAAACCAGAGATTGAAATGAGCACAGATAAAGTTCCTTAAGCCAAATATGGAATAGACAAGAGCTACCCCTTGCTCAACGAAATGGACTCAACACCGCATATTAAACGTCTAAGAATGTACCTGACTAGTAAGTATCTTAAAACCTATAGATTGCTATCTCTCCGAAAGAGAATCAAGCATGTGTACAGGGGCATAAACGCAGCAGTGATAGGATTGGAGAGGTTCGGTGAGCAAATGAAGACCCTTTGAAGTCATATTGCATGGTACCCATTCCACGGGTTTCAACTACCCAGGTTTTAGGTATTCTTCCTTCAGCTAAAACATGCATGTGGAACACAGAGTATGATCAACCATGTGATCGGGAGACGTGTTCAAATATGTCTCAGTTTTCCTCCCCTGGTAGTCGGGTGCAACATTCCAGACGCTTTACTAACACTCTCCCCACTTGGAGAGTCAGCGCCTTTAACCTCCTGTTTGGCACAGTTTGCAATTTCTGCGGAAGATGAACAGAAATAACGAGAACCAATGAGAGGCTAGCTGGAGGTGTCTGGACGGGCAAATTTAACTCTCATTTCCCACCAGGAGGAGGAAATAACCAAAGGCTCAGCCTGCCGTGCCAGAACCAGATTAGGGCCTGAAGCCATCCTGCGGTGTTGCAGCCAGGTCACAAGAAAGCGAGTTGAAGAAAGGAGCTCAGGGGCACTGTAATTCACAAACCTGCAGAGTTATAAATGACAGCTATCGTCCAAAAATAGACTGAAGTAAGGCTGCCAAGAGGACTTGAAAGCAGGGCAGAATTGCAGGAAACCGATTTCAGGAGGTAGACTGAAATTGCATTGAAAGCATAGGAAAAGAGGCAGAACGTCCACAATGATGCACTTGGCCAAAAAGGGCGTATGCGTTTTTTCCTGAATATATTCAGGAAAAAACGCATATGCACTTTTTGGCCAACCAAGCAAGCTTGCAAAGGAAATCTGCACTACAATGAAGTCTCACTTCCCCCCGGTCAAAAGGGCCATCTGAAAAAAATGTAAAATCCAGAAAGGCAGGACAGGCCATGGAGAACTGGGAGCCTTGTTATGCTGATGGGCGGGATGTAAATTGCGAACAGACACTCGGGAGAAGTGTATGTTGTTTCCTGAAATATCTAAAAAACAAAGCAACAGAGCCTAGGGCACTGCCACTTATGGTCCTATAGCTTAGGGAAATTAAAATCAAAAAGACACAGCCACCCCAAAGTTTGGGACACCTCTGTTTACAAGAACCTCGTTTACAGTACAAGTTCAACATCGCAGAAAGTGAAAAATGGATAAAGAAGTTGTGGTATTTACTTACAAAGCAATATCACTCAGCAATGAAATCTATGTAATCAGGCCCTTAGCATCACAATGAGTGGATTCAGGTATGATGATTGTAACTGAAATAAGTCACACAGAAAAAGACACATCATAAGATATCAGTAATAAACGGAATGTAAACTTGGCTACACAGGAACTGAATTACAGAACAGAACAAGGTCTCAAATTTAGAAAACCAACTTATGCTTGCTTAAGGGTAAAGGTGAGGTGGGGTGCTGCATAAAACCAGAGATTGAAATGAGCACAGATAAAGTTCCTTAAGTCAAATATGGAATAGACAAGAGCTACTCCTTGCTCAACGAAATGGACTCAACACCGCATATTAAACGCCTAAGAATGTACCTGACTAGTAAGTATCTTAAAACCTATGGATTGCTATGTCTCCGAAAGAGAATCAAGCATGTGTACAGGGGCATAAACGCAGCAGTGATAGGATTGGAGAGGTTCGGTGAGCAAATGAAGACCCTTTGAAGTCATATTGCATGGTACCCATTCCACGGGTCTTAACTCTCCAGGTTTAAGGTATTCTTCCTTCAGCTAAAACATGCATGTGGAACCCAAGTATGATCAACCATGTGAACGGGAGACGTGTTCAAATATGTCTCAGTTTTCCTCCCCTAGTACTCGGGTGCAACATTCCAGACGCTTTACTAACACTCTCCCCACTTGGAGAGTCAGTCCCTTTAACCTCCTGTTTGGCCCAGTTTGCAATTTCTGCGGAAGATGAACAGGAATAGCGAGAACCAATGAGAGGCTAGCTGGAGGTGTCTGGATGGGCAAATTTAACTCTCATTTCCCACCAGGAAGAGGAAATAATCAAAGGCTCAGCGTGCCATGCCGGAACCAGATTAGGGCCTGAAGCCATCCTGCGGTGTTGCGGCCAGGTCACAAGAAAGCGAGTTGAAGAAAGGAGCTCAGGGGCACTGTAATTCACAAACCTGCAGAGTTATAAATGACAGCTATCGTCCAAAAATAGACTGAAGTAAGGCTGCCAAGAGGACTTGAAAGCGGGGCAGAATTGCAGGAAACCGATTTCAGGAGTTAGACTGGAATTGCATTGAAAGCATAGGAAAAGAGGCAGAACGTCCACAATGATGCACTTGGCCAAAAAGGGCGTATGCGTTTTTTCCTGAATATATTCAGGAAAAAACGCATACGCCCTTTTTGGCCAACCAAGCAAGCTTGCAAAGGAAATCTGCACTACAATGAAGTCTCACTTCCCCCCGGTCAAAAGGGCCATCTGAAAAAAGTGTAAAATCCAGAAAGGCAGGACAGGCCATGGAGAACTGGGAGCCTTGTTATGCTGATGGGCGGGATGTAAATTGCCAACAACCACTTGGGAGAAGTGTATGGTGTTTCCTGAAACATCTAAAAAACAAAGCAACAGAACCTAGGGCACTTCCACTTATGGTCCTATAGCTTAGGGAAATTAAAATCAAAAAGACACAGCCACCCCAAAGTTTGGAACGGCTCTGTTTACAAGAACCTCGTTTACAGTACAAGTTCAACATCGCAGAAAGTGAAAAATGGATAAAGAAGTTGTGGTATTTACTTACAAAGCAATATCACTCAGCAATGAAATCTGTGTCATCAGGCCCTTAGCAGCACAATGAGTGGATTCAGGTATGATGATTCTAACTGAAGTAAGTCACACAGAAAAAGAAACATCATAAGATATCAGTAATACACGGAATGTAAACTTGGCTACACAGGAACAGAATTACCGAACAGAACAGGGTCTCAAATTTAGAAAACCAACTTATGCTTGTTTAAGGGTAAAGGTTAGTTGGGGTGCTGCATAAAACCAGAGATTGAAATGAGCACAGATAAAGTTCCTTAAGCCAAATATGGAATAGACAAGAGCTACTCCTTTCTCAACGAAATGGACTCAACACCGCATATTAAACGCCTAAGAATGTACCTGACTAGTAAGTATCTTAAAACCTATGGATTGCTATGTCTCCGAAAGAGAATCAAGCATGTGTACAGGGGCATAAACGCAGCAGTGATAGGATTGGAGAGGTTCGGTGAGCAAATGAAGACCCTTTGAAGTCATATTGCATGGTACCCATTCCACGGGTCTTAACTCTCCAGGTTTAAGGTATTCTTCCTTCAGCTAAAACATGCATGTGGAACCCAAGTATGATCAACCATGTGAACGGAAGACGTGTTCAAATATGTCTCAGTTTTCCTCCCCTAGTACTCGGGTGCAACATTCCAGACGCTTTACTAACACTCTCCCCACTTGGAGAGTCAGCGCCTTTAACCTCCTGTTTGGCACAGTTTGCAATTACTGTGGAAGATGAACAGGAATAGCGAGAACCAATGAGAGGCTAGCTGGAGGTGTCTGGACGGGCAAATTTAACTCTCATTTCCCAACAGGAAGAGGAAATAACCAAAGGCTCAGCGTGCCGTACCTGAACGAGATTAGGGCCTGAAGCCATCCTGCGGTGTTGCGGCCAGCTCAAAAGAAAGCGAGTTGAAGAAAGGAGCTCAGGGGCACTGTAATTCACAAACCTGCAGAGTTATAAATGACAGCTATCGTCCAAAAATAGACTGAAGTAAGGCTGCCAAGAGGACTTGAAAGCAGGGCAGAATTGCAGGAAACCGATTTCAGGAGGTAGACTGGAATTGCATTGAAAGCATAGGAAAAGAGGCAGAACGTCCACAATGATGCACTTGGCCAAAAAGGGCGTATGCGTTTTTTCCTGAATATATTCAGGAAAAAACGCATACGCCCTTTTTGGCCAACCAAGCAAGCTTGCAAAGGAAATCTGCACTACAATGAAGTCTCACTTCCCCCCGGTCAAAAGCGCCATCTGAAAAAAGTGTAAAATCCAGAAAGGCAGGACAGGCCATGGAGAACTGGGAGCCTTGTTATGCTGATGGGCGGGATGTAAATTGCCAACAACCACTCGGGAGAAGTGTATGGTGTTTCCTGAAACATCTAAAAAACAAAGCAACAGAACCTAGGGCACTTCCACTTATGGTCCTATAGCTTAGGGAAATTAAAATCAAAAAGACACAGCCACCCCAAAGTTTGGAACGGCTCTGTTTACAAGAACCTCGTTTACAGTACAAGTTCAACATCGCAGAAAGTGAAAAATGGATAAAGAAGTTGTGGTATTTACTTACAAAGCAATATCACTCAGCAATGAAATCTGTGTCATCAGGCCCTTAGCAGCACAATGAGTGGATTCAGGTATGATGATTCTAACTGAAATAAGTCACACAGAAAAAGAAACATCATAAGATATCAGTAATACACGGAATGGAAACTTGGCTACACAGGAACTGAATTACAGAACAGAACAGGGTCTCAAATTTAGAAAACCAACTTATGCTTGCTTAAGGGTAAAGGTGAGTTGGGGTGCTGTATAAAACCAGAGATTGAAATGGGCACAGATAAAGTTCCTTAAGCCAAATATGGAATAGACAAGAGCTACTCCTTGCTCAACGAAATGGACTCAACACCGCATATTTAACGCCTAAGAATGTACCTGACTAGTAAGTATCGTAAAACCTATGGATTGCTATGTCTCCGAAAGAGAATCAAGCATGTGTACAGGGGCATAAACGCAGCAGTGATAGGATTGGAGAGGTTCGTGAGCAAATGAAGACCCTTTGAAGTCATATTACATGGTACCCATTCCACGGGTTTCAACTACCCAGGTTTAAGGTATTCTTCCTTCAGCTAAAACATGCATGTGGAACCTAGAGTATGATCAACCATGTGATCGGGAGACGTGTTCAAATATGTCTCAGTTTTCGTACCCTGGTACTCGGGTGCAACATTCCAGACGCTTTACTAACACTCTCCCCACTTGGAGAGTCAGTCCCTTTAACCTCCTGTTTGGCCCAGTTTGCAATTTCTGCGGAAGATGAACAGGAATAGCGAGAACCAATGAGAGGCTAGCTGGAGGTGTCTGGACGGGCAAATTTAACTCTCATTTCCCACCAGGAAGAGGAATTAACCAAAGGCTCAGCATGCCGGGCCGGAACCAGATTAGGGTCTGAAGCCATCCTGCGGTGTTGCGGCCAGGTCACAAGAAAGCGAGTTGAAGAAAGGAGCTCAGGGGCACTGTAATTCACAAACCTGCAGAGTTATAAATGACAGCTATCGTCCAAAAATAGACTGAAGTAAGGCTGCCAAGAGGACTTGAAAGCGGGGCAGAATTGCAGGAAACCGATTTCAGGAGGTAGACTGGAATTGCATTGAAAGCATAGGAAAAGAGGCAGAACGTCCACAATGATGCACTTGGCCAAAAAGGGCGTATGCGTTTTTTCCTGAATATATTCAGGAAAAAACGCATACGCCCTTTTTGGCCAACCAAGCAAGCTTGCAAAGGAAATCTGCACTACAATGAAGTCTCACTTCCCCCCGGCCAAAAGGGCCATCTGAAAAAAGTGTAAAATCCAGAAAGGCAACAGGCCATTGAGAACTGGGAGCCTTGTTATGCTGATGGGCGGGATGTAAATTGCCAACAGACACCTGGGAGAAGTGTATGGTGTTTCCTGAAACATCTAAAAAACAAAGCAACAGAGCCTAGGGCACTTCCACTTATGGTCCTATAGCTTAGGGAAATTAAAATCAAAAAGACACAGCCACCCCAAAGTTTGGAACGGCTCTGTTTACAAGAATCTCGTTTACAGTACAAGTTCAACATCGCAGAAAGTGAAAAATGGATAAAGAAGTTGTGGTATTCACTTACAAAGC